>NC_081246.1:3466250-4197500 GCF_902713425.1 Acipenser ruthenus
CTGACTCTGTTCAGAATCTTTCTGCACAAGATAGCCGACCACTTCCTGTGGGATTTACAGTGACTCCACACCAGCGTATTCACACAGGAGACAAACCCAATCACTGTATAGAGTGTGGGAAGACATTCAGATTTGCAACTGGATTAAAACTACACCAGCAAACTCACACAGGAGAGAAACCATACGAGTGTCCTGACTGTGGGAGGAGTTTTAATCAGAAATGTAACCTCCAAACACACCAGCGAATTCACACAGGAGAGAAACCGTTTCACTGTGCAGATTGTGGGAGGCATTTTAATCAGAAAGTTTCTCTTCAAAAACACCAGCTAACTCACAGTACAGATAAATCATTTCACTGTGCTGATTGTGGGAAGACATTCAGACTTACAACTGGATTAAAACTACACCAACGTATTCACACAGGAGATAAAACATACGAGTGTCCTGACTGTGGGAAGAGTTTTATTGAGAAAAGTAACGTTCAAGCACACCAGCTAACTCACAGTACAGATAAACCGTTTCACTGTGCTGATTGTGGGAAGAGTTTTAATCAGAAATGTAACCTTCAAACACACCAGCGAATTCACAAGGGAGAGAAACCGTTTCAATGTGCTGATTGTGGGAAGAGTTTTAATCAGAAATGTCACCTTCAAAAACACCAGCAAACTCACACAGGAGAGAAACCGTATGAGTGTCCTGACTGTGGGAGGCGTTTTAATAATAAAGGTAACCTTCAAACACACCAGCGAACTCACACAGGAGAGAAACCGTATGAGTGTCCTGACTGTGGGAGGCGTTTTATTCAGAAATCTAACCTTCAATCACACCAGCTAACTCACAGTACAGATAAACCATTTCACTGTGCTGATTGTGGGAAAGGTTTTAATTGTATAACTTTACTTGAAGCACACCAGCGAATTCACAAGGGAGAGAAACCGTTTCACTGTGCTGATTGTGGGAAGAGTTTTAATCAGAAATATAACCTTCAAACACACCAGCGAATTCACAAGGGAGAGAAACCATTTCAATGTGCTGATTGTGGGAAGAGTTTTAATCAGAAATATTACCTTCAATCACACCAGCGAATTCACACAGGAGAGAAACCGTATGAGTGTCCTGACTGTAGGAGGCGTTTTACTCACAAATCTAACCTTCAATCACACCAGCTAACTCACAGTACAGATAAACCGTTTCACTGTGCTGATTGTGGGAAAGGTTTTAATCGTAAAACTTTACTTGAAGCACACCAGCGAATTCACAAGGGAGAGAATCTGTTTCACTGTGCTGATTGTGGGAGGCGTTTTAATCAGAAATGTGACCTTGAAAAACACCAGCTAACTCACACAGAATAGAAACCGACAGCTTTGAAAATCCATTTACAAACATTAATACTGAAGCTAAATGGAAGAGACATTTCAGTGAAAAACGAGGTGTAGTGTAGCCTGTTGAGGTCCCTCTAGGAGTAAGATTTGACAGCAGAAGAAACCGGGATACAGGCACATATGATCACGATCCTGTAACTGACAAGTGTATTTATATTCCATTGTTAGAATCTTTAAAGTTTATATTTTGGAGTCCAGACATTTGTAATCCTATTGTACAACCTTGTGAACAAAACGCGGTTTATAAAGATTTCTGGTGACGGCAGCTGCTATAGAAATCATCCACTTTTCTCTCGGCATAGAAATGCATTTCAAATACAACTTTACTAGGATGACTTTGAAACTGCAAACCCATTAGGATCCAAGCAAGGGATACATCAAATTGGAAGCTTATATTTTATTCTTAGAAATCTTTCACCAAAGGTAAATTCAGCACTAATGAATATTCACCTTGTTTCAGTGTTCCACACACAAGATATTAAAAAGTATGGATTTAATGCTATACTACAACTTCACATTGATGATTAAAACATTCTTGAAAGTACTGGAATTAAAGTTCCTTTTTCTGAAGAACCAATTGATGGTACAGTTGCTCAGGTCACAGGAGTTACCTTAGGGGTGCACACACTTCTGCGGTTCAGGGAATCTTTCAGTTCAGTTTTTTTTCTGTAGACTCTGCTTGATTGATAAGAATGCGTCTCAGTCAGTATTCAGCGACGATGATTCTAACATCATATTACGTGATAGAGTTTTGCATGAACAGCATTGCAATGATCTGTTAGCAGACCCTACATGACCCTCCTCCTTTGGAATGAAGCGATATTGTTTGCTGAATGACTTACAGTTTCTTTCTCATTTCTGATCATTTTGCTTTTGATATTATGCGCGATGTCCTCGAAGGCGTCCCCCAGTATGAAATGAAGTTGCTTTTTGGCTCTCTCTCTGACAGTGTCATCTCCAAGCATGACATCATTAATAGAATTCACTCTTAGAATTATGGTTTGTTGGGGAGAATGAATCGTCCAAGGATCAATCTAGAGCAGTCTGGCAATGGGATAGAGCTCAACGCTATGCGGGCAGCAGTGTGGAGTAGTGGTTAGGGCTCTGGACTCTTGACCGGAGGGTTGTGGGTTCAATCCCCAGTGGGGGACACTGCTGTTGTACCCTTGAGCAAGGTACTTTACCTAGATTGCTCCAGTAAAAACCCAACTATATAAATGGGTAATTGTATGTAAAATAATGTGATATCTGTATAATGTGAAATAATGTATAATGTGATATTTTGTAACAATTGTAAGTCACCCTGGATAAGGGTGTCTGCTAAGAAATAAATAATAATAATTGCAGAACATCATAAGCTTTTCAGAGAGCTATACCCACAATGCATTTCGATTCCAAAGCACCATTTCATGATTCATTATCCCAGATGCATCAGAGAAATAGGTCCATTATTGCATTTCTGGGCAATGAGATTTGAGGCAAAGCACAAGTTTATTAAAAACAGTGTCAAGAATTTCAAAACTATTACCAAATCACTGGCCCAAAAACACCAAATAGCTACAGCATGCCACTGGGAGTCTTTATCAATAAAGACTATTGAATGTGGACCTCTTAAAACACAAGCTTTAAATGATTTTCCTGACTGTGAAATTATAGCGGAACAACTGCAAGGTGGTTTGGATTGTGACATTAATATTACTTCTAGGATTAGATACTCAGGAACTGAATATCGGACCGGCCGTCTGATTTGTATAAAAATAGAAGACAAAATGCCTGTATTTAGTAAAATAACTGGAATTGTTCGAGAAGCTGAACAATATCTTTTAGTGGCATCTGAATTTGAAACAGTTTGTTTTGTAGAACATCTTCATTCATTTCATGCGAGAGGAACTCGGAAAAACGTTCCATTTGATCTTCAGACTTCATAGGGCTTTGAAGAACCTGATTTGCATGCGGTTCCAGTGAGTTATTTAATGTACATGCCAACCACAACATTGTATTTTGATTTTAAGTTCTATAGTTTTGGAATTGAAATAAGTATCGTGGCACTTTGAGGGCTGGTTATGCAATGGGAATTTCTATAAATATGGAGATATAAAGGAAGATGTAAATATCACTCCTTCCACAGAAGGTGCAGGTTTGTCACTGCTTCCATTGAATTGAGGAGATTTAGAAATTGCAGCCAAATGTGTTTTCACAAAGAATGTCCAAAATATGAGATCGAAAGGCAACCAAACCACTCACCGTGGACACAAACTTTTGGCTGTGATGTCAAAATCTCCCGAGTTAAAGTGAAGCAGTAACACAATGTCATGTTCTGGAGTTAAATGCATTTGTGTAAATTATTAATTGGGCTACAGAAATATTACAAAATAACCCAGGATGGCAGTGAGGACATTTCGATTTGTAAAATGATATTCAAGTGTACTTTTTTTCCTTTACCAGCAGTTATTCTTGTGGATGAACACTGTTGTCTAAAAGTAACTGACATCCAAAAATTATAAACTGTACTTAGTGTCCAAAAGGTGTATTTTGTGAAATAAATGCTTTGATTTAATAGAGTCATGTGTCTGGATCTCTTTTTAGAATTTGTACGAAGTGTGTTTAATTACTGCTTTGTCTTACAAGTATTCCTGTAGCATAGTATTTAATCTATGAAGCTGAATATTTATGAGTGAGTTAAAATTACTAAATAGCAGTGTGACACACTTACACCACAATATAGTTAAACTTACACTGAATGAGATGACATTTAAACTCCTACTGTGTTGAAAACTTTACTCTCTAGCAGGGTTAATTTCTTAACGCTTTCCAAAGTGTTCATTTAACACGGAAATCGAGGGAGCCATATGTTCACTACAAAAGTGTCAGAGTTAATTATGGGTTAATCCGGCCTTGATTTTTGAAGTTATATTTTAGGAACAGCTTGTGACACTGGCAAGATACAATTAAATAAATAAATAAATACGTAGCCATGGTCCAGGACGTTAAACAGAATATGAATTATTAAACACATAATCAGAAAACAAGTGATTCACACGATTGATTGTATAATAAAATCACTCTGCTGTGAACTTGCTCAGCACATCGCTACAGTTGTGTACTTATAAGCAATGTGAGTACAAAATAACAAAACCGGGAAGATAATGTTACTGTTTCTGACCGGGACAAAAACATGAAGTCTGAATACTGGCAAGCCCGGCTTTACCGGGGCGTCTGGTCACCCTGGTCAAGGAATCCATTGCCGTCAGCTTCCATCCGGGTGCTTCCAGCAGGAGGCGCCAATCCGCTAACGTGACGTCACGACGCGCTCGTCTCCATGGGAGCAGGGAGGAAGCGGAAGTGTGTGCGGGTTTGTTTACATTGTGTGTGTGGGACTGCGTGGGGTTGTTGAGCTGCAGCAGCAGAGAAACTTGCTAAATAAGTCAAGTGCTGACTGAATAACAAAGAGAGGCTCCCAATATTATTCATAATAAAAGCGTGAATACAGAAAGGATATCAGTCTCAAGCTAACAGTCAGTGAAGATGGACGTCAGTGTCTCCGTGTCGTTCTTTCAAGACGAGCTCGCCTCTACCATCGAGCACGCAGTGAAAGCGGCTGTAGACACCGTCTTGTGCCAAATCACAAAAGTTGTCGGCGGCAAATTCACTGAATTCCGAATGGAAATGGCTGGAAAGGAGAAAGAGAATGAAAGTCTGAAGCTGAGATTGGAAATATCAGAGAGCGAGTTGAAAGCAGTGCGTGAATGCATGAACGCTGCAGATGCAGACATTAAACAACCTCTCAGAAACATGAACCCCGACTGCAATGAACAAGACTTTCAGAGGAACGAGAACCAGGGATTATTCATCAGAGTTCAAGGTGAGTTTAATAATGTTATGGTTCTTGTATGCCTTCCAGTTATTTAAAAAAAAAAAAAAAAACAACCTCGCTGACCGTAATGATGGTACAGTGCCTTGCGAAAGTATTCGGCCCCCTTGAACTTTGCGACCTTTTGCCACATTTCAGGCTTCAAACATAAAGATATGAAACTGTAATTTTTTGTGAAGAATCAACAACAAGTGGGACACAATCATGAAGTGGAACGAAATTTATTGGATATTTCAAACTTTTTTAACAAATAAAAAACTGAAAAATTGGGCGTGCAAAATTATTCAGCCCCCTTAAGTTAATACTTTGTAGCGCCACCTTTTGCTGCGATTACAGCTGTAAGTCGCTTGGGGTATGTCTCTATCAGTTTTGCACATCGAGAGACTGAAATTTTTGCCCATTCCTCCTCGCAAAACAGCTCGAGCTCAGTGAGGTTGGATGGAGAGCATTTGTGAACAGCAGTTTTCAGTTCTTTCCACAGATTCTCGATTGGATTCAGGTCTGGACTTTGACTTGGCCATTCTAACACCTGGATATGTTTATTTGTGAACCATTCCATTGTAGATTTTGCTTTATGTTTTGGATCATTGTCTTGTTGGAAGACAAATCTCCGTCCCAGTCTCAGGTCTTTTGCAGACTCCATCAGGTTTTCTTCCAGAATGGTCCTGTATTTGGCTCCATCCATCTTCCCATCAATTTTAACCATCTTCCCTGTCCCTGCTGAAGAAAAGCAGGCCCAAACCATGATGCTGCCACAACCATGTTTGACAGTGGGGATGGTGTGTTCAGGGTGATGAGCTGTGTTGCTTTTACGCCAAACATAACGTTTTGCATTGTTGCCAAAAAGTTCGATTTTGGTTTCATCTGACCAGAGCACCTTCTTCCACATGTTTGGTGTGTCTCCCAGGTGGCTTGTGGCAAACTGTAAATGACACTTTTTATAGATATCTTTAAGAAATGGCTTTCTTCTTGCCACTCTTCCATAAAGGCCAGATTTGTGCAGTATACGACTGATTGTTGTCCTATGGACAGAGTCTCCCACCTCAGCTGTAGATCTCTGCAGTTCATCCAGAGTGATCATGGGCCTCTTGGCTGCATCTCTGATCAGTCTTCTCCTTGTATGAGCTGAAAGTTTAGAGGGACGGCCAGGTCTTGGTAGATTTGCAGTGGTCTGATACTCCTTCCATTTCAATATTATCGCTTGCACAGTGCTCCTTGGGATGTTTAAAGCTTGGGAAATCTTTTTGTATTCAAATCCGGCTTTAAACTTCTCCACAACAGTATCTCGGACCTGCCTGGTGTGTTCCTTGTTCTTCATGATGCTCTCTGCGCTTTAAACGGACCTCTGAGACTATCACAGTGCAGGTGCATTTATACGGAGACTTGATTACACACAGGTGGATTCTATTTATCATCATTAGTCATTTAGGTCAACATTGGATCATTCAGAGATCCTCACTGAACTTCTGGAGAGAGTTTGCTGCACTGAAAGTAAAGGGGCTGAATAATTTTGCACGCCCAATTTTTCAGTTTTTTATTTGTTAAAAAAGTTTGAAATATCCAATAAATTTCATTCCACTTCATGATTGTGTCCCACTTGTTGTTGATTATTCACAAAAAATTACAGTTTCATATCTTTATGTTTGAAGCCTGAAATGTGGCAAAAGGTCGCAAAGTTCAAGGGGGCCGAATACTTTCGCAAGGCACTGTAATACTGTTATGAAGGCACCGTTCACAATGTTGAATATATCCTATTGTTTTTACACCGTGACAACACTTTGACCTCAACACGCCTGGCAGCATCGTGGTTAAAAGGCTGTGTGTTTCATTTATGACAAAGTAGCTGTTTAACTTGGCGTGTAACAACAAGTACAGGTTATTGTACACGGACACAGCCACTGTGTGAACAGGTACAGGTGATCATACACTGACACAGCCACTGTGTGAACAGGTACAGGTGATCATACACTGACACAGCCACTGTGTGAACAGGTACAGGTGATTATACATTGACATAGCCACTGTGTGAACAGGTACAGTTGATCATACACTGACACAGCCACTGTGTGAACAGGTACAGGTGATTATACGCTGACACAGCCACTGTGTGAACAGGTACAGGTGATTATACGCTGACAGAGCCACTGTGTGAACAGGTACAGGTGATTATACGCTGACAGAGCCACTGTGTGAACAGGTACTGGTGATTATACACTGACACGGCCACTGTGTGAACAGGTACAGGTATTTATACACTGACACAGCCACTGTGTGAACAGGTACAGGTGATTATACACTGACACAGCCACTGTGTGAACAGGTACAGGTGATTATACACTGACACAGCCACTGTGTGAACAGGTACAGGTGATTATACACTGACACAGCCACTGTGTGAACAGGTACAGGTATTTATACACTGACACAGCCACTGTGTGAACAGGTACAGGTGATCATACACTGACACGGCCACTGTGTGAACAGGTACAGGTATTTATACACTGACACAGCCACTGTGTGAACAGGTACAGGTGATTATACACTGACACAGCCACTGTGTGAACAGGTACAGGTATTTATACACTGACACAGCCACTGTGTGAACAGGTACAGGTGATTATACACTGACACAGCCACTGTGTGAACAGGTACAGGTGATTATACGCTGACACAGCCACTGTGTGAACAGGTACAGGTGATTATACATTGACATAGCCACTGTGTATGACAGGACTTGTTTGAAACTGGATCTGAACACGTCTCTCGCGATGATGTGTTATTTCATACAGTTATAAACTCCACAGAATTACATGATTGTACCTGCTTGAACCAAAGTCATTTTATTTATCTTGCTCTTAATTGTATTATTACTTGTACTGTGATTCTTGAAATGTATTTGCTTACGATTGTAAGTCGCCCTGGATAAGGGCGTCTGCTAAGAAATAAATAAATAATAATGTTGTATTTATTTATACAGTGAGAATTAAAAGCATGTATAATTTTGTTTCACGCAGATTCTGGCGAGAGACATGCTTTCAGTGAAGCAGAGGAGGGGCCAGTGATAGAAGCTGGACAAGAGGACATCTTTGATCAGGAGTGGTGTGGAAGAATAATGGAGATCACAGACCTGACAATTGTAGAAAGTAAAGAGATCCCTGAACTTGAACCTGTCCACATTAAAGAGGAGGCCGTAGAGCTGGAGTGTGATCACATCACAGAGGAAGTTAGTAAAGAAAATAAAGTCGATACACTGGAGGAGAATATAGTTAAGATGGAATCTAGCCGCTGTGAAGATTATCCTCCTGAACAGATCTGCATGAAACCCAATCAGCCTGTCTCTGAACACACTGGTTCTAGTGTTGGAGAAGAGGGCACTGTGCTGGGATCCATTCAGAGGAAACATCACCCCCCTCAGGAAAGAGCTGCAGATGGAAAGGAGGAAGGAGCGATGCCGTCCATGAGTAGAATGTCATGTGAGTAGAATGTCAAAAATACAGTTTATAAAAGAATTGCAATTGTGTTGTGAAGGATTAAGAGTTTATCATTTGTCTTGCTTTTCAATGTTCTAATTGTTAACAGTGATGGCTGTGAGGTGAAGCCTTGCAGGAAAGTGGCTGTGATTCAATGCTGTGCAGTAACCTTGGCTTCTGTCTCCTGCGCTTCTAAAGCAGATCTAGGAAGACGCACCTCCACTCCAGCACCCCAGAGCAAAATCTCTACTGATGGGAAACTGCAGCGTAAGCAGAAACACAGAGAGTCGACACCCCAAGATGAATATGTGAAGAAGCTCAGAACTCGCTCGGTTCAGAATCTTTCTGCACAAGATATCCGACCACTTCCTGTGGGATATACAGCGACTCCACATCCCGACAGTTCTGCAACCCAGGGCAACTTCATTTCCCTACAAACTCCCCAGCAGATTCCTTCAGAGCAGATCTTGTATCACTGTACTGAATGTGGCACCAATTTCAGTGATCGGGGAAAGCTGAAAATACACCAGCGAGTTCACACAGGAGAGAAACCCAATCACTGTACGGAGTGTGGGAAGACATTCAGATTTGCAACTGGATTAAAACTACACCAGCTAACTCACACAGGAGAGAAACCATATGAGTGTCCAGACTGTGGGAGGAGTTTTAATCAGAAAGGAAGCCTTCAAAGACACCAGCAAATTCACAAGGGAGAGAAACCGTACGAGTGTCCTGACTGTGGGAGGAGTTTTAATCAGAAAGGTGACCTTCAAAGACACCAGCGAATTCACACGGGAGAGAAACCATTTCACTGTGCTGATTGTGGGAAGAGTTTTAATCAGAAAGGTCATCTTCAAAAACACCAGCGAATTCACACGGGAGAGAAACCGTTTCACTGTGCTGATTGTGGGAAGACATTCAGACTTACAACTGGATTAAAACTACACCAACGTATTCACACAAGAGTGAAAACATACGAGTGTCCTGACTGTGGGAAGAGTTTTATTGAGAAAAGTAACGTTCAAGCACACCAGCGAATTCACACGGGAGAGAAACCGTTTCACTGTGCTGATTGTGGGAAGAGTTTTAATCAGAAAAGTAACCTTCAAACACACCAGCGAATTCACAAGGGAGAGAAACCGTTTCAATGTGCTGATTGTGGGAAGAGTTTTAATCAGAAATGTGACCTTCAAAAACACCAGCGAACTCACACAGGAGAGAAACGGTATGAGTGTCCTGACTGTGGGAGGCGTTTCAATCATAAAAGTAACCTTCAAACACACCAGCGAACTCACACCGGAGAGAAACCTTATGAGTGTCCTGACTGTGGGAGGCGTTTTACTCAGAAATCTAACCTTCAATCACACCAGCTGACTCACAGTACAGATAAACCATTTCACTGTGCTGATTGTGGGACAGGTTTTAATTGTAAAACTTTACTTGAAGCACACCAGCGAATTCACAAGGGAGAGAAACCGTTTCACTGTGGTAATTGTGGGAAAGGTTTCAATCAGAAATGTGACCTTCAACAACACCAGCTAACTCACACAGGATAGAAACCGACAGCTTTGAAAATCCATTTACAAACATTAATACTGAAGCTAAATGGAAAAGACATTTCAGTGAAAAACGAGGTGTAGTGGAGTCTGTTGAGGTCCCTCTAGGAGTAAGATTTGACAGCAGAAGAAACCGGGATACAGGCACATATGATCACAATCCTGTAACTGACAAGTGTATTTATATTCCATTGTTAGAATCTTTTAAGTTTATATTTAGGAGTCCAGACATTTGTAATCCTATTGTACAACCCTGTGAACAAAACGCGGTTTATAAAGATTTCTGGTGACGGCAGCTGCTATAGAAATCATCCACTTTTCTCTCGGCATAAAAATGCATTTCAAATACAACTTTACTAGGATGACTTTGAAACTGCAAACCCATTAGGATCCAAGCAAGGGATACATCAAATTGGAAGCTTATATTTTATTCTTAGAAATCTTTCACCAAAGGTAAATTCAGCACTAATGAATATTCACCTTGTTTCACTGTTCCACACACAATATATTAAAAAGTATGGATTTAATGCTATACTACAACCTCACGTTGATGATTAAAAACATTTTTGAAAGTACTGGAATTAAAGTTCCTTTTTCTGAAGAACCAATTGATGGTACAGTTGCTCAGTTCACATGAGATACCTTAGGGGTGCACACACTTCTGGGGTTCAGGGAATCTTTCAGTTCAGTTTTTTTTCTGTCGACTCTGCTTGATTGATAAGAATTCGTCTCAGTCAGTATTCAGCGACGATGATTCTAACATCATATTACGTGACACAGTTTTGCATGAACAGCATTGCAATGATCTGCTAGCAGACCCTACATGACCCTCCTCCTTTGGAATGAAGCGATATTGTTTGCTGAATGACTTACAGTTTCTTTCTCATTTCTGATCATTTTGCTTTTGATATTATGCGCGATGTCCTCGAAGGCGTCCCCCAGTATGAAATGAAGTTGCTTTTTGGCTCTCTCTGTGACAGTGTCATCTCCAAGCATGACATCATTAATAGAATTCACTCTTAGAATTATGGTTTGTTGGAGAGAAAGAATCGTCCAAGGATCAATCTAGAGCAGTCTGACAATGGGATAGAGCTCAATGCTATGCGGGCAGCAGTGTGGAGTAGTGGTTAGGGCTCTGGACTCTTGACCGGAGGGTTGTGGGTTTAATCCCAGGTGGGGGGATACTGCTGCTGTACCCTTGAGCAAGGTACTTTACCTAGATTGCTCCAGTAAGAACCCAACTGTATAAATGGGTAATTGTATGTAAAAATAATGTGATATCTTGTAACAATTGTAAGTCGCCCTGGATGAGGGCATCTGCTAAGAAATAAATAATAATAATTCAGACATTCTGCTTAATTAAAAATATTCCCCTAGTATTTGGAGACATTGTAAACGAGGGAAACAAAAATCTGAGCTTGCTTCTGATGTTGTTAAATATTTTCAATATTGTTTTTTCACCAGTGATTACTGAGGGTATGACAGTGTATCTCAAGCACCTAATTGCAGAACATCATAAGCTTTTCAGAGAGCTATACCCACGATGCAATTCGATTCCAAAGCACCATTTCATGATCCATTATCCCAGATGCATCAGAAAAATAGGTCCATTATTGCATTTCTGGGCAATGAGATTTGAGGCAAAGCACAAGTTTATTAAAAACAGTGTTATAGAATTTCAAAACTATTACCAAATCACTGCCCCAAAAATACCAAATAGCTACAGCATGCCACTGGGCGTCTTTATCAATAAAGACTATTGAATGTGGACCTCTTAAAATACGAGCTTTAAATGATTTTCCTGACTGTGAAATTACAGCAGAAAAACTGCAAGTTGGTTTGGATTGTGACATTAATATTACTTCTAGGATTAGATACTCAGGAAGTGAATATCGGACCGGCCGTCTGATTTGTATAAAAATAGAAGACGAAATGCCGGTATTTAGTAAAATAAGTGGAATTGTTTGAGAAGCTGAACAATATATTTTAGTGGCATCTGAATTTGAAACAGATTGTTTTCTAGAACATCTTCATTCATTTCATGCAGGAGGAACTTGGAAAAACGTTCCATTTGATCTTCAGACTTCATATGGCTTTGAAGAACCTGATTTGCATGCGGTTCCAGCGAGTTATTTAATGTACATGCCAACCACAACATTGTATTTTGATTTTAAGTTCTATAGTTTTGGAATTGAAATAAGTATTGTGGCACTTTGAGGGCTGGTTATGCAATGGGAATTTCTATAAATATGGAGATATAAAGGAAGATGTAAATATCACTCCTTCCACAGAAGGTGCAGGTTTGTCACTGCTTCCATTGAATTGAGGAGATTTAGAAATCGCAGCCAAAAGTGTGTTCACAAAGAACGTCCAAAATATGAGATCCAAAGGCAACCAAACCACTCACCGTGGACACAAACTTTTGGCTGTGATGTCAAAATCTCCCGAGTTAAAGTGAAACAGTAACACAATGTCATGTTCTGGAGTTAAATGCATTTGTGTGAATTACAAGTTGGGCTACAGAAATAGTACAAAATAACCCAGGATGGCAGTGAGGACATTTTGATTTGGAAAATGATATTGAAGTGTACATTTTTTTCCTTTACCAGCAGTTATTCTTGTAGATGAACACTGTTGTCTAAAAGTAACTGACATCCAAAAATTATAAACTGTACTTGGTGTCCAAAAGGTGTATTTTGTGAAATAAATGCTTTGATTTAATGGAGTCATGTGTCTGGATCCCTTTTTAGAATTTGTATGAAGTGTATTTAATTACTGCTTTGTGTTACAAGTATTCCTGTAGCATAGTATTTAATCTATGAAGCTGAATATTTCTGAGTGAGTTAAAATTACTAAATAGCAGTGTGACATTTACACTTACACCACAATATAGTTAAACTTACCCTGAATGAGATGACATTTAAACTCCTACAGTGTTGAAAACTTTACTCTCTAGCAGGGTTAATTTCTTAACACTTTCCAAAGTGTTAATTTAACACGGAAATCGAGGGAGCCATATGTTCACTACAAAAGTGTCAGAGTTACTTATGGGTTAATCCGGCCTTGATTGAAGGTATATTTTAGGAACAGCTTGTGGCACTGGCAAGATACAATTAAATAAATAAATACATAGCCATGGTCCAGGACATAAACAGAATATGAATTATTAAACACATAATCAGAAAACAAGTGGTTCACACGATTGATTGTATAATAAAATCACTCTGCTGTGAACTTGCTCAGCACATCGCTACAGTTGTGTACTTATAAACAATGTGAGTACAAAATAACAAAACCGGGAAGACATGAAGTCTGAAAACTGCCAAGCCCGGCTTTACCGGGGCATCTGGTCACCCTGGTCAAGGAATCCATTGCCGTTGTCATGGCAAATTTCGCCCCCCTGCCAAATTTGCCCCCCCCTGAGTCATGTGACATATTAGCGTACGAGTCACGTGACGATCAGATTTCGTGATGCGGAAAGGATAGGGTAAAACATCGGCATTTTACTTACTGAAAGTTACGTTTGCTTTTTTATTGGCATTTATTCGTATTATATTTATTGTTTTATATGTATCAATGTTTTTTGTATCATAAATGGTTGTGTATTTTATTTGATTGCTCTTCACGTGATTACATAAGAGCTTTTACAGTAAATATAAAATACATTAAGTCTTGTTTAATTACATATATATATATATATATATATATGCATATATGCTAATAAATAATAATAATAAAGTTGAACAGCTTAAATGATCACAACTGGCAAATGTTATATTACAATTGTAACTTTTCAAATAAAAAAATGTTTATAACAAACAATAAGTTAGAAGTATAGTCTGGTAATAATTTCTACACATTTGTGGGTAGTCATGTTGATGTTTATAGTCTTGCTATACTTATCACAATCAGGGAGTTGTCATGATTACACATACAGTTGCCGACAAAATTATTGACACCCTTAACTAAAGATCATTCAAGACGCTTTTTATTTTTTTAATTGTTGTGAAATGTGGTAAGGTCGCGTAAAAGCCTTTTGTGTTTAGATGACTTTGTATAGTTATTTCATACACTGCTATACCAGATGTTTCTTTAGATCCTTGGCTGTTAATGGTGGATTTTTGCGAGCTGCTCAAACAGTTCTTTATGCTATAGTCGTACTTTTCCTGGGACGTCCATTTCTTTCCATGCTTTCAGTTGAATTAGTCTTCAAATACTTCCTGATTATTGTAGATTTTTGTATTACAACACTCTCTATCGATTCCCCTGCTGCTGTAGTAGTTACTGTAACAAGTGCTTTTCTCGCATCTGGATCCAACTCCTTTGTTTTTACCATGCTGTGCTGAGTGCACAAACTATTTTGCTTCAGTTTCTGTTCGTGTTTTACAACTAATGTTTTTTTTTTTATATAATATTGCTAAATTGATAAGTAGTGGTTTCTAATTGATTAATATGACTAACTCAATTAAGACTCAACCTTAACTTACACAGACTTTAATTGAAAATGTGTCAATAAGTTTGTGATCAACAAATATTGTTATTTACACCAATATGATTAATATAGGTTATACAGTAGCTTCAGTGTATATTGTGAGAAATATTTAGGGAATGTCAAAAATTAAAGGAATGAACAGGTCAAAAGATTTAATCTTTAGCATTATTCATGCATGGTCTTGCACTAAATCTGCAAACACATTTCTCTTAGTTTAACCATATAACTTGTCATTAAAAAATGAAGTAATACACCCTCATGGTATGTGTTGCCACTTCCTACAGTGTTTGTCAGATCATTGGCATCGTCCTGGAATGGAGCCTGTCATTCTCAAAGCAGGTCTGCAGATTGGTGGTTGTTCATTTGTTATCAGTAATACTGTATATGCATTTGTTAAATATGTATGAAGCCAAATTATATGATATGCTATAAAGTGAGAATGTTTCTTCCATAACTTCAAACACTCAAAAGTACAAATTTGGAACTAGAAGCAATATGATTGTTAACCACAACATATTGTCCCTGACTTTAGTGTGTATAATTCAGGCTCTTAACTAATGAAGCATACAGGATGTCAGATTTGTGTAAATGCTCGAGTAGAAGTCAATCTAGATCCGAGTTGTCCAGTCTTAGTCCTGGGGAACCCTTAACAGAGCAATGCAGGGCAAGCAGAAATCTGCACTCAATCATTTTAGTGGGTTGTGTATCAGGTGTAGTTGTCCAAACCAGAAAGACATTCACAAAAAAGGCACATGTTGAAAAATGTAGCAAACTTTTTTTTCTGTATTCTTCACAATAAAACAAGTACATGATCAGATTGCATATTTCCACTGTAACGTGCGATCCAGGACTTAATGCGTAAGCATTAGTGAAAAAGAAAAACACTATACTGCAGGTCAGCTTTGGTAAAAAGCCCCGTCACCACGTCAAGGTCCTGACCGATGGAGTGGGGCGTTAGGAGCAGGTTTAACAGAACTTTAAAATGCCTTCTCACATAACCCACAAAAAAGAGAAGGGCTTTAAAGAGGCTGTCTGTCTAAAAATGACATCACCAATTTATAGTGACGTGTGTTATCAGTAAATCATACGGACATTTCATGCTCTCAACTTCTATAATAAGTAATTGTCTAATATCAGTTAATAGGAATGGAAATCGAATTTGAAATTGAAGCATTAATGTCTGAAACATGTACACGTAAAATGTGAAGTTGTTTATCACTTCAGAATTACATCTACTGTATTTTTATATCATGTTACACCCACCTTATTTGGCACAATATCACTTCAATACAGTGAATCAGCCCCTCCCCAGCTGGTTCAATATAACTACATTAAACAAGGTGGGTGTTAGAACTGACATCCAATTTACTTTTGATATCTCTGCCCTGGAAATACTCAAGTCAGGCAGTAATTCAGTAGTTCAGAAACTAAGACTACCATACCAATCAAAAATGAAAATTATATATATATATATATATATATATATATATATATATATATATATATATAATTACACACACACGTTTATCATTTACTTAGATGTACATCTTCAAAAATACAGGGCGGCTTCAATAACTTATAATGTATTAATATTAATTTTCAATATTTCTCTATTTTTTTTTACCTTTCAAAACGAATGTACTGGCTTTCTTTCTGATACCCCGCTTCTCCTCTTTGGTGGCTTGTTCAGGATACTCACCTGTGCTGAGGTAGCGATATACCGCTCTCAAGTGATCCATATCGATTGACAAATGTAGTTTTCTGAGGGGGAAAAAAACACAGTATTACAAATTTGTCCTGTAAAAAGTGAAATTATTTGATTACAATTGTACGACGGCGCCAACGAACTCCAACTGTCAGTGTCAAGATCTGTGGAGCAAAAGCAGTGACGCGCATAGCAACAGAACGCTGACATGTCACATGACTCAGGGGGGGTCAAATTTGCCACGAGACCGTCAGCTTCCATCCGGGTGTTTCCAGCAGGAGGCGCCAATCCGCTAACGTGACGTCACGACGCGCTCGTCTCCATGGGAGCAGGGAGGAAGCGGAAGTGTGTGCGGGTTTGTTTACATTGTGTGTGTGGGACTGCGTGGGGTTGTTGAGCTGCAGCAGCAGAGAAACTTGCTAAATAAGTCAAGTGCTGACTGAATAACAAAGAGAGGCTCCCAATATTATTCATAATAAAAGCGTGAATACAGAAAGGATATCAGTCTCAAGCTAACAGTCAGTGAAGATGGACGTCAGCGTCTCCGTGTCGTTCTTTCAAGACGAGCTCGCCTCTACCATCGAGCACGCAGTGAAAGCGGCTGTAGACACCGTCTTGTGCGAAATCACAAAAGTTGTCGGCGGCAAATTCACTGAATTCCAAATGGAAATGGCTGGAAAGAAGAAAGAGAATGAAAGTCTGAAGCTGAGATTGGAAATATCAGAGAGCGAGTTGAAAGCGGTGCGTCTGTGTGTCAGCGCTGCGGATGCAAACATCAGACAAGGCCTCGGAAACATGAACACGGACTGTAAGAAACAAAACCATCCGAGGATTGAGAGCCAGAGGTTATTTACCAGAGTTAAAGGTGATTTTTAATAATGTTATGGTTCTTGTATGCCTTCCAGTTATTTAAAAATTAAATACAGCACTACTGTAATGATTGTGATTCCTTGAAGGCGGCTCCGTTCACAATGTTGTATATATAATATCCATGATGTGATATTTCATAGAGTTATAAACTCCACAGAATTACATGCATGTATTTATTTGTACAGTGAGAGTTAAAAGCATGTATAATTTTGTTTCACGCAGATTCTGGAGAGAGACGTGCTTTCAGTGAAGCAGAGAAGGGGCCAGTGATAGAAGCTGTTTACACACAAGAGGAAATCTGTGATCAGGAGTGGTGTGGAAGAATAATGGAGATTACAGACCTGACAACTGTAGAAAGTAAAGAGATCCCTGAACTTGAACCTGTCCACATTAAAGAGGAGGCTGTAGAGCTGGAGTGTGATCACATCACACAGGAGGTTAGTAAAGAAAATAAAGTCAATACACTGGAGGAGAATATAGTTAAGATGGAATCTAGCTGCTGTGAGGATTGTCCTCCTGAACAGATCTGCATGAAACCCAATCAGCCTGTCTCTGAAGACACTGGTTCTAGTGTTGGAGAAGAGGGCACTGTGCTGGGGTCCATTCAGAGGAAACATCACCCCCCTCAGGAAAGAGCTGCAGATGGAAAGGAGGAAGGAGCGATGCCGTCCACGAGCAGCACAGCATGTGAGTAGAATATCAAAGATAGAGTTTATATAAGAATTGCAATTGTTTTGTGAAGGCTAAAGAGTTTATCATCTTTCTTGCTTTTCAATGTTGTGATTGTTAACAGTGATGGCTGTGAGGTGAAGCCTTTCAGGAAAGTGGTTGTGATTCAATGCTGTGCAGTAACCTTGGCTTCTGTTTCCTGCGCTTCTAAAGCAGATCTAGGAAGACGCACCTCCACTCCAGCACCCCAGAGCAAAATCTCTTCTGATGGGAAACTGCAGCGTAAGCAGAAACACAGAGATTCGACACCCCAAGATGATTATGTGAAGAAACTGAGAACTCGCTCGGTTCAGAATCTTTCTGCACAAGATAGCCGACCACTTCCTGTGGGATATACAGCAACTCCACATCCCGACAGCTCTGCAACCCAGGGCAACTTCATTTCCGTACAAACTCCCCAGCAGATTCCTTCAGAGCAGATCTTGTATCGCTGTACTGTATGTGGCACCAATTTCAGTAACCGAGGAAAGCTGAAAATACACCAGCGTAGTCACACAGGAGAGAAATCCTATCACTGTACAGAGTGTGGGAAGACATTCAGAGGTGCAACTGGATTAAAACTACACCAACCTATTCACACAGGAGAGAAACCGTTTCACTGTGCAGATTGTGGGAAGGGTTTTAATCAGAAAGTACACCTTCAAACACACCAGCGAATTCACACAGGAGAGAAACCGTTTCACTGTGCAGAGTGTGGGAAGATATTCAGATTTGCAACTGGATTAAAAGTACACCAACGTATTCACACAGGAGAGAAACCGTATGAGTGTCCTGACTGTGGGAGGAGTTTCAGTTTCAAAGCTAACCTGCAAAGACACCAGCGAATTCACACAGGAGAGAAACCGTTTCACTGTGCTGATTGTGGGAGGCGTTTTAGTCAGAAAGGTGCTCTTCAAAAACACCAGCGAATTCACACAGGAGAGAAACCGTATGAGTGTCCTGACTGTGGTAGGAGTTTTAATCAGAAAGAAAGCCTTCAATCACACCAGCTAACTCACAGTACAGATAAACCATTTCACTGTGCTGATTCTGGGAAAGGTTTTAATCGTAAAACTTTACTTCAAGCACACCAGCGAATTCACAAGGGAGAGAAACCGTATAAGTGTTTTGATTGTGGGAGGAGTTTTTATCAGAAAGGTGATTTTCAAAGACACCAGCGAACTCACACAGGAGAAAAACCATATAAGTGTCCTGACTGTGGGAGGCGTTTTAATCGCAAAGGTAACCTTCAAAAACACCAGCTAACTCACACAGGAGAGAAACCATACGAGTGTCCTGACTGTGGGTGGCGTTTTAATCAGAAATGTAACCTTCAAACACACCAGCGAATTCACACAGGATTGAAACTGTATGTGAGTCCAGTATGTGGGAGGAGTTTCAGTCGAAGACGCAGCCTCAGAACACACCACATAACCCACACTGGAGTGAAACCTTTTGAGTGTAGTGAGTGTGGGAAGAGATTTGCAGTGTCAAATAAACTAAAGAAACACAGTCTAGTTCACAGAGATTCAGTCAGTCAGGACACTTAAAAACAAAACAAAAACAATTCAGTTTACTCAATGAAAGCATCTCAATCACACCAGAATACCAAAGCAGACCCTGCGTCTCTCTCGTCGGTTTCAAATGCAGGGAGCTGTGAAAATAAACAAATTCAACAAAAAATCCCAAGCCTGCTGTGTATGCAAATGATTGTAGCCCTGTTTCCTACAGCAGTGCTTCTGAAACTGGGGAGGCACAGAATGTATTCTGGGGGGGGGGGGGGGTGAGAAAGCTCATGCAAACATGTGTAGAAATGACCGCACACATCTTAATCTGTATATATATTAAAACAAATGCTACTGCTGACACCTCCTGCCACACGAAGTACCGCAGACGAGAGGAAGGGTCCCAGGGTGTCAGCTTCAACAACATCACTGGGGAGTGGCTTCCAGACCCTCACAATTCTCTGTGTAAAAAAAGCGCCTCCTATTTTCTTCTCAATTTAAGGGTTCATATTTCCAGTGACAGATGTTAGAACATTAGTAGCTACACCACAACCCTGCAGTTTTGCAGTTACAGACGCACACATTTCCTGGGCGAGATCCTTCGTCACGTAGCAGCTTTGTGAAGATCCCGGTGATTCCAAAGAAAAATCATTCAAGTCGCTTTGCCGGTCAGAGATACTTACATCTATCATTGGAAATATGGAGGAACTTGTGCATGAATTGCATTCAGATATAAAAGATGATGTAATGGGCTTCGTATCTTCTCATGACATCATTAGATCTAAGATGGAGCAAAGCTTCGACAGCTTTGAAGATCAATTTACAAACTTTAATACCGAAGCTAAATGGAAACAACATTTCAGTGAATAATGGGGTGTATTTGTATTTTGATTTTAAGTTGTATAGTTTGGGAATTGAAATAAGTATCGTGGCACTTTGAGGGCTGGTTATGCAATGGGAATTTCTATAAATATGGAGATATAAAGGAAGATGTAAATATCACTCCTTCCACAGAAGGTGCAGGTTTGTCACTGCTTCCATTGAATTGAGGAGATCGCAGCCAAAAGTGTGTTCACAAAGAACGTCCAAAATATGAGATCCAAAGGCAACCAAACCACTCACCGTGGACACAAAATTTTGGCTGTGATGTCAAAATCTCCCGAGTTAAAGTGAAACAGTAACAAAGTGTCATGTTCTGGAGTTAAATGCATTTGTGTGAATTACAAGTTGGGCTACAGAAATAATACAAAATAACCCAGGATGGCAGTGAGGACATTTTGATTTGGGAAATGATATTCAAGTGTACTTTTTTTCCTTTACCAGCAGTTATTCTTGTGGATGAACACTGTTGTCTAAAAGTAACTGACATCCAAAAATTATAAACTGTACTTGGTGTCCAAAAGGTGTATTTTGTGAAATAAATGCTTTGATTTAATAGAGTCATGTGTGTGGATCCCTTTTTAGAATTTGTATGAAGTGTATTTAATTACTGTTTTGTCTTACAAGTATTCCTGTAGCATAGTATTTAATCTATGAAGCTGAATATTTATGAGTGAGTTAAAATTACTAAATAGCAGTGTGACATTTACACTTACACCACAATATAGTTAAACTTACACTGAATGAGATGACATTTAAACTCCTACAGTGTTGAAAACTTTACTCTCTAGCAGGGTTAATTTCTTAACACTTTCCAATGTGTTCAATTAACACGGACATCGAGGGAGCCATATGTTCACTACAAAAGTGTCAGAGTTAATTATGGGTTAATCCGGCCTTGATTGAAGGTATATTTTAGGAACAGCTTGTGGCACTGGCAAGATACAATTAAATAAATAAATACATAGCCATGGTCCAGGACGTTAAACAGAATATGAATTATTAAACACATAATCAGAAAACAAGTGATTCACACGATTGATTGTATAATAAAATCACTCTGCTGTGAACTTGCTCAGCACATCGCTACAGTTGTGTACTTATAAGCAATGTGAGTACAAAATAACAAAACCGGGAAGATAATGTTACTGTTTCTGACCGGGACAAAAACATGAAGTCTGAAAACTGGCAAGCCCGGCTTTACCGGGGCGTCTGGTCACCCTGGTCAAGGATCCATTGCCGTCAGCTTCCATCCGGGTGCTTCCAGCAGGAGGCGCCAATCCGCTAACGTGACGTCACGACGCGCTCGTCTCCATGGGAGCAGGGAGGAAGCGGAAGTGTGTGTGGGTTTGTTTACATTGTGTGTGTGGGACTGCGTGGGGTTGTTGAGCTGCAGCAGCAGAGAAACTTGCTAAATAAGTCAAGTGCTGACTGAATAACAAAGAGAGGCTCCCAATATTATTCATAATAAAAGCGTGAATACAGAAAGGATATCAGTCTCAAGCTAACAGTCAGTGAAGATGGACGTCAGTGTCTCCGTGTCGTTCTTTCAAGACGAGCTCGCCTCTACCATCGAGCACGCAGTGAAAGCGGCTGTAGACACCGTCTTGTGCGAAATCACAAAAGTTGTCGGCGGCAAATTCACTGAATTCCGAATGGAAATGGCTGGAAAGGAGAAAGAGAATGAAAGTCTGAAGCTGAGATTGGAAATATCAGAGAGCGAGTTGAAAGCAGTGCGGGAATGCATGAACGCTGCAGATGCAGACATTAAACAACCTCTCAGAAACATGAACCCCGACTGCAATGAACAAGACTTTCAGAGGAACGAGAACCAGGGGTTATTCATCAGAGTTCAAGGTGAGTTTAATAATGTTATGGTTCTTGTAACCCTTCCAGTCATTAAATAAAATACAATTAAATACAGCACTACTGCAATGATTGTGTTTCCTTGAAGAAGGCCCCGTTCACAATGTTGCATATATAATATCCATGATGTGTTATTTCATACAGTCATAAACTCCACAGAATTACATGATTGTATTTATTTGTACAGTGAGAGTTAAAAGCATGTATAATTTTGTTTCACGCAGATTCTGGAGAGAGATGTGCTTTCAGTGAAGCAGAGGAGGGGCCAGTGATAGAAGCTGTTTACACAAAAGAGGAAATCTGTGATCAGGAGTGGTGTGGAAGAATAATGGAGATTACAGACCTGACAATTGTAGAAAGTAAAGAGATCCCTGAACTTGAACCTGTCCACATTAAAGAGGAGGCCGTAGAGCTGGAGTGTGATGACATCACAGAGGAAGTTAGTAAAGAAAATAAAGTCGATACGCTGGAGGAGAATGTAGTTAAGATGGAATCTAGCTGCTGTGAGGATTGTCCTCCTGAACAGATCTGCATGAAACCCAATCACCCTGTCTCTGAAGACACTGGTTCTAGTGCTGGAGAAGAGGGCACTGTGCTGGGGTCCATTCAGAGGAAACATCACCCCCCTCAGGAAAGAGCTACAGATGGAAAGGAGGAAGGAGCGATGCCGTCCACGAGCAGCACAGCATGTGAGTAGAATGTCAAAAATACAGTTTATATAAGAATTGCAATTGTTTTGTGAAGGCTAAAGAGTTTATCATTTGTCTTGCTTTTCAATGTTCTAATTGTTAACAGTGATGGCTGTGAGGTGAAGCCTTGCAGGAAAGTGGCTGTGATTCAATGCTGTGCAGTAACCTTGGCTTCTGTTTCCTGCGCTTCTAAAGCAGATCTAGGAAGACGCACCTCCACTCCAGCACCCCAGAGCAAAATCCCTTCTGATGGGAAACTGCAGCGTAAGCAGAAACACAGAGAGTCGACACCCCAAGATGAATATGTGAAGAAACTGAGAACTCGCTCGGTTCAGAATCTTTCTGCACAAGATAGCCGACCACTTCCTGTGGGATTTACAGCGACTGCACATCCTGACAGTTCTGCAACCCAGGGCAACTTCATTTCCATACAAACTCCCCAGCAGATTCCTTCAGAACAGATCTTGTATCACTGTACTGAATGTGGCACCAATTTCAGTGACCAGGGAAAGCTGAAAATACACCAGTGTAGTCACACGGAGGAGAAACCGTTTCACTGTTCAGAGTGTGGGAAGAGTTTTACTCGGAAAAGCAGACTTCAGTTACACCAGCGAATTCATAAGGGAGAGAAACTGTACGTGTGTCCACTATGTGGGAGGAGTTTCAATCGGAAAGACAACCTGAAAATGCACCACACAAAAATCCACACGGGAGAGAAACCATACGAGTGTCCTGACTGTGGGAGGCGTTTTAATCAGAAATGTAACCTCCAAACACACCAGCGAATTCACACAGGAGAGAAACCGTTTCACTGTGCTGATTGCGGGAGGAGTTTTAATCGGAAAGGTGACCTTCAAAGACACCAGCTAACTCACAGTACAGATAAACCGTTTCAGTGTGCTGATTGTGGGAAAGGTTTTAATCGTAAATATAGACTTCAAGCACACCAGCGAATTCACACGGGAGAGAAAACGTATGTGAGTCCAGTAAGTGGAAGGAGTTTCAATCGGAAAGACAACCTCAGAACACACCACATAACCCACCCGGGAGAGAAACCTTTTGAGTGTAGTGAGTGTGGGAAGAGATTTGTAGAGTCAAAAAAACTAAAGAAACACAGTCTAGTTCACAGAGATGTTGTCAGGTAGGACACTTACAAAAAAAATGTTTACTCAATGAAAGCATCTCAATCACACCAGAATACCAAAGCAGACCTGCGTCTCTCTCGTTGGTTTCAAATGCAGGGAGCTGTGAAAATAAACAAATTCAACTCAAAAAATCCCAAGGCTGCTGTGTATGCAAATGATTGTAGCCCTGTTTCCTACAGCAGTGCTTCTGAAACTGGGGAGGCACAGAATGTATCCTGGGGGGGTTGAAAAAGCTCAGGGAAACGTGTAGAAATGAACGCGCACATCTTAACCTGTATATATATTAAAACAAATGCTACTGCTGACACCTCCTGCCACACGAAGTACCGCAGACGAGAGGAAGGATCCCAGGGTGTCAGCTTCAACAACATTACTGGGGAGTGGATTCCAGACCCTCACCAGTCTCTGTGTAAAAAAAGTGCCTCCTATTTTATTTACAATTTAATGGTGCATATTTCCAATGACAGATGTTAGAACATTAGTAGCTACACCACAACCCTGCAGTTTTGCAATTACAGACGCACACATTTCTTGGGCGAGTTCCTTCGTCAAGTAGCAGCTTTGTGAAGTTCCCGGTGATTCTAAAGAAAAATCATTCAAGTCGCTTTGCTGGTCAGAGATACTTACATCTGTCATTGGAAATATGAACGAACTTGTGCATGAATTGCATTCAGATATAAAAGTAATGTAATGAGCTTAGTATCTTCTCACGACACCATCAGATCTAAGATGGAGAAAAGCTTCGACAGCTTTGAAAATCCATTTACAAACTTTAATACTGAAGCTAATTTAAAGATACAGCTCTCATTTTTTAAAATAATAATAAATAGATGCAAAAATACTTCATAGCATCATCAAAAAATATTGTGGCCAGATTCACACACATAAGGTTAACCATACACACATATATAAGACAACAACATAAAGAAAAGTGAACTTGTAAATATTAGCTATGACCTTTAACCTCTAAAGTCAGCAACCATTTTGTTTCTGCTGATGTGGCACTATCAGCCATCTTTATATGTTGAGGTATCACTGGTGGCCATCTTTTATACACGGCTGACCAGCAACAAGGAATACGAACTTTGGTTTTTTTAAATTATATTTTCTCTTTGCTTGTGTTGTTCTCCAAGAATGGAGATACACTGCAGTGATTTGGGGAAAATGGGGGAAATGGTAAGTCAGAATTCATTACTCATGCATATCACAAGCACACACACACATTCATACATGAAGGGAAGTAGGAAAGGTTCTTGGAGTCAACAAAAATACCTTGGTACAAAAATAAATTAAAAAGCCGTCCTGTCACACTCCTTTAGTTTATTACAGAGCCTGTGACTTTGAAAATGGGGAACGTCCAGACTCCAGCAACACTCAGGAACACCATGGAGGGGCTGCTGTTTGAGTTACTAGCCGAGAAAGTGGCTTGTAAGAGACTCTTTCAAAACGTGATCCCCGTAAATGTAAAAATGTTCAACAACTTAAAATGTATAACCAATTTAATACATAAAGATGTTGATGCTCAATAATGGCAAGAGCTGTTCGATACACATGTAATACCACATAAAACACTAAAGGACTTTTTAATGAATATAGTATCAAGTGTTTAATGAAATAGACGACCACATGCTTATACATCTAATTGTTTTGTATGCTTATGTGACTGATGTCTGTTTTAATAACCTGGCCAGGTTTTTAGGAGATGAGGATATATCAAAAGTTGTACAAAATGTTGTGGAATACTTAGTGACTTATCATGAATGTTTGTGTGAAGACTTTATAATCCTCTTGATAAACTGTGAATAAATCTTTTGAACTACAGTTGTCTCAAATGTGTTATGATAAACTTTGAATAAAAACCTTTTGAACTACATACTTGTCACAGTTGTGTTATTATGGTTAAAGATGTCACTTCAGCGTATGAAAAAATTATACTACGATATCTTGGGGGCTTAGGGAGTTTCCAGACTCTTCAAAGGGCTCTGGGGTCTGATGGCTCTAAAGTCTCTGAGAGGGTCCTAACAGGGTTTTTATCAGAGCAAGACTCGTATACTTTGCATAAACCCTCTAGAATAAACTTTAAAAGAAATACATAAGAACATAAGAATGTTTCCAAAATCTGCTAACACAATGGATAAGCACGTGCATGATTAACAGAGTAAACGAACTCTAGGAAAGATGGATTATCAGAAATTTCTGATAATTATCCTTAACTATTAACAGTGCAAAGAAAGAAACTTCAATTCAATGACTAGAAGTCTTTTTCTAAAAGTGCAAAATTGAGAAATATATAAGAACATAAGAAAGTTTACGAACGAGAGGAGGCCCCATTCAGCCCATCTTGCTCGTTTGGTTGTTAGTAGCTTATTGATCCCAGAATCTCATCAAGCAGCTTCTTGAAGGATCCCAGAGTGTCAGCTTCAACAACATTATGTATCTAATATCGACGGTCAGTGGCAAGCTGACTTAGTGGATATGTGTTGCGTGTCACAATGAAATCGGCACAACGGTTTATAAACAGGTAGGTCGCATTGTTAAGACATAAAGCACTAATTGTTTAAAGATTGTTTTAGTTGCGCACGACAAAGTCGTTTTAATGAAAACAAACCACGACTGATTATCCACATCCCAAACACATCATGTCGTCCTGTCGAAAAAGTTAGCAAATTATTGCAAAATGCAATGCGTGCGCACATCGCTCCTATTTTACCTCAGCCACGAGCAAAAGAAAAATCAGACGTGCCTGTGGGACGATCTAATTTCACTCCTGCACACGCCAGGGATACAGATTTCTGAGGTGGGTCCTGAATATCTAGGACTATAGAAAGAAGGGTAGGACAGTCAATCCCGTGATGCAGTTCGGTACTCAAATACAGGCGCCATTTGTGGAGCCCACTCAGTACTGAATACATTGCGGGGCTGCTGTGGGGCAGCGCTAACCGGTATTTTTTTTAATAACAATACAAAGCGACTCGCTGTTATTTATGCGAATTAATGCTTATGTCAAGAAACATTTTGCCAGGGCAAGCGTGAATAAGTTAAAAGCATTACGAGCCCAGCTCTACGGGCTCCAGAAATGCTCCACTGTTTACTAACTCTGCCCACTTGTGACATCATTTTCCTATCCTTCTTTATAGTGGGTGAGTTCACGACACGCAGACTTTCGTTATTCTGCGCAGAATCTGTACAGAATCGGAGCAAGAAGCCAATGCATTTTCAGAATCTTTGCAGAACCTGCGCAGACTCAGCAAAGTCTGCCTCTCGTGAACGCACCCATAGTCCTAGCTGAATATGCGCCTCTCTTTCTCCAAAGTCGCTGGGTGCGTTCATGAAGATCATTATGCGCAGAATCTGACCAATTCATGGAAGATCATTTGGCTAAACTGGTCAGATTCTGCAGAGAATGATCTCCGTGAACACGCCCTCTTATTTCTGTAATGAAATGGGGCGTCACTGGCAGTGGGCGTGCCTGGTTGGAACCGTCACGTATTATTGGCTGCAGAAACACTCGAAACCCAGCTTGCGAAACTGATTGGCTGACCTCCCTGTGGAAAGAAGGGCGGGATCGCGATGACCTGCTGTGGATCCGAAATGGCGCCAGTTTCGTCTCTCTGCTTTGTGGTCGAAGAGTTTGTATTCTGAAGCTGCTGCTCGTAATGTGAGAGCGTGGGTCATTGTCCGTGGCAGTGGACACGACTAACACGCACACGTATGTAATTGTATATAACTTCTGTTTTGTTTGTCCGTGGGCTCGATATGGTGCCGACCCCCCTAGTCATTGTACTTGTTTGATTCATTAACTGATTATAGAGTTTGTTTTCTTTTTTTTTTTCTTTGAATGGTTTTAAAGTGACGGTTTAGATTTGAAAAGGAAGTCTGGAGACCGACGAAAGAAAACTACAACTTACGCAGACTGCAGAGAGAGAGGTAAACAAAACGTAACTTATTATCGTAGTTTAATTCAAATTGGTTGCCGCTGCTTTTGAGCAAAACGGAATTTGAAAACTGAACACAAAATGAAGTTTTACATTTAAATCTACAGGCATGCTCTTCGATACCAGCGAGTATTTAATGCATGTATTTTCCTAAATACATGCATTAAATACCCTGACGGCGTTTGAAAGTCAGGAAAGTGATTGTATTTATCTTGCTCTTAATTTGTATTATTACTTGTTGATAAGGGCGCCTGCTAAATAAATAAATAATAATAATAATAATAAGAAGAAGAAGAAGAAGAAGAAGAAGAAGAAGAAGAAGAAGTTGTTTTGATGTGGTGATTCGCAGTCAGTACGTTTACACGATCTCAGGATCGTCCCCAGTAGAGGACTAGCTGATCCCCGGCTTTACACAGAGCTCAGGATTAGCGATGCATGATATGGTTTTGTTGTTCGGCCCTCTTCTTATTCGCATTCCAGCTGCTGCTTCTTATCTGTTTATTTAGCAGGCGCCTTTATTATCCAAGGCGATTAACAGAGACGAGGGTGTGTGAACTGTGCATCGGCTGCAGAGTCGCTTACAACAACATCTCACCCTCAACACCCCTGCCACGTGACCTCAATACCCCACGAACCTTAGGTATAGGGTTAGGTTATTGTTATGAAATAAACCTCGTTTTAGTACCTAGATTTATCACCCTTATGTGATCGGGCTGTAGCATATAATGATGACGTCTATTACGAGCTGAGCATGAACAGGTAGAATTTTGTTTAATTGGGTTAAACAATTTATTCAGAATTCAGCTTCAATTTGGAATTGTATTCCTTCTTATATTTAATAATCTTGGTGGTTTAAACTCTCTATTGTTAGGTAATTACAATATCAGTAAAAATTCCCATCAAATTGTCCAACTTTCGTAACTCTTGGTCTCTAATTTACAAACATTTCCCCCCACACACATTTCATTTGGAATAAATATTTGCTGTAAAAACAGAAGTTTTCTCCCCAGTTGGTTTAACAATGGCATCTTATTAGTTACTCAGTTATTTAACTGTAATGGCAATCTTCTTAAGGATACAGAATTCTTATCCACTTTCAATCTACCTATTACAACAAAGGAATTTACAATTATTTTCGACGCGATTCCTAGAGGAGTAATCATTACTGAAGGATGATTTGAAAGCTTTAACTTGTCCTTTACCTTCCCTAGACCCTTCCCAAACTTTTTATTGGAAAATATTGTTTATAGAATAATATTAATAATAATAAATGTATACAATCTCTCTTTTAAAATGATCTAGTATCCATTCCTGATACTGTGACTTACTGGGATGGCTTTACTGAGGGTAGAAACTGGAAAAAAGCTTGGATTTTGCCCAACAAATACTTGTCAACCAATAAGATTAAAGAAGTATCATATCAAATTATACATAAATGCTATCCTGTTAAGAACAATTTGAAAAACGTCAACGGGACATTGATGTTAATTGCTAGTTTTGTAATGACTCCATGAAACAGTGCTGCGTTTATTTTGGAATTGTAGACACTCCTCTGGTCTGGTTGCTTTTATCAGCAATAATATTAAAAAAGGAAACTTTATTACATATTGATAATGTACTCTTTGGTTTCACCAGTTCTAATACTATTGAAAGTAACGCATTTTACAGAATACATCTGATTGTTTTAATGGCTAAATTTCATATTCACAAATGTACATTTTGAAAATACTGTATCCCAATTAAACAAAGTGACGTCCCAATTAAATGACATAAATAACATTGTGAAGAACCGTCCCCCAGATTTGTGTCCCATTTAAGCAGAAATCCTGATTATCAGGATCCTGATTAGGTGCCATCGACTCCTATACTTATAAATTAATACTTGATTCTGTTTACCCGTTTAAAAAAGATTGAGATAATGATATTTTCTGAAATGGTAGCTTTTAAAGGGAAATAAAACAAAAACCATCAAAGTAGGAGTATTGTGATTATTATTTGTGTTTACCGGAGCATTTATACTTCTCAAACATGCAGAAAGATTGTGCTTCACTGATTAGTATTTAATTATAGGAGGAGTTGAACACTGTAAAGTTTATGAGCAGCACAGAGCGCTCTGAGCAGAACTCTCCATAGAGCCAGAATCAACAGACGCCTGCTTCACCCGTCCTAATGTAGGGTTAGGTGGGGCTGTTCAACCCTGTTGAATAGAATATTACATGATAGAAGAATCCCCATGTTTTAGGGGTGGAATAGCCTTGCATGCCTTTTGCAAGTTGCTTCAGTCTGTTGCTGTACACAGAGGAATTCATATTACAACATTTCAAGTAAAGTTTGATATGTGATTTTAAATTATATTGGATTCATGCATTATATAGTTTTCTAAAGTGTGAGTGCTGTGGAAATTCAAATAAAAGCACCTTATATGCAGTCTGAAATGACAAACTAAAAGTCTTGTCTCCTTTTCTTCAGTGAGAACGGATCAGCCTCACTCAAAGGAAGTTTCTGAGATGGAAGCAGCTCACATCAGCCCAGAGCTTCCTATGCGATGGGTTGTTTCTGCAGACAGGACTGTTGAGATCAAGGAGGAAGTGACTGAGCTGGGGTGTGACCAGGCCAATGAGCGGATCCTGCAGGAGGAAACGCCACCTTCTAGCATCACTGAGAGAGGTGAGTGAAACTGGAATGCTGGGAATAGGGGAATACAGTACATTAAGGGGTCATTTATTTCTGTTTACAATAAATTATGTTCAGACTGATAGATTTATTTTAGGAAAGTTGTAAATAGTTTGACAGTTTGAGGTTTTCAAATTTAAATTACTCTGCGTGGCGTTTGAAAGTCAGGATCACAAAAATAAGGAAGTTATAATCCTGCCCACCTAGAACTTCAAAAGCAGTCATTGTGACTGCCTTTTACAATACATGTTTTTATTTTGAATACAACCTACAATATTCTATTTTTTTTGTTATCTCTACCCTCACTGAGCTTACAGCACTATGTCTTTGAATAGAATATGGCTCTTGAAGTCTGGACATGTGTTATCCAAAGAGATATTGTAATTCTATCAGTTCCTTGTATAACTGGCGTCTGGCTGTCTGTGTGAGCATATGTAGTCTGCTGTCGTATAGTTTTACTATTTTACTCTCACAGGTACACTGACAGAGACCAGGCTGAAACTCAAAATGGCCCAAAGAAGACGGATGACCACTCAAGAAAGGATTGATATGCTTACCGCTTTGTCCGAAAATGATTCTGATGCAGGGAATGTGAGTGATTACGACAGCGATGAATCCTGGATTTGTGATACAGTCAGTTCCACCAGTGAAAGCGAGGAAGGTGCCACTGAAGTGCCACGATCACACAGAGGGCTCCCCAGGGGCAGAAGAGGTTGTGGCAGAAGCAGCAGTCTTGGGGAATCCTCTGCAGTGCCAGCCGCTTTGCCTGTATCGTCTCCTGCAGCAGCTGCAGGCATGCCAGCCATGCCAACCGCTTCACCTGCAGCAGTACCAAGGACAGCGACTCCAGCTGCATCGCCAGCACGAACGGGCATTCAGGAGACTGGGAAAGATGGCACTGTTTGGGAAATTATAAGTCCCGGTGTTGATGCTGTGGGAAGACGGGCTGCACAAAATGTTTTGACTGAAACGTCAGGTCCCACGCCGTACGCAAAACGCAACATCAATAGCATTCTCAGCGCTTTTCATTTATTGATTGATATGCGAATGCTACACCACATTCAACGCTGTACTGTAGCAGAGGCACATAGGATACAAAATGATGTTTCCTGGGCAATGTCGTTGGAGGAATTAGAAGCGTTTATTGCAATCCTGTATGTTCGAGGAGCGTATGGTGGTAAAAGCCTTTACCTGGAGAGCCTTTGGTCTACACAGTGGGGAATTACTTTTTTTATAGAGACAATGTCACAGAATCGTTTTCGAGAAATCATGAGGTTTTTGCGTTTTGATTTTAGAGCAACGAGAAGGGCCCGCCTTCAGACAGATAAATTTGCCCTGGCATCAGAAATTTGGAACGGCTTCATTGAAAACAGCATTGCCTGTTACAAGCCCGGAGAGAACCTTACAGTGGATGAGCAGCTGTTTTCCACAAAAGCACGGTGTCGCTGGACACAATACATGCCAAACAAATCTGATAAATTTGGGATCAAGTTTTGGTTGGCAGTGGACGTGGAGTCCAAATATGTGGTGAATGGTTACCCCTACCTGGGCAAAGATGAAACTTGCCCAGCTGGTCAGAGACTGGGTGACAATGTGGTACTTAGGCTGATGGAACCGTACTTAGGAAAAGGGAGGAATGTTACCACTAACAATTTTTTTACTTCACTGGAATTGGCAAAAAAGTTGAAGAATAAGAAAACCAGCCTGGTTGGAACAGTGAACAAAGCAGGAAGAGAGCTTCCACCATCTGCGCAAAACTTGCAACCACAGCTGTACTCCAGTACAATTTTGAAACACAATGACTGTGCTACGCTAACTGTTTACAAGTGCAAGCCGAGAAAGAATGTCATTATTCTCAGCTCCCGTCATACGTCAGTTGCCATCGGGACTGTTGACAAGAAAAAACCAGAGACCGTGGATTTCTACAATGACACAAAGCACGGGGTGGACGTTTTAGACCAGATGGCACGTCAGTACTCTGTGAAAGCTGGTTCTCGACGCTGGCCAGTTGCTGTGTTTTACAATGTGCTGGACCTGGCAGCCATCAATTCCTTCGTTTTGTACAAGGAATGCACCGGAGAAAATATCAGTAGGAGAGATTTCATCTTGAAGCTAGCCACAGAGCTTCGGCAGAAACATTTCGATCAGAAAACTGCAAAGCAGCCGGGAAACGCAGCTCAGTCTGGATTCAGTGCTGCACCCAGCGACACACGCAAGAGAAAGCAATGCAAGGTAGCTAAATGCAATAAAAATAAAACTTCTGATATCTGTGCCCAGTGTGAACGAGCAGTATGTGGTAAATGCACAGGAAAAGTTGAGAAGCGTTACATCTGTGTGGATTGTGCTACTTAGGGGGCTACTTTGAAGTCCATTTCCCTGAAAGCACATTCATGTTACATAATGGGAGTTGAGATCTTTTTAATGCTATTTTGTATGTACATATACCTGTTTAAACACTAGTTTCTTTTGAAATGTTTATTTTATTATAGTTTCTCATTTTTTGAAGTAGTGCTTTGTGTGGTAAGTTAGAAAATAAACCCTTTGTTTAATTGTTCATTTAAATAAGTGTTTTGGCTGTGCAGATGTTTGATATGACGTGCTTGAATAAAACATTTGAGTCGTATCTGATAGTTTGTCTTTCATTTTAATATTGAGGTTGTTTAAAATGTAACCGTCATAATGACTGCCGGTGGCAGTTCTAGGTATGAGTATAACTGCAGTGTTAATGTTTCTACAGAGTTCTACGTTAAATTAATTTTATTTGAGTAGCTCTACTAAAAACACTCAGAAGAGCAACTGTAAGCAAGATGGCTACTGATGATTTCAATTCTGTGAGGCAGGTAGATGTGCAACGGGGTATTAATATATTTTGGGGGGGTCCTAGTTTTACAGAAATTGAACCCCAAAGATAACGGTCTGACATCCCTGCTGCCTGACATCATTGCTAGGCAGAGTGACTTGCGACCGTTCCATTGCACTGAATAGGGAGACATGGAATATATAGCTCAGCACACACGGGTCACATCTGTGTTTCTGTCTGGATTAAAACTGCTAATCAGTGATGATGTGTTTTTTTGTGTTTGTGCTTTCAACACTGGGGAAACTAATAATCATTTTTTAATTCGGGAAATAAGATTTTCATTTTCCCCCCTCACTTTTTTTGTTATGGTACGGTCGGGAGTTCAATGATACCGTTCCATTGCATAAACAATTCTATGTTTCTGTCTGTATTAAAACTGAGAACTTCTCTGTGCTTTTAAATAATAAAACATGACAAATGAAAGTGACCCTGTGTATAGTGTTACTTATTATACAATTAAGATTACATGAAACTGGTGGGGAAGCAACCTCTAGCTGTAGCTAGGGCAGCAATTGCAAACAACGACACTGTTTACAGACTTACAGATTTCTTTCAGAGGTACGTGCCGATGTCCGCATTTAGCGATTTTAACAATAACAAGAAGACATGAATGATAACATGCTCCTGTTTACAGTTTTTAAAAGAATATTCCAAAATGAAAATGATTTTGTAAAAACATTAATGCATTTTATGTTTATTCCTACCAAAGATTACCTATCTGGATTGTCTATCTAGAATAATAATAATAATAATAATTTGTTTATTTAGCAGATGCCTTTATCCAAGGCGACTTACAGAGACTAGGGTGTGTGAACTATGCATCAGCTGCAGAGTCACTTACAACTACATCTCACCCGAAAGACGGAGCACAAGGAGGTGAAGTGACTTGCTCAGGGTCACACAATGAGGCAGTGGCTGAGGTGGGATTTGAACCGGGGACCTCCTGGTTACAAGCCCTTTTCTTTAACTACTGGACCACAAAGCCTTCTATAATGTCACTTGTGCTGAGTTAGAAAATAAACATACTGCTCCATATTACCAGATTTATATAACACCATTAATTATCCCCCATATTGTTTATTGTTTATTAAAATGGTATGATATTACACTTCTAAAATTGTGTGCATGTGTTATTTGTGTATTTATTATATTTGTATATTGTTTGTATATTCATATCTATTATATTTTTTGTATTATAGCATATTCTACGGATCATCAGATTTATATAGCACCATTTTAAAATTTAAACACAGAACTAATTATTCCCCATATTGTTTATTTTTGCCCAGTCTTCACTGGAAAATTGCTCCAGTTCTGATGTTTGGGGATTGCAATGGATGGACTGCAATCTTCAAGTCTCGCCATACATTTTTGATTGGATTCAAGTCAGAATTTTGACTTGGCCACTCAAGAACATTAATTCTCTTCTTGTTCAACCACTCCAGTGTGGCTTTGGCTTTGTGCTTCAGGTCATTGTCCTGCTGAAATGTGAATTTCCTCCCCAGTCTTGGCTGGCTCAAACAGGTTTTCCTCAAGGATTCGCCTGTACTTTGCACCATCCATTCTCCCCTCTATCCTGACAAGCTTCCCAGTCCCTGCTGAAGAGAAGCATCCCCATGACATGATGCTGCCATCACCATGCTTGACAGTTGGGATGATGTTGACTGGGTGATGTTCAGCGTTGGGCTTGCGCCAGACGTAACACTTGGAATTTAGACCGAAAAGTTCAATTTTTGTCTTTGCCCACAAAACCTTTTTTCCTGATGTCTGCAGGATCATCTACATGCATTTTCGCAAACTCAACACAGGCTGAAACAATTTCACTCATTCTGTGACTTCAAACAAATCATTTGCAGCTGAGCTGATTTAGGGCTGCAGTAGCAAAGGGGTTGAATACTTATGGAACTGAGATTAATCAGTTTTTCTCTGTAAATCTTATTTATATTATTTATTTTTAATGTATTAGTTTATTTAGCAGACGCCTTTATCCAAGGCGACTTACAGAGACTAGGGTGTGTGAACTATGCATCAGCTGCAGAGTCACTTACAATTACGTCTCACCCGAAAGACGGAGCACAAGGAGGTTAAGTGACTTGCTCAGGGTCACACAATGAGTCAGTGGCTGAGGTGGGATTTGAACCGGGGACCTCCTGGTTATAAGCCCTTATAGATGCATTTTTTTAACTTTATCAATGTGGAGTAGTTTGTGTAGATTCTACATGTAAAGTCTAATTTGAAAGCGTTGTGGAGTACGCTCAGGTGCCAACAAAATGTGAAAACTTTGCAAGGGGGTGAATACTTCAGGAAACCACTGTGTGTATGTATGTATGTATGTGTGTATATATATATATATATATATATATATATATATATATATATATATATATATATATATTTATATTACACAGTATATATAGCGCCATTTTATTTATTAGCTATAAAACCACTGACACACACAAAATGAGTGACCTTCCACCCATTTTCTTTAATATATTTGTGGATGAATCTCCAGAGAACTGGTACATCACCAACTTTCCCAGTGAAGACAGTAATCCAGAGCAGGTTTATGAGCACAATAACCCATGACAGCGTTGCAGTAACCGTATCCTACCTCACTTCTGAATACTTGAAGGCACTCCGCTTAGGGCCTGAAAAGTCAGTTAATTCCTTACAAATCAATTACATGAACTTCAATGGTGCAGCTTGATTCCACAAAGGTCAGGAAAAGCCATACCACTCATAACTCAGCTGCAACCAGGTTAGGCCTTTAGCATCGATATTGAGATGCGATGGGCAGGGTAGCATTCACTGATAAGGGGAGCAGTGGTAAGAACATGTGTTTTAAACCTTAGAATCAACAGCACCTTTAACAAAGAAGTTCCACTAAACAATAATAAGGGGAGCAGTGAAAATCAGTTTTCAATCACATTGTCACTGCTGCCCTCATCATCTGCTGCTGAACGCTGTCAATATGTTTTATTAAAGATGGTTTTAAAATATGTTTTGCTTGGCCTCATTGACAATCATTATATAAAAGGAGGCTGACATTAACAGGAGTGTTATTAAGCAGGTTTGACAGTATTCTCTAACTATGCAGTCATCAGAGTTCACTCAGTTATGGGGAAATCTGGCAGAAGTGAATGTGTAAGAATGCTGTAAAATAACCTTTGTCTCTTTCTTTGTTTCGCTTGTGATGTAGATGAAGGAGAACACGACTCCACTCCACCACCCCACTGCAAAAACTCTGCTAGTGACAAACTGCAGTGCAAGACACACAGAGAGACGACACCTCAAGATGAACATTTTAAAGAATTGATTGGTAAAATCCCTTCTGTACAATTGCTGTTTTTTCTGGAGAGTGCAGAAACTGCACAGTCTGTGTGTGTGAATGATTCTGAAACCCAGGGCAACTTGAAGACCCTGCCTTGTTCTACTGAAGATGGGAAGAGTTCCTGGCAATTAGGCTCTCCTAAAACTCACAAGGGGAATCGCACAGGAAGGACTCCATTTCCTTGTGCTGATTGTGGGAAAACTTTCAGTAATTTAGCACACCTTAAAAGACACCAGCACAGTCACACAGGAGAGAGACCACACCACTGTAATGAATGTGAGAAGAGGTTTTTTCAATTAGAACATCTTAAAATTCACCAGTTAATTCATGCAGGAGAGAAACCATACCACTGTAATGAATGTAGGAGGAGTTTCAATCGAACAGAGAGCCTTAAAAGACACCAGCGCTGTCACACAGGAGAGAAACCACACCACTGTAATGAATGTGGAAGGCGTTTCACTCGAACAGAGAGCCTTAAAAGACACCAGCGCAGTCACACAGGAGTGAAACCACACCACTGTAACGAATGTGGAAGGAGTTTCACTCGAACAGGGAGTCTTAAAATACACCAGCTAATTCACACAGGAGACAAACCACACCACTGTAATGATTGTGGGAAGTGCTTCACTCAGATCAGAAGTCTTAAAAAACACCAACGAACACACATAAAAAAAGAAACCACACCACTAATGCATGTGGGAGAAGTTTCACTCAAACGGACCTTATAATACATCCACACATTCACACAGCAGTGAAACCCTGAATGTTAGGAAAGGTTTCGTCTGGTGGGACACCTTAAAAAGAGACAAAAGGATAACAGTCTGGTCGGAGACATCAGCTTCAAACAAAACAGACACTTTGAACAGATTCCAAAGAGGGAGACACTATTTCACCCCCTCGCTGGTAAGAGAGAGACGTGACAGGATGTTTATCTCGTGGAAGATGTTGCTTTCTGATATCTCACTGACTGAGACTGCAAACATGAATTAAGCAATCTATTGATGGGGACACGTGGATCCTTGAAGGACTTCATTGCATTTGTGTCAATCTAGGGGCAGGTCACAGAACTAAAAGAATACGCCCGCTATTTCTTAAAAAAAAAACAATAATATAATGTTTATATACTTTGGCTAAGCCACATGGCCTCCTATCTGTTGGTAATGAAAGCTGTGCATCGTCCACAGGAGGGTGAATCTTGAAGTTACATACAGGTCACTGAAAGTTCGCCATTTCCTGTCTGCATTACCACAGTAACTAATGCCTGTACTTGGAAAATGCCAGGAAACTCTGCTCGTCGACTACTAAACACTTTATTGAAACCAGAAGGGAAAGACTGTTGCAGCGCTACAAAGGCAGGACTGTGACTTGGCTTCTTCACGTCTAAACCCCTGGAGCAAGGTGTAAACGCTGGGCTTCTCTTTGCATCCCTCCAGGCTGGACCGTGGAGCAACGACCATCGCAGGATTGGTATTCTTCTTACTTCTTCATAAGAGTGCTTTATTTCTCCAAAAGAGACTTTTGCACATCCCTCCAAGTCATAACTATATGATGTATTGAATTCGCAGTGCATAGCTTAGAATTATAATGTTGTTTAAATGCTTGTAGTGATATTTGTTGTCTATATACAGTATGTGTAGGTGATGCTTGATGTAGGTGTTTCTGAAGTATTGCTCATAACTAGTAGTTTTTCTTCAAAGCATTTGGCTTCTGAATAAACTTTATTTTCTCAAGTAGTCTATTCTTTTTCTTTGTTTGTTAATCAGCACTATCAAGCATTTAGTGGAACCCAAGACAATGTTAAACTGAGCCATTCTAATATTAGAATATATCACATGTTTGAAGTAAAAATATACATTCACACCCGAGTAAGAACCTCTGATCCTGCTGAAATAAGAAACTGTATTTTAACTTGGAATATGTGCGTCTGTGGTGGACCAATTAAACCAAAGACATGCAATATGGGCAGCAGTGTGGAGTAGTGGTTAGGGCTCTGGACTCTTGACCGGAGGGTCGTGGGTTCAATCCCAGGTGGGGGACACTGCTGCTGTACCCTTGAGCAAGGTACTTTACCTAGATTGCTCCAATAAAAACCCAACTGTATAAATGGGTAATTGTATGTAAAAATAATGTGATATCTTGTAACAATTGTAAGTCGCCCTGAATAAGGGCATCTGCTAATAAATAAATAATAATAATAACATAATTAATACATTTCCATCACATTAACTTATTAAAACCAAGTGAACATGTGTGAATGCAGCATTTTAAAATGTAGGTAGTGTTAATGGTTCGGGAATGGGTACAGCTTGCCTCCTTTTATTGTGCATTGTGGTTCAAACCGACACTTCCCTATTGTCCATTTCACAACCACCAAATGCTCCTCTCAGATCCATCGTATAGATCCCAGTTTGGATTTGTGGAACAAAGCGTTTGCCTTTGTTCACGGAAATCCCTTTCTATTGTCCCGAATTGTTCCACATGCAGTGATTTTCCTGTCTTTGAAAGGGTCACTAAAAAGGGTTGGGCTGGTGTAAACGTTATCACAAAATAACCTGTATCCCTCACCCAAACTGTTGACTAGAAGAGACATGACCACATCATAACTAAGTCCCTTTCCTGTTGCCTGTGAATTTTTGCCTCTGTAAATAGAAAAATTCCATGTGTACCAACTGGCTGAATGAGCAAGAACAAAAAAAATTGTACTCCCTCTTTATTGTCTTGTTTTTTATGTACAGCTTCATGCCAATTCTTGCATTACTTGTAACCATCCTTTCATCGATTGCAATACTTTGGTAGTAGAAGGCTGTGTGGTCCAGTGGTTAAAGAAAAGGGCTTGTAACCAGGAGGTCCCTGGTTCAAATCCCACCTCAGCCACTGACTCTGTGTGTGACCCTGAGCAAGTCACTTAACCTCCTTGTGCTCCGTCTTTCGGGTGAGACGCAGTTGTAAGTGACTCTGCAGCTGATGCATAGTTCACACACCCTAGTCTCTGTAAGTCACCTTGGATAAAGGTGTCTGCTAAATAAACAAATAATAATATTTGAAAATGTTTTTCAGTCATTCTGTTGCTCTACAGCTGAGTTTTAGTAATTGTTCAATACAATTCTCTTCAGCTGTCTGTAAGCTGATTTGACTTCTCTGTGTCTCTCACATGTGACCAGTGCTGTATTCCGTTTCTTTTACTTCCTAATTCCAAACGATTTCATGAGGTTTAGCTGCTGGAGCAAGTTCATAGACAAAGCATCACGTGTACTTTTCCGATCAGTAAGTGACATTCCAGTCACATATTAGTAAACTCAACTAAAAAATGTGTTAAGACTCAGTTATGGACAACAAAGCTCAGAACTAAATGACTGCAAGCACCATACAAGTTATGATGTTAAAACGTCATTTGAAGCCATTTACACTTTCATTAAAAATAAGTTATGCTAATTAGAAGAATTACGTTTAAAATTCATGAGAATAACAACTAGTACCTGATTAACTCTGCTGTCCCTTATGAAAATGAAGTCCAGTTGTATACTTGTCAAGCTTTTGGTTTTATTCGAGTTCTGATTAAGGTTTTATTATGTAGTTTATCTTAAAAACAAGATTCCATAAATAGCAGTACTATTCTTTTTGGCAAACATAGTTGTAGTTTAAAAAATAAAATAAAAACAGAGCTGGCATAATGTGTGTGTTTGCTTATGTTGAAATGTGTTCATGTGACAAGTGATGCTCACATCACAATTAAACTGCCTCAGTGAATAGTGAGCACAGTTCTTTCAAGAAACATGTCAGAAAACGGATGATGATGATTATTATTATTATTATTATTATTATTATTTATTTCTTAGCAGACGCCCTTATCCAGAGCGACTTACAATTGTTACAAGATATCACATTATTTTTACATACAATTCCCCATTTATACAGTTGGGTTTTTACTGGAGCAATCTAGGTAAAGTACCTTGCTCAAGGGTACAGCAGCAGTGTCCCTCCACCTGGGATTGAACCCACGACCCTCCGGTCAAGAGTCCAGAGCCCTAACCTCTACTCCACACCGCTGCCCCTTTATAAAAAAATTAATCTGCATGAATACTTATTAAAATAGACATTTCTGCAAGCAACGCCATCAACAGACCAGAACCGCAACACACTTCCATCCACAGACATTTATTTACCAGGTAGTTTATTTTACAAAAAAAAAAAGAAAATAAATGTAACCACAATCTTGTTATGTATCATGAAACCAAACAAACAGCATAAACCGAAAATCACACGGCATGGCAGAAACACCAACAGCAATTTTACACTCAAAGTAATAAATACACATAACTTGCTGTGAGTTATCGAGACACATCAGGATTAGCACAGGGAAGCTTATTCTCATTTCATATGCAACAAAGTCCTTTTTAATGATTTGTAAATCCAGTTCTACGGTTTGGTTAAAATCAATCCGTTTTTAGGTGCGATACTTCTAGTTCTTGGATTTGGTAAAAAAAAAAAAATGGCCATGTTTATGATTGATAAATTAAAAACGTGTAATAAAAATAAAAGTCAGAAAAAATGTTCTTCTGTAAAGACGGTGAAAGTTCACTTTTTTGAGTGCTTGTGAAAGCATTCTCGACACACGCCGATGTTACAGGCAGCACATGTGTATGTGGTTCTTGTTCGCTTCACTTTGCGATTGCTGCAAACTGTACAATCTTTCTCTGGCTGACGTTTCTTGCCAGAAGACGTTTTGGTTATTTTCATCTTTTCTAGCTTGCATCCAGAATGCAGCGAGGGTGGGATCGGCGTGACTTTCTCATTGTCACACACGTTTTTGCAGAAGTCATCAATAACTGAGGCTAAAAATGTCCTTCTGCTGAGCGGGGGCAGGTGTACAGCGCTCTCCACCTGCTGGCGTTGTTGAACCGTGTCTTGATACAGGATGTAACTATTCAGCACCAACCTGTTGATCACACTGAAAAAGATTTTAAAGTACCACTTGTACGATCTCCTTTCATTCTCATGAGAGTAAATCTTCTGTTCTGCCAAATCCACACCTCCCGTTTTCCGACTGTACATTTCAACACACTCGGGTACGGTAACATCTTTACCTGCACGTCTCACTTTTACCTCAGTTGCTATGTTCCTGGTGCTAAGCAGGAGAAGTGGCTTCTTGTGGCTTGTCTTTTGTCTGACAGCAGTATACAGCAATCTCCCAGACCTGTAAACCACCTGTTCACCAACTCTGCATTTCGGAGCCGAAGGCAAGAATTTTCTGTTGCAACGCAGTGTTCCGACCAGCTGGGTGTTGTGCTGATAAGTAAGAGTTGAAGCAAGAGGTACAGAGGTGTAGAAGTTGTCAGTAATCAAAGTATGTCCCTTATCCAACAGACCATCCATGAGAGACATAACAACATCATAGGTCTCTCTCTCTGTGTCGTTTGAAGCTCCTGTATGCAATTTAAATTTGTACACATACCCGTTTGCACTGTCAGCAAGCACCCACAGCTTTAGTCCAAATTTGTTTGGAAGGTACTGCTTAAGAGACGTTCGGTTTTTAAATCCTAACAGGTTTTCATCGATTGAAACAAATTCATTTAGAACATAGTACTTTGTAAGAAGAGACTCCACCTGATCAAGTACTGGTCGCACTTTGAATAGACTGTCGTAACCGGGTCTGCCTTTCTTCTCTTGCTTTCTGTTGTCATTCAAGTGCAGGTTTGCAAGACAAAACAGAAACTTGTCGCGGGACATTATTCGCGCGAATCCTGGCGTTGCTCGCAGTGCATCTTTCGTATTCCAGTATTCTTTCATGTCGGGCTTCCACACTAACCCCATATTCAGCCACAACCCTAAAACAGCACGCAATCTATTTCTTGTCAGACCGCCAGATTGCGTCCACCATGAAAATAGCCTCTCGTACGTTTTGGATTTAGCGTTTTTTTTTCTGTACTTTTCGTTCATTTCTAATGCATATTTGTTGGACTCGCTGCAGATGTATTCTTGCAGCTCTGATGAAAACAACAGCTCAAAGAACTCAGCTGGTCGGGTTGCGCTGCGGGGTATGAATCTCGGACCACTAACCTCTGTGTAATTCTTTATATTCAATGTCATTTTCTGTTCCGGCAATTCTGTTAGTCGGGTCCAATTCGGGACTCTGAAGCGAGTTAAAGGCACGTCTTCGTCTGTACTTTCACCTCCTCCCTCCCTGCTGCTCTTTTCTTCATCTTCGTCCTCATCCTCTTCTTCATTTAAATCGATATCGCTGTCATCCCCATCCAGATTCCTGTATAGGCTCGCCCAATTATACGTTTTATCGGCCTCAGAAGCCGTAAAACCTATAAATGATTCTCCGCCTTCGTCAACAGAAATAAAAAATATTTCAATTTGAATGTTAAAATATGTATTCCTCATATTAAGTAAATAAGATTTTGTAATAAAATGCAGTTATAGTAATAAAAGTATCTATTCTAAGATTCAGATTTAAATTAGGACTCTGGCAGAGTATGCAGAACCTACACCAGACACTCACGAGAGAGCGCTAGGGCACTGCCACAGGACACAAGACTCAGCACAGCCAGGACAGCACAGGACACAAGACTCAGCACAGCCAGGACAGCACAGGACACAAGACTCAGCACAGCCAGGACAGCACAGGACACAAGACTCAGCACAGTCAGGACAGCACAGGACACAAGACTCAGCACAGCCAGGACAGCACAGGACACAAGACTCAACACAGCCAGGACAGCACAGGACACAAGACTCAGCACAGTCAGGACAGCACAGGACACAAGACTCAGCACAGCCAGGACAGCACAGGACACAAGACTCAGCACAGCCAGGACAGCACAGGACACAAGACTCAGCACAGCCAGGACAGCACAGGACACAAGACTCAGCACAGCCAGGACAGCACAGGACACAAGACTCAGCACAGCCAGGACAGCACAGGACACAAGACTCAGCACAGTCAGGACAGCACAGGACACAAGACTCAGCACAGTCAGGACTGCACAGGACACAAGACCTCAGCACAGTCAGGACAGCACAGGACACAAGACCTCAGCACAGTCAGGACAGCACAGGACACAAGACTCAGCACAGCCAGGACAGCACAGGACACAAGACTCAGCACAGCCAGGACAGCACAGGACACAAGACTCAGCACAGCCAGGACAGCACAGGACAGGACACAAGACTCACTGACCTGTGCTGTCCTCGGGACAGCGCTCTGCATGCCTTGGGTCACAGAACACAGCAAACCCTACTGTAAACACTGCCCATTATATCATTGTGAAGAAGAAATATGCAGATCTGCCTGTGACTGTTTATATGGATACTGCAAAGCCATACATATTTGCGAGCCTTTATTATTAGTTTTTTGCTTATGAAAAAAAAACACACACATTTCTAGCATGTATAGCACATTCCGCTAACAATACATACTTCGTATATTGCAACAGGTCGCCAACATTTCAGAGCAAAATAGGCTTTATGGGTGTGATTCACCAAATATTTTGGTCGCAAATATTTATGGTTTTATAGTAATGCAGTAGAAGACTGCTTTGACATGTTCACAGCAACTTGAAATGTATAATCCAAACTAAATGCATAATATCAGATGCTGTATTGAGCTGACGTACGCTGTCCTAGCATTGATATCTAACTTTGAAAGTTTGTTCTGGTACAAAATGATTTCAAACTATTATTTAGTGTTATATAACTTTGTCTCTCATAATTCAATCGGTGAGTTGTTTTTTTTAGTACAGCTACTCAAACACATTTAACATAAAACTCTGTAGAAACATTTACTATTTATAACTTACCTAAAATAATCAATCTGAACATATTTTATTTTATCATGCAACAAGACGTCATTTAAAATGAAAAAAATAAGCAAGAGAGTACATTTGGTCATGTAGGCCTGAATATTAAACACTAGGTTAGCCTGAATGGGCATGTAAACAAACTGGAATGGCAACTGCGTTCTAATAAAGTAAAATGCACAGAAGGTTTAACTAGAGGAATGTAGATCCTCTGCAAAATGAAGAAGCCAAAACAGAAATAAATGACCCCTTAATGTACTGTACTCCCCTATTCCCAGCATTCCAGTTTCACTCACCTCTCTCAGTGATGCTAGAAGGTGGCGTTTCCTCCTGCAGGATCCGCTCATTGGCCTGGTCACACCCCAGCTCAGTCACTTCCTCCTTGATCTCAACAGTCCCGTCTGCAGAAACAACCCATCGAATAGGAAGCTCTGGGCTGATGTGAGCTGCTTCCATCTCAGAAACTTCCTTTGAGTGAGGCTGATCCGTTCTCACTGAAGAAAAGGAGACAAGACTTTTAGTTTGTCATTTCAGATTGCATATAAAGTGCTTTTATTTGAATTTCCACAGAAATCACACTTTTGTAAACTATATTATGTATTAATCCAATATTATTTAAAATCACACATCAAAATTTACTTGAAATGTTCTTGATATCGGCTGCACTTTTGTAATATGAATTCTGGCTCTTTGGAGAGTTTTGCTCAGAGCGCTCTGTGCTGATCAAACTTTACAGTTGTCAACTCATCGTATCATTATATACTAATCAGTGAGGCACAATCTTTCTGCATTTTTTAGAAGTATAAATGCTCTGGTAAGAACAAATTATAATCACAATACTCCTACTTTGATGGTTTTTGTTTTATTTCCCTTTAAAAGCTACCATTTCAGAAAATATCGATATCTAAAGCATTTTGAGTAGAATTGTATTAATTATTATTATTTATTTCTTAGCAGACGCCCTTATCCAGGGCGACATACAATAGTTACAAGATATCACATTATTTTTACATACAATTACCCATTTATACAGTTGTGTTTTTACTGGAGCAATCTAGGTAAAGTACCTTGCTCAAGGGTACAACAGCAGTGTCCCCCACCTGGGATTGAACCCACGACCCTCCGGTCAAGAGTCCAGAGCCTTAACCACTACTCCACACTGCTGCCCTTGTCGTATTTATAGATATGTTCTCAGAAAAAATGTGTTATATGAGACTTTTTGAAAAAAATATATATTCCGAAAAATATCGCAATTCTTATGTATATAAACACACTGACTGCGAATCTCCACATCAAACTTCACACTGGTCTCAAAGTGCTCCTTTGTAGATTTAAAAGTCAAACTTCATTTTTGTGGAGTTCAGTTTTCAAATTCCGTTTTGAAATGGGTATGCAGTGGACTACACTGTAGTATGTCTAAAAAAAAAAGCAATATAAAAATTAATTTAAATTACGATAATGTTTTGTTTACCTCTCTTCAGTCGGCTAAATTGTTGTTTTTCTTTCTTTAATCGATCTCAAGACTTCCGTTTCACATCTAAACCGTCACTTTAAATAAAAACATTCACATAAACAAAAAAGAAAACAAAGTCCAATCTGTTAATAAATTATAAACTTCGACACGCGTAACACAAACCAGAGAAACAAAACTGGCGCCATTTCGGATCCAAAACAGGACGTTGCGTAATAAAAACACAACAGCGCAAGAGCCAATCATAGCGTAATCTGTGGTGTCCAGTTTCAACAGGGCGGCCAGCCAATCAGTTTCGCAAACTGGGTTGAGAGATTTTTCTGCAGCCAATAACACGTCACGGTTCCAACCAGGACACGCCCACTGCCAGTGACGTTCCATTTCATTACAGGAAATAGAAGCGTGCTTTGTATGTGCTGGGAGGAAGAGATGGCTGCAGCGTGTGTTGATTTTACAGAATTTTATTACCTGCTGTTTAAAAGTATTTAGGTTGGGTAAAACCGTTTCCTAATGACATATAAGACATTTGTTCTTTTATTGCATGCACTGAGTTCTGAAACAAAGAGTCAGTTTTCTGTTTTATTTAAAAACTCAGACAGAGCGGAGCGGGTCAGCTGTGCACACAGAAATGTTGAATTTGTTTGTTTACTGAGAAAACAAACGTAGTTTACGTTATAGCTGCACATGATGCAAACAGCGTTACTCCTTCTAAAGTAAGACGGTTCTGGTGTTTGTTTTCTTTCTTAATCGCACCAGAAGTGTGGCATTTATATGAATGTGAATTCTCCAGGGGGAAATACATACATTAAAAGCAAAGAGGATTCCTGCTACACTAACAGTCAGTGAAGATGGACGTCAGTGTCTCCGTGTCGTTCTTTCAAGACGAGCTCGCCTCTACCATCGAGCACGCAGTGAAAGCGGCTGTAGACACCGTCTTGTGCCAAATCACAAAAGTTGTCGGCGGCAAATTCACTGAATTCCAAATGGAAATGGCTGGAAAGGAGAAAGAGAATGAAAGTCTGAAGCTGAGATTGGAAATATCAGAGAGCGAGTTGAAAGCAGTGCGGGAATGCATGAACGCTGCAGATGCAGACATTAAACAACCTCTCAGAAACATGAACCCCGACTGCAATGAACAAGACTTTCAGAGGATCGAGAACCAGGGATTATTTCAAGGTAAGATTGATTGATTATTTTATGTTTTGTTTATGTTATCGCTTGTTCATTCCAACGCCTTAAATACGTTTTCAGTAAATTCTATTGGGACAGGGAGAAAGCTCTTAATGTAAATGTTATGTGTGTGGGGATGCAGACACGCCAACTGCTACGATTTGGCCATAGCAGATACTATTTTGGAGGTTCAGCTGGGGAAAAAAAAAAAAAAAAATGTTAACGAGATTCCCGACTCTTGCAGTTATCCTTTTCTGCATACAAAAATGTAATTCGGGGTGACCAGCGCTCCAGAAAGGGATCACATGTACAACATGTTGTAGTATTATTATTATTATTATTTGTTTATTTAGCAGATGCCTTTATCCAAGGCGACTTACAGAGACAAGGGTGTGTGAACTATGCATCAGCTACAGAGTCACTTACAACTACGTCTCACCTGAAAGACGGAGCACATGGAGGTTAAGTGACTTGCTCAGGGTCACACAATGAGTCAGTGGCTGAGGTGGGATTTGAACTGGGGACCTCCTGGTTACAAGCCCTTTTCTTTAACCACTGGACCACACAGCCAGACTTCTGACAAGGGGCTAGTAAGTAAGAGTATTAATTTTGTGCAATTTTGTTTCACACAGATCCCAAAGAGAGCCATACTGTCCCTGAATCTGAAGCACAGGAGGGGCCAAGGATGGAAGCAGTTTACAAACAAGAGGAGCCCTTTGACCAGGAGTGGTGTGCAAGTCTAAAGCAGGTTACAGAGCTGACATGTGTTAAAGATGAAGAGGTCCCTCGACTGGAATGTGTTCCTATTAAAGAGGAATTCATAGAACAGGAATGTGTCCCCATCGCAGAGGAAGTTCCTACTGAAAATAATGTCTGTACACTTGAGGAGAACAACCAGCTGGGATCCAACCTGTGTGATGATTGTCCACCTGAATGTGAACTGGGATTTGGAGGTAATTATACAAAACAAGCAACATTGAGATGACTATTAATCTTGCAAAAATGAGTTACTAAGCTGTAGAAGTGTGCTGAAGATTGACATGTTTGGTCATTCAAGCTAAATTTATCCCAACCACTATGTCAATGCCCTGCAAGTTGCAACATAACTGTCCTTGCTACTGTGACATGTGCTAGATGTGCATCCACTATTATCCCTGTTTTGAATGCTGTTAGATCTTTGCATGTCCCTGTTTCTGGTAGACTGTTTGCAGTTGTGCTGCTCCCACAGCTTTATAGTGGTGCTGGGATCACATGTCTCATCAATGGGTGATGCCAAATCCAGTCGGGTTGCTAAGTGTCACCAGAAGAAACATTTCAATGTTTAAATTACAAAAATATAGCCCTATACTGTGTGTATTCATATTTTGAAATAGTTTTTTTTTATTTTTTATTATTAAGCAATACAATTCAAATATTAAAACTCTATGCATTTCTAGAAAAAAAAATGTGGCATTAAAACTGCAATAATAACAATGTAAAATGATAACATTGTAAAATTATTGAAGAAAGACTGAAAAAGTATAACTGGATGAACAAAGAGAGTTCCATTATTTTTTTATTGTTTACAACAAACAAACAGAAATATCCACACAGAGCTGACGCATAAAAACATTGTTTATACAACAAAACAACAAAAACGCCTGCTTATTAGATTTACTACAGCAAACAAATATACCAAGGCTCCAAGAAGTCAGTATAAAACACAATGATGAAAAAAGGCAACGCTTGCCTGTAGCAGCGTTATTTACAACCAACATAACATTTACTTTTTGGTAAATTCAGCCACAATCAAATCAGATTTTCAGATACTCAATACCCAATACTAACGGCCTTGCTATTTTTTTTGGTGTTGTTTTTAGCATACAATTCAATTACAAAACAATGCATCATACAGTTTTCTTATAACGCTGGTATACCAGTTATATTTCACTTTTTTAAACTCTTGTATCTGATCTAAATCCATGTCTGAGGCAGACGAGAATGATTCGGGATCGCTTTCTTCAGATGAATTTCTGAAACCATCTCAGCAATAGTCTCCACACCAAAAAATATGTTCGTCTCTTGGGCGCATCCATCTTTGTTTTGGTAAACCTCAAACGTAGGTAGCTTCAAATGTGAACATACATCATTTCCACTTCCAGGTCATAAGCGAATCCCTTCTGTTGATGCGATAATGATTATTGCAGCACCTGAAAAAACACAAGGGGCGTTCTGGGGTTTAGAGGGTTAATCGGGTTTGATTGTATTCTCATCAGAGTTCACTCTAGGAGTTGGTCGTGGTTATGAGGGGAAGCCCTGCAGAAGAGTGAATGTGTAAGAATGCTTTACAATAACCTTTGTCTCTCTTCTCTTTTTTTTTCTCTAGCTGCTAAAGGATATCTCACAGGAGGGATTCTGTTTCCCTGCGCTGATTGTGGGAAGAGATTCAGTTGTTTATCCCAGCTGGAAATCCACCAGCGTGTTCACACAGGAGAGAAACCGTATCACTGTAATGACTGTGGGAAGAGATTCACACAGTTAGGACATCTTCAAGCACATCAGCGCATTCACACAGGAGAGAAACCTTATCACTGTGGTGAATGTGGGAGGAGTTTCAGTCGCTCACCGCAGCTTAAAAGCCACCAGCGCAGTCACACAGGAGAAAAACTTTATCACTGCACTGTGTGCGGGAAGAGATTCACACGAGTAGGAAATCTTCAATCACACCAGCGCATTCACACAGGAGAGAAGCCTTATCACTGCACTGAGTGTGGGAGGAGTTTCACGTATTTAAGTTCTTTGAAAATCCACCAGCGGACTCACAAAAAAGAGAAATCTTATCAATGTAGCGAATGTCTGAAGAGTTTCAGTCATTTATCAAACCTTAAGAGACACCATAAAATTCACACAAGAGTTCAGTCAGTTTTTGGGCCTCCAGGGAGACAAGAGAATTCACAGAATTTCAGTCACTTGAGGACACCTCAACACCAGGACTACATTTGAGTAAAATACAGAAATATTTACTGAACAAAAGAATAAACTTGTTTGATAAATAGTGTTACTCCTAATCATTTCAGATCAAAAACGTACACTCCCCACTAGTTACTAAGTCTCCAGCTCTTTCAAGTCAATGCTAAGCTTTGGTCAATTCTGAGCTTCACACCTCAAACAAGTTTTTCTGAAGATGTGTTGCTTGTTCCCATCATGCATTTGCAGTAACATGCTGCAAGAGAAACGCTAAATAACCAGATTAATAAATATGAGCTGAATTGAGTCTAGTAGTGTTTTTGAAATATCTTTTTAGATTTAAATAAATGTTGATTGCTTGCCCTCAAAGGAAAAGTAATACTGTTTGAGGGCGCCGTGGCTGATGCTAACACTGCGGAAGCCTGTGATGCATGAAGTCCGACCATGAGAGAGCTTCTGAAGATAGGTTAGGATGATGTGTTTCATTGCCTTGCTGTCTGAACTGATATAAGTTCCATACAAATAGAAACAATCCCAATGGTGTATATACAGTTATGGGTAATGGAGATTCTCCAGGTGTAAATGCCAGTCCATGTTGGAGCCTGAACTGGTTTACATTGTTTTAAAATAAAATGTTCATATTTAAATGATTGTGTGACAGAGAAAGAAGGAATTTGAGCTGTAACCCCCCCCCCCTTCTGTTTGGACATTCCTCATTCACCCGCACCACTCACATCCTGACAGATTGTCAGTTTTTTGTTATTTTTTAATAAAGCACTAGACAGTTTCTCTGCAATTTATTCATCACTTGTACTGCTTTTTGCAAAAAAACTTTCAATATAAAGGTTTCAATATAGGGCAGCAGTGTGGAGTAGTGGTTAGGGGCTCTGGACTCTTGACCGGAGGGTCGTGGGTTCAATCCCAGGTGGGGGGACACTGCTGCTGTACCCTTGAGCAAGGTACTTTACCTAGATTGCTCCAGTAAAAACCCAACTGTATAAATGGGGAATTGTATGTAAAAATAATGTGATATCTTGTAACAATTGTAAGTCGCCCTGGATAAGGGCGTTTGTTAAGAAACAAATAAGTAACACTTTTTTGTTTTAATATGTTTATAAGGGTAATTACCTTTGCTTTGTTTATTTTAATAAAAGTAGTGTTCTGCATTTCCGGTTTACAGCAAATTTTACTGAAAAATTACATTTTCTTTTTTAACTGTATCTCGGTTTTTACTGATTCATACCCAATTTTGTCTACTATTCAATATTTTCCCAGTCATATTTTCTAGGAAATACACAATATTTAGATTAAAATTTTATTTTGACTCGAACATTGTAATAATGAGCCTTGCATTACATCCTAGTGTACAGCAGGTACGTTTAGACATAAAAAGATCTAATGACGTTCAAACATCGCACATTGGTTCTGTGTTCACAAACACATTAACACCTGATTCTGTTGGCCAATAAAAGTCTAAGTTATTGTGCTGGGCGTAGTAACTAGCTGGATCAAAAACTATATATATATATATATATATATATATACACACACACACACACACACACAGTGGTTTGCAGAAGTATTCACCCCCTACCAATAATGTCACATTTTGTTGAATTACAAATAATGTATGCACAGTTTTTCAAACTAACTTTTTTTATTCAAAGCTGTCGTGGTTAAAGTGAACACTGTTATATGAGGAGGAGGTTAAATGTCAGCAAGACTTGCAAAGAAGATGTACAAAATGAAATTTGCTGGTTGCAGTATTCAGCCCCTTAAGTCAGTACTTGGTAGAAGCACCTTTTGCAGCAATTACTGCTATGAGTCTTTTTGGATCGGTCTCTACTAGCTTTGCGCAGTAGGATGGTGACATGTTTGCCCATTCTTCACGGGAAAATTGCTCCAGTTCTGATAAGTTTGTTGGGGATCGTCGATCGTTTTTTTTACCTGAAAGGTGTTCACACACAGACTGCCCCTTCTAACACCCCAAGCACTGACACACTCACTGTGCAGCAGGCCAGTGCAGAAATTATCATCCTGAGCATCTCAAATGAGAAGTATCTGAATGAGAGGCGCCTCTTCCCTGGAAGAAGAGTAAAGAAGATCTGGTGCCCAACAACACAGACCTGCTGTCAGGGCGAAGACTGAGCGACGCCCAGCACATCCTGATCCACACCGGGACTAACGACCTAAGCGCACACGCAGGGGCGACGTGGCCAAACCCTGAGGCAGGTGGCAGCTACAGCCACCGAAGAGTTCCCCTCAACCAAGGTTACCATCTCCACCCTACTGCCCAGAGCAGGACGTGCCACAGCCAGTCATCCATAACATCAACGCTGAGGTGTCCCGAGGCTGCACCCTGCTGGCAACCGTGCACCTGGCACACCACCGTGACATCCACCATCTCTCTCTCTGTGTGTATATGTATGTATGTATGTATGACCTTGACTTTGTAAATAGTGTAAATAATGAAACATGAAATCATGGAGAAACAGGAACTGCTTCACTCTGGGAATCACCACTAGCCACGTTTACCTGGTTCTGACCATCAGCGCGTCACGGAGTTCCAATGTGGCTATAAACGCATTGAAGGAAAAAAGCACTTTACAAATATAACCCCCCCCCCCCCAATAAAGATATGGCTAAAAATCTGTGACTGTTATCCAACAAATCCTTCTTTATGTCAGCCAAATATGGGGCCCAATTTCAAAATATAATTACAAAACATGGGATAACAACCATGTGTGTCGGGAACTGAACTTGGTCTCTTCCCCTTACTCCATCCCACAAAGCATCCCAGAGACCCCAGCTCTGCTCAGACAGACCCCCTGAGACAACGAGCAAAGAAACACTAGCCTGGCAACACTGCCGATGACAAAATTACAGCAATAACATTTAAACAAATTGATCTCAATAATAAAATGACATACATTGAGCATTAGGATAATGAAACAAAATTAATTAACAAATTGGAATGCTCTCGAGCCCTGAACAGGGGCTTTAACCTGGCACAATATCAGGGTAAAAGATCCCAAACAAAGACAAACCCTAACGAAGTACAGAGTCAGTGACCACAGCCTGGCCGTCGAAACAGGCCGCCATGAAAGGAGCTGGCTGGACAGACTGAACAGTGTGCTGTCACTGTGAGCTGGGAGAAGTCGAAACAAAGGCGCACCTCCTGCTGTCCTGCTCCATATACTGCCAAATAAGGGACACACACCTCCTGAAATTCTTGAGTCAGTTGACCCAGTTTCCACACCTGCCTGACTGAGAAACTGCAGATCCTGCTGGGAGAGGAGGCTCTGACTGCAGAGTGAGCAGCCCAGGACGTGCGTGCCTGTCCCAGCCTGAGGGACAGTGTGGAGACACTCAATAGAAATGACCTGTTTATTGTTAAATTAGACAGGGGGCTGTTATATTGCTTACATTCTGTTAAGGAGGAGGGAGGGGGGTGATAGTGTGTGTTATTAACATTGTATTTCTATTTTATGTATGTATTATTATTTATTTATTTATTTATTTCTTAGCAGACGCCCTTATCCAGGGCGACTTACAATTGTTACAAGATATCACATTATTTTTTACACATTATCTTTACATACAATTCTCCATTTATACAGTTGGGTTTTTACTGGAGCAATCTAGGTAAAGTACCTTCCTCAAGGGTACAGCAGCAGTGTCCCCCACCTGGGATTGAACCCACGACCCTCTGGTCAAGAGTCCAGAGCCCTAACCACTACTCCACACTGCTGCCCCAACATGTAATGTGTGTTGAAATGCTTTGGTAACACTGGATCACTCCTGTCATGCTAATAAAGCCAGTTTGAATTTGAGAGAGAGAGAGAGAGAGAGCGAGAGAGAGAGAGAGAGAGAGAGAGAGAGAGAGAGAGAGAGAGAGCGAGAGAGCAAGAGAGAGATTGATTGATTGTCTGGGGTATCTGAAAGGGCACATATGGTCATTTTGGTGGAAAACAAACTGACAAAATTCCTGTAGCGCTGAGGGTCACAAGGGCCTCAGCAGAGAAGGGGTTAATCTCTTCAGTGACAGAGTTTTTGTCTTGTTAGTGTTTTCTGATTATTAAGATGTCCCACCAGATTAAATCTTTCACAGCATTCAGCATTTAGGGTTTCACTGCTGTGTGAATTCGTTGGTGTATTTTAAGGCTGTCTGTTCGAGTGAAACTTCTCCTACATTCATTACAATGGTGTGGTTTCTCTCCTGTGAATTCGTTGGTGTCTTTTAAGAGATCCTAATTCAGTGAAGCGCTTCTCACAGTCATTACAATGGTACGGTTTCTCTCCTGTGTGAATTCTTTGGTGTCTTTTAAGAGTTCCTAATTCAGTAAAGCGCTTCCCACAGTCATCACAGTGGTATGGCTTCTCTCCTGTGTGAATTCGTTGGTGTGCTTTTAAATGTTGTAACTGAGTGAAACTCTTCACACAGTAATTACAGTGGTGTGGCTTCTCTCCTGTGTGAATTCGGAGGTGATTTTTAAGATATTCCGATCGAGTGAACCTCTTCTCACATTCATTACAGCTGTAGGGTTTCTCTCCTGTGTGAACACGTTGGTGGATTTTAAGGTTTGTAACATTACTGAATCTCTTCCCACACTTAAAGCAGTGATAAGGTTTCTCTCCTGTGTGAACACGCTGGTGGATTTTAAGATGTGATAAAGGAGTCCCTCCTGTGATATTTCCTTTAGCAGCTAAAGAAAAAAGAGAGACCAAGGTTATTGTACAGCATTCTTACACATTCACTCTTCTGCAGGGCTTCCCCTCATAACCATGACCAACTCCTAGAGTGAACTCTGATGAGAATACAGTCAAACCTGCTTAATATCACTCCTGTTAATACCAGCCTCCTTTTATTATCATCATCACATTGAAATTTGCCATGCAGAATATAATGGGTGTCAATAAGGACAAGTGCTTGAGAATATCACTTTGATTATTAACAATATCACCTAGAGGGATACAAGTATAAGATCAGGTTTACATGCAAGTGCTGTATTGAAATGTTTCTTCTGGTGACACTTAGCAACCTGACTGGATTTGACATCACCCATTGATGCCACAGTAGCAAGGACAGGTATGTTGCAAGCCATTGACATAGTGGTTATGCAGCCTCACTAGCTTAAATGGAGGTGGAATGACCAAGAATATGAATCTTTAGCACACTTCTAGTTTAGTAACCAGTTTCTGTGAGATCAATAGGCAGCTCAATGTTTCTTATAATTACCTCTAAATCCCAGTCCACATTCAGATGGACAATCATCACACAGGCTGGATCCCAGCTTGTTGTTCTCCTCAAGTGTCCAGACATTATTTTCAGTAGGAACTTCCTCTGCGATGGGGACGCATTCCTGTTCTATGAATTCCTCTTTAATAGGAACACATTCCAGTCGAGGGACCTCTTCATCTTTAACACATGTCAGCTCTGTAACCTGCTTTAGACTTGCACACCACTCCTGGTCAAAGGGCTCCTCTAGTGTGTAAACTGATTCTATCCTTGGCCCCTCCTGTGCTTCAGATTTAGGTACAGCATGGCTCTCTTTGGGATCTGTGTGAAAGAAAATTGTACACAGTTATAACTTACTAACTTGCCAGGTTCCTCTGCAAAGCCAATTGTATTTTGAATAACACTATTAATATAAAAGGCTGATATATTGTATTGGTTTCATAAACACATGCAAAATACCCCAGCAGCGCAAACTAACACATTTTTTACCCGTGTAATAATTGATCCGTTCACCCACTGACAAAATCCGCAGACCACTTCTTAAATTTATTAAAAACAACGCGGCTCTATCCTCAAGCTCCTCATCTGGCAATATTGAGCGTGCCTTTTCCCAAAACCGTGCTGCTGTGGTCTGGTCTGCCCCATTTTCGTTTTCATAAATTTATTCTTACAAAAAGCAAAACGTTTTTAACCAAACGAACTCTAAATCCACGTCTAGAGCCCATTAACTTGATTCGGAAATTCTGGAAAACTAAGATGACAGTGGGACAGCTCCATTGATCATCTGTACCGTGTGCTGCCAGCGACTGCAGTAAAAAAGGAGAGGCTACAGGAATGCAAAAATATATAGATATTAAAGCTCCAGAGGGTTGTTTTGTGTGTTCATTTCTTGTACAGTTATTACGTTAAATTTGTGTGCAATGTTTTTTATTTTTATTTGAAAGCTTGTACCTGAGTTTGGATTTTAAAAACAACTAATAATTTTAGCAATATATGTTTTTTTTGCCAGTTATTTTTAGTTTTCTAAAACAATGTTTTTTTTTGTGTTTTTTTTTGTTTAAACACAGTATAAATTTAGATCAATATACATTAAACCAGACAACAAACACGCAACCCCCTACTTTTTCTACAGCATTTAAGTGTGACCCTGAGCAAGACACTTAACCTCCTTGTGCTCCGTCTTTCGGGTGAGACGTAGTTGTAAGTGACTCTGCAGCTGATGCATAGTTCACACACCCTAGTCTCTGTAAGTTGTCTTGGATATAGGCGTCTGATAAATAAACAAATAATAATAATAATAATAATAATAATAATAATAATAATAATAATAATAATAATAATAATAATAATAATAATAATAATGTCTATTTCAAAAGTCTAGGAGGCTGTGTGGTCCAGTGGTTAAAGAAAAGGGCTTGTAACCAGGAGGTCCCCGGTTCAAATCCCACCTCAGCCACTGACTCACTGTGTGACCCTGAGCAAGTCACTTAACCTTCCTTGTGCTCCGTCTTCCGGGTGAGACGTAGTTGTAAGTGACTCTGCAGCTGATGCATAGTTCACACACTCTAGTCTCTGTAAGTCGCCTTGGATAAAGGAGTCTGCTAAATAATACATTTTGTACACAATGAAACCAAAATTACTGTTACTGTTAAACAACTAGGCCCGCCGTGCAGCCACCTCGGAGCTACAGGCTATAGGGAGCATCCTGCACTCCAGGACCTCCTGGTTACACCATGAGTGAAGAACAAAAGGATTAAACAGATGAATAAAGAAAAACTAATAATTAAGGACTACTGTAGCTCTTAAACATCTCATTACAAAAATGCAAAAAAACGAAGTTCTCAAAGTTTTGAGCCATGCTTAAGATACAGTATTTGAAAGTATATATTAATGCTGTTGCAAACAGTATTGTTTATAGTGATATAATATAAAAGTATAAAGTATAACATAAATCTGGCATTTGACTTTTTAAAATGAGTGGAATCTCATGGAATTAAATGATATTTCCTTTCATTCCAGTTCTGTATCCTGAAGATTTTTTCCAATTCAAATTCCAAATTCTTGAATTGAAATTTACCAACAAATTCCAATTCCATTCGGAATTGACCCAAACCCTGATTTGTGGTACTTTGTGGTAATTATAGGGGTACTTTGTGGTAATCTGTGGTACTTTTAGGTAATCTGCAGTGCTTTGTGGTAATTTGCAGTACTTTGTGGTAATTATAGGGGTACTTTGTGGTAATCTGTGGTACTTTGTGGTCATTAGTAGGACCAGGCAAATAAGATGATCCCTGGAGCCATCAACACCAGACAGAAGGATAACTACATCATCACATGGAAGGAAACGCAGATGGATGGAGACGCAGAGGGATCACATTAGTTTACTGTAAAGCTAAATCTTAGCTGGTGCTTATTAAAATCAGCATGAAGTTTTAACAACTACTCTCATGTAATGGAAATCGTTTATTTTTGCATTTCTGAGTCGTCCTGCGGGATTTACAAACACGGACACAGTCTTATAGTCTGGAGAATTAATTACACTGGTATACATTAGGACAGTACGTAATAACACCACTCATAATGAGCGCTTTAAAAGAGTCTTAAGATCAATTCTAACCGAGACCTCACCAATCAAATGGGCTACAAAGTTATTGAGAGTGTTGGAATGACCAAGCAATACCATCAAAAAAATAAAATAAAACAATTTTACCTTGAAATAATCCCTGGTTCTCGTTCCTCTGAAAGTCTTGTTCATTGCAGTCGGGGTTCATGTTTCTGAGAGGTTGTTTAATGTCTGCATCTGCAGCGTTCATGCATTCCCGCACTGCTTTCAACTCGCTCTCTGATATTTCCAATCTCAACTTCAGACTTTCATTCTCTTTCTCCTTTCCAGCCATTTCCATTTGGAAATCAGTGAATATGCCGCCGACAACTTTTGTGATTTCGCACAAGACGGTGTCTACAGCCGCTTTCACTGCGTGCTCGATGGTAGAGGCGAGCTCGTCTTGAAAGAACGACACGGAGACGTTGACGTCCATCTTCACTGACTGTTAGCTTGAGACTCGAGTAGCAGAATCCTCTGCGTTTAATTTAGTTTTTACTTGAGAATTAACATGCATATAAAACCAGCACTTCAATTTTGATAAAGAAAGACATCAAATAACAGACTCGTTTTACTTAACAATACTGACACATCCCTGGTGAAGCGGTGGCGCTCCAATCTGAGTTCTTGAATACAAAAGTGACTCTTTGTTTCAGACTCAATGCAGGTAATGCACGAACAAAAAATACATTCAAATCATGATGAAACATTTGAATTCAACCTAAATACTCTAAACAACAGTTAATACAATGATACAGAACCTGCAGCTCTCTCTCCTCAGCACAAACAAAGAAAACTTTATTTTTTTTTTATTTTCTGTGCACAGCTGCGACCATCGCGTGTATTATTCTTGGCTGCAGAAACACTAAACCTAGCTTGAGCAATGATTGTCTTGGAGGCGGCTATGAAACTGGGTATCAGAGTCCGCCATGTTGGCTCTAATTGCGTTGTATTTTACTATGCAATGTCACGCTGCGGATCCAAAATGGCGCCAGTTTCGTCTCTCTGGTTTGTACTGCGCATGTTCGATGAGCTTTTGTGTCCGAGAATGTGGGTCAGTGTTTGATTTGTTTATGGATGGGACGGTTTTTTTTATTTTTATTTGAATGTTTTTAGTTAAAGTGACGGTTTTAAATGTGAAACGGAAGCCTCCATATCGACTAAAGAAAGAAACAACGACAACTTACGCCGACTGCAGAGAGATACAGCGACAGAGGTAAACAAAACACATAAGAAAGTTTCCAAACGAGAGGAGGCCATTCAGCCCATATTGCTCGTTTGGTTGTTATTATTATTATTATTATTATTTATTTATTAGCAGACGCCCTTATCCAGGGCGACTTACAATTGTTACAAGATATCACATTATTTTTTACATTCAATTACATTATTTTTTACACATTATTTTTTACATACAATTCCCCATTTATACAGTTGGGTTTTTACTGGAGCAATCTAGGTAAAGTATCTTGCTCAAGGGTACAGCAGCAGTGCCCCCCACCTGGGATTGAACCCACGACCCTCCGGTCAAGAGTCCAGAGCCCTAACCACTACTCCACACTGCTGCCCCTGCTTGTTAGTAGCTTATTGATCCCAGAATCTCATCAAGCAGCTTCTTGAAGGATCCCAGGGTGTCAGCTTCAACAACATTACTGGGGAGTTGAATTAAAAACGTATCCTAATTTAATTCACGTTGATTTTTCAGTCATACTGCAAGTACAGCACGCTACATATCAATTTCAAATCGTTTTTGTGTTTGTGCCTCGTTCAGTAACGTGTCTTGTGTACATTTTCTGCCTAATTGTTACATGTTTTCGCAGGGTTTTGCTCTGTAAAGGTGCAGTTTACACGCTTGCTGTGTATGGGGTGCCATGTGTGTTTTAAAAAAAGCGTTAATATTTTAACAGGCATTCCCCCCCCCCCCCCAGATTTAACTTAAATGTTGTAGTTTTTTCCCCTAGATTTATAAATGCTGTGAAAAGAAATACACCTTTTTTTTAAATGTGTATATTGAGATATAATTTGGAGGTCTAAAAATATTTAGCAAGTTTTCAACATTTTTATATATGTATACGTTTTAACTCCAAACGTTGGGCAGCTGGCTCTTTGAGCTAATATATATATATATATATATATATATATATATATATATATATATATATATATATATAACATTTGAGAATCAAGATTTGGCTGTTCGCAAATAATTCTGGATTTTGTGAACTTAAATATTTAACAAAATCTTAAATCTTTTAACAAGGTTTAATATTTACCCAGCTAACAATTTAACTTCGTCACAACATTCCTTTTACGTTTTGACAACGTTGTAAAATTACGTTGCGACAACGTAAATTTGTGGACTCCCAGATACGTCACTACAGCGTTGTACCCGACGCTGTGCCAACGTGGATAGAATGTTCTGACAACATAACCACAACATTGTGAATTACGAATTACCTCTTAAATGAAAGAAATTGAATTAACTAGCACACCTTTAACGAATTAGTGTGGACAGTACAATAGTATTGCTGTTGTTATACAGTTATTTGCTGTACATAGTAAGCACCAATATTAATTTTAGCAATGGATAGTTAATTTATGCATTAATTCCTTTCAGTTTCTAGGTATTTTTAAAATCCTGTCCTGTCTGTGTCCAGGGAATTATGGGACCCAATACAATCTCATTCACAACATCCATCCATCCATTATCAATCCGCTTCTCCTAGTGAGGGTCGCGGCTCATTCACAACATATAAACCTTAATAATGTGACAACATGACCACAACGCTTCTGTAATATATTGCTATAATAATTCTCGCACCTGTTCAGTTATATACACACAGTGAGACGTTGCCACATTTTTAGTTCATGGTAAATGAAAACGTTTATTTGCACTAAATCAAAGCGATCTTTAAAATTCAATTCAGAAGTCATCTTCCATGTTCTCCTGGTCCTGGTTAGGTTTGTCTGTAGTGTTACCTCTCTGGGAAAACAGAACAGTAAAAGATATCAATATCAATAGATCACTATCATGATGAGCACCTGGATTTTTTTAAAAAAAGGTTGTTTTAAAATTGTAGTCATCACTATGGGTTTCCTCTTGATAAAGTAAGGATTTTACTTAGCTGTTAGAAATAAAGTTATTTGAATAGAATTAAGTTACTCAGCTCAGCTTTTGTCACTTAAACGTATAAATACAGTATTTGAAAAAATATTACCACTTCTTAAGTATTTTAACATGTATCATAATTACAGCTGTTTATATATACAGTATTATAAAACGACTTTCTCCCACACAATCAGACGCATGTCGCCAACATTCTTTTTCTGACACAGATGCAAAAAATATAAAACAGCGTCGCTGCGTTTGGTTTATTTTTCGTTTTTGTTTTATTTACATGCTATTTTGATGTGTGTTAACTAGCTATAAAATATTTATTTAAAAACGTTTATATAACTGTAACAGGGTGACGTGTTACATGTGTGGGTAGAGTCACTGGAAAATACTGACAGACACAGAGCAGATTTAATTTTAACACCGAACCGACACTAGGGTACCAGCGATGGTAGACCTAGTGTCACATTTAATAAAGCAATACAAACAAAAGCTAAAAATAAAAGTTTGCCACACAAAATGACGAGCGCTAGTCCCATTAAAAGGAACGTCCCGCTCCAGGAACCTACTACTCTACGGTAACCCTCTTTATACTGTTTTGGGATCCACCTCCCCTAAGCTGACCTACTTCTGTTGTGTTGTTTCTGAAGTCCTGGCCTCCCAACGACTCGGGCCATTCTGACGGTCCTGGCTGGGCAATTGCCTTCATAGGCCCCGTCTCTCTCTCTCTCTCTCTCTCTCTCTCTCTCTCTCTCTCTCTCTCTCTCTCTCTCTCTCTCTCTCTCTCTCTCTCTCTCTCTCTCTCTCTCTCTCTCTCTCTCTCTCTCTCTCTCTCTCTCTCTCTCTCTCTCTCTCTCTCTCTCTCAGCGCCCATCTGTACAGCAATGGCCTTGCACCAGCCCCAAGTTGTAGCACAACTGCTTTTCAAGCTCTGCGCAGCATCCCCAGGCACGCCTCCCAGCCAATCCAAACCTCAACATAAACCTTACTGTGCTTATGTTGCTATTATATAAACTGTAATCCTTATGTCACCTTGGATAAAGGCCTCTGCCAAATTCATGTTAATAAATCAGTCAATGAACACATGTTGTATGGGAAAGTATTTGAAATGCATTTAGCATTTCTCACAGATTTGCATTTGTGTTTAGTTTGGTAGTAAATGTGTCGCATTTGCATTGAGCAAATTCATAATTTCAAATACATGCAGTCATTTGCATTTAAATCCATCCCCATGTTTGTTTATATCACATTATACTTATGGATACTCATACAATAATATTAATGATTACAGTTTCTTTCATACAGGGGGCTTATTGCCAGCCTGAAACACTGGAGCATCATGCCTTTCTCCATGAAGCGACAAAGAAAACAACAACGCAAATACTATTTGAACAGGCTACAAAAGGGTAAGGATCAACAAATATGCAGCCCACTCACAACAGCTACAATAACACATCAGAGACACAGACACAACCACGATTTCAGCAAACTCCAGACCGATCACAGCCCGTTACAACTGTCCATGTAGCATCTCCTGGCCAACCACAGACCGTTGAGAGTTATTATCATGCAACTGTTCAGAACGAAATCCGTCCATTGAGGAATACCATCACTTAACCCTTTGCAGTCCATTTATTAAGTGCGTGTCAGGCGCGTCAGGTCCAATTTATTTTCACACGCGCAGTTAATTTTAGACGCGCTGTTTAAAAGTATTTTTTTTCACAGTCAAACGGGTTTAAAAGGCCCTGCATAACAACAAAGCACTCACTAGGCATCTCCAGCCCCGCCCCACCCTTTCGTTCACTATAGCTTTCACCTATGTAAGAAATAAATAATAATAATAATAATAATAATAGTCGTACATACCAACGCCCCATTTGAATCCAACAGTTTGTCAAAGCTCAGCTTCAGTCATGCCACGCTCAATTTAGGCTGAATCAGCAATATATCTTTCACCTGCAGCATCAGGCCAATCTTTACCAGATTAACGGAGGACCTGGGAGAGTACATAAAGGAGGTGAATGGACCAGGGTTTGCACACATGCCCGTCAGCGAACTTGTCGCACAAGATCCTGACAGTGCATCTCGGTTCATGCACGACAAGTTTCTTGCAATCTTGAATTTTATCACATTATTATTATTATTATTATTATTATTATTATTATTATTATTATTATTATTTATTTCTTAGCAGACGCCCTTGTCCAAACAAAAAAACATTTCAAGAATCACAGTACAAGTAATAATACAATTAAGAGCAAGATAAATACAATGACTTTGGTTCTAGCAAGTACAAGTGTGACAAAATACGATTCAATAACGGAGCAGATAAGTGTCAGTGATAGTTACATCAGGATATAATTAAATACAAAATACTACAGATTAAATAACACTTGACAGATTACAGTACTCTGAAGTACAGGATTAAATGCAGTAAAATAGGGGGCAGATAAGAGCAAGTAAAGCGCATTTAAGGAAGAGTGTCCATACGGAAAAAACAGAGGAGTTCTACAGGTGCTTTCTGAAGAGGTGAGTTTTGAGGAGGCACCGGAAGGTGGTCAGGGACTGGGCAGTCCTGACATCTGTAGGAAGGTCATTCCACCACTGAGGGGCGAGGGTGGAGAAGGAGCGGGCTCTGGAGGCAGGGGAGCCCTCTGTGGAAAGTTACACATTACTTTTGGCGCAGAGAGTACCAGGGTCGTGGAATGCAGCACCTCCACATGCTTCCTTGGATGGAAGATGCACCACTTATAGGAGTTCCCCCCCCTCCCCCCCCCCCACACACCTCACTAATTGCACAGTACGTTAATCAACGTGTCCCCTATACCATTCCAAATGAACCGATAGCACCTGTACTCAGAGACCGGGTTTTGAAATGGCAGCAACATAAATGCAACAAGAACTGTCTAAGATCCAAGAAAGTCAAAAACAAGGTGGTGATAGCTTGTCGCTTTGGATTTCCCAGAAAAGAACAAACAGCAGACTATGATCTACCACGGAGTAGTACAGAAGTCAGAACCGAGGACTACAATCCAGCCATTTTGCTAGCTTGGGAAGGCAACATGGATAATCAGTTCAGTTGGTGAACAATCTACAGCCCTCAACTGCTGCATTACAAAATACCAAAAAAAGAAGCCAAGTTAGAAGCAACAGTTGTGTGAATGTTGGGCCCCAGCACATTTTCCAAGTGTGCCAATTTGCTTGATGTTTGACAAGGTTGCCCCAATTGCTTCTCCTAACTTGGGCTTTTGTGTTTGATATTATTATTATTATTATTATTATTTATTTCTTAGCAGACGCCCTTATCCAGGGCGACTTACAATTGTTACAAGATATCACATTATACGTTATTTCACATTATACAGATATTGCATTATTTTACATACAATTACCCATTTATACAGTTTGGTGTTTATTGGAGCAATCTAGGTAAAGTACCTTGCTCAAGGGTACAACAGCAGTGTCCCCCACTGGGGATTGAACCCACAACCCTCCGGTCAAGAGTCCAGAGCCCTAACCACTACTCCACACTGCTCCCCTTTAAACAACTGTTGCGTTTTTCTTCATTATAGATTTAAATTCATAAAATCCAGATTTGCAAACAGCTAAATCTTGATTCTCAATATATATATTTTTTTAAAAATAAAGATTTAGCATTTAAATGTTGAAAACTTGCTAAATATTAAGATTTATAAATGATATATGAATGTAGACATTAAAAAAGAAATATATATTTTCACAAATTTATAAATCTGGAAAAAATACAACATTTAAGTTAAATCTGGGAAAAAAAAGACATGTTCAAATATTAATGTTTTTTAATTTAATTTTATTTCTTTTAATTTTTTACACACGGCACCCCATAGCTGTGGGCTGTGTTGTGGTGTGCTGACCTTCATGAATAAAGTCAGCTGTTTGGTGAATGTGGTCTTGCTGTGGTCATCTGGCTTTTATTTTCGCTTGCTGTTGCATTATGTTCCATACTAACTTATTTATTTATAGAATTGTATATTTGTCTAATATTAAGTTACACAATAAGAACAAATCCTCATGTTTTAGGGGTGGAATAGCCCCACATGGCAAGTGTCTTCAGTCTGTGTTGCAGGTCACAGAGGAATTCATATTACAAAGGTGCAGTAGATATCAAGAACCTTTCAAATAAGGCTTGATGTGTGATTTTAAATACTATTGGATTAATACATAATATAGTTTACTAAAGTGTGAGTGCTGTGGAAATTCAAATAAAAGGACTTTATATGCAATCTGAAATGACAAACTAAGTCCTGTCTCCTTTTTGTTAGCGAGAATGAACCAGCTTCACTCAAAGGAAGTTTCTGAGATGGAAGCAGCTCACATCAGCCCAGAGCTTCCTATTCGATGGGTTGTTTCTGCAGACAGGACTGTTGAGATCAAGGAGGAAGTGACTGAGCTGGGGTGTGACCAGGCCAATGAGCGGATCCTGCAGGAGGAAACGCCACCTTCTAGCATCACTGAGAGAGGTGAGTGAAACTGGAATGCAGATCTATAGAGGGGGGGCTTTACTGAAAGAGGTGAAGAACGCCTGTGGAAGTGCTGTGTGAAAAAAAAAAAAAAACAGCTTAGCTTTTTATTGTTAATTGAACATGGAGTCGCATGGCGTGTATTTCACTATCAGCACACATCTCCTGATATTGAGATGAAGCAGACCAGGGGCAATGAAATTCATTTTCTATCAATCATTTTTACTTAAAACATGGGAGGTTGGCAAGGGATACAGAAAGAACGACAGCACTGGCAAGGCAAGTAAACTCATTTTATATACTTCACTTATAATTGTAAAATGTACAGCCAAGGGCCCACTCAAGCTCTGAGACTGATCAGATTCATAGTATGTGTTTGTGACACACCTTATAAAAGGAACAAAGGGATGAACGTCTGTGTGGGTTGTAGAGGAGAGTGTGGAGCAGAGAAGGAGAGAAACAGTAAGAGAAATCATACAGCATGATAGCTGAAGCTTTGCTGTGTTTGTTTTGTTTTATTTTGAAGTGTTTCTGTGTATGTTTGGTTCAATATTTGTTCCAGTGTTTTGAGTGTGTTTTTTGTTAATTAATACAAGTGCAGTTGTGAGTCTAGAGTTTGCTATTTCTGCCACTGGTCAGCCTTTAACAGTGTTCTATTCATAATTATAGGCTGTTAAAAACTACCAGACCATGGGCACTTCAGTTCTATGAAACCTTTATTAGGCGTTTCTCAGCTAATTCAGGGTTCTCCCCAGGCCTTTTCAGTGGCTGTCGCTGCCCAGTTGAATTATTATTATTTATTTCTTAGCAGACGCCCTTATCCAGGGCGACTTACAATTGTTACAAGATATCACATTATTTCACATTATACAGATTCCCATTATTTTACATACATTATACAGATATCACATTATTTTACATACAATTACCCATTTATACAGCTGGGTTTTTACTGGAGCAATCTAGGTAAAGTACCTTGCTCAAGGGTACAACAGCAGTGTCCCCCACTGGGGATTGAACCCACATCCCTCCGATCAGGAGTCCAGAGCCCTAACCACTACTCCACACTGCTGCCTACTACTCCACACTACTGCTACTGCTGAATAAACCCGATCCACCTGTCTTGCAGATGCTCCTGTGCCTTTAACAATTCATTGAGCTTCTAGCAGACTAGATCACTTGCACGTTACTGAGTGAAAAAAAAATCTTGAAACCACATGACTGCTGTGTTACGTCTCGACACAACATTTAACCAATCAGAGAGTCGAAGGGGCGGGTTTTGTGTGTTAAGCACTTTGAGAGTTAAAATGACTGCTAAAAAATAGCCGATTTTATTTTCAAAGCAAAAACAGTGACAATGAATCGGGGTTTTCAAAATAAGCAGGCGATCAACGCAATCTGCCGCCTAATACTAGATTTGCACCGGCTACTTTATTAAAAAAAAATATTAAGATTATTTTGGGGTATTATCATTCAGTCCATTTTTTGTCGTATTATTGTACTGTAAGGTGACATGGTACATAATAGCTATACATATGCACACAAAAACCCAAATAAACACGTATTCCTTTTGTTGTGATATCTTAAAATATGTACCCAGGTGCTTGAGAGAGATATTTGGGGTTGCAGGACGTACAGAAGAGCTTACCTCCATCGCTGTGTCACCTCCTGCTGGATACTGCTTTACCTGATCTGCTGCAGACACATTTTTAGAGACATCCATTTACTTATTTTACAGTGTGTAGCATTTTATTATTATTTATTTATTTCTTAGCAGACGCTCTTATCCAGGGTGACTTACAATTGTTACAAGATATCACATTATACATTATTCAGATATCACATTATTTTACATACAATTACACAGTTGGGTTTTTAATGGAGCAATCTAGGTAAAGTACCTTGCTCAAGGGTACAACAGCAGTGTCCCCCACTGGGGATTGAACCCACAACCTTCCGGTCAAGAGTCCAGAGCCCTAACCACTACTCCACACTTTCCCTCTTAGATTGCATATAGTGACATGACATCATCTCTGCACAGCACTGTGTGCATGGTTTGTTACACGCAGGCACATGGCAGAGCTGTACAGTTTTGTTAATGTGTTTTTTTTTTCGTTTTTTGTATGAAATACAAATAATTATGAACTAATTTTTATTTCTTAAGAATATTGTAAAAATCGCGTCATTGGGCTAATTTCACGATTTCCGCGCAGCCCGTGAAATCGCGATTTTCACAGGGCCTTAGTTATGATGGTGACCAAACGTGTGTGAGTACTGTTGTGTAAATAAAAAGAAATGGTTAAAATGAACAGCTGCATTCAAAAAATGTAGAACAGCGAAAAACAAAAATAGACTTAAAACTTAACATAAAGAAAGCAATTTAATTGAAGCTCAATAATTACGCTAAAAAGGAAGTGAAAAGGTTTGTTTAAACCTACGTTATCTTTCCCCAGTCAAATCGTAGCGTGCCTAAATAAGCAGGTAATTTACTGTAATAAAAAATGTAGAACATGGAAAAGAGCAACCAGATACAGTCAACGAAAGACAACACATTCAAATTCTTTGTCGTATTATAAATTAAGGCAAGTTTATTTTTCTGTTAAAAGTGCTCCCGGCTGTAATGTTCTGTCGTCCGGCTGTACAGAATTCCTGGGGGAGAACCCTGTAATCATTGATTTAAGGAGTGCATGTTAAACACACCAGGTTAGAATGCAAAATTGAATAAAATCAGTTTTATGGTCAGGAGGCATTCAGGACACATTTTGGCAAAGTGTGTAATGCATCATGTGAAAGAAAACTGTTATTGCACTTTTCAGGTACTGATGTGACATTGGTAAGTCTTGGTAGGAGACAAGAATCAGAAATGGCATCTTCTCACATTAAAGAGGAGGCCCCTGAACTGGAACCTGTCCTCATTAAAGAGGAGAGTCCTGTGCTGGAACCTGTCCTCATTAAAGAGGAGAGTCCTGTGCTACAACCTGTCCTCATTAAGAAAGAAGTCACAGTGCTGGAACCTGACCACAATAAAGAGGAGAGTCCTGTGCTAGAATCATCAGAATGTGAACACCTTTCAGGTAAAGTAAAACAATGACTGAAAGCACGCAGAGATGAATGGCAGGGTGTATTGCTCTATTGAAAGCATGCAGAGATGAATGGCAGGGTGTATTGCTCTATTGAAAGCATGCAGAGATGAATGGCAGGGTGTATTGCTCTATTGAAAGCATGCAGAGATGAATGGCGGGGTGTATTGCTCTATTGAAAGCATGCAGAGATGAATGGCAGGGTGTATTGCTCTATTGAAAGCATGCAGAGATGAATGGCGGGGTGTATTGCTCTATTGAAAGCATGCAGAGATGAATGGCGGGGTGTATTGCTCTATTGAAAGCATGCAGAGATGAATGGCGGGGTGGATTGCTCTATTGAAAGCATGCAGAGATGAATGGCGGGGTGGATTGCTCTATTGCTGTAACTGCGGCGCAAAATCAAAGGATGGTTTCGGTGCGTCTCAGGCGCATCAGGTCCAGTTTATTTTCACACGCAGAGTGATTTTCAATCACATTGTCACTGCTGCCCTGATCATCTGCTGCTGAACGCTGTTAAAATGTTTGATTAAATGTGGTGATAATGAAAGCGGGCTGACATTAACACTCTAGGAGTTGTTTATGGTTGTGAGGGGAAACCCTCTAGAAGAGTGAATGTGTAAGAATGCTGTATAATAACCTTTGTCGTCCTTTCTTTCTTTCTTTAGCTTCTAAATTTGATGAAGGAGAGCACGACTCCACTCCATCACCCCAATGCAAAAACTCTAAGTGCAAGAGCAGACAAAACCGCAACTACAAAATTTCAGGAAGATGCTGTCGTTTTAAGGAAGTATGGAAACAGGAGCCAGAGTACCGGAACTGGTTAGCAGAAGTGAACAATTGTGTGCACAGAGCTTTCTGCAAGTATTGTAGGAAATCATTTGATGTTGGAAACATGGGCGTTTCTGCTCTTAAGAGCCACATGCGAGGTCAAGGACACGCTAAAGCAGCAGCACAGTTAGAAAAATATGAACCAATAATAACCAGTTTCTTCACATTCCAAAACAAGGAAACACAGTCGGATCAGCGAAGCAGAACTGCAGCTCCTATTGGCCGTCCATCAGGAGAGGGCATGGATGAAGGAACTAGCACTGTGCCCCATGCATCGTCTTCTGTTTCAAGCTTTGTTCTGAGTGATCGTGTTCTTGAAGCAGAAATTCGATGGGCGGTGAAAGTTGTACTGTCACGTTATTCATTCAACTCCTGCACAGATGTATCAAAGTTATTTTCCAGCATGTTTCCTGATAGTGACATCACGCAGCACTTTTCTTGCAGTGCAACAAAATGCGCTTACTTAGTTTGCTTTGGCTTAGCCCCCTATTTCAAAGAAAGGCTGATAGAAGAAGTCAGACTGTCAAATTGCTATGCTGTTTCATTTAATGTATGCTTAAATGAAGTAACCCAGACAGACCAGGTGGACTTGGTTATTAGTTACTGGAACGAAAAGGATGGAAAAGTAGCCGTGCGCTATTTGGGCTCTGAATTCCTGGGACACACGAGAGCAGAAGAGCTTCTGGAGAGTTTCAAATGGAGTTTGACACCACTAGATCCAAAGAAGTTGTTGCACATGGCCATGGATGGCCCCAGAGTAAACTGGAAGTTCCTGAGAGATCTTGAGGTAGATAGGAAGAAGGAGGACCCAACACTACCAGATCTCATTAACTTGGGAAGCTGTGGCCTCCATGTTGTCCACAGTAGTCTGCAATATGGTGCGAATGAAACCGGATGGATGCTGGGAGAGCTACTTGGAGCACTGTGGCAGCTCTTTCATGACACACCAGCTAGGCGAGATGACTACACTCAAATAACTGGAAGCACACGCTTTCCACTGAAGTTTTGTCCTCACAGATGGGTGGAAGATTTGAAAGTAGCAGAGCGTGCACTTGAACTGTGGCCGAACGTGATTCAGTTCATTGACGGCTACAAGAAGCTGCCCGTCAGCAAAGTGCCAAATTCAGCATCGTATTCCTTGGTGAAGCAAGCAGCAGCTGACCCCCTTTGTGAAGCAAAATTGCAATTTTTTGCTTCAGTTGCCAGACAACTCAAGCCATTCCTGGAGAAATTTCAGACCAATGCACCCATGCTGCCCTTTCTTGCAGAAGAACTTCAGGCTCTCCTTTCTAGTTTGCTGTCTCGCTTCATAAAGAAAGATGTACTTGGAAAGGGAAACACAGTTATCAAACTCCTCAAGATAGACCCACTGGACAAGACCCTTCACGTGGCGCACAAACGTTTGGATCTCGGCTTTGCTACAAATCGAGCACTGGAACAAGCATCTGAAAAACTGGCCGATGGACTGAGAGGAACGGAGTTCAAGATGGAATGCATCACCTTTCTTGCTTCGACTACAAAAAAGCTTCTCGAAATTAATCCGCTACTGAACCCCATGGTAAGGTACTTGGCTGCCCTTAGTCCTCGATTCATGGTAATGTCAGAGCAGGATGCCACAGCAAAATTTGAAAGACTGTTGCAGATCCTCCTAAATGCTAAATGGCATACTGCTGCACAATGTAAGGAGATACTCGCAGCGTATATGTTGTTCCTAACCGAGATGATCAGAAGTCACAAGACTGAATTCCAGAACTTTGGCCAGAACGATTCAGAACCTTGCAGAGCAGATGAATTCTTTGGCAGGTTCTTCGATGGCAGACCTGAATTCAAGAAACTCTGGGATTTGTTTAAACTCCTTTTGACGCTCTCCCATGGACAAACGGCTGTTGAACAAGGTCACTCTGTCAACAAAGATATGTTCGTTGAAAATCTAAAGGAAAAGACTATTGTTGCACAACATATTGTACGTGATTCTTTGTCCTCTTTAGGAGAAAATCATACAGACTTGGCCATTACAAAGAAACTCCTGCAGCACGTAAAAGCAGCCAAGATGAGGTACGTCCAGTTCTTAGAGGACCAGAAGAAAGCCAAGACAGAAACAGAAAAGGAAAGAAAGAGAAAGAAAATACAAGATGAAATTGCAGGCGTACAGAAGAAGAGACGGAAGGTCTTGAAAATCATTAGTACCATGCAGAAAGTAGCTGATGAAATGGCTGAGCTTGCTGAAAAGAAACATGACTTTACTCTTCTTACCAAATCAAATGCTTACAGAAAAAGTGCAAAAGAAAAATCAAATGAAACCGCTGAACTGGACGCCAAGCTTTCAGAGCTAAAGGACAAGGCTAAATATTTTGATTAGTTTATAAGTTATTATTTATTATTTTTTACTCACTGTAATTTCATTTAGAATTTTAATTATGCTCTCCGCATGAACCACTACGGGGACAAAACACTTAGTTTGCCTCCTTGTCAGGAAGGATGGCGTTGCTTTGAAGAACAAGATAAGCCTTATCTGCTTTTATTTATTTATTTTTTTAATAGTAGCATAAACTTATTGGCCTATCCTCAAGACTGTTCTAACTGCTGCTTTGCTTAAGTAATGTTCTTGAGAAGTTGTGGAAAATTATTCTTAATCAAGGGTGGGAACCCTGACAGTGCAAGAAACAGGGAGAGATAATATCCCAAGAAGAAATTCAGTTGAAATTCCTTTTTTACAAGACAGACAGCCACTTAGTCTTGAGAGTACAGAGAGACTGCACATTCTGTGTGTGTGGGATCAATTCTGAAACCCAGGGCAACTTGAAGACCTTGCCTTGTTCTACTGAAGATGAGAATGAGTTTGGGCTCTCCTGAAACTCACAAGTGAAATCACACAGGAGGGACCTCATTTCCTTGTGCTGATTGTGGCAGAGTTTCAGTAATTTATCAAAGCTTAAAACACACTAGTGAATTCACACAGGAGAGAAACTAATTCATGTGGAAGGAGCTTCTGTCTATTAAAAAGCCTTAAAAGACATCAACGAAGTCACACAGGAGAGAAGCCACACCACTATAATGAATGTGGGAGGAGTTTCACTCAGAGACAGTGTTAAATAAAATTTACAAATTCATACAGCAGTGAAATGCTGAATGTCAGGAAAGATTTAATCTGGAGAAACTTTAAAAACAGAAGATTCTCCCAAGACAAAAACCCTGTCACTGAAGAGATTAACGTATTCAAGTCCAGTGAACATGTGTGAATATAGCATTTTTAAAATGTAGATATTGTGAAAAAAATCCTGTGCTTCAGTATTTTGTTGTTTTGTTTTGCAAACTAGTAAAATGTATCTATCCTAAGTTATTACGATGCTGTATTTGGACCATTTTATTAAAATACTATGCTAGGATAAAAAACGGTTTGACTTAATAAATGTATGTTTGAGATGCCCAAAGATACCCATCCATTTGATTTCAAAGTTACTTTCTTAAGAGAGATTGCAAATGTAATTTGAAATCACAAACCCATTAAAATATCTCATGGTTGAAATATCTCTTTAGTTTGGGTGGTGGAAAATATGTAATTCACTATATATACGGTATTTAGAACATGTTAAAACATGATATGAAAATCGTGTATGAATCAGAGAGCGCAGCTTAATTTAGGAGGCAGAATAGCTACAAGAAATGTTTCTAATTTAATTCTATTTAGTAAATGATAAACCTTGGCAACATTTTGTGGAAAATGTATTTTATTGAGGAGTTATTCTTGATTGTGAATACGACAAACTCTCTGTGGATGGATTATTGTAAGAAAGCAGTAATTGTTTTTATAGATATTATTATATGTCTGAACCCTGCATTTACCATGGCTGTTTAGGTGCATTAAATGCCCCCTTTTTATATGAAATGTATACTATTCTGAAATAATTTTTCCAACACGGCACATTATGGTCTATTGATTTATCTGCAGTTCCTCGCAGTTTCAATATTGGCAGTAGCTGATATAGGTATGAGTGAGCTGATTTTTACATATTATCATGAATGGCAGAGGGTAGAGAGGAGCCATTAAACCTGTTTAACATTCCAGTTTAAAAATGGCTACGTATTTTAAAAGACACACAAGGGGTTAGAGGGCTTCAATTCCCCGGTGTGCAATCCGATTCAAATTTATGTCTGCAGAAATAAACCTTTTAACAGCTAGGGGTTCTAGGGGTGTGCCGATTCATCGGTTCGCACTGTGAAGCATGATATTTTTCGTCATGATACGATTATCGATACAGTGACCCCTGTATCGGTACACTGCAATGAAAAAATTAAATGTGAAAAAAACCTGGAGGTACTTCTAAGGGTCATAGAGCGTATGCGGGACGACTTGGAAATGCACAAATAAAAATGAAAGTAAAAGAAAATTCTCATGATTTTTTAAAAACTGTTTATATTATCTCTAAACCCCTGTGCATAAATATCAAATTTTTGTTTAGCAGCTCAAAGTTTACGGTTTGACTACAGTTTCAAAATGATCCTCCAAATCAAAATGAAACTAAAATAGGCAATTGCTACTCGTGCTAGACTAGCACGGTACTTGTTTGGTTCCATGTCTGTTTGTTTTGGCCTCTGTGTCCATTCTCTTCCAGGTCTGCTTTCGTACCCTGCAGTACTGACTGTCTGTGTCCATTCTCTTCCAGGTCTGCTTTCGGACCCTGCAGTACTAACTGTCTGTGTCCATTCTCTTCCAGGTCTGCTTTCGGACCCTGCAGTACTGACTGTCTGCGTCCATTCTCTTCAGGTCTGCTTTTGGACCCTGCAGTACTGACTGTCTGTGTCCATTCTCTTCCAGGTCTGCTTTCGGACCCTGCAGTACTGACTGTCTGTGTCCATTCTCTTCCAGGTCTGCTTTCGTACCCTGCGGTACTGACTGTCTGTGTCCATTCTCTTCCAGGTCTGCTTTCGTACCCTGCAGTACTGACTGTCTGTGTCCATTCTCTTCCAGGTCTGCTTTCGGACCCTGCAGTACTGACTGTCTGTGTCCATTCTCTTCCAGGTCTGCTTTCGGACCTTGCAGTACTGACTGTCTGTGTCCATTCTCTTCCAGGTCTGCTTTCGGACCCTGCAGTACTGACTGTCTGTGTCCATTCTCTTCCAGGTCTGCTTTCGGACCCTGCAGTACTGACTGTCTGTGTCCATTCTCTTCAGGTCTGCTTTCAGACCCTGCAGTACTGACTGTCTGTGTCCATTCTCTTCCAGGTCTGCTTTCATACCCTGCAGTACTGACTGTCTGTGTCCATTCTCTTCCAGGTCTGCTTTCGTACCCTGCAGTACTGACTGTCTGTGTCCATTCTCTTCCGGGTCTATCCGTGACATGGAGGATACACAAAAAATTCAGTATTGCAACGCCCACACTCTGCAAACCGCATTACCTGATCAATCAATCTTTATTTTACAATATAGCGCCTTTCATAGTGGACCACCATCACAAAGCGCTTCACAAGATAGTGAGGAACAATGCATGATACATTAAATACAGTGAAATACAGGGCATAGTACATTAAATTCAAACAGTAAAAAAAAAACAATGCAAATACATTAAATACAGGCATATTAAATACAAGCCTAGGATGTGAATTCTAAACATTGTGGATGCGTGCGTCATACAGAATCATACGAATAAGACCTGAAATACCAATTTAGACAACAGCTAATAACAGATATCAGGCTTAAAGAGCATTGAAAGCAAGAGAGAACAGGTGGGTCTTGAGAGTTGATTTGAAGCGAGCGACGGTGGGTGCATCACGCACCAAAGCTGGGAGAGAGTTCCAGAGAGTCAGAGCCATGAAGCTAGAAGAGCGCTCTCCGAGTGTGCTGCACTTTTGCTTGGGTATAACAAGCAAGCCAGAGTCAGAGGACCTCCGCTTGCAGGCAGGGGCATAACGGGTCAGCAGGTTGGAGAGATACTCTGGACCTGTGTGATGAAGGGCCTTGTAGGCAAGCAGGAGAATTTTGAAAGTAATCCTGAACTTTACAGGTAGCCAGTGCAGCTGGGAAAGAATGGGTAATGTGATCATGTTTTACATCTGGTAATGATCCTAGCAGCATTGTGAACCAGCTGCAATTGGTTTATGGCGCGTGATGGAAGACCACCATAGAGAGAGTTGCAGTAGTCGAGTCGAGAGGAGATGAATGCATGACAGAGTATCTCTGCATTGGGGAGGGAAAGGTAGGGACGGACCTTTGAGATGTTTCAGAGGTGGTAGAAGGAGGATTTGATTACAGAGGAGATTTGGGCATTCGTACAGTGGGGGAAGGCAGCAGCAGACAGTCTCCAAACTTCAAGTAAGCAATATTGAGATTCTTGAGTTGAGTTTTTGATCCTACTAGAAGTTGTTCAGATTTGTTAGTGTTGAATTGAAGAAAATTGTCAGACATCCAGGCCTCCATGTCTTGGATGCAAGCTGAGAGCAGGACCATGGCAGAGGGACATCCAGGGTCAAGTTTTAGGTAGAGCTGGGTGTCATCTGCATAGGAGTGAAACATGAGGCTATGTTAGCAGATGAGGTGACCCAAGGGAAGCATGTAGGAATGGATACATGAATAAGAAAGATCTATAAAGTTCATAGATTGATTGATTTGGAAATGCTTGTGTAACATACTATTTATTTTCTTTCAATTATCTCATTACTAGAATCCCTAAAGGGACATGGTGTAAATTAAAAAGGGAGGCTACTATCTTGTGAGCATGAGTTATCATATTAAGTCGTGTACACGACATAGTAACCTCCCCTTTTAATTTTCACACCATGTACCTTTAGGGTTTCCGTACATTGCTATGGCACACATACATCACATTTATTTTCCAGCATATCACACACGTGTTTTTGTGTCCTTCATAAATAAAAACAAAATTAAAAAAAAGAAAAAAACTAAAATGGTTATGACAGTTATATCTGTATACTTGGAAAAATACACAATAAATAACTTGTCTCCCTCCAGATGTGTTTAATATTCCAACTGTTCTAACACGTTTTTCCAATTCCACATATAATTCTATGACAACATGAACACAACCATGGCTGTTCTGGTTTTAGACCTGACCTGACCGGCCCACTGGTGACTCCACATGTTGTCTGAAGTGAACCCACCTCCTGTACCAGTTAAACTATTACACTAAAACAACATAAAGATAAGACCAATAAAATGTTACATACTTCAGCCTTAGTATATATACTGACATTACCACAAAGCATGCAAAAACCACAACCTAAATATGCCCTAATGAAGATAAGAATTATCATTATTATTATTTGTTTATTTAGCAGACGCCTTTATCCAAGGCGACTTACAGAGACTAGGGTGTGTGAACTATGCATCAGCTGCAGAGTCACTTATAATTACGTCTCACCCGAAATACGGAGCACAAGGAGGTTAAGTGACTTGCTCAGGGTCACACAATGAGGCAGTGGCTGAGGTGGGATTTGAACCAGGGACCTCCTGATTACAAGCCATTTTCTTTAACCACTGGACCACACAGCCTCCTAATGCTTACAAGAAAAGACAAAGAGAGCTAAACATTAGGACTGTTTTAACATCATCTTGATTAAAGTTGAGCGTAGTGGAGGTTGGTTTCTTTAACCACTGGACCACAGAATTGCTGTGAGATGCCTTGTCTTCAGAAATTCAGACTCATTATAATAGTTAAGAAGGAACAACTTTAAAAAGTATATAACACTTGCTATGTGTTTTATATTTCATTCTAAATGTCTATTATGTTCCTGTGGCAGGGTGGAAGCCCTGCCAGAGTAATAAATGGGGGGGGGGGGGATATTGGGTTGGTTGCCTGGTGCTTCAAAGAGTGTTTCAATTGAAAATGTTTGTATTGTTTAACCTGTTTATTTTGGCCACTGCGCCTATTTGTTAGTTCCTGTGTTTGATTGTTTGTGTCTTTTGTTTGTTAATTGTCTGATTTAATGTGTGTAATGGCGTTCGAACCTGCAGCTTGTGCCTCTGGCTCTACTTTGTGACAGTAACAGACAGAGAGTGATGCTGTCCTTACCACGCGTGGTGCCAGGAAGCAGACCCAGAGGCAGAAAGTGTAAACAGGTTTGTGACGGGATGGATGTAGGGGTGACATCAGGGCAGAAGCAGGAAGGAAAACAAAGGCAAGTACTGCAGGGCAAAAAACGTTTATTTAAATAACAAAAATAAAAGTTTTTTTAACAAAAAAAAAAAACACTGCTCACAGCACACAATAAAAGTTTAAACAAAATAATCACGAACAAGATAATAACTATTCCAGGTCAGGCGGGGCAAATCGCCTCCACTGTTCCTAGATTTATTTTAGTTTTGTTTCTGTCGCTCTCTTTCTCCACTTCCGAACACCCACCCCGAGTGCAGAGAGCTGCAGGCTTATATGCAGGTGACCATCTGCCGATTAGCAACAATTAAACAATTAATTAACTCGGGAGATGGTCACCTTGTGCACAAGGGTTTTTAATGTGGATGGGGCTTCCCATCCACTCTGCCAAACAATACAAAACAATAGCAAAACACGACTCCACCATCATATTTATAAATAAACCAAAACAATAACGACTAATAATAATAATAATAATAATAATAATAATAATAATAATACAACAAAACAAATACAAAATAATAAATTGCACAGGGGCAGAGGGGTACCATGTTCTAAAAATAAATAGTACATTTATGGCATGGCTTTGCCCCGCCCCTTTTTCATGAGCAGGGCTCCTAGCCCTGTCACAAGGTTAAACAAAACAATACGAACACTTTCAAATAAACACACCTTGTGGTTTCAGGCTGAGTCACTGCTGTCAATGAAGCACAAAACTCTCCTAAGCACCAGCTCACACCAGCCAACCTCCACTACGCTCAACTTTAATCAAGATGATGTTAAAACAGTCCTAATGTTTAGCTCTCTTTGTCTTTTCTTGTAAGCATTAGGAGGCTGTGTGGTCCAGTGGTTAAAGAAAAGAAAAGACGTAGTTGTAAGTGACTCTGCAGCTGATGCATAGTTCACACACCCTAGTCTCTGTAAGTCACCTTGGATAAAGGTGTCTGCTAAATAAACAAATAATAATTAATTGTTCCAAGCCTAAAAGGGGATTGCATACATGCTCTTTTGATCTCCCTGCATAGAATACCTTTTGTTCAGTGTGCTCCAGTCAAGGTGTTACTGTGAGATATCAATAACCAGATATGCATAGGGCCTTTATTAGTTAAGTAATTGATTTTCAACCTTTTTTTTGAACTGTACCTCTTCTGTCTGAACGTTTCAGCTCAAGTACTCCTTTACAATTTCCACTCAACTGAATGGTACCACATTTGCAATAATCTGGATAATCTGATCAAGCAATTTCATTTCTTTCTTGTTTATTTAATATATGATTTACGTCACAACAGTTTGGAACTGACACACTCCTGGTTGAGGACGGAATACCAAACAGTAATTTTAAAACTTTTAATTACAAGTCTTTGGGTGCACAGAATCAAAAGACAGTATTTGAGAATATTTTTATAAACATACATATTCACTTTCTATCCATCAAAGTCATTATAAATAATCCAAAACAGTCTTGACTGTAAAAGTTTGTCACGTTACCATGTACTTCCCATCTCAGCATAATTGTGTGCCATTTAAAATGCTGTACTTTATGTAGACTCCTGTGTTTTCTTCCTTTGTTTTGCTTTTGCAAGTGAGAAGTATCAAGATTACTGATTTCCATTACACGAGAGTAGATGTTAAAACTTCATGGTGATTTGAACTCGGCTCTCGCCAAGATAAGCACCAACTAAGACGCAGCTTTACAGTAAACTAATGTGATCCATCTGTGTCTCCATCCATTTGTGTTTCCTTCCATATGATGATGTAGATATCCTTCTGTCTGGTGTTGATGGCTGAAGTGTAATGCTGGCTCCAGGGATCAGCTTATTTTGCCTCCCTGGCGCATCAGCACACACAACGGCTGCGATGCTGGCTCCGGGGATCAACCACAGTGTGGTCTCCCCAGCGCATCAGCATGACAGCCGTCTGGATTGAACTAAGTAGGGTACATCTCTGGGGTCTTCAAGTGGGCACCTTCCATCCTCGGTGTTACGTCGACTAGCCCACGACACCTCAAGAGGGCTCGACGGTGATTCTGGCGTCCCAGCATCACCCCCCTCCGTCCCCCACTCAACTCAACCCAGCTTACTTACCTGTACATCAGCGTTTCTTTCTTTCTATTGTGCTTGAGATCCCCAGCCAGAATCTTTCCGTCTCAACCACAGCCAGTTGCTGCTCCTCTCCTCTGCTTCAGATAAGTTTTGCTTGAGAAACGGTACACAGGAAAATCTGGATGTACTCTATCAAACACCAAAATCAAGCTCCTATGTGAATGTGTTGTAAGATTGTCTGTTCAAGTGACACTCCCCCCCCACATTCATTTCAGTGGTCCTCTGTGAATTCGTTGGTGTTTTTTAAGATTTTGTAACTGATTGAAACTCTTCTCACATTCATTACAGTGGTAAGGTTTTTCTCCTGTGTGAATTCGATGGTGACTTTTAAGATTTTGTAACTGATTGAAACTCTTCTCACATTCATTACAGTGGTAACGTTTCTCTCCTGTGTGAATTTGTTGGTGTTTTTTAAGATTTTGCAACTGATTGAAACTCTTCTCACATTCATTACAGTGGTATGGTTTTTCTCCTGTGTGAATTCGCTGGTGTGTTTTAAGATTTTGTAACTGATTGAAACTCTTCTCACATGCATTACAGTGGTAAGGTTTCTCTCCTGTGTGAATTAGTTGGTGACTTTTAAGCTTTGATAAATACCTGAAAAACTTTCCACAATATGTGCAGGGAAATGGAGTCCCTCCTGTGCAATTTCGCTTGTAAGTTTTACGACAGCCTAATTGCCAGGAACTCTTCCCATCTTCAGTAGAACAAGACAAGGTCTTCAAGTTGCCCCGGGTTTCAGAATTGTTCACACACACAGAATGTGCAGTCTCAGTACTCTTCAGTAATCTCAATGTTTTTAAATGTTCTTCTTGTGGTGTCGTCTCTCTGTGTTTCCTGCACTGTGGTTTGACACTGGAAGAGTTTTTGCAGCGGGGTGATGGAGTGGAGTCGTGTTCTCCTTCATCTACTTTAGAAGCTAAATAAAGAGAGACAAAGGTTATTGTACAGCATTCTTACACATTCACTCTTCTGCAGGGCTTCACTTTTGATTGCACTTGGATATGAATGTAGTTTTGATGGTATGATAGAAGGATATTGTGGGAACACCCTAGATCATTTATAGTAAGGCATTGTTTATACATAATTGGGGGCTCGTGTCTTGAGATAGTATCCAAATACTCACTTGTCTCAAGATAGCTTAAGGCAGTGGTATTCAACTCTGGCCCTCAAGATCCATTCCAGTCCTGGTCTTTATTCCAACCAGGTCCTAAATTAGTTAATTGCCTCTTAGCAGCTTCAATTAACTACATTAGAACCTGCTTGGAGTAAAAACCTGGACTGGATTTGATTGAGGGCCGGAGTTGAGTACCACTGGCTTAAGGATTTATGTTACAATTACTTTATCATAACTTTTATCACCACAGGGGGAGGAAAGGAGATAAACTGGATGCTAGAGATACAGGTCTTTACAAAATAAAGGAAATCACAGGAAAATGAACTTACAGGCTGTAAAATATTGACTGTGCATCATTGGAACAAGCAGCAAATTCCTCTAGACTGAAACGTTATTTGGGACGTGACACAGTGGTAGAGTCAAAGAGAAAACCACCATTGGACGTTGCTGTTTCAAGTACAACTACTGCTACACAGGAAGCAATCCCTGACGACATCCCTGCAATAACATGCTTAGTACAGGAGAAGATGTACTTCCAGCAAATAGACAAGCAATGGAAACCTAAGCAGATTGACAAGCGATGGAAACCCAAACAGATTGACAAGCGATGGAAACCCAAACAGATTGACAAGCGATGGAAACCCAAACAGATTGTCAAGCGATGGAAACCCAAACAGATTGTCAAGCGATGGAAACCCAAACAGATTGACAAGCGATGGAAACCCAAACAGATTGACAAGCGATGGAAACCCAAACAGATTGTCAAGCGATGGAAACCCAAACAGATTGTCAAGCGATGGAAACCCAAACAGATTGTCAAGTGATGGAAACCCAAACAGATTGACAAGCGATGGAAACCCAAACAGACTGACAAGCAATGGAAACCCAAACAGGCACCTGTTTGATGTCAAGGTCCACGAGAATCTCCAGAAGCCCCAGACCACGATTTTACTGCAGACTAGTAACTTTGTGGTCACGCCAAAGAAAGCACGTCGTATTGTCGGAGATGGCAATTGTTTTTTTTCCCCACTGTATCTCTTATGTCATGACTGGAACTGAAGAACACTACATCAAAGTCTGAGACAGTGTTGTAAAATGTATGACTCAGGGTATTAATAAAAAGCTTGTATTTAAACACCAGTGCCGTGGATTTGAGTGTTATGTATGAGCCAGGCACCTGGGCCACAGATGCAGAGATTTTGAGTGTCGCAGCCTTTCTAGAAAATGACACAATCAAACGAGCAAGATGGGCTGAGTGGCCTCCTCTCGTTTGTAAACTTTCTTATGTTCTTATGTTATGTTCTTATTTATATAATTTTTTTTCAAATGGACAAACAGAGGCAAAGTGGCTCAAATATGAAGTTAGTTGGCCAAAGAAATGAGCTCTGCAACGTCTACCTGCAAAATCCCCAGCGAGCAGCATTCTCACACAGCACCGTGCGTTACGAGAGCGTGTCTGTAAATCAGTCAGATCATGATATCCCTGCCCAGCGAGCAGCATTCTCACACAGCACCGTGCGTAATGAGAGCGTGTCTGTAAATCAGTCAGATCATGATATCCCTGCCCAGCGAGCAGCATTCTCACACAGCACCGTGCGTTACGAGAGCGTGTCTGTAAATCAGTCAGATCATGATATCCCTGCCCAGCGAGCAGCATTCTCACACAGCACCGTGCGTTACGAGAGCGTGTCTGTAAATCAGTCAGATCATGATATCCCTGCCCAGCGAGCAGCATTCTCACACAGCACCGTGCATTACGAGAGCGTGTCTGTAAATCAGTCAGATCATGATATCCCTGCCCAGCGAGCAGCATTCTCACACAGCACCGTGCGTTACGAGAGCGTGTCTGTAAATCAGTCAGGCGATATCCCCGCCTGATATCTACCAGACCTTACATTTTATACATTTTAAATAAATTATACACTTATACTCATACATATGGGCAGCAGTGTGGAGTAGTGGTTAGGGCTCTGGACTCTTGACCAGAGAGTCGTGGGTTCAATCCCATGTGGGAGACACTGCTGCTGTACCCTTGAGCAAGGTACTTTACCTAGATTGCTCCAGTAAAAACCCAACTGTATAAATGGGTAATTGTATGTAAAAAAATAATAATAATGTGATATCTGTATAATGTGAAATAATGTATAATGTGTATAACGTCAAATAATGTGATATCTAGTAACAGTTGTAAGTCGCCCTGGATAAGGGCATCTGCTAAGGAATAAATAATAATGATAATGATAATAATAATTTGACCCCCTGCCATTGCAGACATATTAATAGCTGAACATCAGAGTTTAGCTGCTCATTGACTGTTCAGGGAGTTTCAAATCTGTACAATGTCTCACAGCCTAGCAGCTTGTAAATTAGAATGATTTTTTTTAAAAATATTACTACATGTTTTTCACGCAATACAGAACACTGTGAACTTTTTTATTTTTATTTTTACAGTGGAAATTCTCAGACATTCCAGTTTGAATAATCCACCTCTCTCCTTTGTAATACTTTGTAAAAAGACAGTCAGTTCTGATACAAACACTGCAAAGAAACCACTGCATCCCCCATGTGATTGCATTGCTGTACTCCGCTTTACTCACATGCTGTGCTGCTCGTGGACGGCATCGCTCCTTCCTCCTTTCCATCTGCAGCTCTTTCCTGAGGGGGGTGATGTTTCCTCTGAATGGACCCCAGCACAGTGCCCTCTTCTCCAACACTAGAACCAGTGTCTTCAGAGACAGGCTGATTGGGTTTCATGCAGATCTGTTCAGGAGGATAATCTTCACAATGGCTAGATTCCATCTTAACTATATTCTCTAGTGAATTTACTTTATTTTTTTTCAAAACTTCCTCTGTGATGTGAACACAGTCCAGTTCTGGGGCCTCCTCTTTAATGTGGACAGATTCAAGTTCAGGGACCTCTACACCTTCAGCACTTGTCATCTCTTTAATCTCCATGAGACATCCACACCACTCCTGATCAAAGATGTTGTCTTCTGAGTAAACAGCTTCCATCACTGGCCCCTCCTTTGCTTCAATGAAAGAGTGTCTCTCTTCAGTACCTGCGTGAAAAAGATTTGTACAAGTTTTTAACTCTTCCCTTACGGCACAGGATTTTCAAAACTCTACTGATAAAAACAACAGGGTGATATTCCAAGCTGACCTCATTCTGAGGAGGTGGTTGCCACTCAGAGATTTATTAAATCAGAAATCATAGAGATTGACGTCATAGAGAGACGTACACACATCCAGATTTTAAATGAGTCCCAACAATTACCCAAATCCGAGAGGTGAAAATGAGGTTGGGGTCAAACATTGGTAATTCCTGAAGTGTTAGTGTGGATTACCTACAGAGGAGTCAGTATACCGGTTTAGCGGTTTACAACAGATTAGGTGCATTATGGTTTTTACACCATTCTTGTCAAGTTGCACCACAAATATCATTACGGCATACAGTGGTAGGGATGGAGTTCCTATGAACAAAGTGAAGGAAGAGGTCATTTTCATTTGATATTCTTTATTCAACATCCTATACAAAACAAGTCTCAAGTACTTGTCAGCTTTCTCACCTAGACTCTCACTACAACTCACACGTCAAGAACATCATACAACACCAGACAAGTGTAGAAAAATAGAAAACAGCTCTGCAAAAGATATGAAGAAAAGTTACACAGAGATACATGGCTATAGCAGTATAAATGCTATTTTCACTGGCAGTCAAGCATCTTTTTTTAAATGTTTAAAAGGTCTGACTTAATGATGGTGTCATTATAATGCTGCCTAATAAAAATAACAGTAATGTAACATTTATCATCTTATTCATACCTTAACTAAATGTAATACAGTCAGATCATTTTTATTTCATGTGAACTGATTACTGTATTTTGATTGAAACTCTTAGCGACACAGAATACAAGTTTAAATGTCTCAACAATAGAGAGACGAGTCACTGCAGAGGGACAGCCTGCTTCCCAAAGGCAGCTTTGTTTAAACAAGTTATTTACAGTTTTTAAAACGTTATAGGTAAGTGAAGAGATATTTTTTGTACAAGCTATAGACGTGCAACAATCATTTGTAACAACATTGGAAGCTTGCTTAAGTAATGCCACGAGAACGCAGAACCCAACAGTGTGGAGTAGTGGTTAGGGCTCTGGACTCTTGACCGGAGGGTCGTGGGTTCAATCCCAGGTGGGGGGACACTGCTGCTGTACCCTTGAGCAAGGTACTTTACCTAGATTGCTCCAGTGAAAACCCAACTGTATAAATGGGTAATTGTATGTAAAAATAATGTGGTATCTTGTAACAATTGTAATTCGTCCTGGATAAGGGCGTCTGCTAAGAAATAAATAATAATAACTATTCAACACAGTTTTGTAAGGGTCTATATATCTGACAGGTTTTAGGAAAGTTATTTTCAAAGTACAGACAGCAAATAGTGTTGTGGTCTGTTATTTAAAACACAAATTCTAACCAAAAATGATAAACAAGGACCATTTTAATTGCATTTTTTTTAAATGTATTTATTTTATGTTGCTTTTTATAAACTCCAATTACTTGCCTTACCTTGAACTCTGATGAATAATCCCTGGTTCTCATTCCTCTGAAAGTCTTGTTCATTGCAGTCGGGGTTCATGTTTCTGAGAGGTTGTTTAATGTCTGCATCTGCAGCGTTCATGCATTCCCGCACTGCTTTCAACTCGCTCTCTGATATTTCCAATCTCAGCTTCAGACTTTCATTCTCTTTCTCCTTTCCAGCCATTTCCATTCGGAATTCAGTGAATTTGCCGCCGACAACTTTTGTGATTTGGCACAAGACGGTGTCTACAGCCGCTTTCACTGCGTGCTCGATGGTAGAGGCGAGCTCGTCTTGAAAGAACGACACGGAGACACTGACGTCCATCTTCACTGGTTTTTAGTTAGATTGGAAAAGTCACATTCAAATATTTTGGAGCAATTCTTCTGGTGTTTTCTAAGTAAATAATTATGTTGACAAGTTCGACTTCACTATAGCTACAGCTGGCAATTGCACTCTATTTGAGTTCATAAACAGAAAGTAGTCTTTGTCCTGGAAATCCGTGTAAACGAACAGAAGATACATAAACTATTATTAGCCAAAAAAAACTTCAATGCAACCTAAATAGTCTAAACAGCAGGAGACGCAACATTGTAAATCCACCATCGGCCGCTACAATGTTCCTCAGCGTAAACAAACCACAGCGTTCTGTTTCCTGTACTGAAATGGAAGCGTCACTGGCAGTGGGCGTGACTGGTCGGAGCCGTCGCGTATTATTATTGGCTGCAGAAACACTAAAACCCATCTTGCGAGACTTCGATTGGCTGTCGAAGCGGGGGCGGGGATCGCGATGAGAAGAGGCGGGTATGAAACTGTATTCGGGAGGTCTCCATGTTGGCTCTTACTGCGCTGTTGTTGATCGTGTGTAGTGTTTTGTTTCGTTGTGGGTCAAACTGTTTTTTAACCGAGCTGTCTTAATTGTAGATACTATCTGAGACGGCTCTGATCCGAAACGGAAGACTTGAAGTAGAATATTTAAAGAAAGAAACAGCAGAAGAGGGGAAAAAATACAGAGGTAATATTAAAGCCGGTTTATTCACTTTGAAATGTAAATGTTAGTGCGGTAAAGTACAGCACACTCTCTGCGTATCCATTTCAAAACGAAACGCTGAACAGCAAAACGAAGCCCGGTTTTAGTTTGATATTCACTTTACAGTGTCGTGACGCTAGCGTGGTGTGGGGTTTGCGATTGGGGCGTATCCGTGGAGGGCTGGCATTTAAACATTTGATACAGCAAACAAATCGGCTGACGAAGATGAATAATGAAAACCAAATAAAAAGTTAAGGAGCAATAGAGATCCTGTTTCAGAAAAGGTCAGATGAGTGTGATGAGGCTTCAGACACAGTTAGGAAGAGGCAAAAATAGATGAGGGATGCGTGCTGTGCTCTAGAATCAACGATGGTGATGTGGGTATTTAACTCAAAACAAAGTAGGACTGTTATATATATATATATATATATATATGTATATATATATATATATATATATATATATAGCAGACGCCTTTATCCAAGGCAACTTACAGAGACAAGGGTGTGTGAACTATGCATCAGCTGCAGAGTCACTTACAACTACGTCTCACCCAAAAGACGGAGCACAAGGAGGTTAAGTGACTTGCTCAGGGTCACACAATGAGGCAGTGGCTGAGGTGGGATTTGAACCGGGGACCTCCTGGTTACAAGCCCTTTTCTTTAACCACTGGACCACACAGCCTCCTCAGTCTGGTATTTATGGTTTGCCTAATGTAACAAACTTTTCCATGGTGCAGGATTGGAAAGAGTAACAGTCAGTTTTTGGGTTGGTTTGAGTTTATTTATATACAAATTAGAGCACTTTATATATATTGACCAATAACATGATTTCAGTCTCATAGTTTTGTCTTCCTTTGCTTTACTGAGATCAGTCTCATTCAAAACACATTTGAGATGGAAGCCGCTCACATCAGCCCAGAGCTTCCTATTCGATGGGTTGTTTCTGCAGACAGGACTGTTGAGATCAAGGAGGAAGTGACTGAGCTGGGGTGTGACCAGGCCAATGAGCGGATCCTGCAGGAGGAAACGCCACCTTCTAGCATCACTGAGAGAGGTGAGTGAAACTGGAATGCAGATCTATAGAGGGGGGGCTTTATTGAAAGAGGGGAAGAAAGCCTGTGGAATGTATTACATTTGGGGTGGGGGGAGTCATGTCTTCTGTTTGTTACATTATTCTGTAAACGCTCTTTGCATTGTACTTCATCAGAAAGCTTTTGACATTCTCTTTTTAATAGGAGGCTGTGTGGTCCAGTGGTTAAAGAAACGGGCTTGTAACCAGGAGGTCCCCGGTTCAAATCCCACCTCAGCCACTGACTCATTGTGTGACCCTGAGCAAGTCGCTTAACCTCCTTGTGCTCTGTCTTTTGGGTGAGATGTAGTTGTAAGTGACTCTGCAGCTGATGCATAGTTCACACACCCTAGTCTCTGTAAGTCGCCTTGGATAAAGGCGTCTGCTAAATAAACAAATAATAATAATACAGTCAGAGCCACTTTATCGGACGCCTCAGGAGAAGTAAAAATATCCAGCATGAGTGTCTGTCCCATTAAACGAGAGGCATTTGAGACAAGCTTAATCACAATTTTTCTTTACTCCTAAACAAAATGAATTGCTGTTTTTTATTTTATTTATTTCTATATGAAATGATAAATAATTAAATCAGATCTTCTAAGGTGACACGCCAATATTCTTTGCAACAGCAGTCTGAGACACTCAAACTCCTTCAAGAGTTCAACGTGGTTCACTCAGTTTATGCAAGTCACAGCAGAATCACGGAATCACTGCACTGTGCTACACAAACCTCTTGCTCTGAAAAGCGATCTCCGTTCACCATTAGAAAATAGTGTATCCCAATTAAACGAAGTGACATCCCAATTAAATGACATAAATAGCATTGTGAAGAACCATCTCGTGGAGTTGAATCCCATTTAAATAGATCTGTCAGTATACCGACTAGGTTGTGGGTATTGCTGCGATGAGGGAACATAATTCTAAAAATACGAGCAAAAAATAAAGTTTTTATTTAAAATTGTAATAAATAATTCAAAAGTCCACCTCCCTGTAAATTGTTCCATCGGAATGATCAAATGACAAGGGGCTGGCTTTATAAAGGAATCAGGCTAGTAAGTAAGAGTTAAAACTATTGTACAATTTTGTTTCACACAGATCCCAAAGAGAGCCATTCTGTCCCTGAGACTGAAGCACAGGAGGGGCCAAGGATAGAAGCAGTTTACACACTAGAGGAGTCCTTTGACCAGGAGTGGTGTGCAAGTCTAAAGCAGGGTACAGAGCTGACATGTGTTAAAGATGAAGAGGTCCCTCGACTGGAATGTGTTCCTATTAAAGAGGAATTCATAGAACAGGAATGTGTCCCCATCAAAGAGGAAGTTCCTACTGAAAATAATGTCTGTACACTTGAGGAGAAAAACAAGCTAGGATCCAGCCTGTGTGATGATTGTCCATCTGAATGTGAACTGGGATTTAAAGGTAATTCCACAATACAAGCAACATTGCAGAAATTAGTTAACGTAGACTCACTGTATTCCGTACCTCACTGTGTTCCGTACAGTTGAACTTTTTATATCAATTATAAATAAGTACATCCAGGTTAGAAATTCAAGTTATGATGTGATGTACAGTTAATTTCCCCGTCTTCCCATTTTTGCCACAGACAAGACAATACTGTTCTTTATTCCTGTACAGGCAAAGTAAGTAACGGTAGTCCGTACAGTACACTTACCAAATAGATCAGGGGGAAACGCATGGTTATGATTACCTCGTTCTTATTGTCTTGTAAAAATTAGTTTGAAACACCTATAATTATTCATTTTGTCATAATACATATTTTAGTATCTTCATATCTCAATTACCTGCTTTGATTTTTAGGATGAGAAAAGACTGCCAGTATACGATCACCCACCTCTTTCAGATATACTGATAGCAGCCATACGCTAGAATTCCTTTCCTGCGAATGACATCACAGAGTTGTAAAACAAACTTTATTGACAAACAGTAATACACTCACAAGCTATAACTTTTTTAGCAGCTATTGCTAGCAGTAATTTAATTTCTGACTAAATTAACTACTTTAATTTAATTTGACCTAAATTAACATTCAATAAGCTAGTCCAAGATTAGCGCTGATCTGGGTCTGTAAAACCAGCCATTAATGTCTATGGAATTTTTAACATACATTATCTCTTAAACTTTTGTTAGACTAAGCTTACTTAAGTTATATAAGTTATATCTATGTGATTTGTGTTAAGTTATTATTATTATTATTATTATTTATTTATTTCTTAGCAGACACCCTTATCCAGGGCGACTTACAATTGTTACAAGATATCACATTATTTATACATACAATTAACCATTTATACAGTTGGGTTTTTACTGGAGCAATCTAGCTAAAGTACCTTGCTCAAGGGTACAGCAGCAGTGTCCCCTACCAGGGATTGAACCCACGACCCTCCGGTCAAGAGTCCAGAGCCCTAACCACTACTCCACACTGCTGCCCAGCTGCACAGCTACTAAACTATTTTTTTTACACATGTAAGTTATAATTTTGGAGTTTAGTTTTTGAAAAACTCAAGATGTTATATAAAGTCGTCTTAGTGATATAGAGAAGAAGAGTTAGGAGGAAGTTTGCGTTCTGTAGCAACGAACTACAATGTTCCCCACATTACTCTGCAGGACGACAAAAAGAAGAAATTCAGCAACAAGCAGCACGCCAGGAGTGCCCTCGCCACCTCTGATGAGGCAGCACTGCTCCGTTACCTCTTATGGATGGCAGACCATGGCTTTCCACTCGCACGTCATAAAATCATAAAATGTCTGGCCTTAACCCTTTGCAGTCCATTTATTGAGTGCGTGTCAGGCGCGTCAGGTCCAATTTACTTTCACACGCGCAGTTGATTTTAGACGCGCTGTTTAAAAGTATTTTTTTTCCACAGTCAAAAGGGTTTAAAAGACCCTGCATATCAACAAAGCACTCACTAGGCATCTCCAGCCCCACCCTTTCGTTCGCTATCGCTTTCACATATGCTAAGAAATAAATAATAATAATAATAATAATAATAATAATAATAATAATAATAATAATAATAGTCGTACATATCGATCAATCATCTCCTGATCGCTCGTTTTATCATCAAACTCCTCAATAATGCGATCAAAGTCAATATTTTATTACTATAACATCTGAAAAAAGCTCTGCAAATGTCTGTGATATTCTCTGAGCGCTGATGCAGCAGCAGCCAGCTTGTTTCCTTATGGCTGCCGTTATCTGATGCCAGGGGCAAGTATGACTATTCATGAGATACGCCCTTTTTTTTCGGCTTGTCTCGGCTCCTGTCGCTCCCACTCGGCCATTGAATGGTTTTCTCGGCTTTTTCCGGAGAAAAAACAACTAGAAACCCGTTTTTTGCGTCTTTTTGATGATGTCGGACAGTACTTGCATATAAACCTGATCTTATACTTTTATTCCTCAAAGCGATATTAAGTGGGGTGTGGAAATCAGTGACTGGTACATGTGAGTGATATTAACTGGACTGTGTTAATAATCAAAGTGATATTCTCAAACAATGATCCTTATTGACACCCATTATATTCAGCTTGGCAAATTTCAATGTGATGATGATAAAAGGAGGCTGGTATTAACAGGAGTGATATTAAGCAGGTTTGACTGTATTCTCATCAGAGTTCACTCTAGGAGTTGGTCATGGTTATGAGGGGAAGCCCTGCAGAAGAGTGAATGTGTAAGAATGCTTTAAAATAACCGTTGTCTCTTTTTTTTCTCAAGCTGCTAAAGGGAATCACAAAGAAGAGAAACCTTATCACTGCACTGAGTGTGGGAAGAGATTTAATCGTTTATCACATCTTAAAATCCACCAGATCAGCCACACAGGAGAGAAACCTCATCACTGCACTGAGTGTGGGAGGAGTTTCACGAGATTAGGAAGTCTTCAGTCACACCAGCGCATTCACACAGGAGACAAACCCTATGACTGCCGTGAGTGTGGGAGGAGTTTCACTGTGTTACAAAATCTTAAAAGACACCAGCGTGTTCACACAGGAGAGAAACCTTTTCACTGTACTGAGTGTGGGAAGAGATTTAGTCGTTTATCACAGCTTAAAGTCCACCAGCGCATTCACACAGGAGAGAAACCTCATCACTGCTCTGAGTGTGGGAAGAGTTTCAGGAGATTAGGAAGTCTTCAATCACACCAGCGCATTCACACAGGAGAGAAACCTTATCACTGCTTTGAGTGTGGGAGGAGTTTCACACTGTTACAAAATCTTAAAATCCACCAGCGTGTTCACACAAGAGAGAAACCTTATCACTGTTTGGAGTGTGGGAAGAGATTCACACTGTTAAGAAATCTTCAATCACACCAGCGCATTCACACAGGAGAGAAACCCTTTGACTGCGCTGAGTGTGGGAGGAGTTTTGCACGATTAGGAACTCTTCAGTCACACCAGCGCATTCACACAGGAGTTAAACCTTATGACTGCACTGAGTGTGGGAAGAGTTTCACGGTGTTACAAAATCTTAAGAGACACCAGCGCGTTCACACAGGAGAGAAGCCTTATCACTGCACTGAGTGTGGGAGGAGATTCACTCATTTAAGTTCCTTGAAAGTCCACCAGCGGACTCACAAAAAGTGAAATCTGCAGTTTGAAGAGTTTTTTTTATCAAACCTTAAAAAAAAGACACCATCAAATTCACATGAAAGTGAAGCCTTATTCCTGCAATGAATGCGGGAAGAAGTTCAGTCAGTTACTGGGTCTTGAAGGGCACAACAGAATTTCAGACAATTGAGGACACCTAAACACCAACAGTACATTCGACTAAAATACAGAAATATTTAGTGAACACAAAATAATAAAATTGCTTAATAAATTAGGTTACTCCTAATTACTTCAGATCAAAAACTTATACTCACAGATGGAAAATATGAATTACCACATCTTGTTTGGACCAGGGGCGCCGCCACCACAGGCGCCTGGTGGGTCATGGCCCCTGCACTTTTCCTGGGGAGGGGGGGTATATAGTTTGGCCACTGACTCATTGTGTGACCCTGAGCAAGTCACTTAACCTCCTTGTGCTCCGTCTTTCGGGTGAGACGTAGTTGTAAGTGACTCTGCAGCTGATGCGTAGTTCACACACCCTAGTCTCTGTAAGTCACCTTGGATAAAGGTGTCTGCTAAATAAACAAATATATATATATTTGGGCAGCTGGCTCTTTGAACTTATATATATATATATGTGTATTTTTTTTCTGTAGACCTTACAGTTCTAGAATTTAAAATAATTGATATCAATGTGAGAAGAAAATACTAATCGATTCAGATGTAAACAGAGAGAGAAGGTAGCATGTAAGGGTTTGCATGACCACGTTTGTTTTACTGTTAAGAACCAGATGTGTGATTTTACCCTCCTGTATGCCATACCTGTAGTAGTAGAAACTCAGGATAAAGTGTTTTACATTGACCTCTATAGAAGGTTACTAGATGTAAGAGCTGCCCTTGTGTTTTGCAACATACAATATTAAATGAAGGGTCTTTATGCACAGGTATATTCCTCCAGCATTAGTCTACTGCCCCCCCCCCCCCCACACACACATTTTTCTATCCATGACGGCACCTCTGGTTCGGATCATTCATCATCTTGTTGACCATTCGGATTATGTTACCTCACATTAGTAATCTATAAAACAGATTGTAATTGTGTCTGCGAGATTCCAGTTTTGTCTCATGCATGGCTGAGTTTCTAAGTTTGGACATTAGGAATATTACATGTAACTCCCAGCTACTGACCAAGTCTCCAGCTATTTCAAGTCAATGATAAGCTTTGGTCAATTCTTCACACCTCAGACATTGTTTTGTCATTGACAATGGAACTGTTTGTGAAATTTGACCTATTTAAAATAAAAAAATGTAATTATAGATTTGTTATGACTTTGGCGTTATGTTTATTTGAATAAAACATAGGCGAAATCTCAGTTTTTTGCAAAAATTATGAGAAATCCACAGAAGGGTTTAATTATTCTGGGGTATAAAGGGTTAAATGCAGTGTTTTGGCTGTGCAGATGTTTGATATGATGTGCTTGAATAAAACGTTTGAGTCGTATCTGATTGTCTTTCATGTTAATATTGATGTTGTTTAAAATGTAACCGTCATAATGACTCCCTGGCGGTGGTTTTAGGTAGGAGAATAACCGAGGCGGTTCAAGTGTTAAACCTGTCAAATCAACAGAGCTTGTTCAGCTGTACAAGTTAGAATCTGCCGGAGCCCAAACTGTGTTAGATCCCATTGGGATTGAAGACTCTACAGACCAAGCACGCAGACTGTGTTATTGGATTCCTTCGGGAATCGAAGATGTCATTGTGGAAGAAGAGAACGAGAGGAAAATTAAAGGGACAGTTCTCAACAAGCAGGCTGTTTGTCCAGGCATTAAGGATTGTTTAATGTAACCTTTGATCTGCATCTTGTAGTTTACTTTCAATTTAGCTATTTTAAAACTAAGTGAATAACTAATTAAATTACATGTAAGCTGTGCATAACATTAAGAGTAACCAGTAATTAGATTAACTCATGTATTTACATGAAGAGTTCAGCTTTCTGTGCAGAACTAGTTAATCAGAAACTAGATTGATGACTTTCCAGTTAGTTTACATTCCCCATTCTAGTTCCAGGCAGGCAGAACATTGCTTAAATTACTGGCTTTATTGCATTCTAAACTCTGGAAGAATGTAGTAAACTAACACAGACACCAATAAGGGGGGATTATATTGTAGCGTCAAACTGAACAGGATTGTGTCTCTCTGTCTGTCTATAGTATAAGAAAACTGTAGTTCTTCATTTCCAGGCAACTGAATAAGTGCTACTAATGATATTATTATTATTAGTTTATTTAGCAGACACCTTTATCCAAGGCGACTTACAGAGACTAGGGTGTGTGAACGATGCATCAGCTGCAGAGTCACTTACAACTATGTCTCACCCGAAAGACGGAGCACAAGGAGGTGAAGTGACTTGCTCAGGGTCACACAATGAGTCAGTGGCTGAGGTTGTCCTGGAAGAAAACTTGCTTCCTTCTGCTCTGACAATGTTCCCCAACTCTGGGGATTGGTTTTTCCAGCAGGACAATGCTCCATGCCACACAGCCAGGTCAATCAAGGTGTGGATGGAGGACCACCAGATCAAGACCCTGTCATGGCCAGCCCAATCTCCAGACCTGAACCCCATTGAAAACCTCTGGAATGTGATCAAGAGGAAGATGGATGGTCACAAGCCATCAAACAAAGCCGAGCTGCTTGAATTTTTGCGCCAGGAGTGGCATAAAGTCACCAAACATCAATGTGAAAGACCGGTGGAGAGCATGCCAAGACGCATGAAAGCTGTGCTTGAAAATCAGGGTTATTCCACCAAATATTGATTTCTGAACTCTTCCTAAGTTAAAACATTAGTATTGTGTTGAACTTATTTTCTTTGCATTATTCGAGTGTCTGACAACACCGCATCTTTTTTGTTATTTTGACCAGTTGTCATTTTCTGCAAATAAATGCTCTAAATGATAATATTTTTATTTGGAATTTGGGAGAAATGTTGTCACTAGTTTATAGAATAAAACAAAAATGTTCATTTTACCCAAACACATACCTATAAACAGTAAAACCAGAGAAACTGATAATTTTGCAGTGGTCTCTTAATTTTTTCCAGAGCTGTATATTCTTTTTGTTTTGGTTTTTATTATTAGTACACAGTCGTATTTGTAATGTTTAAAGTAAAATGGTACGTTTGTTTATATTATTGATTCATGGCACTCTGGTGAGCTTGTAACTTCCACCGAATTTGAAAGTGTACTAATAAATACTTCAAGTAATAACTAACTGTTATTCAATAGTACTGTTTGTGTACCTTATAATGTGACGCGGGGGCACGCCATTTTAGCTTTTTATTTTAATTGTGGAATAGCGTAGATAATGTCATTCTTTTTTTTTTTGAGGAAAAATTAGGGTCCCTGGTAATTACTAAACATTCCCCTGAAATACGAATCAATCAATCAGTCCTTTTCTTTAATCAAGTAAAAAAATCCTTGAGAACAAATTGTCATTTGCAAGCCTAGTACCAGACTGTGCCTTTTAGAAAGTGCTACGTTTGTAGCCCAAATACGCTACCCACAATGCAACGTGCGTCATATCCACAGATATTGATGCGTGTTATTGTCACAGTGTTTAGCAACAGTGCTGTTAACACTATGGGTTATGTATTATAGAGTTGGGTATTTTGGTTTAAAATATCGTTCATACTTTAAAACTATTCAAAACATATGCAAATGTAACACCCGCGCAAATGCCCCAAACTAGCCCAAAAATTAGGCACCCGACCAAAGCCATTTTTCATGCACAAAACAACAAAAAAAACAAATACAAAATAAAAACACTGGCATTTCAGATCTAATAGCGTATTGCTTAATAAAACACAACGCAATAGGAGCCACCATGGCGAGCTGCGGGATCCAGTTTCATAACCGCCTCTTCTACAGGGAGGTCAGCCAATCAGCTTCGCAAGCTGGGTTTATGGCGTATCTGCAGCCAATAATACGCGACGTTTCCAACTACGTCTCCCACGCTCATTTCATTACAGGAAATAGAACAGTTTGCTTTGTTTACGCTGGGAGAGTGAGATGCTGTTTAAAGGATTTATGTTGAATTGAAATGTTTCCTAATGGTTTAGTACACGCATTGAGTTCTGAGACAATTAGTATTTTCTGTTTTATTTAAGAACTCGGACAGAGATGTTTAACTTATCAATATGATTCTTGAGTGAGAAAACAAACGCGTTTTAGTAAAACGACTCTTTTATTTTTTAATCACACCAGAAGAAATGTGGAATGTATATGAATGTGAATTCTCCAGGGGAAAATACATACATTAAAAGCCAAGAGGATTCCTGCTAAACGAGTCTCAAACTAAACCCAGTGAAGATGGACGTCAGTGTCTCCGTGTCGTTCTTTCAAGACGAGCTCGCCTCTACCATCGAGCACGCAGTGAAAGCGGCTGTAGACACCGTCTTGTGCCAAATCACAAAAGTTGTCGGCGGCAAATTCACTGAATTCCGAATGGAAATGGCTGGAAAGGAGAAAGAGAATGAAAGTCTGAAGCTGAGATTGGAAATATCAGAGAGCGAGTTGAAAGCGGTGCGAGAATGCATGAACGCTGCAGATGCAGACATTAAACAACCTCTCAGAAACATGAACCCCGACTGCAATGAACAAGACTTTCAGAGGAACGAGAACCAGGGATTATTTCAAGGTAAGATTTTTTTTTTTTTTAATGGTGTTGCTTGGTCAACTCTTTAAGTAATCTGTTAGTACATTTTATTGACGAGGTCTTGGTTAGCATTGCTCTTCACGGGGAATGGGGAGGAGGGAGAGAGGCTCCAAAAAATCACCCCAAGATATTTTTAGATAGATGTTGGTGAGTTCTTCAAGAATGAAGTAAAACATTTTGGTGCCCGCAGATTTTGGATTTTTGCCAGATGTTTGAAGTTGCATTTGCCTACATTCAAGCATTGCTTATGGCCACATTGGTGAGGCTAAAGTACCACCTAGCCCTGACCAAACGGCCGTTACTCTTCAATATTGCATTGTCTGAGGTTCGAGCTAAAGGAAAAAGTGACAGGGTGTGTTTCCAGTGGCACTCACTTGGTGCTGATGGGTTATGAACTTGCATGTGGGACTTAAGACTTCTTTGTTAGTGACACATTTGAAACTACAGCTGGTAATACACTTGGTTTGTGTGGGCAAGTACATTGTGTTGTAATTCCCGCTGTGGAGAACTGGAAAACATGGACCCGGGTACGTCCTGGACTGGAGCGGACTGAAGGACTGAACATTATACTGAATAGAGACCCTGTCATGTGACCTCCTGTGTACTCTAGCAACCTGGCTAGTAAGTAATAGTTCTAATTGTGTACAATTTTCTTTCACACAGATCCCAAAAAGAGCCATGCTGTACCTAAATCTGAAGCACAGGAGGGGCCAAGGATAGAAGCAGCTTACACACTAGAGGAGTCCTTTGACCAGGAGTGGTGTGCAAGTCTAAAGCAGGGTACAGAGATGACATTTGTTAAAGATGAAGAGGTCCCTCGACTGGAATATGTTCCTATTAAAGAGGAATTCTTAGAACAGGAATGTGTCCCCATCGCAGAGGAAGTTCCTACTGAAAATAATATCTGTACATTTGAGGAGAACAACACGCTGGGGTCAAGTTTGTATGATGATTGTCCACCTGAATGTGAACTGGGATTTAGAGGTAATTATACAAAACAAGCAACATTGAGCTGACTATTAACCTTACAGAAATGAATTACTAAACTATAGAAGTGTGCTGGATTTATATTTTTGCTCATTTCACCTCAATTTTATCTAGGGAGGCTGCCCAACCACTATGCCAATGGCTTGCAAGTTGCGACATAACTATCCTTGCTACTGTGGCATCTGCTACATGTGCATCCACTATCATGCCTGTTTTGAATGCTGTTAGATCTTTGCATGTCCCTGTTTCTGGTAGACTGTTTGAAGTTGTGCTGCTCCCACAGCTTTATAGTGGTGCTGGGATCACATGTCTCATCACTGGGTGATGCCAAATCCAGTTGGGTTGCTAAGTGTCACCAGAAGAAACATTTCAATACAGCACTTGCATGTAAACCTGATCTTATACTTTTATTCCTCAAAGCGATATTAAGTGGGGTGGAAATCAGTGACTCGTAAATGTGATTGATATTGACCGGAGTGTGTTAATAATCAAAGTGATTTATAGCAAGTTAGCGACAGGAAAGAGACTTACAAACTGCAGTGAAAAACGCAAACGCACACTTCATTAAACAAAACAACAGAAATGAAACAGAAACAAACGAACAAATAAGCAGGTACATGGGCCAAAACAGAAAGGTTTAAACAAAATACGTAGGCTGGTAATTAAGAAAAATAAAAAGATACAGAGACACAGTCAGAACTAACTCATCAACTTCTCTCTCTCTAATGGAGCCCTGGGCTCTGATTTTATAGGATGTGGCTGCTATCCTCAATTATTCCATTTAGGAGCAGCCGCATTCTCACGTCATCCCTGCCAACCACCATGTGATGATAATAAAAGGATGCTGGTATTAACAGGAGTGATATTAAGCAGGTTTGACTGTATTCTCATCAGAGTTCACTCTAGGAGTTGGTCATGGTTATGAGGGGAAGCCCTGCAGAAGAGTGAATGTGTAAGAATGCTGTACAATAACCTTTGTCTCTCTTTTTTTTTTCTAGCTGATAAAGGGAATCACACAAGACGGACACCATTTCCCTGTGCTGATTGTGGGAAGAGATTCATTAATTTATCGCAGCTTAAAAGACACCAGCGCATTCACACAGGAGAGAAACCTTATCACTGCACAGAGTGTGGGAAGAGATTCACGCTGTTGCAAAATCTTAAAAGGCACTGGCGCAGTCACACAGGAGAGAAACCTTATCACTGCGCTGAATGTGAAAAGAGATTCAGTCGTTTATCGCACCTTCAAAGACACCAGCGCATTCACACAAGATAGATACCTTATACCTGTACGGAGTGTGGGATGAGTTTAACATATTTCAGCTCCTCTAAAAATCCACCAGCGGACTCACAAAACAGAGAAATCTGCAGGGAATGTTTGAAGACTTTCCGTCATTTATCAAACCTTGAAAGACAGCATCAAATTCACATGTGGGTGAAGCCCTATCCCTGCCCTGAATGTTCAGTCAGTTACTGGCTCATGAAGGACACAAGATAATTCACATAATTTCAGCCATTTGAGGACACCTCAACACCAGAAGTATATGTGACTAAAATACAGAAATATTTACTGAAAACAAAAGAATATACTTGCTTGATTAAATTGTGTTACTCCTAAACACTTCAGATCAAAACCTTACACTCACAGATGGAAAACATTAACTACTAGATCTTGTTTGGACCATTCATCATCTTTGACCATTAGGATTTTGTTAGATCACATTAGTAATCTATGAAATAGATTGTAATTGCATCTGCAAGATTCCACTTTTCTATTAGTTTGAACATTAGGATTATTATCTGTAACTCCTCACTAGTGACCAAGTTGCCAGCTCTTTCAAAGTCAATGCTAAGCTTTGGTCAATTCTGAATTTCACACCTCAAACATAGTTTTGTTGTTGGCAGGTTCTGACTGCAATATAACACCTCCGATATGTATGGTTTCACAATGGAAATCGAAAAACTGATTTTAATCAGTAACCTGAGAATGAAGGCCAAATGTGCATACTTTGTAAATGTCCTCTTGTAGAATTTTAATTCAAATAATAAAGTGTTTTATTTTGATCACATCTAGGGGACACTGAAAAGGACAATGTCTTAAATTGTAGTATACAACTCACTGGACAAATTATCCCCATTGTGTCTACTTATAGGATTTGTAAGGCATTACCAAAGAAAATTATGGATTACAGGTGAAAACCTACATTTTTTGTCTGTAATCTGTTCGCTGGTTACAAAACTTGATGGGAAATGGATGGAGTCATTTCAATTTTTACATTTTTGTAAAGCAGACTATGTGAAGCTAAGGATAAGTGCAAACAGCTCATTTTATCATCACTCTATTTTGGAAGATGGATAGTGTTTGCAACGGCACTGACTCCCAGTACGTCCGACACTGAGATTTCATATATTTTTTTTAGTTTGCTCCCGTTTTAAGAATAAAATCCAGTCGGTTCATTGGAGCCACAAGCAAGCCACTCTCTACAGGTCATATGCTTGGATTTCCACAGAACCCGAAGGAGAGCATTGTTATCGTGTCCCACGATCTGAATCGCACCAAACTGAGCATGTGCACCTTCGTGACCCATATACGTAGGGCAGCAGTGTTGAGTAGTGGTTAGGGCTCTGGACTCTTGACCGGAGGGTTGTTGGTTCAATCCCAGGTGGGGGACACTGCTGCTGTACCCTTGAGCAAGGTACTTTACCTAGATTGCTCCAGTAAAAACCCAACTGTATAAATGGGTAATTGTATGTAAAAATAATGTGATATCTTGTAACAATTGTAAGTCGCCCTGGATAAGGGCGTCTGCTAAGAAATAAATAATAGTAATATCCTTGAATATCTGAAGAGCAAATGCCCTGCAATCGAAGACATCAAGATGTTTTCAGATGGGGCTAGCTCCCAATTTAAACAGCGGTTCCTCTTCTCAAACCTGTATTTGTCAATGCCATGTGCCCATACTCCTGACCACATTATCTACTTTCAAAAGGATGCAATTAGGAAGATGGAAGCTCCAATAGTTGCAGGAAATAAGGCTCTACGTTATCCTTAGGTCACCCAAAATACTCATCAAGCTACTATGCTGTTTATCATGTTCATATCCTGCATGCAATACTGTAAGAATAAAATAGTGAATTTGGGGCATTTTTAATACATCTTGTGAGTTTTCATTTCTATCTTCACATTGCTCTAGTTATACCTCATTTCAAAATATGAAAATTAAGTAATTAAGGCCTATTACTGTATTACTAGCACTTATTAATAGAGAGTATCTACTGTAGCTGCACCAAAGGTTGGATACATAGAATCAATCACTTTCTTCAAATGTAACCCTTCCATTGAAAGCTTAAGTAGTTTTATGAAAACTGGAAAATATTTGTTGTTTTTCAGTTTAAGTTAGGTCTGACACTAAGAAAACGTATGAACGATACCGAAGAGAAACATTCCTATTTGAGAACCAATACGTACAATTTGAAATACTTAATCTACAATTCATTACCTTAAAGGGTACATCATTTTATTGTGTTACATGTCCCCATGTGTTGCTACAACTGTTTACGTAAGGTGTGTGTATTGTTTAAATTTTACATTTTGACCACTTTTTTAAACTTTTAAATTGCATTCCCTACTTCAAGATGGCTTCCCATGTACCCGCATCAACCTCTCAGAACTACATTTCCCATCATCCTCCTGTTTCACATATGTAACTGAGATGGATTTACCAGTGAGCAGGAGGATGATGGGAAATGTAGTTCTGAGAGGTCCATGTGGGTTGCTTGTGTGGGGGTGGGAATGGTTTAAAACCCCAACATCACATGTCCTTGCTTTTGTGGCAGTGAGTTCAGCCCTAACTGATGCATTAACATCATTTTTTGCAATGAATTTCCTTGCTTTGTTGAGGAGTTTTCATTTTCATTATAAACTACAGTTCTTGTGTGGAGGTGTTCCATACAGGACTGCTGCATTTCACCACATTGTATTAGACATGTTAATGCAAACTCATTAAATTAGTAAAACAATGTTGATCGTTTGTATCTACATAGTTTTTGAAATCTATGATGCATTATTGTAAGGTAAGTAATGAAGTGTCTGTTATGATGGGTTGACACGAGACAACAAAAGTGACTTAATGTAACGTAGTAGCCCGCTGTCAGTTTAAACAGGTTCATGCCTCTTATGTCCATAAAAACCTCTTTAATTGTCATCTATTAATGAAACATTTATAATGCAATCTTCATTAACAGTAAAATAAAAAGAAGTCATTAACATTATATATATATATATATATATATATATATATATATATATATATATATATATATATATATTTACAATTGAGAGCAAGAATTTAACATATTACTCATTCTTCACTAACTTTTTAAAAAGTGATTCTATTAAATGTATTGTTAAACTGCAAGAACAACTGGACTGTACTTTAGAGTGCAGTTCCAATGGGATGTTACTACATTGTGGTGTTAAACTGCAGTTACAATGATTATTACAGTCTGGTGTAAAACTGAAATTGCAATGTTATCATATTACCGTCTAGTGTTAAACTGCAGTTGCAATGTGCTTCTATTAAATGTAATCCTGCATTTACAATGTGACGTTGAAAATGTCACAACAAATTGTGTCTAGAGAGGGCAACTTGTGCATTTTTTGTTATAAAATAAACTCTGCATCCCTTAACGCTTTTCTTAATATGAGAATATTTCCAAATAGAAAGGATTTAACTAATGAAAAGAACAAACAAGTAACGCTAGACAATCAGGCCAGTGTTTTAATCTGGAAACCGGTATACAACTCGACATATATTTTCAAACACTAATTTTCTAACAAGTGCATCAAAACGAAGTGCTGTAATAGAAAATATTCTTACCTCAGACAGCCGTTTATCACCACCCTGAGAGCTGAGCAGTTTTTTTTAAAAATCTAGCGCCTCTGCACGCGACGGAAAGTTCTTAAAGGGAACACTGCACTATTGTCACAACCATTTGAAAAACTAAGAATTAAATAACCATATCAAAAGTCTAACTGTATTGTGTGAGATACGTATCACTAAAAAGGTATGTTTGTACGCGATATAATTTGTATTGCTCATGTGATTGTTCATACTGCATACACCTATAAGCTTAGTAAAGACACCATACTACCAAAAAAAAAAGAATTCTCCACACTAACCATTTTTAACACTGTGAAAAAAACATTAACTGGAGGGGGGCTTAAAGTGATTATTATACTGCGTATGTTAATAATAAAAATGCAATAATAATCTTTTAGAATAGTATTGGAGAGTACTAGGCTTGCTATTGCCAAAGTTTCGAAAGGTTTGATTTCCGTTACATGAGAGTAGGTGTTAAAACTTTTTTTAAAAAATGTATTTTATGACAATTAGTAAAAGTCAGGCAAAAAAAGAATTTTAACAGAACCGAAGACAAGTAACATTGACCCTCAATTAAAAAAAAAAAATCTTTGATCTCGTTTGCCCAGAGGAATACAGACAGAATTTCTTTGGAAAGTTTGGCATTTAACCTGCTGTCTGGGTGAGTGTTTTCACTTGAATTCCATTCCTTTCCAAAATAACCCCTGCAGTGTAACAAGGGAGACTTCATTCTACCAAAATGAAATGCAGTATTCTGGGTACTTGATTCTACTACCTGGGGCAAATGCTTTGGAACATTAATCCATTATCATTAACCGCTTACTCCTTTACAGGGTCAAGGTGAGCCTAACCCGTCATACACAGGACACAAGGCGAGACTACACCCTGGACAGGACGCTAGTCCATCGCAGGGCACCACACACACACACACACACAGGGCAATTTAGAGTGACCAATCAACCTGGACAGCGTGTCTTTGAACTATGGGAGGAAACCGGAGTACCCGGAGAAAACCCACGTGAACACGGGGAGAACATGCAAACTCCACACAGACAGCACCCAAGGCTAGATTTGAACCTAGGACCCTGGTGCTGTGAGGCAGCAGCACTAACCACCACGCCACCGTGCCACCCTGCTTTGGAACAGCAGTAGCTAATATGTAATATACTTCTACAGTTTGATTGAAAAAATCCCACTTTCAGGAATTATTCCCCAGGACAAAACTACTGCAGTTTTATAAGGGACCCTTCATCCTGTCAAAGTAAGGGAAAATTGTTTTGGGGAACCATTCAATAATGCAATAGACCTGGTTTACATTAACTCAGATTGTCTTCCGTTACATTTTGATGTGTAACCCCTTTTTCTTTTTTAAGAATTCATAATATGAAAAAGACAATAAGACGTCATGATTTTGTTACAGGTAAATGAAAACTTTTTATTCTTGAGTTCTGCCGTTTCGGGTTTACCCAGTCCCTACATAAACACACACTTTATCAAATCAAAACTGGATTAATGACAGGGTTATCAATCAATCCATTTATATTTTTATACAGCGCTTTTCATGCAAGACGTCTGAAAGTGCTTCACATGACAAAAGAAATATTCTTATGACGTAATGTGAACGAGCGAGATCAGGGTTACAACGGGACCGCGTGGTGTCTCATATGTACCATTACATAATTGTAACTTTTAAAACCCTGCTATAGCTATCAGTGTCATAATTAAAACCTACCATAGGATGAGTTTAATACAATTTACTCAGAAAGAAAGGAACAAATTACAAAAGAGCAATCTGTCCACGGCCGCAGGCATTTGGGAGAATATGCTTTGTACTTTATCTGTTATGTATTTTGTAGAGATGATCAAGCTGCTGGCATTGCATTAGTAAAAACAATTCTGTAATGAATGAACGATCGAAATGAATTCCTGTGCCTCTCCCTTCTGTCAGTGGATACCCACCGTCCCCTTTTACAGGCTGTAACAAGGGTCTGAATTTAAGCACCAGCATATTCAGATACCATGTTAGGATGCTTAGTTAAAAAACGTAGATCACTTGCTGACAAAAAAATAAATGTATCTCCATGAGGGAAATGTTCTTTGTCTTCAATTTCCACTTCTCACTTAAAGAACATAAGAAAGTTTACAAACGAGAGGAGGCCATTCAGCCCATCTTGCTCGTTTGGTTGTTAGTAGCTTATTGATCCCAGAATCTCATCAAGCAGCTTCTTCAAGGATCCCAGGGCAGCAGTGTGGAGTAGTGGTTAGGGCTCTGGACTCTTGACCGGAGGGTCGTGGGTTCAAATCCCGATGGGGACACTGCTGCTGTACCCTTGAGCAAGGTACTTTACCTAGATTGCTCCAGTAAAAACCCAACTGTATAAATGGGTAATTGTATGTAAAAATAATGTGATATCTTGTAACAATTGTAAGTCGCCCTGGATAAGGGCGTCAGCTAAGAAATAAATAATAATAATAATAATAATAATAAAATAATAATCCCAGGGTGTCAGCTTCAACAACATTACTGGGGAGTTGATTCCAGACCCTCACAATTCTCTGTGTAAAAAAGTGCCTCCTATTTTCTGTTCTGAATGTCCCTTTATCTAATCTCCACTTGTGACCTCCGGTCCTTGTTTCTTTTTTCAGGTCAAAAAAGTCCCCTGGGTCAACATTGTCTATACCTTTTAGGATTTTGAATACTTGAATCAGATCACCGTGTAGTCTTCTTTGTTCAAGACTGAATAGATTCAATTCTTTTAGCCTGTCTGCATACGACATGCCTTTTAAACCCGGGATAATTCTGGTTGCTCTTCTTTGCACTCTTTCTAGAACAGCAATATCCTTTTTGTAACGAGGTGACCAGAACTGAACACAATATTCTAGGTGAGGTCTTACTAATGCATTGTAAAGTTTTAACATTACTTCCCTTGATTTAAATTCAACACTTATAATAAGTATATATAACTCACAATATATCCAAGCATCTTGTTGGCCTTTTTTATAGCTTCCCCACATTGTCTAAATGAAGACATTTCTGAGTCAACATAAACTCCAAATTTTTTTCATAGTTCCACAGCTAGTTTATTATAATGTTTTATACATATTTTAGCAAGTCTCATTAAAAAGCTAATCACCAAAAAATACAATAATCATACACCCTGAAGATTAAATGAAAGCATGAATTTTCTGGTGAGGTGACTCTTCAAATTAACCCTTTCCTCACATTCAGCACAGTTTCACTCTGTGACTTCACTGGTGCGATTCAACTCATGTCTACCAAGAGAAGCTCTTCTCACATTCATTACAGTGCTGTGTTTTTTCTCTTGTGTATTAATATATAGTTGTTGTTTCTCTCGTGTGAACTCGCTGGTGTCTTTTAAGATTTGCTAATCGATTAAATCTCTTCTCACATTGACTACACTGGTACGATTTTTCTCCTGTGTGAATTTGCTGGTGTGTTTTAAGGTTTCTTAATGCAGCAAAGAGCTTCCCGCATTGATTACAGTGGTACGGTCTCTCTCCTGTGTGAAATCTCTGGTGTGTTTTAAGGCTTGCTAATACGGCAAAGCTCTTCTCGCATTCATTACACTGGTGTGGTTTCTCTCCTGTGTGAACTCGCTGGTGTCTTTTAAGTTTTCCTGATTGAATGAAGCTTTTTCCACATTCATTACACTGATGTGGTTTCTCTCCTGTGTGAATGCGCTGATGTGTTTTAAGGCCTGCTAACACAGCGAAGCGTTTCCCACATTCACTACACTGGTGTGGTTTCTCTCCTGTGTGAACTCGCTGGTGTGTTTTAAGGCTTCCTAACTCTGTAAAGCACTTTCCACATGCATTGCACTGGTGTGGTTTCTCTCCTGAATGAACTCGCTGGTGTTTTTTAACTTTTCCTGATTGAGTAAAGCACTTTCCACACTCATCACACTGGTATGGTTTCTCTCCTGTGTGAACTCGCTGGTGTCTTTTAAGACTTCCTACATCAGGGAACCTCTTCCCACATTTATTACACTGGTGAGGTTTCTCGCCTGTGTGAACTCGCTGGTGTCTTTTAAAGTTTCTCAAATGAGTGAAGCTCTTTCCACATTTATTACAGTGGTGTGGTTTAGCTCCTGTGTGATGTGGCTGGTGTACTGCAAGACTTTGTAATTGAGAGAAGCTCTTCCCATTATGTGAACCCTGCACGTTGAATAAGGTTATAGGATTGAGAACAACCATTTGAATATAAACTGATTGTAGTACAGGACTATCCTCGTTCATGTGGACAGGTTCCAGAGCTGTGACTTCTTTCTTAATGTGGACAGGCTCTAGATCTTCTGGAGTCTCTTCTTTAATGGGGACAGGTTCCACTTCAGGAAGCTTCATATCTGTAGCAGAAAAACAGATTTTTATTTTACATATAATGCACTTTGTGATGCCTCATAAACATTAGTGCCGACCGCGTCCTACTGACCACAAAGCACATTTTATATCATTTTATTTAGCATTCTAACCTGGTGTGCTCATTGTAATATGGCATAGAATGCAAGAGGTACTGGTGGTTACCATGCGCTCAAAGCAAAAAGTAAAAATGAAATTAGAGAAGAAAAGCCTAATAAAAATCTTTAAACAGAGATGAAGCGAAACTCAGCGAAAATGCTTCTGAAGTGGCATCAGTCTTCAGATAGAAGTGGCTGCGCTGCTGCACAATGTTCAGCTACAGAGAGACATATAATGAACAAAGCTGTTTCAAAGTATCAAAAAACATGGGCTTCTGATGATTAGGCAATTCACAATGCAATCCCATTAGAGACTGAGGCATGGAGTCACAAGACAGTACCTGTAGGGGAGTCACCTGTTGAGTTCCAGTGTGAAACTTCATCCTCAGCTGCTACATCACCAAATCATGGAGTAAAAATAGCAGTTATGTCAAAATTACTGCCAAGCAATTCTGCATCTGTTTTACAAACTGATACACTGCCATGTGAATTACTTCAATTTCAATCTCCATCTGCAGATGTGCAACATCTTTGATGTGACAAGTTAACAGAAAAGGATCCTACTGTATGACAAGCACACAGCTGGCAAAGATGGGAATGCAGTTTGCTCATTGCAGTGGTTTAAAATCACTGCAATTTTCTCAAGCAGTTACTTTGAGCAAACATTGACTTTCCAACAAATGTTGGACAAAACAAAAGCCAGACCATATTTTACATATAATATAACAGGGCTCTAAATTGGCAAAAAAGGGCAAGGCAAAAATGTGTAGAGGACACCAAGGCCACTAAACTTAAGTCAAGACCAAAGTGTAGGACGTTGTGTAATTTTGTTTAGGATTCATATATAAAGCTACTTATTAGCCACAGAAAGAAACAGCAAAGTAACTTAACAGGGAGATGTCTGTGCTGACTGTCTGGCGCATGCATGGTTCAGCAGGAAGAGGGCAGCAGTCTCGTAAGATCCGCCCGTCAGTCATGGCGATGACACAGAGAGGTTGGGAGCGGGTGTGCGGTCTCTCCCTCTCTCTGAATGGTTGGAAGGCAGGCCTTGGGGCGGGCGGGCTGGCGGTCAGGGGGGGGGGGGGGGGAGTTGCTGGGTCTATAAAATAACACTCTATTGCTCCCTCAGCTCTGACCCTATAGAACGAAAAACGAGCCAGCGGAAATTCTGCTCCCAGACCGAGAACGGCCAGAGAACAACAGAAGAACAAACAAGAAAATAAATTTAGTATTAGCGGAGGTAACCTTGGGCAGACCCCAAAAGCATATATAAAACAGTTTGAGGGAATGGTGGAGTGTAGGACGGGAGACCCGGGCCGTGCGGGTAGCGACGGTCGGGGAAACGCTGCAGAGTGCAGCACATTTATTTTGTAGTTTTGTTAATAGTGTTTTATTTTCTCTTTTTCTTTGTACCTTTTGTTTTTGATTATTATTTTGTGCACCAAAAGGTCCCTTCTACCATTGCTGGTAATAACAGCACAACAGTGCCACCTTGTGGTAAAAATAAATTGTGCACCCGAGTGGTGTTTAAAACTCCACCTTTCTGTCTCCTGTGTAAGTGAATTCCCCACCCTTCCACAATCCCCATTATATTTTCAGGATCTACGGCATTCAGGTCATGTTGCTAGGTAGAAACACAAAACCACTGTTCTAATTAAAAGTTCCATGTAAATTAGGTCATCAGTAGTATTGTCATACAGTGACATGGTGTTGTAACAAGCAGGTTCCAAAAGGGAGGTGAGGGGGAAGGAGTATTGTTGGGGAATGTAAACAAACTGGACTGTCAACAGCTTTCTGGTGTAGTATAGTGAAGATGACAAAGTAAAATGAATGACTCCCTAACTCAGTGTATTCCACAGGCTTTCTTCCCCTCTTTCAATAAAGACCCCCTCTATAGATCTGCATTCCAGTTTCACTCACCTCTCTCAGTGATACTAGAAGGTGGCGTTTCCTCCTGCAGGCTCCGCTCATTGGCCTGGTCACACCCCAGCTCAGTCACTTCCTCCTTGATCTCAACAGTCCTGTCTGCAGAAACAACCCATCGAATAGGAAGCTCTGGGCTGATGTGAGCTGCTTCCATCTCAGAAACTTCCTTTGAGTAAGGCTGATCCGTTCTCACTGAAGAAAAGGAGACAAGACTTTTAGTTTTTCATTTCAGGCTGCATATAAGGTGCTTTTATTGGAATTTCCACAGAACTCACACTTCAGAAAACTATATCATGTATGAATCCAATCATTTAAAAATCACTAAAATTTATTTGAAATGTTCTTGATATCTACTGCACAGTGGCGTAACTAGCCACTGTCACCACACCACCTCAACACCCTACCAGAGTCCCAGGTTTTGTTTTTGTTTAGTTTTTTTAAGTCTTTGACGATTTTGTTTGAGTACTAAAACCGTCTGTTCATGGAATTAACCATTTCACTGTAGGGGTGCCATCTTGTCAGAGAACAAATGTTACATTCATCATAATAAAAAAATATATGCGCCAAAATATATAACAGCCATTAATGAGAATAAATAAACCACCTATTATTTATAACAAGTACATACATTGTGAGGGATGGCCTTACTGTTACTGTAGAAAATTTCCACTTAGCGGGCTACCCCTGTGCAACTAAAGGATGACATTCCCACAAACAGTACGAGATACCCGCAACACGGAAAAACGATTTCATACGAAGGTGTTTTTCATAAGCGATTATTAAAATAAACTTACTTCTAAAAAAACTGAAATATTTCCATCAAAGTGGAAGCCAGCGTCAAAAGACAGCGGTGACCGAAACAGAACGACAAAAACGAAAAAACAAGCCGCCAGTTAAAATTAAAACTACAGCAGCAAGGGCAAAGCGAGAAGCCACTTCCACAAAATGAAAACCAGGAGCTGGGCTCAGTGCCAACGTATCAACGAAGAAACAGAACAGCAGCTCCTGGAAGAGGACGAATGTGTGGAAACAAGAGAACGCTCGTCTGGGACTGGGAGAAAAAGTGGAATGAAACCAACTGTACCAGAAAAGAGCGCTGCAGCAGGACCAAACGGGACGCGCTTACTGGGAAATGTATCAGCTTCTCAACTGCAATGGAATTAGGAGATTACTTAACATGAGAAATAACGTCACTGTTCCCTAACTTTCCTCCGAGATATTATTATTATTATATTATATACTTGACCGGAGGGTCGTGGGTTCAATCCCAGGTGGGGGACACTGCTGCTGTACCCTTGAGCAAGGTACTTTACCTAGATTGCTCCAGTAAAAACCCAACTGTATAAATGGGGAATTGTATGTAAAAATAATGTGATATCTTGTAATAATTGTAAGTCGCCCTGGATAAGGACGTCTGCTAAGAAATAAATAATAATAATAATAATAATAATAATAATAATAATAATAATGGCAGATTTTTTAGAGCATTGTTGTTGCTTTTTGAGGCATTGCATAGATGTATAAAATTAAAACCACTGAGAATTTAATAAAGATTGTTCATTTTTTAAGCAAATTGATTAAGGCAATCCTTTTTTTTTTTTTTTAAATAGTGAAAACAAACAGTTCCCACATATGTATATGCTCTGTTAAATCAGTATTTTAGTTGTTCATTTTTAGTGTTTCTTATTGCATTAGGAAATAAAGACCTTTATTAAAACAATAGTTAACTTTCTGGTAATCATTTATCTGTGTGTAAAACTAATTTGCTACTGTATGAATATTTTTTTTATAATTGTATACTGTATACTTAAAAATAGATAACATGAAAATGTTGCGAATTGAGCAGAAATATATTTTTCTGAAGAATAAAATGTAAAAAGCAGTTTAAAACTGATAAGTTGTGCTTGGTTAGTCGTTTATTATTTATTTAAAGTATCTGTAACAGGGTTGGCTGACTTAAATCAAGTCGATTTAAATCCTGATTCAAATCACTTAATTTTTTAAAAGAATTATTGATTTAAATCATTTTTTTCATTTACTACCTATTTTCTATAGTGTCTCAGGAAAAAGACATGAAACGTATGTTAAAAGCCTATCATTAACACAAACATCTTAAACTCTTACTGTCTAAAAACAAACTCTTAGGGCTGTATTCTGATCACAACGCAAAGAACAGCGCCTCCCCCCCGATTCTGTGGCACATAAATGGAGGGAAGGCATTTAAAAAAAATAATACTGCTTAACATACTCATGAAGCGATTCTGATGACAGTGCAATGGGGTCCCAAATAGACAACCGAGCTCTGTGTTAAGACCCGCTGAAAGCAGGTTTATTTAGTGGTTCAATCAGGAACTTTAACAATTTAACACACTATTAAAAGCAAAGCAGTCCTAAGCAACAACTGAGCGTGTGTTTGGACTGACACAGAAAGAGGAAATCAAAGAAAGAAAAGAATGACTGGGATGAGTGAGGGGGATTTTTCATCGCTCACATTTGAAGATGCCACAATGATAAATAATTTGCTTTGTTTCTGTATTTATTTATTATTATTATTATTATTATTATTATTATTATTATTATTATTATTATTATTATTTATTTATTTATTTCTTAGCAGACGCCCTTATCCAGGGTGACTTACACTTGTTACAAGATATCACATTATTTTTACATACAATTACCCATTTATACAGCAGCAGTGTGGAGTAGCAGTCCGGGCTCTGGACTCTTGACCGGAGGGTCGTGGGTTCAATCCCAGGTGGGGGACACTGCTGCTGTACCCTTGAGCAAGGTACTTTACCTAGATTGCTCCAGTAAAAACCCAACTGTATAAATGGGTAATTGTATGTAAAAATAATGTGATATCTTGTAACAATTGTAAGTCGCCCTGGATAAGGGCGTCTGCTAAGGAATAAATAATAATAATAATAATACAGTTGGGTTTTTACTGGAGCAATCTGGGTAAAGTACCTTGCTCAAGGGTACAGCAGCAGTGTCCCCACCTGGGATTGAACCCACGACCCTCCGGTCAAGAGTCCAGAGCCCTAAACACTACTCCACACAGCTGCCTATTTAAGATTCAGTAATTTAGTTTGGTATGTAACTATTCACAAAACACCGTTTACAACATCCTTAAATTTACAGTTTGGAGGTACTGTAGAGCTAGAACTACGGTACTACAAAAAAATACATGATTAAAAAAATAAATAAATAAATCTATTATAAAAAGAAAATTAAAAAAATAAATAATCGCCAACCTTGGTACATTTTTTTGCTGACGTGATGTAAAATAAATATCTAAAATAACTAAATTATTTACATTATATATATATATATATAAAATTTAGTTATTTTAGATATTTATTACGTTATGTGTCAATCCTAAAATTCTAGACGATGCAAAACTTTTTGTCATAGTCTGTCGTTAAAAAAACGTAATTATTTACTTCGGATTTTGTTTGTTAAAATCTAAAATTACGTTTGAACACCCAAACCTGCATCCCTCCGGTACAACAACCGGGTCAAAAAGCTCTCCTGTACTGTAGATATAAATGTAATTGAAATTAAAACTTCCTTTTTGTGCAGTTCAGTTTTTCAAACACCGTTTTGAAATTGATATGTAGGGCACTGTACTGTAGTATGTCTAAAAAAAAAAAATCAATGTGAATTTAATTACGCGAAATTCAGTTTTGTTTACCTCTCTCCTCTGTATCTCTCTCTCTGCAGTCGGCGTTAGCTGTCGTTGTTTCTTTCTTTAATCGATCCCAAGACTTCCTTTTCACATCTAAACCGTCACTTTAACTAAAAACATTAATATAGATTAATAAATTAAGAAAAAAAAACACTCCAATCTGTTAATAAATCAAACAAACTACAACGCACGAGGAGCAGCTTTGACACACAAAGCTCATTGAGCATGCGCAGTACAAAGCACAGAGACGAAACTGGCGCCATTTGAGATCCACGACAGGACATTATTGCCCAGCAAAACACAACTGAGTCGGAGCCGACATGGCTACTCCAGTATCCACTTTCATAACGCCCTCTTTCTCAACGCGATCCCGCCCTTGCTTCGACAGGGAGACTAGCCTGTCAAGCCCGGTTTAGTCTGCAGCCAATAATACCCGACAAGATCTGCACAGTTCTGCACAGATGCGCGTTCTTCGAGGGCTGCTGCAATCTGTGCAGATCGTGCACAGATTGCACGGTCTGCACAGCGCAGCTCTGAGAAGTTGCAGCGGGACGCTGGCTGAGGCTGTGAACCAAAGAGACGATGCAGCGATCATGAGTGACCTGCCAATCGTAATTCAAATAGCTACTAAAACTAATGCTGCCTCCTTTTTAGTGGAAGGGAACAGCATGTTATTTTTTTGTACAGAAAATCCTCCCTGTACTTTTCAGACCCTGGTTACTCACCTTCAACAGAGCCAGGACATGCTACAATAATAGCCCTGGATTAGAACATATATCCCTGTTTTTTATTTATATATTTTTATGAATTCTTATTCTATAACTGGAGTGTGTTAATAATCAAAGTGATATTCTCAAGCATTTGTCCTTATTGACACCCAGTATATTCTCCATGGCAAATTCCAATGTAATGATAATAAATGGAGGCTGGTATTAACAGGAGTGATATTAAGCAGGTTTGACTGTATCAGAGTTCACTCTGGGAGTTGGTCATGATTATGAGAAGAGTGAACGTGCAAGAATGCTTTACAATAACCCTTGTCTTCTCTTTTTTCTCTACCTGATAAAGGAAATCTTGCAGTAGGGACTCATTTTCCCTGTGCTGATTGTGGCAAGAGTTTCAGTCATTTATCACAGCTTAAAAGACACCAGCGTATTCACACAGGTGAGAAACCTTATCAAGGCACAGAGTGTGGGAAGAGATTCACGTGATTAAGTCTGCAATCACACCAGCACATTGTGACAGAAATACAATGATTCTTGGTTGTAAATCTCCCACCTGACCTGTGATGGCGCTAAACAGCAAGAACCGTGGGCCAGCACAAAATCAGAACACTTCACCACTGTCACAACTATAAACTTGTAATCACCCACCACAAGCACTACTGCACGCCTCCAGGACTGGTGACCGTGTCTGTATTGCAAATCTCTCTGTCTGTTTCATTCACGGACTGCATCACTCCTGCACCTGTATCCACTCAGCCACTTGTTCACACACATTCACACAGAAGAACATAAGAAAGTTTACAAACGAGAGGAGGCCCCATTCGGCCCATCTTGCTCGTTTGGTTGTTAGTAGCTTATTGATCCCAGAATCTCATCAAGCAGCTTCTTGAAGGATCCCAGAGTGTCGGCTTCAACAACATTACTGGGGAGTTATTTCCAGACCCTCACAATTCTCTGTTTAAAAAAGTGCCTCCTATTTTCTGTTCTGAATGCCCCTTTATCTAATCTCCATTTGTGACCCCTGGTCCTTGTTTCTTTTTTCAAGTCAAAAGTCCCCTGGGATTCTGGGATCAATAAGCTACTAACAACCAAACGAGCAAGATGAGCTGAATGGCCTCCTCTCATTTGTAAACTTTCTTATGTTCTTATGTACTATCACTGCACTGTGAGGGAAACGTTCCATGCGATTAGGAAGTCTTCAATCACACCAGCGCATTCAAACGGGTGAGAAACCTCATCACTGTGCTGAATGTGGCAAGAGTTTCACACATTTAACCCTTTCAGGACCAAGCATTTTTCAGTGGGACGCTCTCTGAGGATCAGGCCTTCCACTACATGCTTGATAGTGTTGTTTATCAAACAAAGAAAAAGAACAGCAGACTTGAGGGAAAAAAGCTTTTTCAGAAGCTACATACTCTGAAAAAAAAAATACAAGCAATACTTCAGAATAGGGTTTTTAATCTTGACATTTTTCCATTGATCAATTAACAATCCACTTTATGATGGACTGATCACACGTTTGCTTTGCTGTCTTTGTATTGAAAGACAATCCCAAGTAATACAAACTATTAACATAAAGCTATTTATTATTATTTGTTTATTTAGCAGACGCCTTTATCCAAGGCGACTTACAGAGACTAGGGTGTGTGAACTATGCATCAGCTGCAGAGTCACTTACAACTACGTCTCACCCGAAAGACGGAGCACAAGGAGGTGAAGTGACTTGCTCAGGGTCACACAGTGAGTCAGTGGCTGAGGTGGGATTTGAACCGGGGACCTCCTGGTTACAAGCCCTTTTCTTTAACCACTGGACCACACAGCCTCCATAACATTTATTGCAAATGTTTCATAATGCCAGTTTAATATACATATATATTTACTTACATGTAATTTGACAGTTTCAGAATATTTGCTTCCATATAAAGAGAGTCATTTAAAATATGAACAGAGTTTTGAATTGCTGTCCATGGTGTTTCATGGGTTTGGAGGCTCACATCTGGCTCTATAATTTCAATGTTTAATTGGAAAGGGACTAAACAACGCAGCCCTATGAATAAGAAAGAAGAATACCGATCCTGCGATGGTTGTTACTCCGCGGTCCAGCCTGGAGGGATGCAAAGAGAAGCCCAGCGTTTACACCTTGCTCCAGGGGTTTAGACGTGAAGAAGCCAAGTCGCAGTCCTGCCTTTGTAACGCTGCAACAGTCTTTCCCTTCTGGTTTTAATCAAAAGCAGAGTTTCCAAGTAAAGGCATTAGTTATTGTGGTATTGCAAGCAGGGAAAGGTGATTTTTCAGAGACCTGTATGAAACTTCAAGATTCACCCACCTCTGTGGAAGATGCACAGCTTTCATTACCAACAGATATAAACATTATATTATTTTTTTAAGAAATAGAGGGCTTGTTTTTTTAGTTCTGTGACCTGCCCCTAGATTGACACAAAGGCAATTAAGTCCTTCAAGGATCCACGTGTCCCCATCAATAGATTGCTTAATTCATGTTTGCAGTCTCAGTCAGTGGGATATCGGAAAGCAACATCTTCCACGAGATAAACATCCGGGCACGTCTCTCTCTTACCAGCGAGGGGGTGAAATAGTGTCTCCCTCTTTGGAATGTGTTCAAAGTGTCTGTTTCGTTTGAAGCTCTGATGTCTCATGACCGGAATGGTGTCCTTTTGTCTGTTTCAAAGTGTAAACGCAGCCTGTGCAGTAAACACTTCTGAGGAGTCTTTGTAAAGGAATTTCTTGTTAAGAAATTATTTTTAACTCTGATTAGTTTTTATTAATGACATTAATCTCTCGAGTGACAGGGTTTTTGTCTTGTGAGAATTTCCTGGTTTCGGAATGTTGTTGAAGCCGACACCCTGGGATCCTTCAAGAAGCTGCTTGATGAGATTCTGGGATCAATAAGCTACTAACAACCAAACGAGCAAGATGGGCTGAATGGCCTCCTCTCGTTTGGAAACTTTCTTATGTTCTTATGTGTCCCACCAGATGAAATCATTCCCAACATTCAGGGTTTCGCTGCTGCGTGAATTAATTGGTGTCTTTTAAGATGTCCTAATTCAGTGAAGCTCTTCCCACAGTCATTGCAGTGGTGTGGTTTCTCTCCTGTGTGAATTCGTTGGTGCATTTTAAGGTTGTCTATTCGAGTGAAACTTCTTCCACATTCATTACAGTGGTGTGGTTTCTCTCCTGTGTGTATCCGTTGGTGTATTTTAAGATTTCCTAATTGAGTGAAGCACTTCCCACAATCATTACAATGGTGTGGTTTCTCTCCAGTGTGGATTAATTGGTGTGTTTTAAGACTTCCAAATTGAGTGAAACTTCTCCCACAATAATTACAGTGGTGTGGCTTCTCTCCTGTGTGAATTCGCTGGTGATGTTTAAGATATTCTGATCGAGAGAACCTCTTCTCACATGTATTACAGTGGTGTGGTTTCTCGTCTGTGTGAATTAGTTGGTGTTTTTTAAGATTTCCTAATTGAGTGAAGCGCTTCCCACAATCATTACAGTGGTGTGGTTTCTCTCCAGTGTGAATGCGCTGGTGTGCTTTAAGATATTCTGATCGAGAGAACCTCTTGTCACATGAATTACAGTGGTGTGTTTTCTGTCCTGTGTGGATTAATTGGTGTGTTTTAAAACTTCCTAATTGAGTGAAACTTCTCCCACAATCATTACAGTGGTGTGGCTTCTCTCCTGAGTGAACACGCTGGTGTCTTTTAAGGTGTGCTAAATTACTGAATCTCTTCCCACAATCAGCACAGGGAAATGCAGTCCCTCCTGTGTGATTTCCCTTGTGAGTTTCAGGAGAGTCTAACTGACAGGAACTCTTCCCATCTTCAGTAGAACAAGGCAAGGTCTTCAAGTTGCCCTGGGTTTCAGAATCGGTCACACACACAGAACGTGCAGTCTCTGCACTCTCCAGAAAAAACAGCACTTGTACAGAAGGGATTTTAACAATTAATTGTTTTTCTTCTTGGGGCGTCGTCTCTCTGTGCTTCTTGCACTGAGGTTTGTCACTGGGAGAGTTTTTGCACTGCAGTAATGGAGTGGAGTCGTGTTCTCTTTCTTCTACTTTAGAACCTGAAGAAAGAAAGAGATGAAGGTTACTGTACAGCATTCTTACACATTCACTCTTCTAAAGAGCTTCTCCTCATAACCATGACCAACTCCTCGAGTGAACTCTGATGGCCACTTTGTTTGAGGACGTCCACATTTAGAATTGTGAGGAGCAACAGATTACCGGAAGAGTATCTATCACACTACAGTATACAGCAATAGAGCAATACACCCTGCCATTCATCTCTGCATGCTTTCAATAGAGCAATACACCCTGCCATTCATCTCTGCATGCTTTCAATAGAGCAATACACCATTCACCATTCATCTCTGCATGCTTTCAATAGAGCAATACACCCTGCCATTCATCTCTGCATGCTTTCAATAGAGCAATACACCCTGCCATTCATCTCTGCATGCTTTCAGTCTTACCTGAAAGGTGTTGACGTTCTGCTGATTCTACCTCGGGACTTTCCTCGTTAATCTGGACAGGTTCAAGTGCCGGGGTCTCCTCTGTAATGTGGACAGGTTCCAGCTCAGGAAGCTCCTCTTTCACATGGACAGGGTCTAGTTCAGGAAGCTCCTCTTTAATGTGGACAGGCTCCATCTCTGAATCCTGCCTTTCACAAGGATAACCCAGCTGTACCTTCAGAACTCGCAGGTGGTGTTTCACGGTGCTGTGGTGTCTGAAATCTGCCCCGCATTCATGACAGTTATATGGAGTCTTTCCAGTGCCTGTTTGCTGCTGTCCGTTCAGGATTCCTGACTCCCTGAAAGTCTTCACACATCCAGCACAGCGATGCAGAGTCTTTCCAGAAGATGTTTCAAGGTTTCCTTCAGGATTAAAACTCTCCCCACATCCAGGACAGGGAAGAGAGCCCTGCAAGCTGCTTAAGGGTTTAGAATTGAGAACAACCCTTTTAATATGGACTGATTCTAGTTCAGGGCTCTCCTGTTTAATGTGGACTGATTCTAGCACAGGACTCTCCTCTTTAATGAGGGCAGGTTTCAGTTCAGGGGCCTCCACTGTAATGCGAGAAGATGCCATTTCTGATTCTTCTCTTCTACCAAGACGTACCAATTTCATACCAATACCTAAAAAAAAAACCAGAAGACATATTTTTTATTTTACATATGATGCATTACACACCTTATAAAAACGTGCCCCCGAATGACTGCTATTGACCACAAAGCACATTTTTTCATAACTTGTCTCAGCATTCTAACCTGGAGTGCACATTACAACATGGCATCTAATACAGGAGGTACCAACGGGTACCTGCACTCCTTAAAATCTAAAAGGAAAAAGAAAATAAAGAGATGACGAGCCTGAGAAAGCTATAGATAGAGCTGGAGAAACTGCAAACATGCTGCTAAAGAATGCGGCTACAACCCTTATGAAGAACAGCCCTGAAAGAAAAGAGCATGGAATTATCATCGATTTTGATTTATTTTTCGAATTGAAATAAAAAATGCCCACCAGTGGATCAACCTATAGTACCTGTCTCTCTCAGCTTCCTGGTCTGGGTATGAAGCATCAGGTATTGTTTATAGTTGTATACTTTTTAATTATGATACTTTGCCTAATTAATGAAAATGGAATTCAGTTATAGTAATAGAAGTATCTGTTCTAAGAAATTGATTTGATTCACTCATGAGAGAACCAGGGCATTGTCACAGCACAGTCAGGACAGCACAGGACACAAGACTCAGCACAGTCAGGACAGCACAGGACACAAGACTCAGCACAGTCAGGACAGCACAGGACACAAGACTCAGCACAGCACAGAACAGCACAGGACACAAGACTCAGCACAGTCAGGACACAAGACTCAGCACAGCACAGGACAGCACAGGACACAAGACTCAGCACAGTCAGGACAGCAGAGGACACAAGACTCAGCACAGCACAGAACAGCACAGGACACAAGACTCAGCACAGTCAGGATAGCACAGGACACAAGACTCAGCACAGCCAGGACAGCACAGGACACAAGACTCAGCACAGCCAGGACAGCATAGGACACAAGACTCAGCACAGCCAGGACAGCATAGGACACAAGACTCAGCACAGCCAGGACAGCATAGGACACAAGACTCAGCACAGTCAGGACACAAGACTCAGCACAGCCAGGACAGCACAGGACACAAGACTCAGCACAGCCAGGACAGCACAGGACACAAGACTTATAAATGTTATGTACATTTTTTAAGCAAGCAAGCATGTGTCAGGATATCGACGTGTACATTCGGTCCTGCAAACATTAAAACCTCTGTTAGTCTGATCTTAAAAACAATCCAATTTCACGTGTACAATAGTTCCAGTTTAGACTATTTTAGAGAAATAAACACTGTTTCCATGTAAACTAGGTCATCAATACTATTAGCATACAGTAACATGGTGTTGCCACAAGCAGGTTCCAAAAGGGAGGGGGGGAGGATTACTGCAGGGAAATGTAAACAAACTGGACTGTCAACAGCTTTCTGCTGAAGAAGCCAAACTAAAATTAATGACTCCCTAACACAGTGCATTCCACAGGCTCTCTTCCCCTCATTCAATAAAGCCCCCCTCTATAGATCTGCATTCCAGTTTCACTCACCTCTCTCAGTGATGCTAGAAGGTGGGGTTTCCTCCTGCAGGATCCGCTCATTGGCCTGGTCACACCCCAGCTCAGTCACTTCCTCCTTGATCTCAACAGTCCTGTCTGCAGAAACAACCCATCGAATAGGAAGCTCTGGGCTGATGTGAGCTGCTTCCATCTCAGAAACTTCCTTTGAGTGAGGCTGATCCGTTCTCACTGAAGAGAAGGAGACAAGACTGTTAGTTTGTCATTTCAGATTGCATATAAAGTGTTTTTCATGAAACATCACATAGCAAGCGTCATTTTTAACACCTTGATATGTACTGCACTTTTCTAATATGATTTCCCTGCGATTAATGCAACAGAGCAACAAACTCACAGAAGGAATGCACGTGGGGCTAATCTACTATGAAAACGTTTGTTACATGAGATAAAACCATTAACATCAGACACACGGTTAACAAGTACGATAGATTATTATGAAAATAAAGCCTGTGGAAGTTAGAACCTAGGAATCAAGAATCGGAATTCAGAAGCGGGGAATGTGGGATTTCAAAAACACAAAAAACTGATACAACAGTTGTTCAGTATCAGAGAATAATGGTTTAACTCCATTGTTCGGGGTTATAAATGTACATATATAAAATAAAGAGTTCTTTCCCAATTTGTTTTCGGCTTGCTTTCTTTCTTTCTGCCTTGGAGAGATGAACTGCCTGCAGACTGCGTTCAACTGTACCGTAATGAGTGTAACAGCAGCTCATTTAACTCTTTGAGATCCATTTATTCAGTGCATCTCAAGGCGCGTCAGGTCCAGTTTATTTTCACACGTGCAGTTTATTTTAGACGCGCTGTTTAAAAGTATTTTTCACAGTAAAACAGGTTTAAAAGTCCCTGCATATCAACAGGACTCTCAGTACTGCATCTCCAGCCCCTCTCCTTGTTCACTGTATTTTTCACATACCTCTTCATAGTCGTGCATACCGATAAATCATCTCCTGATCACTCGTTTTATCACCAAACTCCTCAATAATACGATCCAAGTCATTATTTTATTACTATCTCAAAAAGCTCTGCAAATGTCTGTGATATTCTTTGAGCGCTGGATGCAGAAGCTATCTTGTTTGTTTATGTCTGTGGTTAGGACTCTTGACCGGAAGGTCGTGGGTTCAATCCCAGGTGGGGGACACTGCTGCTGTACCCTTGAGCAAGGTATTTTACCTAGATTGCTCCAGTAAAAACTGTATAAATGGGGAATTGCATGTAAAAAATAATGTGATATCTTGTAACAACTGTAAGTCGTTGTGGATAAGGGCGTCTGATAAGAAATAAATAATGACATCTGTATTGCTCAGTATTGTAAATGTAATATTGAAGTTTTACAGTACATACATTTTTTTTCCTTGCCTATTGAATTTACATCGGGGCGGACTTGAATGACAATTTCAGCTCCAGCATCAGCTCTCAAACTATATTCATCTAATCCGTCACCTGCAGTTGTAACTGGAGTCGCTGTGGCAGCACAGATTTCCTGAAACACCTGTAAAAGACACAGCTGTATTTACAGTATGTAACGTGGCACACCAGTATCATAAGTTCATCTCGTGTGCAGACTGTAGCACAAGCACTGCGGAGTATTTTAATGGCTTATGTATTTATTATTACTAATATTGTTATTAACAATGGTAGATCTATTTCAGTTTTAAATACAAATGCGTACTTCTGTTTGTTTGATAAAGTTTTGCATACTGTATCCTCATCTAATAATAGTATTATTATTATTATTAATTTCTTAGCAGACGCCCTTATCCAGGGCGACTTACAATTGTTACAAGATATCACATTATTTTTACATACAATTCCCCATTTATACAGTTGGGTTTTTACTGGAGCAATCTAGGTAAAGTACCTTGCTCAAGGGTACAGCAGCAGTGTCCCCCACCTGGGATTGAACCCACGACCCTCCGGTCAAGAGTCCAGAGCCCTAACCACTACTCCACACGCGTCAGGTCTGCTGATCAGTATTGTAAATAAACACATATTCATAAAAATAAGGATACAATAATTAATATATCATATTTAAAAGTACGGATTACATAAATAAAGCAAGGGGCAATATGACAGTTACTCACCCCTGTATTCTCTCTCTTTCGAAATGCTGATCTTCCACCTGGTAAACTTTTCTTTAATTTGGGGGGTCGAAGTGAATACTGTGGAAAAACTGGGGTCCAGTTTCTTACTGTTTTCCTCTTGCTGGGTCAAGGAAACGTCAGCTGACGCCAGTAAGTCTAACGGTGACACGAAAACAAGCACACCCGCAGACCCGCTCAGCTCGTCGTGTTTTGTCTGGAGTCTCACACGTTTATGAGGAGACTTAAAAGGTCTTGTTTTCGCTACAACTGTTGCCTTCTTTGGTTTAACTGTGGGGGACGCATCGGCTCTCAGTCGAGGCTGGATACCACAGGACCTGGCAATCGCTGTCGTCTCGTAGCACCGCTCCTCGAAATGGGCAGAGCACAAGTGCGACCATTTTGTCGGCTTCCTCCAGGAGGCGCTCGTTTTCCGGACAAACGCCGTCCAAACCCTGGCGACCTCTGGTCGCTTCGGCCACTTGTGAAGTTTAAACCTGCCTTCGTTTGTGTTGCTACAACCCCCTGCGACACATCGACGAGGCATAATTTTAATCGGCTGTCTCTCACACGCTCTACACCGCAAAAAAACCCGATGGGAACAGTCGGACGGACGAAAATCAGTTCACTCTGTGACGTCAACAAGCCGATTGGTCACGGAAACACCCGAGTGTGAAAAAATGTATTTTTAACCTAAAAATGCAGTTTCCTAATCCTAAATCAGAAAACTACTTATCAATTCTATTTTTTTAGAGGTATAAAAAAAGTATTTTGGCGTAAAGCTAGGTAGAGACGTTTGGGTTGCGTTTTAACAGTTTGAAATGCGCTGCTATTTCATTACGCCGGTACAGCTGAACTCACTCTGCAGGCAGCTCATCTCTCCAATGGGGGAAGAAAGAAATCGCATTTGAAAATAAATACTGTTAATTTATATAATGTAGATTTACAATCCAGACAAATACAGTTAAACCATCATTCTCCGTTAATGAAAATCTATTGCATTTTTTTTTAAATCGATTTAAAATGACCGATTGCTAGGTTCTAATTACCACGCGGTCTCATAACTACACTGCACACCTAGACCAGTTAGTGCTGTCCTGTGGATATTAATGTCATTAAAAATAAAACTTACTTTGTTGTGCTGTTCAGTTTCTGTTTTGCACTGTACTGTAAAATCAAAGTGAACTAAGTTGTGTTTACCTCTCACTGCAGTCGTTGTGCGTTGCTGTTTCTGTCCTTCAGTCATGTGTTTCATAGATAAACCTCTTTAATCCGTTAACAACAAATAAACAGCCCTACCTGTTAAAAAAACAAAACTAAATAATGATACAGTCTCGTTTAAATACAATGACGCACACACGCGTAGCAGCAGCCTGTGAAATAACAAAACCAAGAGAGAGCGCGTATTAATGAGCAGAAACAGAGAACACCGGCGCCATTTCGGATCCACCACAGTGTAAGCTAGCGCAGTAAAACGCATCGGAGCCAACATGGCGAACCCCGGTGTCCAGTTTCATACTCTCCTCCTCTTCTCATCTCAACCACGCCCTTGCTTCGACAAGGAAGCCAGCCAGCCAGTCTCGCAAGCTGGGTTCAGTGTCGACTTGCACTTTTGGGCCACCGTAGGTTTAGAGTGATTCTGCAGCACACTGCAAGTGACGCTTTTATCTCATTACAGGAACCAGAAAAGTTTGCTTTGTTGACGCGGAGGGTGGAGAGATTGCAAGGGTCACTGGTGATTTTCACAGCATTTTATCACATGTTGTTTAAACTATTTAGTTTGGGTTAAAATGCTTTCTAGTAATGTGTGTGCTTTTGTTCTATTGCCTTCATGAAGTTCTGAAACAAACTTTTCTGTTTAATTTAAGAACTCAGACAGAGTGGAGTGTGTTAGTCGTAGCTATAGCCCAGCAAGCAAGCCCACATAGGACCAGCAATGGCCCATAACTGTACCGGCGGAGGCTGTGTGGTCCAGTGGTTAAAGAAAAGGGCTTGTAACCAAGAGATCCCCCGTTCAAATCTCACCTCAGCCACTGACTCATTGTGTGACCCTGAGCCAGTCACTTCACCTCCTTGTGCTCCGTCTTTCAGGTGAGACGTTGTTTTAAGTGACTCTGCAGCTGATGCAAGGTTCACACACCCTAGTCTCTGTAAGTCGCCTTGGATAAAGGCGTCTGCTAAATAAACAAATAACAAATAAAATAAATAAATAACAACTGGCAGCCCCACGTAGATTTGCACATTCGACAGACTTGAGAGAACATAAGAAAGTTTCCAAACGAGAGGAGGCCCCATTCAGCCCATCTTGCTCGTTTGGTTGTTAGTATCTAATTGATCCCAGAATCTCATCAAGCAGCTTCTTGAAGGATCACAGGGTGTCAGCTTCAACAACATTACTGGGGAGTTGGTTCCAGACCCTCACAATTCTCTGTGTAAAAAAGTGCCTCCTATTTTCTGTTCTGAATGCCCCTTTATCTAATCTCCATTTGTGACCCCCGGTCCTTGTTTCTTTTTTCAGGTCAAAGAAGTCCCCTGGGTCGACATTGTCTATACCTTTTAGGATTTTGAAAGCTTGAATCAGATCGCCGCGTAGTCTTCTTTGTCCAAGACTGAATAGATTCAATTCTTTTAGCCTGTCTGCATACGACATGCCTTTTAAACCCGGGATAATTCTGGTTGTTATAACTTGACAAATCTGACTCACGCTACATCAAAAAAATGTCTCAACACTTTACGTTACAAAAATATTAGTATTTACATTTTAAAAAATAAATTAATAACTCGCTTAAAACAACCTTTTGAATACACGTCTTAAATGAACTATGGTTTTATTTTAAGTAGATTTTCTATTAGTTTTTCATGCAGTAACATTTTTGCAATTTTGAAAAAAAGATATTGATGCCGTTTTTTGCAATGTGTAAAGACAACTTTTTTTGGCACACAGAGAAGAGTGTTTCTACACAGAGGTCATATAGCTTTCACAACGCTTCATTGGGCAGGTGTCGGTACATCTCAGAGTGCATGTGGAAGTCATCTTTTTTGGCTCAGAAGAGGTGCTTGGGAAGAGTGATTTTGGACATAGCAGTGTGGCATATGCAGCTGTTTGGGCAGATACTGATTATTATACAACGTCTAAACACATTCGGAACAGCAAGGTGGGATAGTTTATGTTTTATTTTTCAAGTACTGCTGATGTGCCCTTTAAATCTACAGACAAATGGAAAACAAAACTACTAATATTGAACTTCTGAGCCATTCACTTCTTTCAAACACAGCTGCTTATGCTTGGGAAGCAGTTGGCAGAAAAGCCTGAAATGGAATTTCAGCAAAACACACAACCACACACAAGGGGCCTTGTGTTCAGCCCTTCAGTCCACTCCGATCCAAGATATCCCAGGTACATGTTTTCCAGCTCTCCGCAACAGGAACTCCAATGCTGAGTATGTGCATGACCACATTCTTAAACAAGGGTGAGTCTGAGAGTCCCATCAAACCTTGCTGGAATGGTATCTTCTTGTCTGTTTCAAAGTGTAAACGCAGGCCTGTTTTTGTTTTAAGGAAGGATTTTTTTTTAACCCTGAATGCTTTATGAATATTTTTGTTAACCACATTAATGTCTTCAGCGACAAGTTTTTTGTCTTGTGAGAATTTCCTGGTTTTAAAGGTGTTCCACCAGATTAAGCCTCTCTCAACATTCACCATTCAGGGTTTCTCTCCTGTGTGAATTCGTTGGTGTATTTTAAGGCTCTCTGCTCGAGTGAAATTCCTCCCACATTCATTACAGTGGTGTGGTTTCTGTCCTGTGTGAATTCGCTGGTGTCTTTTAAGATTTCCTAATTCAGTGAATCTCTTCCCACAATAATTACAGTGGTATGGTTTCTCTCCTGTGTGAACTCGTTGGTGATTTTTAAGATGTTCTAATTGAGAGAACCTCTTCTCACATTCATTACAGTGGTAGGGTTTCTCGCCTGTGTGAACGCGCTGGTGGATTTTAAGCTGTGATAAGCAACTGCAACTTTTCCCACAATCAGCACAGGGAAACAGAGTCCCTCCTGTGTGATTTCCCTTGTGAGTTTTAGGAGATCCTATTTGACAGGAACTCTTCCCATCTTCAGTAGAGCAAGACAAGGTCTTCAAGTTGCCCTGGGTTTCAGAATCGGTCACACACACAGAATTTGCAGGTTCTGCACTCTCCAGAAACAACAGCACTTGTACAGTTAAATTCTCTTCTTGTGGTGTCGTCTCTCTGCGTTTCTTGCACTGCGGTTTGCCACTAGAAGAGTTTTTGCAGTGGAGTGATGGAGTGGAGTCATGATCTCCTTCATCTACATTACAAGCTAAAGAAAGAAAGAGAGACAAAGGTTACTGTAAAGCACTATTACACATTCACTCTTCTGCAGGGCTCCCCCTCATAACCATGACCAACTCCTAGAGTGAACTCTGATGAGAATACAGTCAAACCCGCTTAATATCACTCCTGTTAATACCAGCCTGCTTTTATATTCATTTTAAATCTACCTTTAAGAAAACATATTGACAACGTTCAACAGCAGATGATCCAGCGGGGAGCAGTGAAACTTTTCCTTGTTAAAGGTGTTTCTAAGGTTTTAAAATGATTGTTCTTACCTCTGCCATATTCACAGCCCCCTTCTCACTGAATGCTACCTTGCCCATCTCATCCATGCTAAAAGCCTAAATCTGGATGTAGCTGAGTTATGGGTGGTAACATTTTTTCCCTTTTCTGGCTTCAAGCTTAAACCGCCTATTTTTATAACAAAGTTTTTTGTAATGAATGTCCTGACTTTAGTAAACGTTAGTATTTGTTATGTAAGCAGTAACCCACGCCTGGGTGCTTTGGGAGCAGGGTGGGTCAAATCAGTTTGCCAGGTTTCAAAATAAGCCCTGAAAAATTAAAATTGCAAGTAGATTTTACTGTAAACTCGCCATGTGGGTGACTAAGCATCTCAACAGCTGAAATCGCTCCATATCCAGTGTCCAATCAACTGTCTCATTAATTAGGTGATTAAGTGCTTCAGTCATAGTCACTCAAGCGTGTCATGGTCAAGGATGAATGATAGAGTGGGCAGCAGTGTGGAGTAGTGGTTAGGGCTCTGGACTCTTGACCGGAGGGTCGTGGGTTCAATCCCTGTTAGGGGACACTGCTGCTGTGCCCTTGAGCAAGGTACTTCACCTAGATTGCTCCAGTAAAAACCCAACTGTATAAATGGGTCATTGTATGTAAAAATAATGTGATATCTTGTAACAATTGTAAGTCGCCCTAGATAAGGGTGTCTGCTAAGAAATTAAGAAGAAGAAGAAGAAGAAGAAACCAAACACATTTAGTCAATGTCCATCATTTATATACCTTATTTTTTTTTAAAATAAATGTGTTATAATAGTAATAAGTTTCTTTTGATGCTCAGTGTATTTTATTTATTCATTTTGATGTATTTAATATATTATGTATTTGTGCATTTATAACATTTGATGAATATAGGTCTATTTCCTGGCATTTTTTGTATATATAGTCCCCTTTCATGTATATAATTCCCTGTTGTTTAATGCACAGAATATAGTTCCCTGGCTCATCGATTGTAAATAGTTCCCCTCCCACAATTTAAAGTTAATATAAAAAGATACGCTACATGAAAACAAAGCATGCAAAAGCAATGTCCAAAAAATACACACGTCTCCTCATTGTCCCCATAAAGGTTAACATGGCCACCAGGTTTTGAATGCGATTTATCCCACCCTGGTTGTGAGACACAAGGGCCCAGGCTGAGTGCCTTCTACTACCCAGAAGGACAGCAGGACATGTCTTACCCACACCCCGTTGACGGCTACTATGCTCATAAACAAGAGCTATGTTTAATTTCTAAAAATAAAAAAGTAAGATTTTAAACTTTAAATTAAGTTGTATTTATTGTATCCTTCCGCTAGTGCGAAATGGTTCCGATAATTTGTCTTTAGAAGCTACACATTTGCTGTAAAAGCTTATTATACTGTATCTGACTGTATATTATTATTTATTTCTTGGCAGATGCCCTTATCATAAGAACATAAGAAAGTTTACAAACGAGAGGAGGCCATTCAGCCCATCTTGCTCGTTTGGTTGTTAGTAGCTTATTGATCCCAGAATCTAATCAAGCAGCTTCTTGAAGGATCCCAGGGTGTCAGCTTCAACAACATTACTGGGGAGTTGGTTCCAGACCCTCACAATTCTCTGTGTAAAAAAGTGCCTCCTATTTTCTGTTCTGAATGCCCCTTTATCTAATCTCCATTTGTGACCCCTGGTCCTTGTTTCTTTTTTCAAGTCAAAGAAGTCCCCCGGGTTGACATTGTCTATACCTTTTAGGATTTTGAATGTTTGAATCAGATCGCCGCGTATCCAGGGCGACTTACAATTGTTACAAGATATCACATTATTTTTACATACAATTCCCCATTTATACAGTTGGGTTTTTACTGGAGCAATCTAGGTAAAGTACCTTGCTCAAGGGTACAGCAGCAGTGTCCCCCAGCAGGGATTGAACCCACAACCCTCCGGTCAAGAGTCCAGAGCCCTAACCACTACTCCACACTGCTGCCCACACTGTATATATTCATAACATTATTTGTTTTATATCTGTGCATATATCCTTTTTCAATCTAGATCTGTATTATAACAACTATATCAATGTAAAAGGAAGTAGGGGGTGACATTTTCATTGATTTTGTTTCCTATGTAGCGAAGATGTTTATGTTGAGTATAATAACTAGAACTTAAATATTTAATGTGAAATTGAGAAAGAAGCAATTTATTGTTACAAAATACCTCCTAAAAGGTCAAATATCATTTGAAAAACACTTTAGTTTTTTCTTGTATATTTTATTATCTTGCAAAACAAAAACACACTGAAAGATGGTGTGGTAAAAACGGTCATAAAATGCTGGGCTGCGGGGTGACATCTATGACAGAAACGCTTGCCTGTAAAGGGGTTAAAGGTTGAAAATCTGATTTTAATAGAAGAGCCTGGCTCAAATCCAGATAAAGGCAGATTTAGAGAACGTTGATAATACAATTTGAAGCTGCTTACTATTTTAGTAATTGTATTGGTATCGTATACAAACACCTGCTTGAAGCTAACTTTACTAACATAACTACGGCTTGATATTTTTGGTTTTAACTGATAATAACCTAAAATAACATCCCCTAAGACCTATTTAGAACACTCCTTTTGTATTTTTTTAAACCGATAAACCTGGGCTGTTGGAATATTATTGTAATATCAATCATTCACTACTGGTTCTGCATAAGAAAACGTCTTTCAGAAGGCCGGCAGTGTATATACAAAATCTCAGGATTAAGTCAGTTGGTTAAACTCTCCTGTTAACTTTATGCTTGTTTGCAGTGTTGCTCTGCAGTCGTGTGTTGTTGTTTGCCTTCTAAATGTTTGTATAAAGTTATTTAAGGGTCTTGTATTCAATAAGCTTTATTGATAAACCAGGAAGTGAGTTGAGAGGTCGGAAAACAATGTGTACAACGTGTGAGCTTTAGCAACAAAACTGTAAGATTGTGGGGGCTCCCGAGTGGCGCATCCAGTAAAAGCACTCGCTGGAGTGCAGGATGCGCTCTATAGTCTGGACGTCGCGAGTTCGAGTCCAGGCTATTCCACAGCCGACCGTGGACGGGAGCTTCCAGGGGGCGGCGCTCAATTGGCCGAGCGTCGCCCGGAGGGAGGGAGGGTTAGGTCGGCCAGGGTGTCCTCCGCGCAGCAGCGACCCCTGTAGTCTGGCCGGACGCCTGCGGGCTTGCCTGTAAGCTGCCCAGAGCTGCGTTGTCGTCCGACACTGTAGCTCTGAGGCGGCTGCACGGTGAGTCTGCAGCGTGTAAAGCAGGCGGCTGACGGCACACGCTTCGGAGGACAGCGTGTGTTCATCTTTGCCCCTCCCGAGTCAGCGCAGGGGTGGTAGCGGTGAGCTGAGCCTAAAAAATAATTGGGCATTTCAAATTGGGGAGAAAATAATAAAAACTAAATTGGCAACGACTAAATTAAAAAAAAAAAAAAAAACTAAGATTGTAACCTGTCTGCATCGAGCTGAATTATTCATATAAGAGCTATTTCTAAACCACGTCTGAACCCCATCATTCACAGTGTGATAGATACGTGGGCTGTGAAACGAAATACTTCTCACAACTCTCCGATTCAAGATGCATCCAGACTTCTACAATGCCTGAATCCTCAATGTGGGCATCCTCACTTCAACACAGTAAGATAACCTTTGTATATGTATTAGTGAAACGTGCATAGAATTTATTACAGAAACTGAAAATGGATGCGTTTGAGTGTTGTTTATGTTCGATAATAAATGAAAATAACCAATTTTGCCAAATAAAAAATGAAAGCACCCCCAAACTCAACAAAAAATAAAACGAAAAATGTAAGCCCTGTTTATAACTAGGTAACATAAAATTGGCCAATTTGCTTACTAAGAAAACTGCGATTTCCCCAAGGAACTGAATTTTCCCCCCCAAACAAACAGACTAAAACACACATCATTTGCTCGCTGTTCTAGTTTGAATCTAGATGTTTCCCAAGAAAATGTGTAGTAAAGCAAACACTCTCCAGTGTGCACAGCCCACCTCGCAGTTGAATACTTTAAAAAGACAGTCAGTTCTGGTACAAACACTAAAGGAAACCACTGCAACCCCCATGTGACTGCATTGCTGTACTCCGCTTTACTCACATGCTGTGCTGCTCGTGGACGGCATCGCTCCTTCCTCCTTTCCATCTGCAGCTCTTTCCTGAGGGGGGTGATGTTTCCTCTGAATGGACCCCAGCACAGTGCCCTCTTCTCCAACACTAGAACCAGTGTCTTCAGAGACAGGCTGATTGGGTTTCATGCAGATCTGTTCAGGAGGACAATCCTCACAGCGGCTAGATTCCATCTCAACTATATTCTCCTCCAGTGTATCGACTTTATTTTCTTTATAAACTTCCTCTGTGATGTGATCACACTGCAGCTCTACGGTCTCCTCTTTAATGTGGACAGCTTCAAGTTCAGGGATCTCTTTACTTTCTACAATTGTTAGGTCTGTAATCTCCATTATTCTTCCACACCACTCCTGATCACAGATTTCCTCTTGTGTGTAAACAGCTTCCATCACTGGCCCCTCCTCTGCTTCACTGAAAGCAGGTCTCTCTTCAGAATCTGAGTGAAACAAACGTGCACAAGTTTTTAACTCTTCCCTTCCTGGACAGGCTTTTCAGAACTCTACTGATAAACACACCAGGGTGATTCCAAGCTGACCTCATTCTGGAGAGGTGGTCACTCATCCCACTCGGATGTGCATGAAAATCACAGATACTCATCTAATAGATCCACTGGGGTACTAATGGTAATTGGATGACTCAGAAATGCTAACATAAAAATGGTAGTGAAAGAAAATAATGATCTTGAATTGATTTTTAGCAGTATTATTATTATTTATTATATAGCCTATCATCTCCAAACCACTTGTGCATCAATATTTAATTTTTGATGAAGTGGGTTCCTACTGATATTAGGCACAGCTGCATTTTAATAACAGCAATAGAGGCTGATTGAATTAGATACGTTTCTTACTGAGGAAGGAAACCCAAGAGTCTACAGAAAATAATATACTGTGCCCCTTTGGATCATGTTTATGTTGGCTTCAACAAAGAATACGTCATTGCTAGTTATTACAATGTTATGAGGGTAAGGTTTTGATGTTGTAAACATTTTTAAATGGCACACGTGATTATGCTGGGACGGGAAGTAAATGGTAATGTTATAGACATTTAAAATTACTGTGTAAATTATTTTGGATGACCGGTATTTATATTTGTAGAAAGGAAAGTGAAGAGACTTCCAAATACTGTCTTATTGAGTCCAATGACCTGTAATTCAAGTTTTAACAGTGACTTTGGTATTCCGTCCTAAACCAGCAGTTTACTTGTGACAAAATATCCATTAGATAAACACACAATACATTCAACTAAATTATTAAAACTGAAATAGCAAGGTATTTCAGTTTTTTTTATTTCTTACAACTATTTCCCAACATAAAACCAATGTCACCTTACAATAATTGATTTTGAGTTTCAGTGTTTTAAAATAAAATATCAAACAGAACAAAATTTCAATGTACCATTTGTAATTCAGTAATATGAGAGAATTGGTCAGGGGTCTGAATACTTTTGCAAGGCACTGTATATCTATACATTATAATATATATATATATATACACATTATAATATATATATATATATATATATATATATATATATATATATATATATATATATATTACACACACACACATATAATTAGTCTGCCATGTATTGCAATTGTTATACCATTCAGTAGAGAGAACAATATAATGGGGTACTGACTCTGAAACCTCCAGACAGATGGGGTACAGTTTATAAAAAAGGTTGAAAGACATAGAGAGACTTTTATACTATGTGTCGAAATCATTACCAGGACATTCTGTGAGCTGAAAATTAGGTTGTGGTCAAACATTGCTATAAAATGTGTAGATCTAAAACCGAAAATATTCGGTCTATATTTCATAAGTTGTGAGAAAGGTATCTTGAAAGTGTAGCTGTAAATATGTTAGTTGGGGGCGATCCAGCTAAAAATAACAGCAAAGGATGTTTAAATGGCATTCATGCAGCTTTTTTTAAACACCAGTAATGTTAACTCACCTTGAACTCTGATAAATAATCCCAGTCGGGGTTCATGTTTCTGAGAGGTTGTTTAATGTCTGCATCTGCAGCGTTCATGCATTACCGCACTGCTTTCAACTCGCTCTCTGATATTTCCAATCTCAGCTTCAGACTTTCATTCTCTTTCTCCTTTCCAGCCATTTCCATTCGGAATTCAGTGAATTTGCCGCCGACAACTTTTGTGATTTGGCACAAGACGGTGTCTACAGCCGCTTTCACTGCGTGCTCGATGGTAGAGGCGAGCTCGTCTTGAAAGAACGACACGGAGACGCTGACGACCATCTTCACTGGTTTCAGTTTGAGACTCGCGTAGCAGAATCCCCTTTTGAGTCAGAAACACCGGCTTTGATTTTACTTTTTCTGTAGAATTCCCATTCATATATAATCAGCGCTATTTCTGCTGTGATAAAGAAAGAACACAAACAACAGACCCGCATTACTTTAGTTTTTCAGTATCCAGGGGCTATACTTACCAATCGTGTGTAAAAACATGACTTAAATTGTTCATACGCAGAGTTTAGAATGTTTGCACGCACAATTAAAATCTGATCGTGCGTAAGGCACTCGTACGCACGTTTCTAATACACGTTAGTAAATCTCAACGTCACTAATAGTTCGCACGTGGAAATGTGCATTTAAAACGCCCCTGTATAGTTGTAAATGTACCATCTGTCACGGCTGTGTTTTCTCCGCGACTACCCACACTGCTGTTTTGAAGAATACATGAATCGTGGGTTCCGCCTGGCCATTTAGCCCCAGCATTTGGTAGACTGAGTCTACTAAATTATTTCAATCTGCTGTCCGTCAGTATAAGGACACTGAATGTACTGAGGACTTGTGAAATGTCTCCGATCTGTCTTTGAAAGGTACCAGCGGCCCAAAAGCCACGACTTGCAGGAATGGCATGAGTGTGCTTGGTTGATCGCTCTGTTATACACGCAATTGCTCTTCGTTATGCGGTGATGGAGTCTCTTTTAATAGGGGTTAGAACTATTTTTTCTCGCAGTACCATCATTCTAATATAAGGAAACGACGGTACGCATAAATCTCATACTTTCTGTTAGACTGTGCGTACCCAGCGTTTTGAATGAAATGCGTGCTTACGTACGATTGATAAATATAGCTCCTGGAGAATTTACCACGTTTGTTTTCTTAAAAAAAATCACATTGACCACCTGAAGTTCTCTGTAGCTACAACTGACTGGGTCCTCTCTGTCTGTTTAATCTTAAATTAAACAGAAAAAGTGACTTTGTCTCAGGACTCCATGCAGGCAATACACGAATACAAATACACACATTACTAGAAAACATTTAAACCCAAACTAAATAAACCATATGTGATAAAATGCTGTAAAAGCACCAGTGACCCTTGCAATCTCTCCACCCTCCGCGTCAACAAAGCAAACTTTTCTATTTCAGATAATGAAATGAAAGCGTCACTACTAGTAGGCGTGCCTGGCTGGAAACGTCGCGTATTATTGGCTGCAGAAACACTCTATACCCAGCTTGCGAGGCTGATTGGCGGAGTGTATGAAACTGGACACCGGAGTTCGCCATTTTGGCTCCGACAGCGCTATGTTTTACTGCGCCAGCTTACAAGACGCTGGATCCGAAATGGCCCCGGTTTCGACCTTGTCTGCTCATTAATACGCGCTCTCTCTTGGTTTTGTTATTTCACAAGCTGCTGCTCCGCGTGTGTGCGTCATTGTGTTTAAACGAGACTGTTTCATTATTTTGGTTTCTTAACGGTTTGCAATGTTTGTTTGTTGTTAACGGAACTCTTATTTAAAGAGGCGGTTTATATCGGAAAGACTACAAGACAGAAAGAGCAACGCACAACGACTGCAGAGAGAGGTAAACACAACTTAGTTCACTTTGATTTTAAAGTACAGTGCAAAAAAATAAATGGTATTTTTTTAATTATGCGAATATCCACAGGACTGCACTGTTGCTAACTCGCATGGCTGTGCGTGTAGAGTAAGGAGACCGCGTGGAAGTTAAAACCATCTGGACTCTTAATTCAGGATCGGGGATTAATAAAATATATGTAGACAACAGATTAAATAGATTCAGTTTCGGAGAATGATGGTTTAAATGTATTTTTGGTATTGTAATACATGTACATATATATGAGTTATTTACCAATGTTTTTAGTGTCTCCTTTTCTTCAGTGAGAACGGATCAGCCTCACTCAAAGGAAGTTTCTGAGATGGAAGCAGCTCACATCAGCCCAGAGCTTCCTATTCGATGGGTTGTTTCTGCAGACAGGACTGTTGAGATCAAGGAGGAAGTGACTGAGCTGGGGTGTGACCAGGCCAATGAGCGGATCCTGCAGGAGGAAACCCCACCTTCTAGCATCACTGAGAGAGGTGAGTAACACTGGAATGCAGATCTATAGAGGGGGGGCTTTATTGAAAGAGGGGAAGAAAGCCTGTGGAATACATTGTGTTAGGGAGTCATTTATTTTAGTTTGGGTTCTTCACCTGAAAGCTGTTGACAGTCCAGTTTGTTTACATTCTCCATTAATAATTTACACCCCAGTTTTGGAACCTGCTTGTGGCAACATCATGTCACTGTATGATATTATTGATGCCCTAATTTACATGGAAACAGTGTTTATTTCTCAAATAGTCTAAACTGGAACTATTGTACACATGAAAGTGGATTGCTTTTAAGATCAGACTGTAAATATGTGAATATCCTGATACGTGCTTAGAAATGTACAGACACGTTTTTCATTGTTAAATGTCTGTTATTTGAACAGGTCTTCAGGGTACAACTGACTGAATTATGAGACACAAAGTTACATAACATTTACCTAAATATTTTAAAATGATTTTGCTGCAGGTAGATATCAATGCTAAGACTGTATACATCAATTCAATTATTATTATTTGTTTATTTAGCAGACGTCTTTATCCAAGGCAACTTACAGAGACTAGGGTGTGTGAACTATGCATCAGCTGCAGAGTCACTTACAACTACGTCTCACCCGAAAGACGGAGCACAAGGAGGTTAAGTGACTTGCTCAGGGTCACACAATGAGTCAGTGGCTGAGGTGGGATTTGAACCGGGGACCTCCTGGTTACAAGCCCTTTTCTTTAACCACTGGACCACACAGCCTCTTCAATATTTTACAGCAACTGATTGTATCCCTGTAGTTGCTCTATTAGTTGTTGTGAAAATGTCAAAGCAGTCTTCCACAGGCAGATCTGCATATTTCTTCTTCACAATGATATAATGGGCAGTGTTTACATTGGGGGTTGCCTTGTTCTGTGACCTGTGGGCGACCCGACCCGAATATCGCCAGAAATAATATCAAACATGCTATTGAAATACAGAAAGCATATTTCAATTCAAAACGCAAATTTAAAAAGAAAACCAATACTCTCAGCGAAGCATCCAGTTAGACGAACATTTTACTTGGTAGATTCAGATACAGACACGCAGCATCATGTTTGGATAAACCGAGCTTAAAAAAAAACAGCAAAGTTAACGCAAAGATGAGTTTCCCGTCTTTTTGACATCATGCACTGTACGAATCCACTTTAACTTTTACTATCGTGGAAAACAACAACTTCGAAATGTTTCCAAACAGAACTTTCCACTCCTAAACATTCTCCAGTAGACAGCTTTCTTTTTATATCAACAGCCTCCATACTTAATAATGCAGAATCACTTTTTGGCTGTATTTTTTAGAGCATAAACACGAGAACGCAGAGTCGCCTCTCGCTGCACGTTTCACTCTTTGCTCGCGTGGGATGTATGATTCTAAATCGGAAGTCATTTTAGGAGGTATTTGCAAGAGCAAAAAAACACTCGCTAAAATGTAATTATGCATTTATTTATAAAGCACCCGAGCCCAAGTGCTTGACCCGACCCGAACCCGACAGTAGCAGCTGAGGATGAAGTTTCACACTGGAACTCAACAGGTGACTCCTCTACAGGTCCTGTCTGGGGTCTCCATGCCTCAGCCACTTCTATCAGGGTCTCCCTTCTATCTGAGAATCCATGATAATTCCATGCTCTTTTCTTTCAGGGCTGTTCTTCATAAGGCTTGTAGCCGCATTCTTTAGCAGCATGTTTGCAGTTTCTCCAGCTCTATCTATAGCTTTCTCAGGCTCGTCATCTCTTTATTTTCTTTTTCCTTTTAGATTTTAAGGAGTGCAGGTACCCGTTGGTACCTCCTGTATTAGATGCCATGTTGTAATGTGCACTCCAGGTTAGAATGCTGAGACAAGTTATGAAAAAATGTGCTTTGTGGTCAATAGCAGGCATTCGGGGGCACGTTTTTATAAGGTGTGTAATGCATCATATGTAAAATAAAAAAGATGTCTTCTGGTTTTTTTTAGGTACTGGTATGACACTGGTACGTCTTGGTAGAAGAGAAGAATCAGAAATGGCATCTTCTCACATTAAAGAGGAGACTCCTGAACTGGAACCTGCCCTCATTAAAGAGGAGATTCCTGCACTAGAATCAGTCCATATTAAAGAGGAGAGTCCTGTACTAGAATCAGTCCATGTTAAAGAGGAGAGTCCTGTATTAGAATCAGTCCATATTAAAGAGGAGAGTCCTGTATTAGAATCAGTCCATATTAAAAGGGTTATTCTCAATTCTAAACCCTTAAGCAGCTTGCAGGGCTCTCTTCCCTGTCCTGGATGTGGGGAGATTTTTAATCCTGAAGGAAACCTTGAAACATCTCCTGGAAAGACTCTGCATCGCTGTGCTGGATGTGTGGAGACTTTCATGGAGTCAGGAATCTTGAACGGACAGCAGCAAACAGGCACTGGAAAGACTCCATATAACTGTCATGAATGCGGGGCAGATTTCAGACCCCACAGCACCGTGAAACACCACCTGCGAGTTCTGAAGGTACAGCTGGGTTATCCTTGTGAAAGGCAGGATTCAGAGATGGAGCCTGTCCACATTAAAGAGGAGCTTCCTGAACTAGACCCTGTCCATGTGAAAGAGGAGCTTCCTGAGCTGGAACCTGTCCACATTACAGAGGAGACCCCGGCACTTGAACCTGTCCAGATTAACGAGGAAAGTCCCGAGGTAGAATCAGCAGAACGTGAACACCTTTCAGGTAAGACTGAAAGCATGCAGAGATGAATGACAGGGTGTATTGCTCTATTGAAAGCACGCAGAGATGAATGGCAGGGTGTATTGCTCTATTGAAAGCATGCAGAGATGAATGGCAGGGTGTATTACTCTATTGAAAGCATGCAGAGATGAATGGCAGGGTGTATTACTCTATTGAAAGCACGCAGAGATGAATGGCAGGGTGTATTGCTCTATTGAAAGCATGCAGAGATGAATGGCAGGGTGTATTGCTCTATTGAAAGCATACAGAGATGAATGGCGGGGTGTATTGCTCTATTGAAAGCATACAGAGATGAATGGCAGGGTGTATTGCTCTATTGAAAGCATGCAGAGATGAATGGCGGGGTGTATTGCTCTATTGAAAGCATGCAGAGATGAATGGCGGGGTGTATTGTTCTATTGAAAGCATGCAGAGATGAATGGCGGGGTGTATTGCTCTATTGAAAGCATACAGAGATGAATGGCGGGGTGTATTGCTCTATTGAAAGCATGCAGAGATGAATGGCAGGGTGTATTGCTCTATTGAAAGCATGCAGAGATGAATGGCGGGGTGTATTGCTCTATTGAAAGCATGCAGAGATGAATGGCGGGGTGTATTGCTCTATTGAAAGCATGCAGAGATGAATGGCGGGGTGTATTGCTCTATTGCTGTATACTGTAGTGTGATAGATACTCTTCCGGTAATCTGTTGCTCCTCACAATTCTAAATGTGGACGTCCTCATTTAAACAAAAATTAAAAATGGAAAACCTCAAACCCTAATGATATGGAACACTATTAAATACAAAACAAAGACTGCCATTGAGATGTTACGGTTTAAAAAACACATCTGATGTATTTCAGGTAAAAACAGTACATGAAGTAGACCATGCATTTTTTATAATCCCTGCCATTGTCGTGTCTTCGCCATAAACAAAGTGGTCATAGACACATTGTCATGAAGTATTAATATTACTTTTTAACTGAAATAAACACTTCAAATAAATGTGGAAAAAACTATATTTACTCACAAACAATTACTAACAAAATCTAGGATTGCATTCCAAAATAAAAATAATTTAAATGTTGACCTAAAACAATAAAACAAGTGATTTATTTTGCAAGCTTTAGTACCACATGCAGCTGATCAGCAGTTTCTGTATCCTGGGTAGAGTTGGTAAAACAGGTTGCGATGCATATTTCTCATTTCTATCAATTGTCATTTCTGGAAGACAGCTGTATGATTTATTTGCCTTCATATACGCCTAAAGAAATACGCATATCTACAAAAATAAATGAACAAATAATTCAGCATCAATAATTTAAGCCAATTTGGAGTCACTCATGGTGTGTAATTTTACTGAACAGCTAATCTCGAAGGATCAAAGAGTCAACAGCTTAAAACTACTCCCTGTCATGGTTTTATTATTCCTCTATAGGAAAATAATACATTCAAACTGCAGTATAAAAAATATCCCTGAATATCTGAAAAATAAGATTTTCCAGGAGTATTGGGACTATTTTGCCCTGGCAGAAGGATACATGAAAAACAACTTAAATCTGAAGTTTAAAATCGTAGTGTTTTTTATAGAAAATAAATATAGAGCAAGTTTATGAGCATAGTAGCCGTCGACGGGGTGTGGGTAAGACATATCCTGCTGTCCTTCTGGGTGGTAGAAGGCTCTGGGCACTTGTGTCTCACAACCAGGGTGGGATAAATCGCATTCAAAACCTGATGGCCATGGGACTGTTTATGATGGTCAACATTTTCAAATGGGGACAGTATGAGGAGACGTGTATTTTGCACACACATTGCTTTTGCGTTTTCACTGCTCCCCCCGATCATCAGCTGTTGAACGTTGTCAATATGTTTTGTTAAAGGTAGTTTTAAAATTAATTTGACACCCATTATGTAAAAAGAGGCTGACATTAGCAGGAGTGATATTAACACTAGAACCTCCAAGATTTCAGACTACATACACCCACCTCACCAGCAAAACGTGCGGCTCCGTTTTAAAAACAGCTTTGATATGAAAATGAAAAACAAACCATCAGATAGAACTTAATGTTTTTATTTATGAACATCATACATCACATTTGCAGAGCAGAAACACTATTTACGTTGAAAATTACTTTCATCTTTTTTTCAAAAAGAGCACATATACATTAACGTGAAAAACTAATAAAATAAATTTTACGCAATAAAAATTATAAAACATAAATAACTAGTTATAAAAATAGCATAAAACAAAAATATAACATCTTCTGCAGCGTGAAAGCGCTTTCAGTGAAACAGAGTTCAAAGGCTGTCTGTCTGTTCCGAGTTCTATTAAAGCTTTCTAAATACAATCTACACAGAAAACACGCTTTTCAACTGTAGCAGCACATTTGCCACAGACTGCCTTTTCACAACGGGTGCAAACATCATAAGTTCTGTTTCTATTGCATTTAGCATCCTTTTATTCCAGTCGGCTTTCGTGTCTCTTATCAAAATGTTCCAGGGCTAGCTGCAGAATGAAGCCCCTCCGAGTGACTGTGTTGCCCGTGCACTCCTTGTACAAAACCAAAGCATTGATGGCTGCCAAGTCCACAACATTATAAAAAACAGACACAGGCCACCTGCGAGTACTGCCTTTGACAGAATACAGCCGTGCCATTTGATCCACTATATCCACACTGTATTTCGTTGCGTTGTAAAATGTCTCTGGCTTTCGTTTAGGATCCATCATGATGGTCACTGATCTGTGCAGAGCTTAAAATACGCACATTTTTTTAGCGTAGCTATATCACACTGTGTTGTGATTCAGTGTGTATATTTTGGGACAACTGCTAATAAAATTAATAATATATGATGTGTAGAATGACTTTCATTAGTGTTTCAGCACTCGACAGGAGTATATAATACGTTCTTTCACAATGACTTAGATTTTATTACAAAGCCCAGACTAAATTGTTGGCTGTATTGTATTGATTCAATGTGCCGCGTAAACTGTGGGTCTGGCGGTTGAAGAAGCAAGCGCTTATAACGTATTCATTTTTACGATTCTGCAGCTGAAACACCGTATGGGTATTTAATTCAAATATTTACTAACACTTAATAACAGACATGCACGAGATGTTCACATACGCAGAGATATTTAAATTTGAATTGCAAAAGCAGCAGTGTGGAGTAGTGGTTAGGGCTCTGGACTCTTGACCGGAGGGTCTTGGGTTCAATCCCAGGTGGGGGACACTGCTGCTGTACCCTTGAGCAAGGTACTTTACCTAGATTGCTCCAGTAGAAACCCAACTGTATAAATGGGTAATTGTATGTAAAAATAATGCGATATCTTGTAACAATTGTAAGTCGCCCTGGATAAGGGCATCTGCTAAGAAATAAATATGCATTCATCACAGTTCACTCTAGGAGTTGGTCATGGTTATGAGGGAGAATCGCTAGCAGAGTGAATGTGTAAGAATGCTTTCCAATAACCTTTGTCTCGCCTTCTTTCTTTAGTTTCTAAAGCAGATGAAGGAGAACACGACTCCACTCCATCACCGCACTGCAAACCACTTACTCTGGAGAGTACAGAGACTGCACATTCTGTGTGTGTGAACAATTCTGAAACCCGGGGCAATTTGAAGACCTTGCCTTGCTCTACTGAAGATGGGAAGAGTTCCTGGCAATTAGGATCTCCTAAAACTCACAAGGGGACTCACACTGGAGGGACTACATTTCCCTGTGCTGATTGTGGGAAGAGTTTCAGTCATGTTTCACAGCTTAAAATCCACCAGTGTGTTCACACAGGAGATAAACCGTATCACTGCTCTGAGTGTGGGAAGAGATTCAGTCGTTTATCAAACCTTAGAAGACACCAGCACAGTCACACAGGAGAGAAACCACACCACTGTAATGAATGTAAGAAGAGGTTCTCTCGAATAGAACATCTTAAAACTCACCAGTTAATTCACACAGGAGAGCAACCGCACCACTGTAATGATTGTGGGAAGAGTTTCATTTATTTATCAAAGCTTAAAAGACACCGGATATTTCACACAGGAGAGAAACCGTATCACTGTAATGAATGTGAGAAGAGGTTCTCTCGAATAGAACATCTTAGAACTCACCAGCAAATTCACACAGGAGAGAAACAACACCACTGTAATGAATGTGAGAAGAGTTTCTCTCGATTAGACTATCTTAAACATCACCAGCAAATTCACACAGGAGAGATAGCACACCACTGTAATGATTGTGGGAAGAGCTTTACTGTATTAGGAAGTCTTAAAAAACACCAACGAATTCACACAGGAGAGAAACCGTACCAGTGTAATGACTGTGGAATGAGTTTCAGTCGAACAGAGAACCTTAGAATACACCAACGAATTCACACAGGAGAGAAACCACACCACTGTAATCAATGTGGGAGGAGTTTTACTCGAGCAGAGTGCCTTAGAAAACACCAACGAATTCACACAAGAGAGAAACCGTACCACTGTAATGAATGTGGGAGGAGTTTTACCCGAAAAGACAGACTTAAGAAACACCAACGAATTCACACATGAGAGAAACCCTGAATGCTGGGAGGGAGTTAATCTGGTGGGATACCTTTCAAAACCAGAAAGTTCTCGCAAGACAGAAACCCTGTCGCTGCAAAGATTCATGTGATTAAATGTATAATGTATTTAGAGTTCAAAATCATTTTTAACAAACAAGCCCCTCTCTTATATCTATAAAAAAAACAGTACCGACCATCGTGGGATTTGTTGTTCTTTCTTCTTTAGAAGTCTTCAAACAGTTTCCACAGTCCTAAAGGAAGGTAGGACACCGATGTATTGAATTCGCAGTGCATAGCTTAGAATTATAATGTTGTTTAAATGCTTGTAGTGATATTTGTTGTCTATATACAGTATGTGTAGGTGATGCTTGATGTAGGCGTTTCTGAAGTATTGTTCATATCTAGTAGTTTTTCTTCAAGGTATTTAGCTTCTGAATAAACTTTATTTTCTCAAGTAGTCTATTCTTTTTCTTTGTTTGTTAAACAGCACTATCAAGCATTTAGTGGAACCCAAGACATTGTTAAACTGAGCCATTCTAATATTACAATATCTCACATGTTTGAAGTAAAAATACACATTCACACCCGAGTAAGAACCTCTGATCCTGCTGAAATAAGAAACTGTGGGGGACTTGTATCAAGATCAACCGACACAGCACTAAATTGGAGGAGTGTAAAGTAGCGCTCTGCCGCGGCACAAATTTGACCCCGTCCCGAATGTATTGACTGGCCCAAAATTAACGAGGCACAGTGCAAACTGGCACATGTAAATGTGCCTGTGTTCTGAAACCCTCAAAATGGGTTAACGTTAGCACAGATGAACAGACTCATCTGAAAAATAGCGCCTCCCCTCCAAATAGGCTGCCTCAATCAAAACAATAGGTAGGTCATTTGGAGTACTCTCCCTCTGTTTCTGGGTTGTTAGGGAAGGTTAGGAGCCTGCACTCTTCGCCGTAAGAAATGTTTCTTGGGCTCCCGAGTGGCGCATCCAGTAAAGGCGCTCCGCGTGGAGTGCAGGATGCGCTCTATAGTCTGGACGTCACGAGTTCGACTCCAGGCTATTCCTTTGCCGACCAAGGACGGGAGCTTCCAGCAGGCCAATTGGCCGAGCGTCGCCCGGGGGGAGGGAGGGTTAGGTCGGCCAGGGTGTCCTCGGCTCACCGCGCACCAGCGACCCCTGTAGCCTGGCCGGGCGCCTGCGGGCTTGCCTGTAAGCTGCCCAGAGCTGCGTTGTCCTCCGACGCTGCAGCTCTTGGGTGGCTGCATGGTGAGTCCGCAGTGTGAAAAAAGTGGGCGGCTGATGACACACGCTTCGGAGGACAGCGTGTGTTCGTCTTCGCTCTCCCGAGTCAGCGCAGGGGTGGTAGCGGTGAGCTGAGCCTAAAAATAATTGGCCATTCTAAATTTGAGAGAAAATAATAAAACTAAATTATTTTAAAAAAATGCTCCTGCCTACCGTGAAAAATAGTCATTGTATTTTCCTTACAGTATTTTACATTACTGTACTCTTCACCTCCCCTGTTGATCTCATACTTTTATCAAGTAGAAGCAACGCTACAATAGCTGTACGAGGTCTGGCTCAATGCCGTGCATTTGGTTACTACGGCAACGGGGTCAAACAAATACCGGCTGTTTGGGGGCACAGTGGTGTCTGGCCATGGGGAGAGAGCTTCTGAAGATAGGTTAGGATGGAGGGGGATTTGATTCATTGCCTTGCTGTCTGAACTGATATAAGTTACAAATAGAAACAATCCCAATGGTGTATATACAGTTATGGGTAATGGGGATTCTCCAGGTGTAGATGTTTGCCAGTCCATGTTGGAGCCTGGCAGGTTCCATATGCGTGCTTCTGTTTGTCTCGTTGCTCTACAGTAATACATGAATGATAAGTTAGGCTACAGCGGTTTATTTGTTCTTTTTAAACTCCTTTCCATTTCACATCTGCAGCACCACACTTGATTTAGTCTGTTTGCTCATGTGTGTTTTGTATTGGTGTTGTTGTCTGGACATGTTTGTGTATAGCTGTTGATTGAGTTGGATAAGAGGCTCCTTTCTGTTTGAAGGAACACTGGATCTGTGTAACCTTCCTCAGATGAGGTGGAATCACCCCCAACACAAAACAAAGACAAATCACAGTCAATTATTTATCAAATAAATGATGTCAATATTATGATTAAGTGTCAACGTGCTAAATGGGTCATTCCATGATAAATCACCCTGAGGAATATTAGATTCAACACTACCAGCTCCAATTTAGGGTTGTTGATGGCAAAAAAAATAAATAATACGTTTTCAGACTGATCGGGTCAAGGGGTCAAAGGTTATAGAGGGGGTCACAATTTGATTGATTTTGAACCCCACCCACCGTTTGATCAATCTGCGAAAGAGCGTGTGGCAATTCACATGGAAGTGAGAAGTGACTTTGAGACGCCACACAGGCGCACAGGATTTATTATCTACACTGGGTGTTTATATTTCACACTGTCAGGTTTGCTACCAGCAATGGTATCGCCCTGAGGTACTGTACGTGTAGAAATAACATTTCATAATCAAAAAGAAAAGTTGTACTTTAAGCAGAGTCTCGCAGCCTCTGCAGCACGGTGTACAAGCATGTGCAAGGTCACGTTGATACTGGCTTCATTTTATTAACATCTTTAACATAAGAGCAACCAAATGTGTGAATGCAAGGACGCTGTTCTCTTCCCTCGGTACACTTTTATAGGATTGCCAAGATCCCTCTGATCTCAAATAAATCACATCCCAGGGACTGTAGTTTTAACCAGTATCTAACATAAACAATCTCAAATCAAGCAGCTGTCTTCCTCAGCTGTCTCCGCTACCTTTAGGTAGTCTCTACTGCCACCTGCTGCTTTATCGGGCACAGGCAGTTTCTTTTATTTTTCCTGGTACGTAGACTTTTGCTCCCAAGACCCGCCCCTCAACCAATCAAAAAGGTCCGAGCGACACACCCTCGTTCAACCTTCAGTGTCAGCTCCATGATTGACAGGCGGGTTTTGGTCCTTTGGGAGAAAAAAAAAATCGAATATTAAAAATCTGAAAAATAGACACGTATACATTACCCCATCCCACTCCAGAAAATTTGGAATAATAATGGCAAAGGTAGCACTAGTATTTTTTTTTCTCAATGTAAATGTTTTTTATCATGAGCGACCCTGAGCACCGAGTCTGGTGTAAATCAGAGGGGTGGGGGTGTTACCTGTTGGGCGATTTGTCACGGAATGACCCAAATAGATTTAGTTTCACTGTAACAAATAAACTTGGTCCTTAGGCAGGTAAGTGTATCACCGTTTGTTAGGACAAAGATAATAGTGACAGACAGCAGGACCTGAAAAACACATTGAAAAGAAAAAGTTCCACAAAAGTCATGGTTTAACATTTATTCAATACAATTCCATACATTAGAAACTTGTTCTATGAAAACATAATTCTATGAAGAAACTTAAATTAATATCCCAAAGGTGGAATTTTGTGAGGCAGACAGACTAACAAGTTCAGCTTGTTCGAAGTGGAACATGAATAGATTTTAGCTTTTTGGCTGACAGCGATGTGGGGATGCGGTTTGTGAATCGTGGAGATTTTGTTTAGACAAAAAGTTCCAAGCAGTAGTTACATCGTATGTTACTATTGGATCAAATATATAAACACATCTCGCTACACAGTACAGCAGCAGTGTGGAGTAGTGGTTAGGGCTCTGGACTCTTGACCGGAGGGTTGTGGGTTCAATCCCAGGTGGGGGGACACTGTTGCTGTACCCTTGAGCAAGGTACTTTACCTAGATTGCTCCAGTAAAAACCCAACTGTATAAATGGAGAATTGTATGTAAAAATACTGTGATATCTGTATAATGTGAAATCTTGTAACAATTGTAAGTCGCCCTGGATAAGGGCGTCTGCTAAGAAATAAATAATAATAATAATGAACACATCTCGCTACACAGTACAGACCACTGTAAATCAATACCATGTTTATTGAATTTTTCCAGTATTGCATGTACAGTTGTAATGTATCTGTTGGAATACAGTGAATTAACAGTACAGCTATGGGCAAAAGTTTTGCATCTCCCTATATTATTAAATCATTTTGCTTTAGAGTCGAATGAAGCCTGTGGAATAATGCTACGTTAACATACTGAATTACATACCGCTTTGTAGTTTTCCATACTTAACGAAAAACTGACAATTTAAAAAGGTGACATTTCGAAATCCAACATGCCTTAAATACAACTGTACACTGTTAAGGCTTCCGATAGATATCGTTCTGTAGACAGCAATCACATGACCTTAACACTGACCTATCGCCAGAGCGCTCGCTCTGTGTCCCGCCTCCAGATAGACAATCCGGCCCTGTGATTTGGGAATTTGTGTTTTGATTGACAGTTCTCTAAACCTTGCTACGGAAACTATATATTTTTTACGTCTAGCCGTTAAAGTGGGCTCAGAAAAAATGGAAAATGGACTCGGGGCTGGGATAGTAATAAAACCAAATAGAAATAATCTCTCAGCAAAAAGAAAAAAAAATTGAAAACTGAATAGGTCGATAGTTTTCAAGCGAGGAAGTTTAATTTTACTACAACCATTAAAATATTTCATATATAAAATGTAATAAATTTTTAGCATTTTGGATGTTCGCACTCATGAACAAAAACTCAAATTATGTTATTTGCTTCTTAACAGACATCCTTATCCAGTGTGACTTACAATTGTTACATTATTTTTTAAATACAATTACCCATTTTTACAGTTGGGTTTTTACTGGAGCAATCTAGGTAAAGTACCTTGCTCAATGGTACAGCAGCAGTGTCCCCCACCTGGGATTGAACCCACGACCCTCCAGTCAAGAGTCCAGAGCCCTAACCACTACTCCACACGGCTGCCCATGTTAGTATAAAAGGATAATTAATAATAATAAAAGAGAGTGTAAATGACCCACTGTTGTGTGTGTTTGCAGCCCAGCTGCGAACTTAAAACATTTGAAAAAATAAATAAGACAAGGAATTTTCTGACGCCTAAATAGGGTCTGACAAAAAAAATATATTTTTCGTGATGGCCACATTCTTTTTTCTTATCAGACATCTATCCAAAAAAAAAAGTGGAAATCGCATTGAAAAGTATGGGGGATGAAAATTTGAATATCTGTTGAATGGATTCATATTTGGTCTTGGTTCTGGGTGAGGGAAGAAAATTGTGAAAAATGTGTCCATTTTTTCATATTAATCTCTTCAGTGACCGGGTTTTTGTCTTGCAGTAATGTTCTGGTTTTTAGTAATTCCCACCAGATAAACTATTTCCCAACATTCAGGGATACATACAGCGGTATTGTTTCTCTCCTGTGTGAATTCGTTGGTGTTTTCTAAGGCCCTCTGCTCGAGTGAATCTCCTCCCACATTCATTACAGTGATATGGTTTCTCTCCTGTGTGAATTCGCTGGTGTCTTTTAAGAGTTCCTAATTCAGTAAAGCGCTTCCCACAAACATTACAGTGATATGGTTTCTCTCCTGTGTGAATTCGGATGTGATTTTTAAGATGCTGTAATTGAGAAAAACTCTTCTCACATTCATTACAGTGGTGTAGTTTCTCTCCTATGTGATTGCGCCGTTGTCTTTTAAGGTGCGATAAACGACTGAAATTGTTCCGAAACTCAGCCCAGGAAAATGGAGTCCCTCCTGTGTGATTTCCCTTGTGAGTTTTAGGAGAGCCTAATTGACAGGAACTCTTCCCATCTTCAGTAGAACAAGGCAAGGTCTTCAAGTTGCCCCGGGTTTCAGAATTGTTCACACACACAGAATGTGCAGTCTCTGTACTCTCCAGAGTAAGTGGTTGTCTGTCTTGTACAGAGGGAATTTGAACTCTCATTGTTTTAAAATGTTCTTCTTGTGGTGTCGTCTCTCTGTGTTTCTTGCGCTGTGGATTGCCACTAGAAGAGTTTTTGCAGTGGGGTGATGGAGTGGAGTCGTGTTCTCCTTCATCTACTATAAAAGCTAAATAAAGAAAGAAAGAAAGGAAGAGAGACAAAGGTTATTGTACAGCATTCTTACACTTTCACTCTTCTGCAGGACATACCCTCATAACCATGACCAACTCCTAGAGTGAACTCTGATTATAACAGTTAAACCCACTCGATAACATTCCTGTTGAGGGACTCCAGAGTGGCGCATCCGGTAAAGGCGCTCCGCGTGGAGTGCCAGATGCGCTCTACAGCCTGGAGGTCGTCGGTTCGAGTCCAGACTATTCCACAGCCGACCGTGGACGGGAGCTCCCAGGGGGCGGCGCTCAATTGGCCGAGCGTTGTCCGGGGGGGAGGGAGGGTTAGGTCGGCCAGGGTGTCCTCGGCTCACCGCGCACCAGCGACCCCTGTAGTCTGGCCGGGCGCCTGCGGGCTTGCCTGTAAGCTACCTGGAGCTGCGTGGTCCTCCGACGCTGTAGCTGCGAGGGTGTTGCATGGCGGGCCCGCAGAGTGAAAAGAAGCGGTCGGCTGACGGCACACGCTTCGGAGGACAGCGTGTGTTCGTCATCGCCACTCCCGAGTCAGCGCAGGGGTGGTAGCGGCGAGCCGGGTTGAAATAAAAAGAATTGGACATTTAAAAAATTTGAGCAATACAATTATAAGATCAGGTTTACATGCAAGTGCTGTATTGAAATGTTTCTTCTGGTGACACTTGGCAACCCAATGAGACATCCCAGCATCGCTATAAAGCTGTGGGAGCAGCATGACTAGAAAGAAAATCTACCAGAAATGGGGAAAGATCTAACAGCATTTGAAAGTGGCATGATAGTGGATGCAGATCTCAGAGATGCCACAGTAGCAAGGATAGGTATGTTGCAAGCCGTAGACAGTGGTTGGGCAGCCTCTCTAGCTTAAATAGAGGTGAAATGATAAAAAATATGAATCTTCAGCACACTTCAGTGCTTAGTAACCAGTTTCTGAATGATTAATAATCAGCTCAGTGTTTCTTGTTTTGTATGATTACCTCTAAATCCCAGTTCACAATCAGGTGGACAATCATCACACAGGCTGGATCCCAGCTGGTTGTTCTCCTCAAGTGTACAGACATTATTTTCAGCAGGAACTTCCTCTGCGATGGGGACACATTCCTGTTCTATGAATTCCTCTTTAATAGGAACACATTCCAGTCGAGGGACCTCTTCATCTTTAACACATGTCATCTCTGTAACCTGCTTTAGACTTGCACACCACTCCTGATCAAAGGACTCCTCTTGTGTGTGAACTGATTCTATCCTTGGCCACTCCTGTGCTTCAGATTTAGGTACAGCATGGCTGTCTTTGGGATCTGTGTGAAAGACAATTTTACAACATTATAATAATTTATGAGGTGTTTTTATTTATTTATACAGATATAGTTTCTGAAGAAGTGCTTTTTGTAATATACTTATTTATTTTTAAACGGATATAGTGCACCCAGTGACATTATCCTGAGCTGGGAATGAGGCTGGATCCAACACTGCTTGTAAAGTATTTGCGGCAGAGGGGTGAACAATGCCTCAAATTGAAACGGAAATACATTTTCTTAAATAATAACAATAATAAAAGAACATTTCGCCTCACCCACATTTCCATGTTTTATATTTTTGTTACAAGCATTGTCTGCAGAACTGACCCTTACACTTTTCATCACAAAATATAAACATGCACGGCTAAATCGACGATGCACGTTCAGGGTATATATCTAAAATGAAAAAGTATAACCGGTGTGGTAAAGTATATGGAAACGTTAGAGGGGGTATACTGGCCCCCCACATAACCCAAAGTCTGTACCCCGTGGCTTAAATACTGTGATAAAATGATAGAAAGAAAAATGTAGTCCTGCCATTTAAAAGTCTGATCAATGGAGACATCCGTCTCACTGCGCGCAAAGCATTGTGGTATTATTATTATTATTATTTATTTCTTAGCAGACGCCCTTATCCAGGGCGACTTACAATTGTTACAAGATATCACATTATACAGTATTTCACATTATACAGATATCACATTATTTTACATACAGTTACCCATTTTTACAGTTGGGTTTTTACTGGAGCAATCTAGGTAAAGTACCTTGCTCAAGGGCACAACAGCAGTGTCCCCCACTGGGGATTGAACCCACAACCCTCCGGTCAAGAGTCCAGAGCCCTAACCACTACTCCACACTGCTGCCTGACTATATGGAGTCAATACAGGCGTGCAAAATGTTGCTGGGTTTCGCCATTTAAAAAAAAAAAATGCATAACACTTTTGAAGTAGGTTTCACATTTGCTAATGCTGTCGTTTCAAAAAACGACAACATTAGCAAATTATGACAATACGTAGTTATTATGAAAAATGCTATTTTCTGAGCACAGTCCCGATCGTTTGCGCATGCGCAGAAACACCGCTCTGAAGAAGCGTATTGATTAAATCATTTAACAGTCCGGTAACACATAACAGCATAAAATATTATCAAGACACAGCAATAGAGTACAGTAAACTACCAACATTTTTTTTTTAACATGATAAAAACCAGCAACATTTCGTACGCCTGCATTGACTCTCCATAGAGTTGTTTTGCCTAACTCTCTATATTCCACAATGCTTTCTTTGCGTGCAGTGAGACGAAAGTCTCCATTGAAAATCAGTCGAGTATCTTGTTAAATAAAATATATTTTGAAACGCCCTTCTAAATATTATTGGCTGAAGCAGTTTTGAGTGAGGCTGGATTTTCATTGGTTAAAATATTAGTGTGTGCTCCCATTGGCTAGAAAGGTCGCAGCGTTTTCGGCACAGTGCGAGATTGACAGTTGGAAGTTTGTCTGGTTGATTGGAAATTTGCATGAATTGACAAATCAATTAATTAATTCTTAGGTGAATTAACAAATACGTTTATGAATTACTGTATGAATTGACAAACTAACGGCCGGTCCATAAGACGGCAACGTTCGGGCGACAAGAGTTTGCAAACCAAGCAGAAACATGATTTTGTCATGTGATGAAAAATGTCACCGGGTTCACCTTTGGACAATGAAGGAAGCAATCTAGGCTGCTTTTGAAAAAGAATTGAGTCCTATTCTGGGCAACACGTTGCCCTGTTGTTGACTGTGTGTGTAAAAAGTTATTTTAAGAGATGGACTAACCAAGCAATATACCATAAAAAAAATCAATCTTACCTTGAAATAATCCCTGGTTCTCGTTCCTCTGAAAGTCTTGTTCATTGCAGTCGGGGTTCATGTTTCTGAGAGGTTGTTTAATGTCTGCATCTGCAGCGTTCATGCATTCCCGCACTGCTTTCAACTCGCTCTCTGATATTTCCAATCTCAGCTTCAGACTTTCATTCTCTTTCTCCTTTCCAGCCATTTCCATTCGGAATTCAGTGAATTTGCCGCCGACAACTTTTGTGATTTGGCACAAGACGGTGTCTACAGCCGCTTTCACTGCGTGCTCGATGGTAGAGGCGAGCTCGTCTTGAAAGAACGACACGGAGACAATGACGTCCATCTTCACTGACTGTTAGTGTAGTAGGAATCCTCTTTGCTTTTACTGGAAAATTAACATTTAATATAAAAGCTTTTCTCCTAGTGCGATAAAGAAACTCGTTTTTCATTGCATTAGCGCTCCAGTCTGTCTGAGTTCTTAAATAACACAGAAAATGGACTCTCTTTTTCAGAACTCAAGCTGATAAGAAACGCAAAAATGCTGTAAAATCATCATCAGCTGCTCCTCTCTCCCCTGCATAAACAAAGCAACGTTTCAATTTCCTGTAACTAAATGATAGCGTCACTAGTAGTAGGCGTTTCTGGTTGGAATAGTCGCGTATGATTGGCTGCAGAAACATTCTAAACCTATGGTGAGCGAACAGAGCAACAGCGTGCTCGTGTTTTTATAGCGCAGACTTCCGCAGTTCTGCGCAGCTGCGTGACGTCACTAGGCTCCGCCCGCTGCAATGTGTGCAGATCCTGCACTGCGCAGCTCTGAGAAGTTGCTGCTGAGGCTGGCTGAGGTTGTGAACCAAAGAGACGATGCAGAGATCATGAGTGACCTGCCAATCGCAATTCAAATAGTTACTAAAACTAATGCTGCCTCCTTGTTAGTGGAGGGGAACGACATGTTATATTGATGCAAAGGAGTGAACAGCATTGTCAACGCTGTATTAAATAAATGTTTTTTTTTTTGTTTTTTTTTTAAATAAATGTATTAAACATGCAGCCATGCAATCGTATTGACTGTGAAACTGCACACAGATTTGTTACTCCGGCGCTGTGTCGTTTCCCTGCAGCCAGTACTTGCGTGGAGTCCTGGCGCCATCTACTGGAAGACGTGAGAGTAGCAGGGAGAGGTTTGTCATTCATTTCAATGGGAGAAAGATTATTAAGTCTCCAAACGGTATCTGGAAAGTTAATAATCGCATTTAAATTAATATATTAGCTCATGTGTTTGTATTATACATTACAGTGATACAAGGTATTATTAGCCATGTGTAACTAACTTTTGGTTGTGTATCAAAGCAAACTATTTGTGTGCTTGTTTAAATACACAATGAATTTCCTGTTTTTCATATATCACCACATACTTTATTATTATTATTATTATTATTATTATTATTATTATTATTATTATTATTAATACACTGAACGGTACCCGAATATAAAAATGTACCCGTTTACTCGATTATGTGGTAAACTGCCATCATCCCTCCCATCCCCCATCGCACGGGGAATTGAGCCCCAGCGCGTCCAATCACCGGAGGGCTCCTCGGTTCAGAAATACCCCGCAGCCAATGGCAGGCGAGAGAGGGGGCGGGTTTGTTTTCGCTTCGGTCCCTCACAATATTTTTCCCTGAAGGAGAGAGAGGAGGCTGGAGAGGCTGAATTAACGAGTAAGATTTTAAATGTGCATTCTCATTGTATTCAATTTGCTAACCGGTACGGACAAATTTGATTAGTTGTACTGAGAACTATTTGTTTCATGTAATCCTATTTTAAGAAAGAGGGTCCTTTTTAAAAAAAAAAAAATAATAAATAAATAATAATAATTGTATATACACACGCACAGGCCCACCAAGACGGCGGGCAGGCCGGGAACATTTACGCGGCCCGCTGCAGCTAAAAAATAACAAACTAACAAAAAAAAATCTGGTCAATTTTAATACCGAACATTTCAATATTTTTTTTAAAAAAACAATTACCAGCTCCAGGCCTCAGCCCCGCACGGGACCGCTCGCTGAAGCTGCGTGATGACGTCATCATCAACGTGCTTTCACGGGTTAAGGGTTATGGGTGCTTGAAAAATATTCTCAAGTCACACGAGGTCAATTGGAACGAGCTTGCAGATTTAGTACGAAGTTGTGGACTAGCTAATACGGTACTAGTGGATCATCCCTAGCTGCGTACTAACTTATTGCCAATTGCAACGAGAAAATATGGGGAATAAAGCTGTGGACTAGCTGATCCCCAGCTGTAGTTCGGAGCTCAGTGTTAAGCTCCTTATTGTGGTGCACTATGGGGCGGGCTCAGAATCAGAGTTAATGGTTCCAGCTATATTTATATTCATAAATATTGACACCTGCTTTTAAAGGGAGAGGCAGCATTGTTTTTGTTACAGGCATCAGTGGTGCCTAACCCTGAAAAAAACGATTCCACATTTCTCGCATTTGCAAATACTGTTAATAATGCAACGAAAATAAAAATGTTCTTGGCAACAAAAGTTTTTCAAAAGTTCTGAATCTGACAAAGAAGAAACAAAAATGAAATATAGTTTCTTAAAAAAAAAAAGAAGAGTTCTTCTATATTTGGAGTTTTTTTCTTGAGGAACACTAAGCGGTCTCCATGTCCTGGTTTGAGTGCGCTTCTCTGTGCTGTCCCCACATCTCCAGCAGTGGAGAACACTCTGTCAGCAGAGTCTGCTCTCTGGGATGCACACTAAGCGGTCTCCATGTCCTGGTTTGAGTGTACTTCTCTGTGCTGTCCCCACATCTCCAGCAGTGAAGAACACTCTGTCAGCAGAGTCTGCTCTCTGGGATGCACAGGTAACCCTTTGCTAGCGCGCTCACGTGCTCCACATAGTTCTGAATGATTTTGTGTTTCTCGCGCAGGCTGTGCATATGGAGTTATCCTACCTTCATGTGCTGACCGATCTGATGCCATCTGTAACTGTGATGGCGATGTTGTGCTGTCGATTTATGATGATGTCATTTCAAATGGACACTCAGATTGGTTGGTTGTATTCCCTGAATACTTGATTTGATCCTCACACATTTTACACACAGCATGACTTCTCATGAGTCCACAGTGGATTTTATAATCCGTCTGACGCAGGTTGAATTTCACAGTCGCCCTCCTTTATAAATGGATCAAGATGAATAACCTGAAAACGGGCTTGACAAAAACACCCTTAAAGAGTAAGTAGCGGGTTCTGAAAAATACAGCGTTACACGTCCCCCCGTGTTGCTACAACTGTCTAAATAACATACCTGCTGTTTCTCTTTTCATTGTTAACATCCTGACAACTTTTTACACGTAGAACTTTAAAGTCTGTTTCAAAGCTCTTTTCAAAATAGCGACTCTAGTGCACTGATAGTGTAAGGATTATTGCATCAGGGGTTAAATTCTCAACAAAAAAGTGCAGGTACTCCTTTGTGCAGCCAGGTGGAGTAGACCTGTGAAACATTAGACAAAATCAGTGCCAGGCAATACATACTTCTAAAATGTATAGATATCGGTACACAATACATTTATTAATACAAAATAATCCTGATAAAATGACTGATCAATTATAACCAATTCACTATAAACAAGGAAGCTGAAAATACTGAAGTATCATACCCTCTGCAGTTACCACTCAGTCATGTACTGTAATATAACACTTAAGTTCAATCTTAAATAACAAGCATTAAGTAGCTGCTGTAGAGAGGGAGTTTTGTTTGTTATCCTAAAAAGGTGTGATGTTATAAAAATAGAGATGCAAGTATCATTTAATAAAATCTGTTTAAACTCTTTGATTTCTATCATTTAGCTGTAGTTAGTCACACTAAATACCCTTTTAAATATTATTATTATTTGTTTATTTAGCAGACTCCTTTATCCAAGGCGACTTACAGAGACTAGGGTGTGTGAACTATGCATCAGCTGCAGAGTCACTTACAATTACGTCTCACCCGAAAGACGGAGCACAAGGAGGTTAAGTGACTTGCTCAGGGTCACACAATGAGTCAGTGGCTGAGGTGGGATTTGAACCGGGGACCTCCTGGTTACAAGCCCTTTGCTTTAACCACTGGACCACACAGCCTCCTGACAATTTTACTGAAAAGAAGCAGCTTAGAGATCACACCCTCTTTAATTGCATCATGATTGTATCACCTTTCTGAGTTTCTAGTATCTCCTTCATAGTTCATCTCAATCCACTACAAGAGACAATGGTTTCAAATAAATTAAGATACCTTTTTTTTTTTTTTTTTCTCCAGATGAAAAAAAAATCACGTTTCTGTTTAGTCAACCTTCAGGAATTTCTAGTCGCACATGTGCGCCTAATTTAAAATGTACATTCGCGCAAGTATTTTTGCCCATATTACAACTGTATGCAATTTAAAGGTGCAGTCACCAATTCCACACACATTTTCAGCCAGTCTTGTCTTGCAGGGGCCCTGATGCTCTCAAAGTAAATTTTTCTTCTTGTTGATCTTGTTGCTGTGAGCAGTGCTGAAATAATACTCCTTCATTGCACTGATGGAGTAGACCACTACTAGTCTAGCACATGCAAGAGTGTGCCACAATGCACCATTTTAATCCACACTACCTTGTAAATGCCACATACTTTAAAACTAACTTAGCACTGTTTTGATTTCTACCTGCAGTGGAAATCTATCTATTTACCACTATTTAAAAAACAAACAAACATGCTGGACATGTAGAGTTTTTTATGGTTTGCAACTCTGATGCAAGATGCCAGTTCTTCTATAGTATTTGGATTTCACACAAACTAACTCACCCCTTTCTTGTGAAGCCCTTCAATCACACTGCTCTAGTGCTGTGGGGTTTCTCTGTCCTATCACAGATAATACTGTCCAGGGGTCTGCAGTTACAGAAGAGTGCTAATGGGGTTGAAATAGTCAGTGTTCATGTGGTGCAGAGGAGTCCACATCAATGAACTGTTGCTGTTGCTTTAAGGTGCCTGTTTACCTGGGAAGAAACAAGACTGCCAGAGCCGTGCTGCAGATATCCTGCTGACAATACCTGAAGTAAGTTTCTTATTCTTTTACTCTTCAGTCCTAATTTTAATTATTTTAAATACAGTGTTTCAGCTGTGCAGATGTTTGATATGATGTGCTTGAATAAAACTTCTGAGTTGTATCGGAGAATTTCTTTCATTTTAATATTGATGTTTTAAAATGTAACTGTCCTAATGGGCAGCAGTGTGGAGTAGTGGTTAGGGCTCTGGACTCTTGACCGGAGAGTTGTGGGTTCAATCCCAGGTGGGGGACACTGCTGCTGTACCCTTGAGCAAGGTACTTTACCTAGATTGCTCCAGTAAAAGCCCAACTGTATAAATGGGTAATTGAATGTAAAAATAATGTGATATCTTGTAACAATTGTAAGTCACCCTGGATAAGGGCGTCTGCTAATTAATAATAATAATAATGACTGCCAGTGGCAGTTTTAGGTATAAGTATAACTGCAGCGGTTCTAGTGTTAAACAAATCTTATGTGGGGATTTACAAAGTATATATTCATGTTTATTGCATCTCTTGCCTGGTTAGTTCTGTGGGTGCTTACAAGCACCAATAAGTATACATGCAAATCTTTCACAGCACTAAACAGAAAATTCATTATAAAATCTGTCAACCTTTTCAACAATAACCTTTGTCTTGTGTGAAAGAAATGCTGTCATTTTCTAAGAAGTATTCCTGAGGATCTTATGCTTGAGTGGTTACATGTGTGGGAGCTTTTTATACATATTTTAATATTTCTCTGTTTAGAACTGTATTTGTTTCTGTGATTTTGGTCCATCTCTCTATCCTCCTTGTTATAGAAAATCTCCTTCATCTCACTCAGTGCAGCACATTTGGGAACATGGTAATGAATGGAGTCTGGAGCTGGTAAGGCAAGTTCATAGAATCTAAGAAGGGATTATAACAGATTGTATTTTCTGTTTTTTAGACAATTTATTCAGAAGACAAAACTGGATTATCCTTGTGAAAGAGAAGATTCAACGATGGAGCCTGTCCATGTTAAAGAGGAGAGTCTTGTACTAGAATCAGTCCATATTAAAGAGGAGAGCCCTGTACTAGAATCAGTCCATATTAAAGAGGAGAGTCCTGTACTAGAATCAGTCCATATTAAAGAGGAGAGTCCTGTACTAGAATCAGTCCATATTAAACAGGAGTGTCCTGTACTAGAATCAGTCCATATTAAACAGGAGTGTCCTGAACTAGAATCAGTCCATATTAAAGAGGAGAGTCCTGTACTAGAATCAGTCCATATTAAAGAGGAGCATCCTGTATTAGAATCAGTCCATATTAAAGAGGAGAGTCCTGTACCAGAATCAGTCCATATTAAACAGGAGAGTCCTGTAGTGGAATCAGTTCTTATTCAAGAGGAGCTTCCTGAAGTAGACCATTTTCATGTCAATGAGGAGGGTAACCATTTTAAAACAAGCAGCTTGCAGGGCTCTCTGTCCTGTACAGAATGTGGAAAGAGTTTCAGTCGGTTACAAAACCTGAGACGTCACCAGCGAATCCACACTGGAGAGAAACCGTATGTCTGTGCTGACTGTGGGAAGAATTTCAGTGAGTCAGGTGTCTTGAAAATACACCAGCGAATCCACACTGGAGAGAAACCACATACTTGTAATGAATGTGGAAAGAGTTTCAGTCAGTCAAAAAGCCTGAAACTTCACCAGCGAATCCACACTGGAGAGAAACGACATGTCTGCTCAGACTGTGGGAAGAGTTTCAGATGGTCACAAAACCTGAAATTTCACCAGCAAATCCACACAGGAGAGAAACCATATGTCTGTTATGACTGTGGGAAGAGTTTCAGTCAGTCAGGCTATTTGAAAAAACATCAGCGAATTCACACTGGAGAGAAACAACATGTCTGTGCTGACTGTGGGAAGAATTTCAGAGATTTACAAAACCTGAAACATCACCAGCAAATCCACACAGGAGATAAACCGCATCCATGTAGTAAATGTGAGAAAAGCTTCAACCGGTTAGCACGTCTTAAAAAACACCAGTTAATTCACACAGGAGAGAAGCCACATCACTGTAATGACTGTGGGAAGAGTTTCACAGAGTCAGGCAACTTGAAATTGCACCAGCGAATCCACACTGGAGAGAAACCTTATGTCTGTGCTGACTGTGGGAAGAGTTTCAGATGGTTATACAGCTTGAAAATGCATCAGCAAAGTCACACAGGAGAGAAACCTTATCACTGCTGTCACTGTGGGAAATATTTTACTGCTTCCAGTTCTCTTAAAAGACACAAATGCAAAGTTTAGGCAGAATGTGAGTGTGATTATACCTGCACTGCCAGTCTTTTTAAACAGCAGCTTAATATAAAAACTGTGAGAACTCTGGTTAATGTCTACAGATGACACAAATCCACCAATAGTAAACACACTGTTCTAAAGCCATCACATTATAAAGTACATTCCTGGTATGCAATAAGGCCCAACAGGGTGTCTATATACATCGAATATACAGACGTCTCGGAGCGTTGTGTGATACAAGGTGAAGCCGAGTGCCTCCAACCCCTGAGAAGTCTGTATATTCAACGTATACGGTGTGGGAGAAATTCATAGTTGTAATTGAATGTACTTTGTAAAATGACATTTCAAATCTGAAACTATGAGGCTTAAGATGCTGTGATGATAATTAAGTGTGTCTTCCCCCACCCTTCTCCCATAACATTCAAGATCTGCTTCAAAGGACTGGATATTAATAACAGAGAGTCGTAAAGATTTAAATTGGTTTTAGTTTAGATTGCCTGCCAGTGTGGTCTTATCTGTTAATTAAGAATGTCTGTGTGAAAGCCAATATATCATTTTCTTTGTATGAAAGGTTAAGATGTGCGACACCTGGTGGTTACGAGGTGCCATGACTTTCTCCCATGACTTGAATTGTTACCATGAAACATGGAACGTTTAAGTGAATAGAAATTACTAATTTCCTTATTTTGAAAGTGAATACAAAAACAAACCTTTACAAGGGTGTAATATTAACTTGTATAGCAAGCTCAGGGTTTTAGATTTACTAAAACTATCAGTTTGAAATGTAACAAATAAGTAAAAACCTAACTGATTTAAGTTGGTTTTAGAATCATTTTAATAACAAATCTGCCGGACGCAAGTTTAAGAGTTGTTTCAGTATGTTTTCCCAATGAAATTGAAATGTTTATTGTGTTTTAATGAAGTTCGAAGTGCGAATCATTCTTACATTATTTCACTTTAATTATTATATAACGTGTTTAATATGCTTGTAACGGTAATTTAGTTCGGAGAATGAAACTGACATGTTTATCCTTCTGCGATCAATATAACTAGCTAGCACAAAATGAAGTTTTGTTCTATACATGTTTTGAATTCTGTTCTGTCTCTTTCTCTCTCTCTCTCTCCATGGAGGAGGGTCGCTCCCTGTTTTAGTGACGCACATTGCTTGTGTAAAAGGAAGCGTCATTCAAACTTTGTAAGCCAATGAAAGGGCTGATTTTGTAGCTTCCTGTTTTACCCGGAAGTGATTGGATCACCAAAGTAAACTCCTCTTTGGGCGCTATATTTAAATCAAAACACGCATGAGCTCGTTCTCTTGGATTCAGACTCATCTTGCCATGAAGTAACCATTGAGCCTTCGCTTGCAATGGGGACCCATTCAAGCATCGTACGTATCTTCATCCTGAAGAAGACTCCTCGCTGCTACATCCTGCAACTCTACATGTTACAAAGAAGACAACTGCATTCCAACAAGGACCACATCTCCAGAATAAGTGTTACGATTCAAAGACTTTAAGATTCAAATAAAATACTATGTGTAGAAAGATCTACATGCAAACCAGAAGCAAAAACATTGAATACAGCGTAACACTTTGCTGAAATTAAAAGTACACTGATGCACAATGAAAAAGCAACAGTCTAGGCTTTACATCAATAGCTCTTTGGGCACATACATAATGTTAGTTACATTTTAAATAGGGAGCAGATAGGTTTGTTGATTGTTCGAGTTGTATTGTTCCTTGGGATAATAAAATACTGAGCTCAAGTCATGATGTCATAAAAATGACTAAGAATCTGTATAAATAGCCATTTGAAAATACATGATTTTAATTAACTCAAGAACAGCAAAAGATGCAACCATGCTCTGCTTGAGTAATGAAGATTGCCTGGTTGCTATCGGCATGATTGAAGGCATCTGTGAGAGAAGTTGCCCGGAGAATGAGGTGTTCTGCTTCAACAATCAGCAGACTAGTCCAGAGAAACCAGGAAACCGGCTCTGTGAGGGACAGGCCACGTCCTGGAAGGCAGAGGTCACCACACCAGCCCAGGACCGTTATGCCGACTGTTGCGTTGTTCAAGCCAACCAGTGGAGCGGTGGAAGTGTGATGATGTAGGGAATCTCCTTTAACACAAGAACGCCTTTGGTGCAGATTGAGGGCAACCTTACTCCTCAGCGATACATTGACCAAGTCCTTGAGGCAACAGTTTTTCTGTTCTTGCAAGGATATCCGGAAGTGTTGATTTTCCAGCAGGACAATGCAAGGCCACACAGTGCTAGGATTACAATTGCACGACTTCAAGAAAACAATGTCAAGGTCTTGCCATGGCCAGCTTTTTCTCCTGTCCAATAGTACATCTGTGGGACCAAATCACCAGCGCCATCCACAGGAGACAACTGCAACTAGCCAACCTTCAAAGGAAGAGTGGCGGAACATCCCACAGCAGTCTATCCAGAGGCTGATCAGGTCTGTGCACCAACACTGCCAGGATTATGTTAATGCTCAGGGAGGTCATACACGATACTAACTGTAAAGTTTTCATTTTGACAGTGTGTCACGTTTCATACGGAAAACTGATTCTTTGCTCTGTATTTTTTAGTGAATTTGTTTGATATCTATGTTTAAAATATTTGATTAAATCCATTAGACCGGAGAGTTGCATTTCTTTTGTGCATCAGTACACAAACAATTCTGCTGTGAATAAATGAAACAAGATAAGAACGATAGCGAACGGAGGGCACTTTGAAACCAAAAATAAATAAAAAAGGAAGGAGACAAAAAAGGTTAAATAAATTAAAAATGTCCAGCAGCCCAAGTGAGGATGATGACCAAGCCCCTCAAGCAAGGCTACAAAATAAAATACAAAGTAATCTATGAGGCTTTGTCTGGCCTGCCTGGCACTTGCAGCATCTGCAACCGCTTAACTGGGGCTTCGTGTTCAGCATCTGCTTCCCTCAAACCCTGTAATCTTTCCTCTAAGTTCAACATCCATTACGAAAAAGCTATGTTATGCAAAACACAAGAAGTCAGTAGCTAATGCTTCAGCCACCAGTGAGCAATGCAATATTTGTAATCAATCAATCAATCAATCAATCAATCAATCAATCAATCTCTCTCTCTCTCTCTCTCTCTCTCTCTCTCTCTCTCTCTCTCTCTCTCTCTCTCTCTCTCTCTCTCTCTCTCTCTCTCTCTCTCTCTCTCTCTCTCTCTCTCTCTCTCTCTCTCGACTGCTTCCCTGATAGTTTCATCAGTATTTATAATCGACTGTGTATTTTGCGCACAGTTTAGACCTGGTTTTGACATGACAATTGAAACGCAAATGATAACACTGCCGACGGTTTGCTAAATCGTTACATTTGTATGTAAACGAGTTCACTCCCCTAAAGTTCAGCCCATGTCCAGTGCTAACACTGACTTGCTGGGTGGGCACTAAAACACGGTTGCTAAATCACATAGGTGGGCAAAGTCTGTTTGCCCTCAACGTGCGCATGATTCTGGTGTGCTAACTGCAAAAGTGTTTTTTGATTGCATTAGGGGTTTGTGCACGTTACTAAATAGGGCTCATTCAGTCTAAACATTAAAATATCAAATCTGCTTTGTTTTTGTACAAATTGCAATCTCATATTACACATTGACAACATTATTTACACAGACCTGCCAAGTCTCCCTCATTCAGCAAAGATCTCCAGCTCTCTCTCACTTAGGGAGTGAGGGAAAGAAACTGAGTTTGAGGCAAGAGGGAGGGTTCAAAACACAAAGTCTCCACTTTGCCCTCCAATGAGCGGCTCTGCTTCAAAGGTACCCAACTCAGCCTCCCCACTGAACTTTCACCTGGGTGACTTCCTGTTCATTTAGAGAGAGCTTCCAATGAACAGGAAGTCATTTCAAGAAATCTCAAAATGAGAGGAATCTCTAAATGCAGAGGAGGTTATTTTTGAGATATCTTCAAATGAATTACAGAGATCTCCAAATGGGACAGCAAGTCATTTGAATTAATTATGATTCCCTTAGTGTTACACCCCCATGGTCTAACAACGAATGGTACAATCCGGGGTTAATGTGTGCCTGATCGAACCAGATCTGATCTGGTACCTGTTTTGTCTGTCAGGTGGTGGTGGGGGGGACTCTATATACATAACATGTACAATATTTTAAGATGCAACATCTAGGAGTAGCAGTGTGGAGTAGTGGTTAGGGCTCTGGGCGACTTACAATTGTTACAAGATATCACATTAATTTTACATACAATTACCCATTTATACAGTTGGGTTTTTACTGGAGCAATCTAGGTAAAGTACCTTGCTCAAGGGTACAGCAGCAGTGTCCCCCACCTGGGATTGAACCCACGACCCTCCAGTCAAGAGTCCAGAGCCCTGACCACTACTCCACACTGCTGCCCTGCAATATAGTCCCCTCTTCTTGGTGTCTGTGTTAGTTTACTACATTCTTCCAGAGTTTAGAATACAATAAAGCCAGTAATTTAAGCAATGTCCTGCCTGCCTGGAACTAGAATGGGGAATGTAAACTAACTGGAAAGTCATCTAGTTTCTGATGAACTAGTTCTGCACAGAAAGCTGAACTCTGGTAGAATGTAGCAAACATTCACTCAGGAATAATATTGTAGTTTCTGTAGAAGCTCTTATCCAATTGTAGATTCAGTGGTTTCCCACGATTGATTAGACTGAAAGAAAAATACTGTTAAACTGAAGTCTAGTGGAACAATGTATTAAACATGCACCCATGCAATCGTATTGACTGTGAAACTGCACACAGATTTGTTACTCCGGCGCTGTGTCGTTTTCCTGCAGCCAGTACTTGCGTGGAGCCCTGGCGCCATCTACTGGAAGACGTGAGAATAGCAGGGAGAGGTGTGTCATTCATTTCAATGGGAGAGAGATTATTAAATCTCCAAACTCCAGAAGTTAATACTCGAATTTAAATTAGTGTATTAACTCATGTGTTTGTATGCCGTATTCTACTACTGCTCTTAATTATAACTATTTCCTGTATCTTCTGTGATTTTACTCTTATAGGTATCCGTATTCACGTTGTTTCTAATTGCTCTTATTGGAAGTCATTCTTATCCGTTTATCGTACTCACTATGTGCTCTTACCGGACTTTACTCCTATACGCAATTACTCTGCCCAAACATGGTCCTGGAGATCCAGTAAGTTTTGTAGGTCACCTTAAATCGATAATTTCTAAAGACTGGGAACACATGGAAGTGATTTGACCAATAAGCAAATAACTCGTTCAATTAAGGGAACTCTGGTCATTGGGCCAGTTTACATGCTGGGAAAATGTCATGACTCGTTTACTGTCATGACTTATTTAAGGTGGTACGGTCTGGATTACAATTTTAGTTAGTTTTGGTTTATGTTTAATTTATGTTTGAATACAAATGTAATACATTATACAAAAAAAATAAAATACAACATGAAGTTTCAAAGCAGGAATTGATAGATTAAACAAACCAAAACTATCTTAAAATTATAATTCAGCCGTACCACCTTACCACCATCTCCACATTGTCACGGAGAATTGAGCCCCAGCGCGTCCAATCACCGGAGGACTCCTCGGTTCAGAATGGCCCCGCAGCCAATGGCAGGCGAGAGAGGGGGCGGGTTTGTTTTCGCTTCGGTCCCTCACAATATTTTTCCCTGAAGGAGAGAGAGGAGGCTGGAGAGGCTGAATTAACGAGTAAGTTTTTAAATATAAATTCATTGTATTCCATTTTTTAACCGGTACCGACACTTACAATGTATTAGTTGTACTAAAAATAATTTGTTTCATGTAATAATATTTTAAGAAAGAGGGTACTTTTTTTTCCGGGGTCAAAAACAATAATTGTACACACAGGCCTACCGAGAGGACGGGGACATCTCCGCGGCCCTGGCAAACAAACAAACAAAAAAACTAACAAAAAAAAATCAATTCCGGTCAATTAATATCAAACATTTAAACATTTTTAAAAACGCGTAACCGCTCGAGCCCTCCGCGCTGCGCGGGAGCGTTTGCGTTCGCGCGCGCCGCCCCCCACGTAAACAAACAAGCCGTCCTTGTTGTTTCCGGTGTGAGGCTGCGCTCCGCTCCGCTGCAGACTCGACAGTCCTGAACACTGAACCGATGCGCTTCTGTGCGAGGCTAATGTACGCGCTGTGCAAATACCAGCCATGCATTAGAAACATACAGAGAGAAACGCTGCCTGTGTGTTTATGACTCGCACTGTCAGTGCACGCCTCAGTCCTGCTCTAGGAAAGCATTTCCCACTAGTTTTGGATTTGTTGAATAAGTTGCTCTGTCAGTCTTCATGTTATTTCTCAGCTCTGTACTGCAGTGAAGCTTGGACCCTGGAAAGGAGGGTATTATTGTGATTTATTTGGGTTGAATTGGTCCTGTTTTTACTGAATAGGTATCCCAGCTACAGAACCGCTTAAAAGCGCTCGGTGACGCTGCGTAATGACGTCATCACCAACGTGCTTTCACAGGTTAAGGGTTATACAGTGCTTGAAAATATTCTCAAATCGCATGTTGTTTTCTCATGCTGTTGTCTGTGCGAGTCGTGTAACAGCAGCGTGTGGGTGTGTGCCTGTGGTATGAGTGCAGACTGAAGTCGGGAACGAGCTCTTTAAAGTGACTGTTCAGCTAACTTTCACACAGCGGTGTTTTACTGGAATGTTTTTACTGGACTGTTTAGTTTGTTTGCATTTTGTGAAAAGCTGCCTGCACGTGTATTTCATGTGTGTGTTGTTGACCTCACCTGGGCAACAGAACTGGCAAAAAAACATACAGGTTAATTTAACAGTTTAAACTAAGTTTGTGCAGACAACATTCATGAATAGAGTTAAATGCATCTGATGCTTAAAATCACACTGTTGTCTCGTTTGCTTGTGCAAGTGTTTGCACTAACACTGGTAAAGCACGTTTAGTCAAATAGGCTTCACAACCTGTTTTGCTTTTTTTTTCTTATTCTTTAAAACACAATTTACAAATCAGGGCTCCAGACACAGTTGTTGCCTTTGTACAGTCCTTTCAGATTCATGCTTTAGTTTCAAGGAGCTCTACATGATGCTGACAGGCAGAACTGTTTAAACAAATCGAATGTGGGGGTTTACATGGGAATGGAAGTTTACACACTTTATATTCATGTTTATTGCATCTCTTGCCTGGTTGGTTCTGTGGGTGCTTACAAGCACCAATAAGTATACATGCAAATCTTTCATAGCATTAAAAATAAACTTCATTAACAGTCTGTTAAACTTTTCAACAATAACCTTTGTCTTGTGTGAAAGAAATGCTGTCATTTTCTAAGCAGTATTTCTGAGGATCTTATGCTTGAGTGGTTACATGTGTGGGTGCTTTTTATACATGTTTGAATATTTCTCTGTTTAGAACTGTCTTTGTTTCTGTGATTTTTGGTTCCATCTCTCCTTCCTCCTTGTTATAGAAAATCTCCTTCATCTCACTCAGTGCAGCACATTTGTGAACATGGTAATGAATGGAGTCTGGAGTTGATAAGGCAAGTTCATAGAATCTAAGAAAGGGATTAAGAGATTGTAATATGTTTTTTTTTTTGGTTTTTTTTAGGAAATTTGTTCAGAAGACAAAACTGGATTATCCTTGTGAAAGAGAAGATTCAATGATGGAGCCTGTCCATATTAAAGTGGAGAGTCCTGTACTAGAATCAGTCCATATTAAAGAGGAGAGTACAGTACTAGAATCAGTCCATATTAAAGTGGAGAGTCCTGTACTAGAATCCGTCCATATTAAAAGGGTTGTTCTCAATTCTAAACCCTTAAGCAGCTTGCAGGGCTCTCTTCCCTGTCCTGGATGTGGGGAGAGTTTTAATCCTGAAGGAAACCTTGAAACATCTCCTGGAAAGACTCTGCATCGCTGTGCTGGATGTGTGAAGACTTTCAGGGAGTCAGGAATCCTGAACGGACAGCAGCAAACAGGCACTGGAAAGACTCCATATAACTGTCATGAATGCGGGGCAGATTTCAGACACCACAGCACCGTGAAACACCACCTGCGAGTTCTGAAGGTACAGCTGGGTTATCCTTGTGAAAGGCAGGACTCAGAGATGGAGCCTTTCCACATTAAAGAGGAGCTTCCTGAACATTTTAAAACAAGCAGCTTGCAGGGCTCTCTGTCCTGTACAGAATGTGGTAAGAGTTTCAGACATTTACAAAACCTGAAACGTCACCAGCGAATCCACACAGGAGAGAAACGACATGTCTGTCCTGACTGTGGGAAGAGTTTCAGTGAGTCAAGCAACTTAAAAAGACACCATCGAATCCACACAGGAGATAAACCATATCTGTGTAGTAAATGTGGGAAGAGTTTCAGTTCTATAAACAAATTGAAAATGCACCAGCGAATTCACACAGGAGAGAAACCTCATGTCTGTGCTGACTGTGGGAAGAGTTTCAGTCAGTCCGGCACTTTGAAAAGACACCAGCAAATTCACACAGGAGAGAAGCCACATCACTGTTTTGAGTGCGGGAAGAGTTTCAGCCGGATAAGCATCTTAAAATTGCACCAGAAAATCCACACAGGAGAGAAACCGTATGTCTGTGCTGACTGTGGGAAGAGTTTCAGACATTTACAAAACATGAAACTTCACCAGCGAATCCACACAGGAGAGACACCATATGGCTGTGTGGACTGTGGGAAGAGCTTCAGAAATTTACAAAAGCTGAAACTTCACCAGCTAATCCACACAGGAGAGAAGCCGCATCACTGTAATGACTGTGGGAAGAGATTCAGTCGAATAGACAAATTGAAAATGCACCAGCGAATCCACACTGGAGAGAAACCTCATGTCTGTGCTGACTGTGGGAGGAGTTTCAGTCGGGTAGACAAATTGAAAATACACCAGAGAACTCACACAGGAGAGAAACCTTATCACTGATTTCAATGTGGAAAGTCTTTTTACTGCTTCCAGTTCTCTTAAAAGACACGAATGCAGGTTGTGAAAGTTTAAGCAGAATGTGAGTGTGTGTTCATTCACCCGCACTCAGAAATTTCCAGTCTTTTTAAACAGCAGCTCAACCCTTTTACAAGCTGTGTGTTTTTGTGTCATAAGTCATTCAAATTGTATCAGATCACATATCATTTAAAAGCTTAGGGCTTGCAGACCTTTTTCCCCCCAGTATATATTTACATAATTTAGAACATGCTGGAATATAAAAAGGCACAGAAATGACAACGAAGTAAAATTACAAACATTTTTCAGTAACTATTTATGCATTCACTTCACCGTGAAGTGTATACGTTTGACTTCAAGTAACTCTGTCAACGGGAAAGCGATGACACCAAGAGGTGGTGTTAATGGAAAAGTCCACATTTGAGGAGGAATAGAGTTTATCCAACAATAAGACCATAAATGGAATGAGCTTTGACCTCTTGAGGTCAAATAAGTAAATAACAAAATAAATCAAATAGTAAATAAATAAATACAAAAAAACTATTAAAAAAAATACATACGCAATTGTAAATACAACTAAAAACACTGCCTTGGAGCCGATGAGGGTTGGGTACTGACGAGCTGTCAGCCTCAGCAGGTGTCCTGTGGTGCTCAGCCTGCCTCTCTGAACACCTGCACTGGGGTCTGCGCAGTCAGGCACGGTAAATCAGAAAGTCTGGTAAAGCCACATTCTCAACAGGCAAATAAAAAAGTAAAGTGCAGTAAATGCATAGTGTAAGCATGGGAGAAGGGTGATAAACTGCAATATTACTGTGCAAATTTATAATCCACTTATCAACTTTTAAAAGAGTGAAGTTATTTGCTTCTTAGTAAAATAAAACGACAATGTACTGCAAATAAGTTGCAAATAAAACATCTTTTGCTCAAACATTATAACTCTACTAATAAGCAGCAACCTTGTAGCTGAGATGTCTGTTGTACAAGCATTTACTACAGAAAATCGGGTTAAAAAATGAACCCTTCAGATGGTGAATTACAAATAAATACAAACCCGTGCAGACATCAAATGGCTGATAAAAAAGACTGACTTAGGACGTCTTTTTATAAAGTAAATCATCTGCCTAAATAACTATCGACACGCGATCAATGTGATAGGTAATTTACATGTAAAAAACTAAATAAACCAACATGCAAGGAAACCAACAAACACGAGAATGCATCCTAAATATATTGCTAATGTAATACGTCATGGCGTAAGGGATATGTGAGCAAGAACATAAATAAAAAAACAGAGACAACATCAAATCATGAATTCTTACCTTCCGTGTCTACAGCGAAAATATGATCCAAAAGCTCTTCATCCTTCAATTCAGGATCCTTGACCCTACAGGAGTATTCACAATTACTCTCATTCTCCAAAACTAACTGCATTACAGCCTGCGCACCTACCTTGCGAGATCGCTTGCCGAATTACATTTTACAAAAGTAGCGCTCTCTGTTTTCACTCATAATTACAATCTCATCCGGGTTCAAAGTTCATCGAGTCTTCCCTTCAGGCCACTAGACTTTTTTTTAATCCTATCGGTACACACAGATCACAATTCAGCACCTTTTTAATTGATAAACAAGCCAGGCAGTGTTGTGAAAGGGTTAGTATAAAAACTGTAAGAACTCTGGTGAATGTCTACAGACGACACAGATCCCTCAATATTAAACACACTGTTCTGAAGCCATTACATTTATAAAGTACATAACTATAAGTTCTATAGCATTAATATCATTAATCTTGTTGCTGTTTAAATAACGTAGCTGTAATTAGGGTTAGAAACTAATACAACTGGTACTAGTCCTAAGGACTAGTACCTTTTTAAACTCACTAGTCCTTGAGTGAAATTCCTGAGTCTGAATCAACAACAGCTGTTGAGGTCCCTAAAATATTAAGCTGAAATTTTATTTTCCTAAAAAATGAACACTTAGATTTTTTTTTTTTTTTATTATTGTATTTAAAAAGCAATGCAATGAATATGAATGCTCATTCCCGGATACATTGATTGTGTTTCTGCATCTGCCTTCCCCACATTCCGAACCCCAGTAAAGTCCGTGTGGACAACACCGTTGACAGCATACTTCACGTAGCATATCACTGCCTCAGTAATGGAACTATCTGTAAAACCATCCGAGATCACCCACAGATATTTAGCAGTTGTCATTCTGGTTAACTGGGCTGGACGCTGGGTCCTCTCAATAGCGTGTATACACTCTTTTTCCTGTTTAGAATTGCTATAGGTTTTCCCCACATGTAATCCTTTTGCCTCGTCCAGGTCACACATCCATTCAAAGTCAGATTAAGAGTGGGCATGCTGTGCAGGGGCGTGAGCTGTTCTGAAAGCACTTTTACCTTTAAAATCACAGACGAGTTTCCGGTTTGTAGTAATTGGTATGCTTTTGATGTGCCTTGTTCGGCAGTCTTTGCCTTCAGCAGTTTCCCACAGGTATCTTGATTACTTGATTTTTCATGCACTTTAAAATCAACTCTATCTTAACACTAGAACTGTGGGTCACTGTGAGGCTGTGTGGTCCAGTGGTTAAAGAAAAGGGCTTGTAACCAGTAGGTTCCCGGTTCAAATCCCACCTCAGCCACTGACTCATTGTCTGACACTGAGTAAGTCTCTTAACCTCCTTGTGTTCCGTTTTTCGGGTGAGACGTAGTTGTAAGTGACTCTGCAGCTGATGCATAGTTCACACACCCTAGTCTCTGTAAGTCGCCTTGGATAAAGGCATCTGCTAAATAAACAAATAATAATAATAACTGTGACCCATACATTTTTAAACTGCTTCATTATGAAAATTAAATACATACTATCAGATACAACTGAAAAGCTTTATTCATGAACATCATATCTAACATTTGCATCACAGAGACACCGTATTTAAATGGAAAATTAAACATAAAAGGCTTTATTTTTAAAATGAGCGCATATACAGCACGACTACAAACAGTGAAAAAATATAATAAAATACACATTTAAAAAGAAACAGGTATGTACATATACCCGTGTACATGTGTAAACACGTACACACAAAACTATAAAACCGAAATCATCATTTCTAATACTACATAAAAAGAAAATACGGAGCACAAGTGACCTGCTCAGGGTCACACAATGAGTCAGTGGCTGAGGTGGGATTTGAACCGGGGATCTCCTGGTTACAAGCCCTTTTCTTTAACCACTGGACCACACAGCCTCCACTCAGATCTCTGGCTCTACCGCTCCTATTATGCACTGGACTCGCCTGACCTCAGCACCACATTACTAGATCCTCAGCTAATGCACTATCCTTGTCATTGTAGATATAACTTTTTGCATCCTAGTTCATATTGTATTTTAGTGGTATTATTTGCACTTACTGTAAACTACACTGTATTTAAATATTAAGCTTGCATTTTAACCCTTTTAACCTTTCTATTTGATATTAAAATACCTGTATCTCTGTTTTACATCTCCAACAGCTGCCTATGTAAAGAACTACAGCTCCCATCATCCCTCCCTGTTGCTGCCAGTGCAGAGGCATGCTGGGAGCTGTAGTTTGCATTCTGATTAGTTCTGATCATGGCATTAGTGTTTCTTCAACTCCCCTTACCTCCCTATGATGTCAGCAATCATTCCGAGCTGTTATTTTTAATACTGCAGTTACTCAAACACTGACACGTCACATTTTAAATGACTTATGAAATAACTGGATTTTATTATAATATTCCTTTAAAGTATCTCCAATGGAAACAGGCTGTTCTTCGTATCTTTCTGTATCTTTCCTATGCATTTATATCCCCTTCAGTCACTGTGTGTATAATTGTACCACATTAAGTATCCTATCTATGTATCTATTTTATAAATAGCTCTTCTGATTGTCAGTGTTTTACCTCATCTTTTCTACTCCTTTAAGAATTCAATTGATTCCTGTTCAGCCATTTCTTCTGTGAAACAGCTAAATGGGCTTTTTAAATCGTAAGTCTGACATTAAGCGAAGACTCGATGAACTCTGACTCGTCTTTATTAACGTAAATACAATCCTGCATAACTATTATAATGAAGTGTGTTTCAGCATGAAATACTTCATTTTTCATTACAGATTTAATAAAGATGAGTCGTTATTATTAACATGTGTTGGAGAAACATACACTCTACGAGAAACTATAGTTTACAAAATTAACTGGGTTTTAGATCGAGTTAGTATTTGGATTTTAGAGTTAGTTAAGTTAGTTAGACAATTTGGGGTTTAATATTGAATGTTGAAGCAGGAAAGACAGATCTTAAAGGAGAAAGCTTTGAAGTACACCATATGGAAATTTAAAGGGGACCCTGTGTTTTCTCAGAGACAACATTGTGGGGCTAAAACCTTCAAAGACTGACAGTCTCCTTCCTTTACTTAACTTTATGACTTTATCGCTTTGCCAGTAAACATCAGAGAGGCTTTGATGTCGCATTCAGTTAAGGTAATAAATGGAAGGTGGACCCACGTGCTCAGTGATATGACTGGCTGATAAATATGCATCAGTATGTAATTGTCTTTTCTGATAGGGTAAGGAAGGGGTGATGTCATAAGGGAAGCCTATGTTAATTCAAACATTGTATTGTCTTGTGCTTAAGGAAAATAGAGCACCCTGCTGCTCTACTGTATCTAATAAAATATCTTTGTTGAAATCTACAATGGAGTTTGGAATCACAATAATCTTCTACTTGCAGATTCCCAAAAAAGAACATTAAAAAACGCTTTCATTTGTGAATTCTACTACATGTTGCAATCTCTTTTGTACGTTTTGCTTGTAAATTAAAATTAAGACTTGGTAGAGTTTAGTTTCATTAAAGTTACAGACAGAGAGACAGAGACCCACAATCCTGTTCAGTTTGGCGCTACAATATAGTCCCTTCTTCTTGGTGTCTGTGTTAGTTTGCTACATTCTTCCAGAGTTTAGAATACAATAAAGCCAGTAATTTAAGCAATGTTCTGCCTGCCTGGAACTAGAATGGGGAATATAAACTAACTGGAAAATCATCAATCTAGTTTCTGATGAACTAGTTCTGCACAGAAAGCTGAACTCTGGTAGAATGTAGCAAACATTCACTCAGGAATAATATTGTAGTTTCTGTAGAAGCTCTTATCCAATTGTAGATTCAGTGGTTTCCCACGATTGATTAGACTCAAACAGAAATACTGCTAAACTGAAGTCTAGTGGAATGTATTAAACATGCACCCATGCAATCGTATTGACTGTGAAACTGCACACCGGTTTGTTACACCGGCGCTGTGTCGTTTTCCTGCAGCCAGTACTTGCGTGGAGGCCTGGCGCCATCTACTGGAAGACGTGAGAATAGCAGGGAGAGGTTTGCGTTCATTTCAATGGGAGAGAGATTATTAAATCTCCAAACGGTATCTGGAAAGTTAATACTCGATTTAAATGAATATATTAACTAATGTGTTTGTATTATACACCACAGTTATAAAAGGTATTATTAGCCATTTGTAACTTTATAAATTAACAGGCTATTCTATAAATGAACCAACGTTTCCTTGTCATTTTATAATTGACTGATCAGCTGGTAACTTTTATGCTTTGTTGATATAATTAATAAAGCTATTATCTGTGTGATTGTTTTAAATACAAAATGAATCTCATGTTTTCATATACATCACCACAGACATTATTATTATTATAATAATTATTATTATTATTATTATTATTATTATTATTATTATTATACTGAACGTACCCGGGTGCAAAAATGCGCCTGTTTTCACGAGTGTACGGTAAACTGCCACAGAACTGAACCCCTATTGGTTAAGAGAGCCCCAGCCCATCCAATCACCGGAGGATTCTTCCTTTCAGAAGGACTCCACAGCCAATGGCAGGCAAGAGAGGGGGCGGGTTTGTTTTTGCTTCGGTCTCTCACAGTATCGTTACCTGAAGGAGAGAGAGGAGGCCGGCAAATGTACGAGTAAGTTTTTAAATATAAAATTAATATGATTCTGTTTGTTAACCGGTACAGATACTGACATGAGATAACTAGTACTGAAAACTATTTGCTTCATGTAAAAAATATTTTAAGAAAGAGGGTACTTTTTCCGTGTACGAAAATAATAATTGTATAAATAAAACACACTTACAGGCCCATTGAGAGGGCGGGGAGGCCCCTGGAAAAAAAAACAAAAAACCCAAACAAACCAAAAATAAATAAATAAATAAATAAAATTCTCGTCAGAGACCAAACATTTCAATATTTTTTAAAAACAAGGAACATCTCCAGCCCTCAACTCTAAACCCTGCAAGGGACCGTCCTGCTCTATGAAAGCATTTCCCACTAGTTTTTATTTGGAAGTGTGGATTTGTTTAAGTCGCTCTGTCAGTTTTCATGTTATTTCTCAGCTCTGTACTGTAGTGAAGCTTGGACCCTGGAAAGGAGGGGGGGCGCTGTGTATTATTGTGATTTATTTGGGTTGAATTGAAGTCCTGTTTGTACTGAATAGGTATCCCAGCTACAGTATTAAAAGCGCTCGGTGAAGCTGCGTAATGACGTCTCCAGCAACGTGCTTTCACACGGGCTGCGTCACGGTGCTTTTTTGCCGGCTGCAAAGCAGACAGGGTCTGCGCCTGACGTCACCGGTCTGTGTAGAGGCAGAGCAGGCGGAGCAAAAATGTGACGTCACTGACTCGATTGACTTTTCTGTGCGAGTCGTGTACCAGCAGCGTGTGGGTGTGTGTGCCTGTGGTATGCGTGCAGACTGAAGTCGGGAAGGAGCTCTTTAAAGTGACTGTTAGCTAACTTTCACACAGCAGTGTTTCTATAGGGTCGGGTATCAGCTGTGTCTTCACGATACGATACATCTCACGACACGGAAACTAAGCATGACACATTAAAATCACACAATCGTCTCGTTTGCTTGTGCAAGTGTTTGCAGTAAGACTGGTAAAGCTGTTTTGGTCAGATAAGCTTCACGACCTGTTTTGCTTTTGTTTCCTGTTTATTCTTTAAAATCAATTTCTTTAAAACACATTTACAAATCAGGGCTCCTGACACAGTTGTTGCCTTTGGAGCAAATACTGTTAATAATAATAATAATAATAATAATAATAATAATTATTATTATTATTATTATTATTATTTATTTCTTAGCAGACGCCCTTATCCAGGGCGACTTACAATGGTTACAAGATATCACATTATTTTTACATACAATTACCCATTTATACAGTTGGGTTTTTACTGGAGCAATCTAGGTAACGTACCTTGCTCAAGGGTACAGCAGCAGTGTCCCCCACCTGGGATTGAACCCACGACCCTCCAGTCAAGAGTCCAGAGCCTTAACCACTACTCCACACTGCTGCTGCTGCTGCTAATAATAATAATAATAATAATAATAATAATAATAATAATAATAATAATAATAATAATAATAATAATAATAATAATAATAATAATAATAATAATAGGGCCCTATGAAATCCATCTTATTATTTTGAATTTTCTGATTTATTTTTTTCCTGATTTTTGTATTTTTCGGTTTTAAAAATCAGTAATTTGTTAGTCTGTTTCGATGCCTCACATCTGTGAACAATTAATACAAAAAAAATAATAATTTCAAAGTATTCTTCCACTCCACTGAACAGGTGACTTGTACACAGCTTTATAAACTTTCAGTGTACTATCTGGCTTTCCTGCACTTTTCTGTTTGTTTTGGTTCCTGCTAAAATAATATATATTAGTTATAAAAGATATATTTAAATATGTATATTTTAAAATAAAGTCTTACAATACTCTCAATCTGTTTCAATGCATCACATCTGTATCAAAGAACAGGAAAGCACATTGAGAGAAGGATCATGCATGGTTTATCTGTATCAATATCTCAGTTTAGTCACATTGTTCGTACTCTTTGATTTCTACCTGCACTGGAAATTTATCTATTTACACAGTTGTGACAGGATGAGTGGTGCGGTGCGGTAGATATATAATGTCCAGACTGTTTCTCCCAAAGAAATATTCTTTTATTTCTACAAGCAAAAATACCAAAAATAATCCAAATGAAAAACAATAATCCACCTCAGTCTCCAAAAGTAAACAATAAAACACTCCACAACCACAATCCTCCGTGCACGAAAATGTGCTCTTCTTCTCTGGGGGTTTGTGGTGCGTGCGCTGTGCTGTGCTGTGCGATGAGGGGCGTGCTCTGGGGTTAGTGCTGGCTCAGTGGCTACACCCTCCCGTCCTCCTGCTCCTCTGAGAAAACACAAACAAACACGTAATAAAACAAAGACATATATCAGCTCCGGCCGGTCGCTTTAGTTTCTCAGCGCAAGGGGAGGTACTGACGTACCTGCTTCCCTTTTGTACCTAGCAAACTCCTCCCTGCAGTCAGCGCGTCGCCTGGTTTCTCCAATAGAGGGCTGCCCCGCAGCTGGCTGCAATGGAATTGCACTCAGTACTTGCGGCTACGCGCCCCTCCTAATATGGTCACCTTCCGGTTTCCACCTACCACCGAGGTGGCAGATCTAGGAGGCAGCTTACCTTCCCCCTTACACAGCGCCCTTTCTAATCGGGAGGGAGATTTACAGCATCGATCCTTTCTCTCTTTATCACACAGTATACAGTTGTATGGTTTGCAGCTCTGATGCAGGATGCCAGTTCTTCTATAGTATTTGGATTTCACACAAACTAACTCACCACTTTGTTCTGAAGCCCTTCAATCACACTGATCTAGTGCTGTGGGGTTTCTCTGTCCTCTCACAGATAATACTGTCCAGGGGTCTGCAGTTACAGAAGAGTGCTAATGGGGTTGAAATAGTCGGTGTTCATGTGGGGCAGTGGAGTCCACATTAACGAACTGTTGCTGTTGCTTTAAGGTGCCTGTTTACCTGGGAAGAAACAAGACTGCCAGAGCCGTGCTGCAGATATCCTGCTGACAATCCCTGAAGTGAGTTTCTTATTCTTTTACTCTTCAGTCCTGATTCAGCTTCACCGCTCTGTGTTTGATTGTGTGTTTCTGGTCGTATCGGTTTATTTAATACTGAACACAAGTCTGATCTAAGCTATAGAGATTGAGAATCACAATGGTGGTGTGGAGTGATCTCTATTTCTGTCGTTGCATGTAGAGACCTTTCAGATTCATGCTTTAGTTTCAAGGAGCTCTACATGATGCTGACAGGCAGAACTGTTTAAACAAATCTAATGTGGGGGTTTACATGGGAATGGAAGTTTACACACTTTATATTCATGTTTATTGCATCTCTTGCCTGGTTAGTTCTGTGGGTGCTTACAAGCACCAATAAGAATACATGCAAATCTTTCACAGCACTAAAAAGAAACTTCATTATCAAATCTGTCAAACTTTTCAACAGTAACCTTTGTCTTGTGTGAAAGAAATGCTGTCATTTTCTAAGCAGTATTCCTGAGGATCTTATGCTTGAGGGGTTACATGTGTGGGTGCTTTTTATACATGTTTGAATATTTCTCTGTTTAGAACTGTCTTTGTTTCTGTGATTTTTGGTCCATCGCTCCTTCCTCCTTGTTATAGAAAATCTCCTTCATCTCACTCAGTACAGCACATTTGTGAACAGCTTGTATTTTATGTTTATTTTTAGGAAATGTGTTCAGAAGATAAAACTGGATTATCCTAGTGAAGAGAAGAGTCAATGATGGAGCCTGTCCATATTAAAGAGGAGAGTCCTGCACTAGAATCAGTCCATATTAAAGAGGAGAGTCCTGTACTACTATCAGTCCATATTAAAGAGGAGAGTCCTGAACTAGAATCAGTCCATATTAAAGAGGAGAGTCCTGTACTAGAATCAGTCCATATTAAAGAGGAGAGTCCTGAACTAGAATCAGTCCATATTAAAGAGGAGAGTCCTGTACTAGAATCAGTTCATATTAAAGAGGAGAGTCCTGTACTAGAATCAGTCCATATTAAAGAGGAGAGTCCTAAACTAGACCCTGTCCATGTTAAAGATGAGGGTAACCATTTTAAAACAAACAGCTTGCAGGGCTCTCTGTCCTGTACAGAATGTGGAAAGAGTTTCAGACAGTTACAAAACCTGAAACGTCACCAACGAATTCACACTGGAGAGAAACCGTATGTCTGTGCTGATTGCGGGAAGAGTTTCAATCTATTACACAGTTTGAAAACACACCAGCGAATTCACACAGGACATAAACCATATCCGTGTAGTAAATGTGGGAAAAGTTTCAATCAGTTAGCCAATCTTAAAAAACACCAGTTAATTCACACAGGAGAGCAGCCACATCACTGTAATGACTGTGGGAAGAGTTTCAGCCGGATAGACAACTTGAAATTGCACCAGCGAATCCACACTGGAAAGAAACGATATGTCTGTGCTGACTGTGGGAAGAGTTTCAGTCAGTCACGCTATTTGAAAAAACACCAGCAAATTCACACTGGAGAGAAACCGTATGTCTGTGCTGACTGTGGGAAGAGTTTCAGACATTTACAAAACCTGAAACTTCACCAGCGAATCCACACTGGAGAGAAACCATATGTCTGTGACGATTGTGGGAAGAGTTTCAGTCAGCCAAGAACTTTGAAAAACCATCATCAGTTAATTCACACAGGAGAGAATCCACATCACTGCAATGACTTAAGATGATGTGATGTCAATTAATATTATTGTTTATTTAGCAGACGCCTTTATCCAAGCCGTCTTACAGAGACTAGGGTGTGTGAATTATGCATCAGCTGCAGAGTCTCTTACAACTACGTCTCACCTGAAAGACGGAGCACAAGGAGGTTAAGTGACTTGCTCAGGGTCACACAATGAGTCAGTGGCTGAGGTGGGATTTGAACCGGGGACCTCCTGGTTACAAGCCCCTTTCTTTAACCACTGGACCACACAGCCTCCTTTGTCTTCAAAGTACTGGATATTAGTAACAGAGGGTTGAAAAGATTTATATTGGTTTGAGTTTAGATTACCTGCTGTGCTGGCCTTCCAGTCTGTTCTAAACAAGCATAGCTGATTCGTATTTGTTAATTAAGAATGTCTGTCTGAAAGCCAGTTTGCCATTTTCTTCCTATAAATCAGGGCTACTCAATTATTTTAGTGAAATTCCAGAATTCATGGTTCCAGCTTTTTCACTCCCATCTGCACACCGACAAACAAACACAGAGCTACACCAATGTAGTTTTTGGCGGTCCGGATTTGGACCGGAGACTGCCTATTGAGTACCCAAGCTATAAGGGATTAAGAAGTGCGACACCTGGTGGATACGAGGTGCCATGACTTTCAACCCATGAAATGAGCTGTTACCATGAAACATGGAACGTTGAAGTGAGTAGAAATTCCTAATTTCCTTACTCTAAAAGTGAATTGGAAAAACAAACCTTTACAGGGGTATAATATTAACTTGTTTGAACAGGTTTTTGGGTTTATTAAAACAGTCAAGATTGAAACGTAACATGTAATAACTGATTTAAATTGGTTTTAGAATCGTTTTATTAAAAAAAAAAAAATCTTCTCACTTTATTGTATAACGTGCTTAACATGCTTGTAAAGGTAAGTTAGTTTGGAAAATGAAACTGAAATTTGTATCCTCCTATGATCAATATAACTTGTTAGAACAAAATGAAGTTGAGTTCTATAAATGTTACGAATCCTGTTCTATCTATCTCTCTTTCTCCATGGAGGAGGGTCTCTACCTGTGTTAATGACACACATTGCTTGTTTAAAACTATTAGCCAGAAGTGCTTGGATCACCAAAGTAAACTCCTCTTTGGGCGCTATATTTAAATCAAAACATGCATGAACTCGTTCTCTTGGATTCAGACTCATCTCGCCATGAAGTAACCATTGAGTCTTCGCTTGCAATGGGGACCCATTCAAGCATCGTACGTATCTTCATCCTGAAGAAGACTCCTCGCCGTTACATCCTGCAACTCTACATGTTACAAAGAAGACAACTGCATTCCAACAAGGACCACATCTCCAGAATAAGTGTTACGATTCAAAGACTTTGAAATTCAAGTAAAATACTGTGTTTGTGTAGAAAAATCTACATGCAAACCAGAAGTAAAAACATTGAATACAGAGTAACACTTTGTGAGATTAAAAACACAGGCGATTCTACTCTGAACAATTGAAAGAAGATAAGACTTTCACTGAACTGATGCTATTGTGTGCATTTGAAAACAATGTGAACGTCTGAACCATTTAAACATTGAGAGAGTTTATCAAGTTTGTATGCAGTGTGGAGTAGTTGTTAGGGCTCTGGACTCTTGACTGGAGGGTTGTGGGTTCAATCCCAGGTGGGGGGGACACTACTGCTGTACCCTTGAGCAAGGTACTTTACCTAGATTGCTCCAGTAAAAACCCAACTGTATAAATGGGGAATTGTATGTAAAAATAATGTGATATCTTGTAACAATTGCCAGTCGTCCTGGATAAGAGCGTCTGCTAAGAAATAAACAAATAAATAAATAATAATCTACAAGTTCTGAAGTAACTCTAGATTACAACTAAATGCAATTGAAGCTGCTTCCGAACTGAACTTGTTGAAACAAGAATGGCGTCTTCATTCGAACCCACACAATAGACGCTGCTTCACCCCGTTACAGTGTGTAATGTGCGTGAATCCTGCGTGTACGGAAACACACAGAAGACAGCGTGCTCATGAAAATATGTGTTTCAATATTTTATTCCTGCTATACTTATAATTCTGATACCTTGATTTCTAACTTCTGTATTCTAACTTCTATATTCTTATGACTTTTGTGAGTCTTAATAAATATAATAATTTTTATGGGTTGTTTCTTTTTGCCTATTATGAGTACTACAGTAAGCATTTATGATTGATCTGGGATCCTGAAACACGTGTGTGTGGTTAAAGAAAAGGGCTTGTAACCAGGAGGTCCCCGGTTCAAATGCCACCTCAGCCACTGACTCAGTGTGACCCTGAGCAAGTCACTTAACCTCCTTGGGCTCCGTCTTTCGGGTGAGACACAGTTGTAAGTGACTCTGCAGCTGATGCATAGTTCACACACCCTAATCTCTGTAAGTCACCTTGGATAAAGGCGTCTGCTAAATAAACAAATAATAATAATAATACGATAACACAAATCATTTTAATTTCAAAAATTATAAAAACATGACTACTGTTCTATATAACCTATTTTTAAACTACATGTGAATGTTTCATTCCATTTATATGGCTTACCTGTAAAATAACAGGGGTTTTCAATCAAACATAAACAGCTATGGTGACGTCACCAGCACATTATGCAAATGAGTACCATGGAAGGTTCGAACCTTCCTTCGGTAACGTGTTCCGAACCTTCGAAGGTGAAAATGTACCCTTCGTTACAGCCGTACTTGTTTTTTAGTTTTCGTGTCTTAGTGTTGATGTCGGTATCTGCATGCCCACCTTTGCCTACCAATTTATACAAAAACAAAGCAGATTTTATATTTCAATGTTTAGATTGCATGGGTTTTTAAAATGCACAAAGGGAGAAAGTGTGTGCTACATAGGCCAGCTCTTTTGCACAGTGCTGTATTGTGTGTATTTGCATGCTGTGTGTGTATATGGCAGGTGTTCCTAATGTTTTGGCCAGCTCTTTTGCACAGTGCTGTATTGTGTGTATTTGCATGCTGTGTGTGTATGGCAGGTGTTCCTAATGTTTTGGCCAGCTCTTTTGCACAGTGCTGTATTGTGTGTATTTGCATGCTGTGTGTGTATGGCAGGTGTTCCTAATGTTTTGGCCAGCTCTTTTGCACAGTGCTGTATTGTGTGTATTTGCATGTTGTGTATGGCAGGTGTACCGCCCTGTCGCTTTACACTACAGGTTAACTCTGCAGCCTGTCAGGTTTGTGGATTCAGGTCAACATGGCATTAACTACTTTGTTACGCTATAAGGATGAGACCAGACCATGTTTCAAATCTTAACAATGTTTAACATTTATTAGTTTCAAATCCCCACATTCCGTTCTGCATTGGACGCTATTGTTTAGATGCTTTCCTGTTCTTTGACACAGATGTCATGCATCGATATTTACTGCAGCGACTCCTTCTCTTTCATATTCTGGGTTAATGTGTCACTGGAAGTTAAATACAACTTTTAAAAACTCAAGCATAACGTTACAATAGAACTGAAACGTAATAATAAAACAAGGCCAGTGTTTTGTAATTGGTGTCCCTCACAAAATACACTGGCAGAGTCTTCGTGTCTCTTCAGACACTTCATGAAATGAATTCAGTGTCACACAGATCGGGTTTACTCAGATTATTTCTCTCACTCTTGAAGTTCATCTGAACACAATTAACACACAGCTTACTAATCATGCTAATAGAAACCCTTCTTTCTGATTAAAACAGTTTGATCTCTTCATTCCAATGCAGTTTATTATGTAAAGGAAGAGTTAAACAGATATTAGTTGGAAAGACAACAGGGGTGTTTTATCAGCTAAAACCGAAAATCAGAAGCTATAATTATATTAATCCTACGAAACTTATAGGAATGTACTTTATAATGTGATGGCTTCAGAACAGTGTGTTTAATATTGAGGGATCTGCATCATCTGTAGACATTCACCAGAGTTCTCACAGTTCTTGTATTAAGCTGCTGTTTAAAAAATAATTTCTGAGTATGGGTGTACACGTACTCACAATCTGCCTAAACTTTCACAACTTGCATTTGTGTCTATCAAGAGAACTGGAGGCAGTAAAAGACTTCCCACAGTGAGGGCAGTGATAAGGGTTCTCTCCTGCGTGGAATCGCTGGTGCACTTGTAAACCTTCTATCCATCTGAAACTCTTCACACAGTCATAAGTGATGTGATTTCTTTACTGTATGGATTCGCTGGTGCATGTTTAAGCCATATATCCATCTGAAACTCTTCCCACAGTCATTACAGTGACGTGGTTTCTCTCCCGTGAATTAACTGGTGGTTTTTAAGATGTGCTAACTGATTGAAACTCTTCCCACATTTACTACACACATGCGGCTTCTCTCCTGTGTGAATTCGCTGGTGTCTTCTCAAGTTGCCTGAATGAGAGAAACTCTTCCCACAGTCAGCACAGACATATCGTTTCTCTCCTGTGTGGATTCGTTGGTGAAGTTTCAGGCTTTGTAACTGACTGAAACTCTTCCCACAGTCTGCGCAGACATGTGGTTTCTCTCCTGTGTGGATTTGCTGGTGAAATATCAGGCTTTGTAACTGACTGAAACTCTTCCCACAGTCTGCGCAGACATATAGTTTCTCTCCAGTGTGGATTCGCTGGTGAATTTTCAAGTTGCCTGACTGACTGAAACTCTTCCCACAGTCAGCACAGACATGTCGTTTCTCTCCTGTGTGAATTCGCTGGTGATCTTTAAGATGTCCTAATCTCACAAAACTCTTTCCACAGTCAACACAGACATTTGGTTTCTCTCCAGTGTGAACAAACTGGTGTTTTTTGAGAATTGCTAACTGATTGAAACTTTTCCCACATTTACTACATGGATATGGTTTCTCTCCAGTGTGAATTATCTGGTGTCTTTTCAAGTTGCTTGACTGATGGAAACTCTTCCCACAGTCAACACAGACATGCCGTTTCTCTCCTGTGTGGATTCGCTGGTGACGTTTCAGGTTTTGTAACTGTCTGAAACGCTTTCCACATTCTGTACAGGACAGAGTCTCCTGCAAGCTGCTTGTTTTAAAATGGTTACCCTCCTCTTTAACATGGACAGGGTCTAGTTCAGGAAGCTCCTCTTTAATGTGGACAGGCTCCATCTCTGAATCCTGCCTTTCACAAGGATAACCCAGCTGTACCTTCAGAACTCGCAGGTGGTGTTTCACGGTGCTGTGGTGTCTGAAATCTGCCCCGCATTCATGACAGTTATATGAAGTCTTTCCAGTGCCTGTTTGCTGCTGTCCGTTCAGGATTCCTGACTCCCTGAAAGTCTTCACACATCCAGCACGGCAATGCAGAGTCTTTCCAGGAGATGTTTCAAGGTTTCCTTCAGGATTAAAACTCTCCCCACATCCAGTATAGTGAAGAGAGCCCTGCAAGCTGCTTAAGGGTTTAGAATTGAGAATAACCCTTTTAATATGGACTGAATCTAGTACAGGACTCTCCTCTTTAATATGGACTGATTCTAGTACGGGACTCTCCTCTTTAACATGGACTGATTCTAGTACAGGACTCTCCTCTTTAATATGGACTGATTCTAGTGCAGGACTCTCCTCTTTAATATGGACTGATTCTAGTGCAGGTCTCTCCTCTTTAATATGGACTGATTCTAGTACAGGACTCTCCTCTTTAATATGGACTGATTCTAGTGCAGGACTCTCCTCTTTAATATGGACTGATTCTAGTGCAGGTCTCTCCTCTTTAATATGGACTGATTCTAGTACAGGACTCTCCTTTTTAATATGGACTGATTCTAGTACAGGACTCTCCTCTTTAATATGGACTAATTCTAGTACAGGACTCTCCTTTTTAATATGGACTGATTCTAGTACAGGACTCTCCTCTTTAACATGGACAGGCTCCATCGTTGAATCTTCTCTTTCACAAGGATCATCCAGTATTGTCTTCTGAACTAATATCCTAACAAAAACAATATACAACACAATCTGTTACAATCTCTTTGTTAAATTCTATGAACTTGCCTTACCAACTCCAGACTCCATTCATTACCATGTTCACAAATGTGCTTTACTAAGTGAGATGAAGGAGATTTTCTATAACAAGGAGGAAGGAGCGATGGACCAAAAATCACAGAAAGAAACAGTTCTAAACAGAGAAATATTCAAACATGTATAAAAAGCTCCCACACATGTAACCACTCAAGCATAAGATCCTCAGGAATACTGCTTAGAAAATGACAGCATTTCTTTCACAGAAGACAAAGGTTACTGTTGAAAAGTTTAACAGACTGTTAATGAAGTTTCTTGTTAGTACTATGAAAGATTTGCATGTATACTTATTGGTGCTTGTAAGCACCCACAGAACTAACCAGGCAAGAGATGCAATAAACATGAATATAAAGTGTGTAAACTTCCATTCCCATGTAAACCCCCACATTAGATTTGTTTAAACAGTTCTGCCTGTCAGCATCATGTAGAGCTCCCTGAAACTAAAGCATGAATCTGAAAGGTCTCTACATGCAATGACAGAAATAAAGATCACTCCACACCACTATTTTGATTCTCAATTCCTATAACTTAGATCAGACTTGTGTTCAGTATTAAATAAACCGATACGACCAGAAACACACAATCAAACACAGAGCGGTGAAGCTGAATCAGGACTGAAGAGTAAAAGAATAAGAAACTCACTTCAGGGATTGTCAGCAGGATATCTGCAGCACGGCTCTGGCAGTCTTGTTTCTTCCCAGGTAAACAGGCACCTTAAAGCAACAGCAACAGTTCATTGATGTGGACTCCTCTGCACCACATGAACACTGACTATTTCAACCCCATTAGCACTCTTCTGTAACTGCAGACCCCTGGACAGTTATCTGTGAGAGGACAGAGAAACCCCACAGCACTAGAGCAGTGTGATTGAAGGGCTTCACAAGAAAGGGGTGAGTTAGTTTGTGTGAAATCCAAACACTATAGAAGAATTGGTATCTTGCATCAGAGTTGCAAACCATTAAAACTCTACATGTCCAGCATGTTTTTTAATAGTGTACAAATAGATACATTTTCACTGCAGACAGAAATCAAACAGTATGAACAATGTGAGTAAACTGAGATATTAATCAGGGTTTTCAATTTGTTTTAAGGTATGAGGCATTTACAAGGTAGCAGGGAGCACCAATCTCATCGTGGCACGTGGGGCTGACGGGGGAGTGTGGGGGTGTCCACCCCATTTTTGAAAAAAGGGATTCAAATGATGCATTCTGACACAATGTTGGATGGTTTAAACATGTTCTAGACTAGTAGTGGTCTGCTTGTAATGTCTGACAAAGTACTCCATCAGTGCAATGAAGGAGTTTTATTTCAGCACTGCTCACATCAACAAGATCAACAAGATGAGAAATTTACTTTGAGAGCATCAGGGCCCCTGCAAGACAAGACTAGCTGAAAATGTGTGTGGAATTGGTGATGCCCCTTTCATTGTGTTCAGTTGTAATATGGAAACAGCATGCTGCAGCTCGCATGCTCAGTGTTAGTGGAGTCCTGATCTGACAGCACGCTGCAGCTCCCATGCTCAGTGTTAGTGAAGTCCTGATCTGACAGCATGCTGCAGCTCCCATGCTCAGTGTTAGTGAAGTCCTGATCTGACAGCATGCTGCAGCTCCCATGCTCAGTGTGAGTGGAGTCCTGATCTGACAGCATGCTGCAGCTCCCATGCTCAGTGTTAGTGGAGTCCTGATCTGACAGCATGCTGCAGCTCCCATGCTCAGTGTTAGTGGAGTCCTGATCTGACAGCATGCTGCAGCTCCCATGCTCAGTGTTAGTGAAGTCCTGATCTGACAGCGTGCTGCAGCTCCCATGCTCAGTGTTAGTGGAGTCCTGATCTGACAGCATGCTGCAGCTCCCATGCTCAGTGTTAGTGGAGTCCTGATCTGACAGCATGCAACACACACAGCTCTTATGAATACATGTTCCTGTTATGTGTTCAGTATAAACAAGTTTAAAAAGCAGCGTGTTCATTCAGTTATTTTCGATATTAAATACAGCACAGCAAGAACATTGTCATAGTGTAGATATTTTCATTAGCATAATCTCAGAGATAACTTTAGTGAATTGCAGTTTATTTAACTGCAGTCAGGTAAGCTGCACTACATTTCATTTTGAATTCTCTAAATATATGTGTATATATTTTACAGTCCCAAGTATTTATTTGTGTTCTGTTTTCACCGTTCTGGTCAGTTTGAGAAATAACCTTCCCTGCAACAGTAACATCTTAAATTGCTTCTTCGGCTGAAGAGATATTATCAGCTCATCATCCAACGAGGGAATCTGCTGTGTGATTAAATCATCCTTAAACTCCTGACGGTAAACAGGGCTGCTGCTGCTATAGAAGATGCAGCAGATGAACAAAATCTGTTTATGGGACTCGAAACTTTATTAAGGCACAGTACAATTTCACTGGCGAAAGATAACATAGGTTTACTGGAGTTCACCTTTTCACTTCCTTCTTTGTGTAACTAGTGAGCTTTTTGCTGTGTTTTAGCCCCTCATTAAAATAATTTTATTTATGTTATGTTTTCAGGGCATTTTGTTTATGGCACATGTGCAACGCACAAACCTTAAGCGTATTTTTATTTTTCTCTGTTCTTGTTCAAAATTTCTTGAATGCAACTGTTTTATTTTACTCGCACACATTTGGTCTCCATCACAACTGTTGCATGGAGCTGGGGCGACCGGATTCTGCAGGTGTTCATAATAATATACAGCACCTCTTTTGAAAACCCTGATTAATATAAATCCAAATACTAGAGAAGAATTGGCATCTTGTATCAGAGTTGCAAACCATTAAAACTCTACATGTCCAGCATGTTTTTTTTAATAGTGTATAAATAGATAGATTTCCAGTGCAGGTAGAAATCAAACAGTATGAATAATGTTACTATACTGAGATATTAATATAGACAAACCATGTATGATTCTTCTCTCAATGTGCTTTCCTGTTCTTTGATACCGATGTGATGCAATGAAACAGATTGGGAGTATTGGAAGACTTGTTATTTTAAAATACACACATATTATATATATATATATATATATATATATATATATATATATATATATATATATATATATATATATATATATATATAGATAGACACACACACACACACACACACACACACACACACACACATACATTATATACCGCACTGTGGTTGATCCCCGGAGCCAGCATCGCAGCCGTTGTGTGTGCTGATGCGCCAGGGAGGCAAAATAAGCTGATCCCTGGCGCCAGCATTACACTTCAGCCATTAACACCAGACAGAAGGATATCTACATCATCATATGGAAGGAAACGTAAATGGATGGAGACACATATGGATCACATTAGTTTACTGTAAAGCTACGTTTTAGTTGGTGCTTATCTTGGCGAGAGCCGAGTTCAAATCAGCATGAAGTTTTAACATCTACTCTCGTGTAATGGAAATCATTATATATATATATATATATATATATATATATATATATATATATATATATATGTATATATATATATACACACACACACACATATTATATATATATGCTGCTTTTTAATGCAATTGCATTAAAGTGCCGTTCCAGCTTGTACCCCATCCCTAAATGATCCAGATATATAATATGTATCTACAAAGTACACGTGTTTCTATCACATGACGTGAAGTCATTTATCCAACACAATGTTTGATATACACTTAAACGATATATTTCTAACTAACGCTCTCTATTCTCTTATTAAAAGCCTTTATGCACCTGCTGTGACTTTAATTCACTCCTTATGACTTCCACAATGTATTGCAAGGATTACAATTTACCACGTGCTACATCCAGTACATCAGAGTTGTTTGTTTCACTGCAAAACATTTTTTAAAAAACCTGTTTGACACATTTAATCAACGAATTACCAGCCATACAGTTAAATAGTAAACAAGTCAACAGCTGTTTCGCAGGACAAGATCAATAAATAATAAAGCGTAATATAACGCGATACTTTTTTTTTTTTTTTTTAAATAATAATAAAAGTAGATTATATTCGTTTTTTCTAAAGTAACGAGTGATAAGTAACTTTTTTTCAGTAACGTGCCCAACACTGACAGTACTGTGGAGTCTGTAGTGGAGTGAAGCGCAAACCTTACCCTGCAAACGGTCCCACGCAGGGCTGAGGAACTGTTACTTGATTTTATTAAAATGTTTGTTGAAATGTCCTGTATTAAATTGACCAGAATGTATTTTGTTTTCGTTTATTTTGTTTCTTAGTTTCCCCAGGGGCAGCAGGCCGCGGAAATGCCCCCGGCCTCTCGGTGGGGTCTGTGTGTGTATTTTTTCTACCACAGAATAAAACGACCTTCTTTTTTAAAAATATTATTACATGAAGCAGATAGTTTTCAGTACAACTAATCAAACGTACGTATCTGTACCGGCTAACAAATTGAATAAAATTCATGTATATTTAAAAACTTACTTGTTAATTCAGTGACGCCAGCCTCCTCTCTTTCCTGCAGGGGGTCATTCTGAAGAGTCCTGTGATTGGACGCGCTTGGGCTCTGTTAACCAATAGGGGATCCGCTCTGTGTCAGTTTTACCGTATAATGAAGAAAACAGGCGCATCTTTATACGCGGGTTCAGTGTATAATAATAATAATAATGTATGTGGTGATATATGAAAACAGGAGATTAACTGATGTGTTTAAAACACGTAAACAGATAATAGTTTTATTAATTATATAAATAAATGAATGACAGTTAGCAGCTGATCTGTCAGTTAATAAAATGACAAGGAAATGTTTGTTCATTTATATAATAGCCGGTCCATTTATAAAGTTACAAATGGCTAATAATACCTTGTATCACTGTCATGTATAATACAAACACACGAGTCAATACACTCATTTAAACTGGAATATTAACTTTCCTTTTGGAGACTGAATAATCTATCTCCCATTGAAATAAATGACAAACCTCTCCCTGCTCTTCTCACGTCTCCCAGTAGATGGCGCCAGGCCTCCACGCAAGTACTGTCTGCAGGAAAACGACACAGCGCCGGTGTAACAAATCTGTGTGCAGTTTCACAGTAAATACGATTGCATGTGTCTTATTGTTGATGTCGGTAGCTGCATGCTCACCTTTGCTTAGCAATTTATACAAAACAAAGCAAATTTTATATTTTAATGTTTGGATTGCATGGGTTTTTAAAATACACAAAGGGAGAAAGTGTGCTACATAGGCCAGCTCTTCTGCACAGTGCTGTATTGTGTGTATTTGCATGCTGTGTGTGTATGGCAGGTGTTCCTAATGTTTTGGCCAGCTCTTTTGCACAGTGCTGTATTGTGTGTATTTGCATGCTGTGTGTGTATGGCAGGTGTTCCTAATGTTTTGGCCAGCTCTTTTGCACAGTGCTGTATTGTGTGTATTTGCATGCTGTGTGTGTATGGCAGGTGTTCCTAATGTTTTGGCCAGCTCTTTTGCACAGTGCTGTATTGTGTGTATTTGCATGCTGTGTGTGTGTATGGCAGGTGTTCCTAATGTTTTGGCCAGCTCTTTTGCACAGTGCTGTATTGTGTGTATTTGCATGCTGTGTGTGTGTATGGCAGGTGTTCCTAATGTTTTGGCCAGCTCTTTTGCACAGTGCTGTATTGTGTGTATTTGCATGCTGTGTGTGTGTATGGCAGGTGTTCCTAATGTTTTGGCCAGCTCTTTTGCACAGTGCTGTATTGTGTGTATTTGCATGCTGTGTGTGTGTATGGCAGGTGTTCCTAATGTTTTGGCCAGCTCTTTTGCACAGTGCTGTATTGTGTGTATTTGCATGCTGTGTGTGTATGGCAGGTGTTCCTAATGTTTTGGCCAGCTATACACAAAGTATCTCAAAGCACTGTACAGTACATAGCAGAAAAAGAGAACAAACAATACATTTTCACATATACAACTGCCACAGTCAGACCATTTACTATTATTATTATTATTATTATTATTATTATTATTATTATTATTATTATTATTACTATTATTATTATTATTATTATTATTTATTTGATTACAAAGATAGGGTTTACTGAGTTTATTTCTCTCAATCTTGAAGTTCATCTGAACACCATTAACACACAGCTTACTAATCATGCTAACAGAAACCCTTCTTACTGATTAAAACAGCTTGTTATTCTCATTCCGATGCAGTTTATTATGTTAGGAAGAGTTACACAGATATAAGTTGGAATTACAACAAGCTATGTTTAAAAGCTAGTTCAAAGGGACATTTTAAAAGAGAAATCAATTATAATGCAATAAAACTTATAGGAATGTACTTTATAATGGAACAGCTTCAGAACTGTGTTTAATATTGAGGGATCTGTATCATCTGTAGACAGTCACCAGAGTTCACACAGTTTTTATATTAAGACTGGAATTTCTGAGTGCGGGTGAATGAACACACACTCACATTCTGCCTAAACTTTCACAGCTTGCATTTGTGTCTTTTAAGAGAACCAGAGGCCATAAAAGACTTCCCACAGCGACTGCAGTGATAAGGTTTCTCTCCTGTGTGGAATCGCTGGTGCATTTTCAAACCTCCTATCCATCTGAAACTCTTTCCACAGTCATGGCAGTGATGTGGTTTCTCTCCAGTGTGAATTTGCTGGTGTATCTGCAAAGTGCCAGACTGACTGAAACTCTTCCCACAGTCAGCACAGACATATGGTTTCTCTCCAGTGTGAATTCTCTGGTGTCTTTTCAAGTTGTCTATCTGTCTAAAGCTCTTCCCACAGTCATTACAGGTATGTGGTTTCTCGCCTGTGTGAATTAACTGGTGGTTTTTAAGATGTGCCAGCAGATTGAAAATTTTCCCACATTTACTACACAGATGCGGTTTATCTCCTGTGTGAATTCGCTGGTGTATTTTCAAAGTGCCAGACTGACTGAAACTCTTCCCACAGTCAGCACAGACATGTCGTTTCTCTCCAGTGTGGATTCGCTGGTGAAGTTTCAGGTTTTGTAAATGTCTGAAACTCTTACCACAGTCAGCACAGACATATGGTTTCTCTCCTGTGTGAATTCGCTGGTGTCTTTTCAAGTTGCCAGACTGACTGAAACTCTTCCCACAGTCAGCACACACATGTCGTTTCTCTCCTGTGTGGATTCGCTGGTGAAGTTTCAGGTTTTGTAAACGTCTGAAACTCTTACCACAGTCAGCACAGGTATATGGTTTCTCTCCAGTGTGAATTATCTGGTGTCTTTTCAAGTTGCCTGACTGACTGAATCTTTTCCCACAGTCAACACAGACATGTCGTTTCTCTCCTGTGTGGATTCGCTGGTGAAGTTTCAGGGTTTGTAACTGGCTGAAACTCTTTCCACATTCTGTACAGGACAGAGAGTCCTGCAAGCTGTTTGTTTTAAAATGGTTACCCTCCTCATTGACATGGACAGGGTCTACTTCAGGAAGCTCCTCTTGAATAAGAACTGATTCTAGTACAGGACTCTCCTCTATAATATGGACCAATTCTAGTTCAGGTCTCTCCTCTTTAATATGGATTGATTCTAGTAAAGGACTCTCCTCTTTAATATGGACTGATTCTAGCACAGGACTCTCCTCTTTAATATGGACTGATTCTAGTACAGGACTCTCCTCTTTAATATGGACTGCTTCTAGTTCAGGACTCTCCTCTTTAATATTGACTGATTCTAGTACAGGACTCTCCTCTTTAATATGGACTGATTCTAGTACAGGACTCTCCTCTTTAATATGGACTGATTCTAGTACAGGACTCTCCTCTTTAATATGGACTGATTCTAGTGCAGGACTCTCCTCTTTAATATGGACTGATTCTAGTGCAGGACTCTCCTCTTTAATATGGACAGGCTCCATTGTTGAATCTTCTCTTTCACAAGGATCATCCAGTATTGTCTTCTGAACTAATACCCTAACAAAAAACAACATAATACAATCAGTTACAATCTATTCCTTAGATTCTATGAACTTGCATTACCAATTCCAGACTCCATTCATTACCATGTACACAGATGTGCTGTACTGAGTGAGATGAAGGAGATTTTCTATAAAATGACAGCATTTCTTTCACACAAGGCAAAGGGTATTGTTAAAAGGTTGACAGATCTGATAATGAAGTTTATTTTTAGTACTATGAAAGATTTGCATGTATACTTATTGGTGCTTGTAAGCACCCACAGAACTAACCAGGCAAGAGATGCAATAAACATGAATATAAAGTGTGTAAACTTCCATTCCCATGTAAACCCCCACATTAGATTTGTTTAAACAGTTCTGCCTGTCAGCATCACGTAGAGCTCCTTGAAACTAAAGCATGAATCTGAAAGGTCTCTACATGCAACGACAGAAATAGAGATCACTCCACACCCCTATTGTGATTCTCAATCTCTATAGCTTAGATCAGACTTGTGTTCAGCATTAAATAAACCGATACGACCAGAAACACACAATCAAAAACAGAGAGGTGAAGCTGCATGGCGGGCCTGCAGAGTGAAAAAAGCGGTCGGCTGACGGCACATGCTTCGGAGGACAGCGTGTGTTCATCATCGCCAATCCTGAGTCAGCGCAGGGGTGGTGGCAGCGAGCTGAGGTTGAAAAAATACAATTGGATATATAGAATTGGGAGAAAAATTGGGTATAATTAATTGGCAACTACTAAATTAAAAAATAATAATAATAATAAATGAGATCATGTACAGTACAGAAGAATAAAGGACAATAAGTGGATAAATAGAATCAACACCGCGATGCCTGGAGGTTTAAATAGAAAGGAATAGTAGATCGTTACATCATTAACTATGTAGGAAATGACATCACAAACACATTCATAGATTTAAATAGAAATAAGTGAGTGTAGTCACCATGGCATCAAAAGCCTATAAGCACCTCCACTGTTTGTTTTCAAACACACTTTCCCTTGAAAAAATTTTAAACATACCCAAACGTTGGGAAGATGGCTCTTTTGAGCAAAAACACTGGTCTAGTTTGTATTTTCTTTGCTGGTCTGTCTTTAATTATTATATTTTACTCAATTTAACGTTTTTAAACACAAAAAAGCCCCAATGGTGAAAGACCTACAAGCATTAGATGGATGTAACTCTATTCATGAATGTGTTCTGTAGAAACAACAACCCCTTACCCAAGACATGCAGTCAAACAACACACACATGTAATAAACGTGCAGGCAGCTTTTCACAAATTGCAAACAAACTGAACATTCCAGTAAAAGGCTAGGGGTGTGCCGATTCATCAATCCCTCACATTTTTCTTGATGATAGATTATTGATACAGTGACCCCTTGTGGCAATGCGCCCCGCCCCTGTGTGCATTTGTGTGTTTTGTGTTGTATGTTGCGTGTGTTAATGTTGGTGTATAGATTGGTACACAGGATATAAACGGGTCTGTGTTTCACGTGTATTTAAAAAGTGTAGATTTGTATTTAGGCACGAGGAGAGCACAAATCACTTCACGTGCTGGTTAAATGTAATATGTGAGCACGGGGTTGCACAGAATTAATTCACGTGCTGGGATTCAAGTGAATAATTAATTAGTAATTGAATCCCAGCACAATAGTATATATAGACGCACATTTCTTGCACTCAGGGTTGGGTGTTCGGAAGAGGAGAACGGGTGAGAGAGAAAGGAGTTAAAATAAGTGATAAGAATAATTATAAGTGTTTTGTACTCACCGTGTTTGTTTGTCTCCGTGCACCGTTTGTTAAGTGTTTAGTCGTTTTGTCTGTCTGTTTATTTTGGCGTCAAGTGCCGTGTCCTGTTTTGTATTCCATTGTTCAAACCTTTTATTTGTTAATAAACGCTGAGTGCAGCCATTGCACTCAGCTCATCATCACCACCGTCTCTGTCTGTGTATTCCTGTCTGGTCTGACGCCACCCACTCTGGCCGTCTTTGTGACACCCCTGTATCGGGACAGTTTTTTTTTTTTTAAGTAAAATTTGACCTACTAACATAAACATGAGCATTGATGTGTGCCTACACTGATAATTAGATAATATTACGTATTACCTTGTACTCTAGCAGCCTCACCCACCAGTCTTTGTGTGGGGGTTCTGAAAAATATCGTGTCCTACATCCCCACATGTTGCTACAACTGTTTAAATAACGTACCTGTCATTTTTATTTTCATTGTTAACATCCTGACAACTTTTTACACTTATAACTTTAGAGTCTGTTTTCAAAATGTCCGCTTAGTGCCCTGGGGTTTGAGATCTGTCCTCTAAATCACTGCAGGATGAGCGATTAAAAAAAAATAAAAATAACAAGCGCTCTGGCTTTTCTGTTCCGTACCACATCATTATTATTTGTTTATTTAGCAGACGCCTTTATCCAAATCGACTTACAGAGACTAGGGTGTGTGAGCATCAGCTGCAGAGTCACTTACAACTACGTCTCACCCGAAAGACGGAGCACAAGGAGGTTAAGTGACTTGCTCAGGGTCACACAATGAGTCAGTGGCTGAGGTGGGATTTGAACCGGGGACCTCCTGGTTACAAGCCCTTTTCTATAAACCACTGGATTCACAGGATCGTTATTACTGTGTTACCTGTTTGACAATGTGGGCAATAACCCTGACACTATCAGGGCACTAGAGCGGACGTTTTGAAAAGAGCTTTGAAACAGACATTAAAGTGTAAAATGTTGTCAGGATGTTAACAATGAAAATAAAAATTACTGAGCCTGGAGCCCGTTTCATAAAAGCGATTAGTGCTGAACCGCAGTCTTGGGCACCTCGCAGATTAATATGTGGGTTTCATAAAACTTTAGACGTCGGGATTTTGACGTCATTACGCAGCTTCACAGACACATTTAAGCGGTACTGTAGCTGGGATACCTATTCAGTAAAAACAGGACTTCAATGCAACCCAAATAAGTCACAATAATACACAGCGCCCCCCCTCCCCCTCCCCCCCTTTCCAGGGTCCAAGCTTCACTGCAGTACAGAGCTGAGAAATAACATGAAAACTGACAGAGAAACTTAAACAAATCCACACTTCCAAATAAAAACTAGTGGGAAATGCTTTCCTAGAGCAGGACTGAGGCGTGCACTGACAGTGCGAGTCATAAACACACAGGCAGCGTTTCTCTCTGTATGTTTCTAATGCATGGCTGGTATTTGCACAGCGCGTACATTAGCCTCGCACAGAAGCGCATCGGTTCAGTGTTCAGGACTGTCGAGTCTGGAGGACCCTGAAAATAATAATTTTTAAAAAATGTTTTGTTTTGTTTGTTTATGTGGTGGTGGTGGCGGCGCGCGCGAACGCAAACAGTCCCGTGCAGGGCTGAGGGCTCGAGCTGTTATTTTTATTTTATTTTTTTTAATGTTGAAATGTTGGTTATTAATTGAACAGAAATGTTGTTTTTGTTTGTTTTTCCCGGAGGCAGCGCCTTCTCGGTGGGCCTGCGTGTGTGTCTGTGTGATACAATTACTATTTTCGACCACAGAATAATACCCTCTTTCTTAAAATATTATTACATGAAGCAAATTGTTTTCAGTACAGCTAATCAAATATAAATATCGGTACCGGTTAATAAATGGAATAATAATTTATATTTAAAATCTTACTCGTTAATTCAGCCTCTCCAGCCTCCTCTCTCTCCTTCAGGGAAAAATATTGTGAAGGACCGAAGCGAAAACAAACCCGCCCCCTCTCTCGCCTGCCATTGGCTGCGGGGTCATTCTGAACCGAGGAGTCCTCCGGTGATTGGACGCGCTGGGATACTCCTAACCAATAAGGGATCAGCTCTCTTGCAGTTACCGTAAAATCATGAAAACAGGCGCATTTTTATACTCGGGTACCGTTATGTGTATAATAATAATAATAATAATAATAATAATAATAATAATAATAATAATAATAATAATAATAATAATAATAATAATAATAAATGTGGTGATATATGAAAACAGGAGATGAATTTATGTATTTAAAACAAGCACACAGATCAGTTTTATTAATTATATTATATAAATGCATAACAGTAACCAGCTGATCTGTCAGTTAATAAAATTATAAAAATTACACATGGCTAATAATACATTGTATCAATGTAATGTATAATACAAACACATGAGTTAAATCACTCATTTAAATTACAGTATTAACTTTGCACATACCGTTTGGAGATTTAATAATCCACGCAAATACTGGCTGCAGAAAAACGACACAGCGCCGGAGTAACAAATCTGTGTGCAGTTTCACAGTCAATACGATTGCATGGCTGCGTGTTTAATACATTGTTCCACTAGACTTCAGTTTAACAGTATTTTTGCTTCAGTCTAATCAATCGTGGGAAACCACTGAATCTACAATTGGATAAGAGCTTCTACAGAAACTACAATATTATTCCCGAGTGAATGTTTGCTACATTCTACCAGAGTTCAGCTTTCTGTGCAGAACTAGTTCATCAGAAACTAGATTGATGACTTTCCAGTTAGTTTACATTCCCCATTCTAGTTCCAGGCAGGCAGAACATTGCTTAAATTACTGTCTTTACTATATTCTACACTCTGGAAGAATGTAGTAAACTAACACATACACCAAGAAGAAGGGATTATATTGTAACGTCAAACTGAACAGGATTCTGGGTCTCTGTCTGTCTGTCTGCTTGTCTGTCTGTAGTATAAGCAAACTGCAGTTCTTCATATCCAGGCAACTGAAAAAAGTGCTGCTCTTAAAAGGACTAAAATAATCAGAATGGAAACTACAGCTCCCAGCATGCCTCTGCACTGGCAGCTACAGGAATGGATGATGGGAGCTGTAGTTCTTTACACAGGCATCTGTTAAGATGATGGAACACAAAGCCAATTTGTGGCTGAAACTTGGTTTCAGGAGACTAGGTTTCAGGCCACTGCCCAGCACACCAGGGGAGACTTGAGGAGACTAGTGGCGCCAAATCAGCCAATCAAAAGCCCACTTTTAAAAGAGAGAAAATAATTTAGATTATTTAATTAATGGGGAATGTAAACTAACTGGAAAGCCATCAATCTAGTTTCTGATGAACTAGTTCTGCACAGAAAGCTGAACTCTGGTAGAATGTAGCAAACATTCACTCAGGAATAATATTGTAGTTTCTGTAGAAGCTCTTATCCAATTGTAGATTCAGTGGTTTCCCACGATTGATTAGACTGAAGCAAAAATACTGTTAAACTGTAGTCTAGTGGAACAATGTATTAAACATGCACCTATGCAATCATATTGACTGTGAAACTGCACACAGATCTGTTACACCGGCGCTGTGTCGTTTTCCTGCAGCCAGTACTTACGTGGAGTCCTGGCGCCATCTACTGGGAGACGTGAGAATAGCAGGGAGAGGCTTTGTCATTCATTTCAATGGCTCTACAAAAGGTTCATCAGTCTTTTGGGTAATGCCCCTCCTTCCTGACTTGTATCTCGCATTGATTCGTTCTGAATACTAGTTTAAACCCTCCCCAAATTACTAGACGCTGGGAGGAGGGTCTTTTTGCTCGCGAGATTTAAAGCTATATGTCACAGTTCCATCATATTTACACTCTCGTGGAATTTACAGAATAAAAAAAATTTGTGTCGAAATGTAAAGAGACTCAGAAACACGCACAGAAACCCAAGATGAACGTGCCCGTGACCAGAAGGATTTTGTGGTGGAAGACAGACAGGACAGCAAAGACGGTACGACTGAAGCGTGCAAACACAGTCGAGTTTACACATACTGTGACAGGAAGAAAAAAAAAAGAAAATAACCGAAAACAATCATTTTATACAGTATATAAAAAGCAGAATCACCGGGAAAAAATAAAAACAAAACTCGAAAATAGCTTTTTAAAAAAAAGCACTAAAAATGAAATGGATAAAAACCGAAAAACACTACTTATGTGTTTTGTATTGTAGCGTGCATGTTGGGGGGGGGGGGTAAGGGTTGGGGGCTGGCTAGTGATGCAATGTGAAATATGAGCCTAAACCAGCCCCTTCTAGACTACAGGACTAAAGAATTGTAGTTCTTTATACCAAAGAACTACAGCTCCCGTCATCCCTCGCATCGCCTCGGGGAATTGAGCCCCGGCGCGTCCAATCATCGGGAGGCTCCTCGGTTCCGCGTGGCCTCGCAGCCAATGGGAGGCGAGAGAGGGGGCGGGTTTGTTTTTCCGCTTCGCAATATCGTTTTTTAACCCGGAGGGAGAGAGGGGAGGCCGAAGCTGAATTAACGAGTAAGTTTTTAATTATAAAATCATTTTTATTCCTAACCGGTGATGAAAACACCTGTGATAGTATTTTAAGAAAGAGGTTCCTCATTTCTGTGGTCGATAATAATAATTGTATCACACACACACAGAGGCCCACCGAGGCCAGGGGGTACAGTGAAAAAAAACAAACAAAAAAATAAATAAAAACATTTCAGGTCAATTAATATCAAACATTTTGACATTTTTAAAAACAAGTACCAGCTGCAGCTCTCAGGCTTGTGCGGGGCAGGTCTTGTTTGCCGCCCCGCCGCTACATAAACAAAGCCAAGCCGGTGCGTTTTTGTTTCCGTTTTTGTTTCCGTTTTGGTGTGAAGTTGCGCTCCACTCCGCTCCAGACTCTCCAGTCCTGCGCACTGAACCGACGCGCTGCCAAAAACACTCTCCATTTATTTGTGAAATACAGTGAGAGACGCTGCCTGCGTGTTTGTGACTCGCAGGGGCAGCACACGCCTCAGTCCTGCTCTGTGATCTCCACTGGGTTTTTATTTGGAAGTGTGGATTTGTTGAGTAAGTCGCTCTGTCGGTTTTCATGTTGTTTCTCAGCTCTGTACTCAAAGTTCATTGATACAGAGGGTATAAAAGGGGTATCATATTCCAATGGAAATACACAATAAAGGTACTGTCCAGATATTATATAATGTGCTACTTATTAAAATCTATCAATTTAAACAGTGCATGCTTTGAATTGTTTTGGGGGAAGAATGCTTTTCACTTCGTTTTTTGTGTTTCACTATTGAGCTTATTGCTTCACTAAAAAGCCATTTGCAACGATTCACAATCGCAGGCACCTCACAAATACAAAACTGGCCTTCATAAAACTTTCGCTGGGCTGTGACATCACAGATTCACACCAGAAACCAGGTAAAACATTCTGATGACAATATGAGCTTGTCTCTGTATCTCTATAACCCCCACACACCAACCCACACCCTCACCCCCCCCAAACCCTCATCCACCCACCCCCCACACTGACACACACGCACACCCCCACACACCTGTATTTTTGGTTCTTGCTAAAATTATATATATATATATATATATAATATGATGTATTTAAATATTTCTATTTTAAATAACAAGTCTTCCAATACTCAATCTGTTTCAATGCATCACATCTGCAGTGTGGAGTAGTGGTTAGGGCTCTGGACTCTTGACCGGAGGGTTGTGGGTTCAATCCCCAGTGGGGGACACTGCTGCTGTACTCTTGAGCAAGGTACTTTACCTCGATTGCTCCAGTAAAAACCCAACTGTATAAATGGGTAATTGTATGTGAAATAATGTATAATGTGATATCTTGTAACAATTGTAAGTCGCCCTGGATAAGGGCGTCTGCTAAGAAATAAATAATAATAATAATAATAATAATAATCTGTATCAAAGAACAGGAAAGCATATTGAGAGAAGGATCATGCATGGATTATCTATATCAATATCTCAGTGTAGTGACACTCTTCACACTGTTTGATTTCTACCTGCTGACCTGTTGCTGTTGCTTTAAGGTGCCTGTTTACCTGGGAAGAAACAAGACTGCCAGAGCCGTGCTGCAGATATCCTGCTGACAATACCTGAAGTGAGTTTCTTATTCTTTTACTCTTCAGTCCTGATTCAGCTTCACCGCTCTGTGTTTGATTGTGTGTTTCTGGTCGTATCAGTTTATTTAATACTGAACACAAGTCTGATCTAAGCTATAGAGATTGAGAATCACAGTAGTGGTGTGGAGTGATCTTTATTTCTCTCATTGCATGTAGAGACCTTTCAGATTCATGCTTTAGTTTCAAGGAGCTCTACATGATGCTGGCAGGCAGAACTGTTTAAACAAATCTAATGTGGGGGTTTACATGGGAATGGAAGTTTACACACTTTATATTCATGTTTATTGCATCTCTTGCCTGGTTAGTTCTGTGGGTGCTTACAAGCACCAATAAGTATACATGCAAATCTTTCAGAGCACTAAAAATAAACTTCATTATCAAATCTGTCAAACTTTTCAACAGTAACCTTTGTCTTCTGTGAAAGAAATGCTGTCATTTTCTAAGCAGTATTCCTGAGGATCTTATGCTTGAGTGGTTACATGTGTGGGTGCTTTTTATACATGTTTGAATATTTCTCTGCTCAGAACTGTCTTTGTTTGTAACCAGGAGGTCCCCGGTTCAAATCCCACCTCAGCCACTGACTCATAGTGTGACCCTGAGGAAGTCATTTAACCTCCTTGTGCTCCGTCTTTCGGGTGAGACGTAATTGTAAGTGACTCTGCAGCTGATGCATAGTTCACACACCCGAGTCTCTGTAAGTTGCTTTGGATAAAGGCGTCTGCTAAATAAACAAATAATAATAATAATATACGTAGATGGCTTGCACTATTTTTGTTGTCTTCTTTTCAACAAAAAAAAATAGCAAAATTCACATTTAAAGAGGATTTACTAAGCCATGGCAAAATCATTTTGTTTCCTGCATCAGCCTAATTACAGAAGAACCCGCTTGATGTCAGGATAGCTGTGCCAGCATAATTCATGATGTAAACCAAGTGTCGCGTCTGCCTATGACGGCACATTACGAGCACAAGAAGAAAAAAAAGAACTAACAGTGAATCAAGAGCAGCGTTTAAATACTGTCAATTTAGTCGTTCTTTACCTTTAACCAAATGCACGTAGTTTAGGACAAATACGTTTTGTGTCATAACTGGAAGGAAGCAGTTTGTGTCATTATTATTATTATTATTATTTATTTCTTAGCAGACGCCCTTATCCAGGGCGACTTACAATTGTTACAAGATATCACATTATACATTATTTCACATTATTCAGATATCACATTATTTTTACATACAATTACCCATTTATACAGTTGGGTTTTTACTGGAGTAATCTAGGTAAAGTACCTTGCTCAAGGGTACAACAGCAGTGTCCCCCACTGGGGATTGAACCCACAACCCTCCGGTCAAGAGTCCAGAGCCCTGACCACTACTCCACACTGCTTCCTCTGATGAGAGCTATCAGTTAGGCTTTGGACTTGGTAGTTTCAGGTTTTGTAAATGTCTGAAATTCTTCCCACTTCTTCCTGAAACTTGGTATTTTTTTCTGTATTGTTCCTGAGGATCTTCTGCTTGAGTGGTTACATGTGTGGGTGCTTTTTATGCATGTTTGAATATTTCTCTGCTTTGTTTCTGTGATTCTTTTGGTCCGTCTCTCCTTCCTTTATAGAAAATCTCCTTCATCTCACTCAGTGCAGCACATTTGTAAACATGGTAATGAATGGAGTCTGGAGCTGGAAAGGCAAGTTCATAGAATCTAAGAAAGAGATTGTAACAGGTTGTATTTTTTCTTTTTAGGAAATTTGTTCAGAAGACAAAATTGGATTATCCTTCTGAAAGAGAAGATTCAACGATGGAGCCTGTCCATATTAAACAGGAGAGTCCAGTATTAGAATCAGTCCATATTAAAGAGGAGAGTGCTGAACTAGAATCAGTCCATATTAAACAGGAGAGTCCTGAACTAGAATCAGTCCATATTGAAGTGGAGAGTCCTGTCATAATGTCAGTCCTTATTGAAGAGGCAAGTCCTGTATTAGAATCAGTCCATATTGAAAGGGGTATTCTCAATTCTAAACCCTTAAGCAGCTTGCAGGGCTCTCTCCCCTGTCCTGGATGTGGGAAAGGTTTTAATCCTGAAGGAAACCCTGGCGGCACTATATCCTGCACAGGATGTGGGATAAGTTTCTGTCAGTTACAAAACATGAAACTTTACCAGCTTATCCCCACTGGAGAGAAGCGATTTTTCTGTACTGAATGTAGGAAGAGTTTCAGCCGGATAAGCAACTTGAAACTGCACCAGCAAATCCACACTGGAGAGAAACGACATGTCTGTGCTGACTGTGGGAAGAGTTTCAGACAGTCAAGCGACTTGAAATCCCACCAGCGAATCCACACTGGAGAGAAACCATATGTCTGCGCTGACTGTGGGAAGTGTTTCAGAAATTTACGAAACCTGAAACTTCACCAGCTAGTTCACACAGGAGAGAAACGACATCACTGTAATGACTGTGGCAAGAGTTTCAGTCGGGTAGAAAAATTGAAAATACACAGGCGAATTCACACAGGCGAGAGACCTCATGTCTGTGCTGACTGCGGGAACAGTTTCAGTCAGTCTGGCACTTTGAAAAGACACCAGCAAATTCACACAGGAGAGAAGCCACATCACTGTCCCTGCTGCGGGAAGAGTTTCAGCCGGATAAGCATCTTAAAATTGCACCAGCAAATCCACACTGGAGAAAAACAGTATGTCTGTGCTGACTGTGGGAAGAATTTCAGACATTTACAAAACCTGAAACTTCACCAGCGAATCCACACTGGAGAGAAACCGTATGTCTGTGCTGACTGTGGGAAGAGTTTTACTGCTACAGCTTCTCTTAAAAAACACAAATGCAAGTTGTGAAAGTTTAGGCAGAATGTGAGTGTGTGTTCATTCACCCGCACTCAGAAATCTCAGTCGTTTTAAACAGCAGCTTAATATAGAAACTGTGAGAACTCTTGAGTGTCTACAGATGACGCAGATCCATCAATATTCAAGACACTGTTGTGAAGCCGTTACAATATAAAGCACTTTCCTATGTTTTATATCATTAATATCATTGACTGACCCTTTAAACTAGTTTTAAAACACAGCCTGTTGTCTTTCCAGCTGATATCTGTGTAACTCTTCCTAACATCATAAACTGCATTGGAATGAGAATAACAAGCTGTTTTAATCAGTAAGAAGGGTTTCTGTTAGCATGATTAGTAAGCTGTGTGTTAATCGTGTTCAACTTCAAGATTGAGAGAAATAATCTGAGTAAACCCGATCTGTGTGACACTGAATTCATTTCATGAAGTGTCTGAAGAGACCAGAAGACTCTGCCAGTGTGTTTTATGAGGGACACCAATTACAAAACACTGGCCTTGTTTTATGATTACGTTTCAGTTCTATTGTAACGTTATGCTTGAGTTTTTAAATGTTGGATTTCACTTCCAGTGACACATAAACCCAGAATCTGAAAGAGAAGGAGTCGCTGCAGTAAATATCAATGCATGACATCTGTATCAAAGAACAGGAAAGCATCTAAACAATAGAGTTCAATGTAGAATGGAATGTGGGTGTTTGGAACTAATAAATGGTAAACGTTGTTCAGATTTGAAACATGGTCTGGTCCCATCCTTATAGCGTAACAAAGCAGTTAATTCCATGTTGACCTGAATCCACAAACCTTATAGGCTGCAGAGTTAACCTGTAGTGTAAAGAGACAGGGCGGTACACCTGCCATACACACACAGCATGCAAATACACACAATACAGCACTGTGCAAAAGAGCTGGCCAAAACATTAGGAACACCTGCCATACATACACAGCATGCAAATACACACAATACAGCACTGTGCAAAAGAGCTGGCCAAAACATTAGGAACACCTGCCATACACACACAGCATGCAAATACACACAATACAGCACTGTGCAAAAGAGCTGGCCAAAAAAAGTCCTATCTCTTTGCATTGGAGTCCAATAAAAAGGTTCATCCGTTGGTCTAAAGGAATTTGGGGAGTTTTTGATTTGACCCAAATCTGAACGGTGAACCCACCTGGTTTTTCGATTGCCCCATAACTCCGGAACCCTGGGGCAATGCCTTCGACCCTGGTCTGTGCTGATGCACGAGAGTCTCAGCTAAACGGAGATGCCCCCCGACCTTATACGGTACCCCCCTCCGAACAGCGGGTGTATAAGTGGACCTTGTATGCAGTCCACCAAGTGGCACACAAGCAACTAAAAGGCCTACAGCCGTGCATACATTATCCTCACATATCAGGGATACTCTGGTGTGAATCATAGCTTCCTAGAGTGTTCAGAAGTATTATCTGCATGCTTTTTAAAGTAGCTGCATTTGAAAACAATTTAAATTTTATTTTTTTTAAAGCATAACGAACGATATCCCCATTCTATGCTTGAATTGAAAAAACAAGATACAAAAGAAATGATTTTGATTTTAACGGTCAATTTGGCCAAAAAAAATTAAATGTCAAAGAGCAGCATTCTACATATTTTTTAGTGAAACTAAATCTATTTATTAATATTATTATTTGTTTATTTAGCAGACGCCTTTATCCAAGGCGACTTACAGAGACTAGGGTGTGTGAACTATGCATCAGCTGCAGAGTCACTTACAACTACGTCTCACCCGAAAGACGGAGCACAAGGAGGTTAAGTGACTTGCTCAGGGTCACACAATGAGTCAGTGGCTGAGGTGGGATTTGAACCGGGGATCTCCTGGTTACAAGCCCGTTTCTTTAACCACTGGACCACACAGCCTCCTATGGTAGGTCAACACAATCACAATATTGGGGATGATTCCACCTCATCTGAGGAAGGTTACACAGAACCCATCCAGTGTTCCTTCAAACAGAAAGGAGCCTCTTATCCAACTCAATCAACAGCTATACACAAACATGTCCAGACAACAACACCAATACAAAACACACATGAGCAAACAGACTAAATCAAGTGTGGTGCAGCAGATGTGAAATGGAAAGGAGTTTAAAAAGAACAAATAAACCGCTGTAGCCTAACTTATCATTCATGTATTACTGTAGAGCAACGAGACAAACAGAAGCACGCATATGGAACCTGCCAGGCTCCAACATGGACTGGCAAACATCTACACCTGGAGAATCCCCATTACCCATAACTGTATATACACCATTGGGATTGTTTCTATTTGTAACTTATATCAGTTCAGACAGCAAGGCAATGAATCAAATCCCCCTCCATCCTAACCTATCTTCAGAAGCTCTCTCCCCATGGCCAGACTTCATCTGTGGCAGACACCACTGTGCCCCTAAACAGTATCATTTTTCCTTTTTAGCATTTATTTAATCTAAAAATATATATTCAACACTCAAGTCAGCCCCTCTTTATATTTATTATTCTGGTTAGAGTTTGTCTTGCAGCATTTTAATAAGAATGCATGAAGGGACCAGGCAACAAACCCTCAGAACAACTGCAGTGTAACACAGCCTTTCCTGCATTTAAAAAGAATGGTATATCATGTGCACAGTTTTTCAAGAAGTGTTTTCTCGGTTTATTTTGGATTCATGACATACAAGGAAAACCCAACATATAAAAATGAATATTTCAGTTAGAGTAATTTCTTTTTATAATATATTTTTTGTAAAGCAGAATATGTGGCTAATGCGTCCAATGAGTTGAACGCTTCAATTGTGTGTCTTTGTACTTTCTGTGTCCCCTAGATGTGAACTAAAATAAAACACTTAACATTTTTTTAAATTATTTTAATTAAAATTCAAAAGGGATATTTTCACGTTGTGAACCTTTGGCATTCGTTCTCAGGTTACCGATAGAAATATTTTTTTCAATGGCAGCGATTGATATATTGCTCCAGTTTTTAATAGCGTGTTTTAGATTCTTACATACTGCTGTGGGAGAAAGCACTGGGGATCACTTAGATAATGTAATTAATAAGTGTGCTGAATGCCTACAGTAGGAGAATAGTGGTTTCAGTTTGTCAATACTGCACGGTTCTCCTACTGTAGGCATTAGACAAAGTAATTAGGAGGCTGTGTGGTCTAGTGGTTAAAGAAAAGGGCTTGTAAGCAGGAGGTTCCCGGTTCAAATCCCACCTCAGCCACTGACTCATTGTGTGACCCTGAGCAAGTCACTTCACCTCCTTGTGCTCCGTCTTTCGGGTGAGACGTAGTTGTAAGTGACTCTGCAGCTGATGCATAGTTCACACACCCTAGACTCTGTAAGTCACCTTGGATAAAGGCATCTGCTAAATAATAATTTGAGAAGGCTGAATATCATTTACAAATTTCCATGACTTGTCTCCAGTTCTGCTTTGATTTTTGTGTCTGACCAAATTTCTATTAGAGCTTCATTTACTTGCACTGTCTATGTAGTTTAGAGTCACCAGATCTCCTGGGTGAAAAACTGATGCCATAGCAACTCTGAAGCTGTTAAAAGATAATAACACAATAAGAGTTTACAAATTAACCATCAGGTGCATTTATTGCAGATCATAACAGCAGTTTTGTTGTTTTATATTCATATTAAATGCATAAAACAAGAAAATGCATCAGCTGTTACCATGTAAACATGAGATTACACACAATCACAATGATTCAACAAATAATCCATCAGAATGGTTATTTTATTTTTGAATGGCGCTAAAAGAAAGGTGATACAATAGTTTTTAAAGTGATATTCTCTCGCTTCTGTATACGTATATAACATAATTGTATTCGTGTTTTATTGCTGACTATATATATTTATATTTGTATGTGTTTCTTATCATGTAAAGCGCTTTGTGGCGAGTCTTGAACAAAGAAGACTACGCGGTGATCTGATTCAAACATTCAAAATCCTAAAAGGTATAGACAATGTCGACCCTGGGGACTTTTTTTACCTAAAAATAGAAACAAGGACCAGGGGTCACAAATGAAGATTAGATAAAGGGGCATTCAGAACAGAAAATAGGAGGCACTTTTTTACACAGAGAATTGTGAGGGTCTGGAACCAACTCCCCAGTAATGTTGTTGAAGCTGACACCCTGGGATCCTTCAAGAAGCTGCTTGATGAGATTCTGGGATCAATAAGCTACTAACAACCAAACGAGCAAGATGGGCTGAATGGCCTCCTCTTGTTTGCAAACTTTCTTATGTTCTTATGTGTGTGAACTGACAGAAACTGTACAGATTTCTCATTTTTGGACAGTCCACTGGTGATCGAAGATTTCCGAACTGTGAATCTCTTCCCCCACTCAGAGCAGTGATGAGGTTTCTCTCCTGTGTGAATGCGCTGGTGGCTTTTGAGGCACAATAAACGACTGAATCTCTTCCCACTCTGTGCAGTGATAAGGTTTCGGACCTGTGAGAATGCAACTGTGTCTTTTAAGGTGCCATAAATGACTGAATCTCTTCCCACAGTCATTACAGTGATAAGGTTTCTCTCCTGTGTGAATGCGCTGGTGTCTTTTAAGATTTTGTAACAGCGCGAAACACCTCCCACACTCAGTGCAGTGATAAGGTTTCTCTCCTGTGTGAATGCGCTGGTGTCTTTTCAGGTCTGCTGAACGACTGAAACTCCTCCCACACTCAGTGCAGTGATAAGGTTTCTCTCCCGTGTGAACACGCTGGTGGATTTTAAGCTGTGATAAAGGAGTCCATCCTGTGATATTTCCTTTAGCAGCTGGAGAAAAAAAGAGAGACCAAGGTTATTGTACAGCATTCGTAAACCCCTTTCACACTGGCAGTCCTACCTGGGTCACAATCCAGGTAGTGTGAAACCACGTACCTGGGTCGTACCCGGGTTACCCTGGGTCCCAGCGACCCCCCTCAGGATGTGGGTTGACATGCTTTGACCAGGGGTTGGTTGTACTAAAAGTATAAGATCAGGTTTACATGCAAGTGCTGTATTGAAATGTTTCTTCTGGTGACACTTAGCAACCTGACTGGATTTGGCATCACCCATTGATGAGACATGTGATCCCAGCACCACTATAAAGCTGTGGGAGCAGCACAACTGCAAACAGTCTACCAGAAACAGGGAAAGGCAAAGATCTAACAGCATTTGAAAGAGGCATGATAGTGGGTGCACATCTAGCAGGGTCACAGCAGCAAGGACAGTTATGTTGCAAGCCATTGGCATAGTGGTTGGGCAGCCTCCCTTGCTTAAATGGAGGTGGAATGATCAAAATAGGAATCTTCAGCACACTTCAGTGCTTAGTAACCAGTTTCTGCAAGGTTAACAGGCAGCTCAATGTTTCTTGTTTTGTAGAATTACCTCTAAATCCCAGTTCACATTCAGGTGGACAATCATCACACAGGCTGGATCCCAGCGTGTTGTTCTCCTCAAGTGTACAGACATTATTTTCAGCAGGAACTTCCTCTGCGATGGGGACACATTCCTGTTCTATGAATTCCTCTTTAATAGGAACACATTCCAGTCGAGGGACCTCTTCATCTTTAACACATGTCAGCTCTGTAACCTGCTTTAGACTTGCACACCACTCCTGGTCAAAGGACTCTTCTTGTTTGTAAACTGCTTCTATCCTTGGACCCTCCTGTGCTTCAGATTTAGGTACAGCACGGCTCTCTTTGGGATCTGTGTGAAAGAAAATTGTACAAAATTATAACTCTTACTAACTTGCCAGCCCCTTGTCAGAATTCTACGGAGAGGTCATTGGGTCATTCCGATGGAACAATTTATGAGGAGGCGTTTTTTTTTTTTTTTTTTTTATCAAGACAAAGGCCAGCCCTGCAGGTGTCTGCTTGAGCTCACTGGGCACCTGGCCTGTAGATACAAATCATGAATTATGGCCTCTACAGAAAACCCATTTAAATCTTAAACAAGGTGGGATTTACAAACATAGACCAGTTATTTGTTATAGTCTGGAGAATTAATTGGACTGGTATAAATTAGGACAGTACTTTGGAACAGCACTCAAAAGCACTTTAAAAGTGTCTTAAGATACATTCTAACCAAGACCTCGCCAATAAAATTGACAAAGTGATTTAAAGAGGTGGAATGAACAAGCAATGCCATCAAAAAAAATAAAACATTCTTACCTTGAAATAATCCCTGGTTCTCATTCCTCTGAAAGTCTTGTTCATTGCAGTCGGGGTTCATGTTTCTGAGAGGTTGTTTAATGTCTGCATCTGCAGCGTTCATGCATTCCCGCACTGCTTTCAACTCGCTCTCTGATATTTCCAATCTCAGCTTCAGACTTTCATTCTCTTTCTCCTTTCCAGCCATTTCCATTCGGAATTCAGTGAATTTGCCGCCGACAACTTTTGTGATTTGGCACAAGACGGTGTCTACAGCCGCTTTCACTGCGTGCTCGATGGTAGAGGCGAGCTCGTCTTGAAGGAACGACACGGAGACACTGACGTCCATCTTCACTGACTGTTAGTGTAGCAGGAATCCTCTTTGCTTTTAATTTCGTTTTTACTTGAGAATTAACATTCACATAACACCAGCACTTCCTTTTTTGGCGCGATAAAGAAAGACATCAAACAACAGACTCGTTTTACTTTACAAGGGGCAGCATCATCTTTATTTCAGAGCTCAACGCAGGTAATAAACGAACACAAACATATATATATATATATATAACTCACTGGGAAACAATTTGATTCAACCTAAATACTCTAAACAACAGGCAATAAAATCCTGTAAAATCTGCAGCGGCGTCTCTACCCCACCATAATGAAATGAAAGCGTCACTAGTAGGCGTGTTTAGCTGGAACCGTCGCGTATTATTGGCTGAAAGAAACACCCCGAACCCAATTTGCGAATCTGATTGGCTGCCCTCCCTGTTGTCGAGAAAGGGCGGGAACGCGATGAGAAGAGGCGGGTATGAAACTGGATGCCGGAGTCCGCCATGTTGGCTCCGACCGCGCTGTGTTTTTATCACGAAATGTCCTTCCGTGGATCCGGAATGGCGCCGGTTTCGTCTCTCTGGAATTTAGACTATTTCAACCAGAAACTCCTACTACTAGTGTCGCTGTCATTTCGTGGCGTTGCTGCTTTGTTAATGTTGGGAGAGACAGACACGAGTCAGCCGCTTGTTGATTTTGTATCACATACTGTTTTAAAATATCTCCAAGTGGTTTATATGTATATATTTGTTCGTTTATCTGCATCGAGTTTTGAAACAAATAACCATTTTTTTTTCTGTTTTATTTAATAACTCAGAGAGAGTGGCGCGCAAAAGTTTCTCCTTGCAAAGTAAGAGAAGTTTGTTTTCTTTCTTTATCGCACCAGGAGAAGCGCTTTTATATAATTCACCAGAAACACAATACTAAATTAAAAGCAAAGAGGATTCCTGCTAAACGAGTCTCAAATTAAACTGAGTGAAGATGGACGTCAGCGTCTCCGTGTCGTTCTTTCAAGACGAGCTCGCCTCTACCATCGAGCACGCAGTGAAAGCGGCTGTAGACACCGTCTTGTGCCAAATCACAAAAGTTGTCGGCGGCAAATTCACTGAATTCCGAATGGAAATGGCTGGAAAGGAGAAAGAGAATGAAAGTCTGAAGCTGAGATTGGAAATATCAGAGAGCGAGTTGAAAGCAGTGCGGGAATGCATGAACGCTGCAGATGCAGACATTAAACAACCTCTCAGAAACATGAACCCCGACTGCAATGAACAAGACTTTCAGAGGAACGAGAACCAGGGATTATTTCAAGGTAAGGTTGTTTTATTTTTTTTAAGCAATTGCTTGTTTATTCCGCCTCTTTAAATCACTTTTTAGTCCATTTGGTTGATGAGGTCTTAAGTTAGAAACGATCTCAAGACGCTTTTAGTGTTTATTATGAGTGTTATTACTGAGTACAGCTCTGATTTACCAGTTCAATTAATTCTCCAAATTAATTAGTCTGCAAATCCCACCTAATTCAGATGTAAGCGCGTTTTCAGCAAACTGTGAAGCTCTGTCACACGAGTAACCTTTGTTGATGGCAACAACACTGGTAAATCATGACCAGTCTCATTAAGATACTTGCATTGGGATTAGTCAATAGACAATAAAGGCAGTACTGGTCTATATTGCTAAATCTTGACCAGTCTAATTAGGAGACTTCAATGGCTGTCCTTCAGGTTACAGGGATATCTTGTATGGAGTAAACTGTGAGTAGCAAATTACACAAGCCTATAGTCCCATTGAGACTTTAACAAACTCTATTGCAGAGGATCAGGATAATGGTTGGCTGTATGGTCCAGTGGTTAAAGAAAAGGGCTTGTAACCAGGAGGTCCCCGGTTCAAATCCCACCTCAGCCACTGACTCATTGTGTGGCCCTGAACAAGTCACTTAACCTCCTTGTGTTCCGTCTTTCGGGTGAGACATAATTTTAAGTGACTCTGCAGCTGATGCATAGTTCACACACCCTAGTCTTTGTAAGTCGCCTTGGATAAAGGCGTCTGCTAAATAAACTAATAATAATAATAATAATAATAATAATAATAATAATTTGTGATCTTTGATATCAATACGCAGCAGCAAATTGGGGTTGACAAAATCCAAACATTCACAATATTACAGTTACAGAAACACAGGTTCAAGTTCACTGATTCAGTAATACAGTCTCTCTGTCAGGACTCGGCTCTAAACAGGTCCTCACCCTCACACAGCCACACAGGCTTGTTTACTCAGGGCTTTTATACCCACCTTCTCACAGTAAATCACACACAGCTGTCTCAGGTTAGCTGATCACTCAAACCAGAGCTTTTCAGGTAGCTAAATCTGGTGAATTAACTGAGTTAAGGCCAGGGTACCAATATTTATGACTGCAACTCTATGAAAGTCTGGAGTTAATTCATAAGTAGTGATACCCTCTGCCTTAACTCCGTTAATAAACCAGATTTTTAACTACCACTTGTAAGACGAATGAATTTTCAACACACTTACAAGTGGTGTCATTGCTGTGCAGGTATCGTGTATCACACAATATTTATAACACTTAATACATTGGTAAATAACATTGTTGCAACTCTCTCTCTCTCTCTCTCTCTCTCTCTCATATATATACTTACATGCACACATACACTCTCACACACACAGACACACACACACACACACACACACACATAATATCCATTAAGTGAAAAAAGAAGTGATATCTGAAACGAAAACACATTGGAAATGTAAAAAACATGCCCTGCCATTTTAAAGTGGAGATATCGAAACCACAAGCCAAGTTAGAAGAATCCACTGGGGCAGCCTTGACCAGCACTAAGCAAACAGGCACAACTGTCAAAGCGATGGGGGTCAAGGGTCACCCAGTGGTTTCTACTAACTTGTGTTTTTCAGGCACAATAAAAGTGGCTCGAACTTGCGTCAAAAACACACCGGTTATGCGCCACCTAGTGGAGGTATTGAGGCATTGATCACCCATCTCCCACAAATATTTTAGAAGCAGTGTTGGATCCAACCTCATTCCCAGCTCAGGGGAATGTAACTGGGCCCTCTATATCTGTTTAAACAACAGAAACACCTCATAAATGACCCAATGACCTCTCAGTAGAATTCTGACAAGGGGCTGGCTTTGTAGAGGAACCTGGCTAGTAAGTAAGAGTTATAATGTTGTATCATTCTTTCACGCAGATCCCAAAGAGAGCCATGCTGTACCTAAATCTGAAGCACAGTTTACAAACAAGAGGAGTCCTTTGACCAGGAGTGGTGTGCAAGTCTAAAGCAGGATACAGAGCTGACATGTGTTAAAGATGAAGAGGTCCCTCGACTGGAATGTGTTCCTATTAAAGAGGAATTCATAGAACAGGAATGTGTCTCCATCGCAGAGGAAGTTCCTACTGAAAACAATGTCTGTACACTTGAGGAGAACAACCAGCTGGGATCCAGCCTGTGTGATGATTGTCCACCTGAATGTGAACTGGGATTTAGAAGTAATTATACAAAACAAGCAACATTGAGCTGCCTGTTAATCTTGCAAAAATGAGTTACTAAACTGTAGAAGTGTGCTGAAGTTTGACTTGTTTGGTCATTCAAGCTAATTTTTTCCTAACCACTATGTCAATGCCCTGCAAGTTGCAACATACCTGTCCTTGCTGCTGTGGCATCTGCTAGATGTGCACCCACTATCATGCCTGTTTTGAATGCTGTTAGATCTTTGCATGTCCCTGTTTCTTGTAGACTGTTTGCAGTTGTGCTGCTCCCACAGCTTTATAGTGGTGCTGGGATCACATGTCTCATCACTGGGTGATGCCAAATCCAGTTGGGTTGCTAAGTGTCACCAGAAGAAACATTTCAATACAGCACTTGCATGTAAACCTGATCTTATACTTTTATTCCTCAAAGTGATATTAAGTGGGGTGGAAATCAGTGACTGGTACATGTGAGTGATATTAACTGGACTGTGTTAGTAATCAAAGTGATATTCTTAAGCATTTGTCCTTATTGACACCCATTATATTCTGCATGGCAAATTTCAATGTGATGATAATAAAAGGAGGCTGGTATTAACAGGAGTGATATTAAGCGGGTTTGACTGTATTCTCATCAGAGTTCACTCTAGGAGTTGGTCATGGTTATGAGGGGAAGCCCTACAGAAGAGTGAATGTGTAAGAATGCTTTACAATAACCTTTGTCTCTCTTTATTTAGCTTCTACAGTAGATGAAGGAGAACACGACTCCACTCCATCACCCCGCTGCAAAAACTATACTAGTGGCAAACGGCAGGGCAAGAAACGCAGAGAGACGACACCACAGGAACAACGTTTTAAAAAATTGAGAGTTCAAATTCCCTCTGTACAAGACAGACAACCACTTACTCTGGAGAGTACAGAGACTGCATATTCTGTGTGTGTGAACAACTCTGAAACCCAGGGCAACTTGAAGACATTGCCTTGTTCTACTGAAGATGGGAATAGTTCCCGTCAATTAGGATCTCCTAAAACTCACAAGGGAAATCACACAGGAGGGACCTCATTTCCCTTTGCTGATTGTGGGATGAGTTTCAGTGATTTATCACACCTGAATATCTACCAGCGTGTTCACACAGGAGAGCAACCTTATCACTGCACAGAGTGTGGGAAGAGATTCGGTTATTTATCAGACTTTAAAAGACACCAGCGCAGTCACACAGGAGAGAAACCTTATCACTGTAATGACTGTGGGAAACGCTTTACTGAATTAAGAACTGTTAAAAGACACAAACAAATTCACACAGGAGAGAAACCACACCGCTGTAATGAATGTGGCAGGAGTTTCACTCGTGCACATACCCTTCAAACACACAGACGAATTCACACAGGAGAGACACCCTGAATGTGGGGAAAGAGTTCATCAGGTGAGACACCATAAAAAGCAGAAAATAATCGCCAGACAGAAACCCCATCACTGAAAAGATGAATGCGATTTTAAAAAAATAAGATTTATAATGCATTTAAAAGTTAAAAATCCTTTCTTAACAAACAGCCTCTTACATTTATTTATTTATAAGAACAACAAATATAACCATGTCATGATCTGAGCATTGACAAATTAGCAAAGAACAAAATGGAAAGGTTATTTTGAGCGAAGAACGGAACCACAAAAACTTCATCGATCTCCTGTCTGCTCGAGGATAGGGTCCGAATGAATTTTAATTGGGTAATAGTTCATTCCTAATTTGTACCCAAAGAAAACTAAACTTTCTCTTCGTGCAGCAGCAGCTGCTTCTAGGGCGATGCGAGGCTTCATTTTTTCTCAAGCAAAGCAGTGCTTCTGTGTGTGTAAGGGAGCTCAGTGCAATTCTAAATGCCAGAGCAGCACGCCTTGCAAAAACAACTAATGCCTGTACTTGGAAACTGCCAGGAAACTCAGCTCATTGATGCTAAAAACGTTTTATTAAAACCAGAAGGGAAAGACTGTTCCAGCGCTACAAAGGCAGGACTGCGACTTGGCTTCTTCACGTCTAAACCCCTGGAGCAAGGTGTAAACGCTGGGCTTCTCTTTGCATCCCTCCAGGCTGGACCGCGGAGCAACGACCATCGCAGGATTGGTATTCTTCTTACTCCTTCATCAGACTGCTTTATTTCTTCGAAAGAGACTTTTGCACATCCCTCCAAAGCATAAAGGAATGATATGTGTTGTCTAAATGCAGTATGTGTGGATGATACTTGATGTAGGTGTCTCTGAAGTATCTAGTAGTTTTTTTTAACCCGCCCAAAGTATTTAGCTTCTGAATAAACTTTGTGTTTCTTAAGTAGTCTATTTTTCTTTGCCTGATTATTTTATTTTTTAGCAGACACCCTTATTGAGGGCGACTTACAATTGTTACAAGATATCACATTATTTTTACATACAATTCCCCATTTATACAGTTGGGTTTTTACTGGAGCAATCTAGGTCAAGTACCTTGCTCAAGGGTACAGCAGCAGTGCCCCCCACCTTGGATTGAACCCACGACCCTCCGGTCAAGAGTCCAGAGTCCTAACCACTACTCCACACTGCTGCCCCAACAACCCTATCAAGCATTTAGTGGAACCCAAGGCGGAAAAGATATTGTTAAATAGAGAAATTTTAATAATATATAAATTCACAACCGGGTAAGAACCTCTGATCGTGTATCTGTGGTGGACCAATTATACATAATTAGACATACAACATTAATTAATACATTTCCATCACATTGACTTATTAAAATCAAGTGAAGATGTGTGAATGCAGCATTTTAAAATGTAGATATTGTTAAAACATTATGACGTGCTTCAGTATATATTTGGACTGTTTTTAATACTATGATTGGTTGAGGTTGAGGGAAGGGCGGGGATCGGGGTGAGAAGAGGCGGTTATGAAACTGGATGCCGGAGTCCGCCATGTAGGCTCTGACCGCGCTGTGTTTTAATACGCGATGTCCTATCATGGATCCGAAATGGCTGCAGTTTCGTCTCTCCGCTTTGTGCTGTGCGTGGTCAATGATTTTTTATTTCAAAGATGCTGCTCGCGTCTGGGTCATTGTATTTTGTTTGATTTATTAACGGATTTGAGTGTTTTTTTTTCTTAAATATGAATGGTTTTAGTTAAAGTGACGGTTTAGATGTGAAACGGAAGTCTCGAGATCGAATAAAGAAGAAACAACTTAGCCGACTGCAGAGATACAAAGGAGAGAGGTAAACAAAACGTATGGTAATATTAATTCATATTTGATTTTCCAAGTCAGTACAGTACAAGTTCATTGCATACCAACTGCAAAACGGAGGTTGAACACCGAACTGCGCAAAAATGTCGTTTTAATTTGAATTACAGTTACGTCTACAGGAGAGCGCTTTGATTCCAGCCTGTTGTTTGTTTTTTTTAAACACACGCATATGATTCTCAACAGACAGGACTAGGGAACAGTGCAATTAATTATAGCACCAGCAGGAATTGTTTAGAATTTACAAAGAATGTTCCTTGGTAAACAAAAGAAACGAAAAAATGCCAGTGTAATTACATTTTTTAAGCTAGCTGGCACATGGGGAGGTATAATTCTGTGGCACCCAGTAGCTAAAGGATTACTGCCATTTTTTCGTTTATTTTGTTTTGCAAGGTACACAGTTTCTTGCCTCAGTGTGTCATTATTATCCTGCTACAGTTGCCTATTTATTTTTACTATTTGAATAGCGTAGCAACTAAAAACCTAATTACCACAGATCCGCGGCAGATGCCCATTTTGCGCTGACACGCTGTGACTGACGCAGTGTTTTGAGACCAATATAGAAGGTACTGCGAGCAAAAGGGAGAAATACATTGCACACGGTGTGTCTAATTTAATTGCCATACTGTGCTTAGGCAAAATTTGTAGGGCTGCAACTATTTTGACCTTCGAAGGTTCGGAACACGTCACAGAAGGAAGGTTCGAACCTTCGAACGTACTAATTTGCATAATGTGCTGGTGACGTCACCATAGCCGTTTATGGTTGATTGAAAACCCCTGTTATTTTACAGGTAAGCCATATAAATGAGTGACATTTCATGTGTGTTTTATAGCATGCGCACATTGTCCAACGATGACGTCAGATGAACTGTCGAAAGTTTAAAATAATCTTCGAATTCCTGGCTAGCGACTTCTAATACAGCCCTAAAAATGTGTATTTTCGACAAATATTTGTGTTCTATTTTTACCGGTTTCAAAATGCTTGAGGTGAGATTTTCCGCACTGGTAGCTTTTAAAGGGAAAGCAAAAACTGTGAAAGAGTGTGTTGTGATTTACTATTTATGTTTACCAGAGCATTTATACCTCTAAAAAACGCAGAAAGATTGTGCTTCACTGATTTAGTATTTAATTATAGGAGGAGTTGAACACTGTAAAGTTTATGAGCAGCACAGAGCGCTCTGAGCAGAACTCTCCATAGAGCCAGAATCAACAGACGCCTGCTTCACCCGTCCTAATGTAGGGTTAGGTGGGGCTGTTCAACCCCGTCGATGTGTTCCATAATAACTTCTCATGCATGTAGATATGTGTCTGATATTAAAGGTTTGCCTAATGTAACAAACGTTACATAATAGAAGAATCTCCATGTTTTAGGGGTGGAATAGCCTTGCATGCCTTTTGCAAGTTGCTTCAGTCTGTTGCAGCACACAGAGGAATTCATATTACAAAGGTGCAGTAGATATCAAGAACATTTCAAATAAGGCTTGATATGTGAATTTAAATACTATTGGATTAATACATAAACTAGTTTTATATGCAATCTGAAATGACAGTCTTGTCTCCTTTTCTTCAGTGAGAACGGATCAGCCTCACTCAAAGGAAGTTTCTGAGATGGAAGCAGCTCACATCAGCCCAGAGCTTCCTATTCGATGGGTTGTTTCTGCAGACAGGACTGTTGAGATCAAGGAGGAAGTGACTGAGCTGGGGTGTGACCAGGCCAATGAGCGGATCCTGCAGGAGGAAACACCACCTTCTAGCATCACTGAGAGAGGTGAGTGAAACTGGAATGCTGGGAATAGGGGAGTACAGTACATTAAGGGGTCATTTATTTCTGTTTTGGCTTCTTCATTTTGTAGAGGAACTACATTCCTCTAGTTAAACCTTCTGTGCATTTTACTTTATTATTATTATTAATAATAATAATAATAATAATAATAATAATAATAATAATAATAATATTATTATTATTATTATTATTATTATTATTATTATTATTAGTAGTAGTAGTAGTAGTAGTCGTAGTAGTAGTATTATTATTATTATTATTATTATTATTATTATTTATTTCTTAGCAGACACCCTTATCCAGGGCGACTTACAATTGTTACAAGATATCACATTATTTTTACATACAATTCCCCATTTATACAGTTGGGTTTTTACTGGAGCAATCTAGGTAAAGTACCTTGCTCAAGGGTACAGCAGCAGTGTCCCCCACCTGGGATTGAACCCACAACCATCCGTTTAAGCTTGGAATGAATTTTTCCAATGAAAAGTTTTAATATTTTAGTGACACATTTTTTTTATTATTATTTTTTTTAATTATAAAAGCTAAAGTCGGTCGAGTGTAAAATTTAAATCAAAGATGGCCATCGTTTAAAATAATAATAATAATAATAATAATAATAATAATAATTTTTAAAGATATGTTTAAGTAAAAACTATTAATAATAACCAATTTGTGGTTTTGTTTGTTAAAATATAAAAAACACTTTGCCCATCCTGCAGTAAGACATATCACACCACTCATAACTCGACTGCATCCAGGTTTTTATTAAAGATGGTTTTAAAATACGGTTTGCTTGTCCTCATTGACACCCATTATATAAAAGCAGGCTGACATTAACAGGAGTGTTATTAAGCAGGTTTGACAGTATTCTCTAACTATGCAGTCATCAGAGTTCACTCAGTTATGGGGAAATCTTACAGAAGTGAATGTATAAGAATGCTGTAAAATAACCTTTGTCTCTTTCTTTGTTTCGCTTGTAATGTAGATGAAGGAGAACACGACTCCACTCCACCACCCCACTGCAAAAACTCTGCTAGTGACAAACTGCATTGCAAGACACACAGAGAGACGACACCTCAAGAAGACAATTTAAAATTCCAAATTCCTTCTGTAGGAGTGCTGTTTTTTCTGCAGGGTATAGACCCTGCACGTTCTGTGTGTGTGAACGATTCTGAAACTCAGGGCAACTTGAAGACCTTGCCTTGTTCAACTGAAGATGGGAAGAGTTCCTGTCAATTAGGCTCTCCTAAAACTCACAAGGGGAATCACACAGGAGGATATCCCTGTGCGATTTGTGGGAAGAGTTTCAGTAATCTATCATACCTTAAAAGACACCACCATGTTCACACAGGAGAGAAACCGCACCACTGTGGTGATTGTGGGAAGCGCTTCAATCTATCAGGAAATCTTAAAAAACACCAACTAATTCACACAGGCGAGAAACCTCATCACTGTACTGAGTGTGACAAGAGGTTCTCTCGGTTAGAACATCTGAAAGATCACCAGCAAATTCACACGGGAGAGAAACCACACCACTGTAATGATTGTGGGAAGCGCTTTACTCTATTAGGAAATCTTAAAAAACACCAACTAAATCACACAGATGAGAAACCATACCACTGTAATACATGTGAGAAGAGGTTCTCTCGATCAGAATATCTTAAAGATCACCAGCGAATTCACACTGGAGAGAAACCACACCACTGTAGCGATTGTGGGAAGAGCTTTACTCAATTAGGAAATCTTACAAAACACCAACGAATACACACAGGAGAGAAACCACACCACTGTAACGAATGTGGGAGAAGTTTCACTCGAGCAGACCACCTTAAAATGCACCAACTCATTCACACAGGAGAGAAACCACACCACTGCAGTGATTGTGGGCAGTGCTTCACTACATTAGGAAATCTTAAACAACACAGATTAAATCACGCAGATGAGAAACCACACCACTGTAATGAATGTGAGAGGAGTTTCACTCGAAGAGACAATCTTAAAAAACACCAACTAATTCACACAGCAGCGAAACCCTGAATGCTGAATGTTGGGGGACGGACATTCCTTCACAAAGACACCTCAGACGTGTTTATTGCACAGGCTGCGTTTCCACTTTGAAACAGACAAGAGGATACCATTCCTGTTGGGGACTGCTTTAGCTCTTCAGAAGAGACTTTTGCACATCCCTCCAAGTCATGAAGAAAGGTGACTATATGATTTATCGAATTTGCAGTGCATAGCGTGGAATTATAATGCTGTTTAAATGCTTGTAAGGATGTGTGTTCACTGCTACCCTGATCATTTGCTGTTGAACGTTGTTAGTATGTTTTATTAAAGATGGTTTTAAAATAAGTACATACTAAATATAGTACAGGTGTAGTATGTGTAGGTGATGCTTGATGTAGGTGTTTCTGAAGTATTGCTCATATCTAGTAGTTTTTCTTCAAGGTATTTAGCTTCTGAATAAACTTTATTTTCTCAAGTAGTCCTATTCTTTTTCTTTGTTTGTTAATCAGCACTATCAAACATTTAGTGGAGCCCAAGACATTGTTAAACTGAGCCATTCTAATATAACAATATCTCACGTGTTTGAAGAAAAAATACACATTCACACCCGAGTAAGAACCTCTGATCCTGCTGAAATAAGAAACTGTATTTTAACTTGGAATATGTGTGTTTGTGGTGGACCAATTAAACCTGAGACATAATTAATACATTTCCATCACATTAACTTATTAAAATCAAGTGAACACGTGTGAATGCAGCATTTTAAAATGTAGATATTGTTAAAACATTATCATTTGCTTCAGTAATTTGTTGTATTGCAAACTTGTAAGATGTATGTATCCCAAGTTATTATGCATACTGTATTTAAAACATTTTATTAATGCTGTGATAGGCTGAACATTTTTGGACTTAATACGTGTGAAAAATGCAGGAATGGCTGCAAAGATACCTATTGGATTCTGTTTTTATAATTTTACAAATAAAAATCCATATGAAATATAAAATCACAAGACCCTTGAAATTAAAAAATATCTGAAGATCATAAAACTCTTGAGTTTGGGTGGTAGAATATTATTATTATTATTATTATTATTATTATTATTATTATTGCATTTATATAGCGCTTTTTATACAAAAGTATCACAAAGGACAGTACAGTACATAGCAGAAAAAAAGAACAAACCACAATACATCGCTTCTCCCACGCAACTCCACTGCTCCGCTCACTCCACTGGCTCCCGATCACCGCTCGCATCCAGTTCAAGACTCTTGTACTAGCCTACAGATGCCTTGACCAGACTGCACCCAGCTACCTCCAGACCCTCATCTCTCCCAACATCCCCACTCGACCTCTCCGCTCCGCCTGCACTAGAAGACTGGCTCTACCTCCGCTACGCTCCCCTGCCTCCAGAGCCCGCTCCTTCTCCACCCTCGCCCCCACAGTGGTGGAATGACCTTCCTACAGATGTCAGGACTGCCCAGTCCCTGACCACATTCCGGTGCCTCCTTAAGACTCACCTCTTCAGACAGCACCTGTAGAACTCCTCTGTTCTTCCCCTGGGACACTTATCACCCTTCCTTAAATGCGCTTTACTTGCTCTTATCTGCCCCCTATTTTACTGCATTTAATCCTGTACTTCAGAGTACTCTAATCTGCCTAGTGTTTAATCTGTAGTATTTTGTATTTAATCATATCCTGATGTAACTATCACTGACACTGTTATCTGCTGTATTATTGAATTGTATTTTGTCACACTTGTACTTGCTTGAACCAAAGTCATTGCATTTATCTTGCTCATAATTGTATTATTACTTGTACTGTGATTCTTGAAATGTATTTGCTTATGATTGTAAGTCGCCCTGGATAAGGGCGTCTGCTAAGAAATAAATAAATAATAATAATAATAATAATAATACATTTGTATAGCATGTCACTCATACAACTGCCACACTCAGACCATTTAAATACAGATTTAAACAGCATACACAATACAAAAGCAGCAATTTTAAAGTTACATTAAAACCCACTAAGATAAGAAAGCCTTTTTATAAAAGTGTGTTTTTAGTCTTGACTTGAAAACTGTAACGGTCCCAACTTCCCTGACAAACGAAGGCAGAGCATTCTATAATTTCGGAGCTCTACAAGAAAAAGCCCTCCCTACTCCCATGTTGCTTTTGTTGATCCTAGGAATAACCAGCATCTCCGCATCCTGTGATCTCAGAGCGCGGTTTGGAAGATACGGGGGTCAGTAAATTTTGATTAGAAACTCTATACAGAGTGTTAAGATTTCTGTTAGGGATTTTAAGATACATGCTGTCATTAATTATGAATCTATGATTTTCCTGGTTTTTTTCCAAGCCATGGAAAACACCTGTCATTCCTATTTTAGCTTGTGTAATAGTTTGTGTCTATGTAATGACATAGGGGCTTTAAGATTTGTCTTAGGAATTTCAAGTTATAAGCTGTCATTCTTTTTTGTGTTATATTCAATGGGCATTCCTTTCTCCATTATAGTCAAAGGGCATTACGTTTTGTCGTTTGTTTTTGTCTGTCCCCTTTCTGGGACATAAGTTTCAAACGAAACAAACACTTTGAACACATTCCAAAGAAGGAGACACTATTTCACACCCCTGCTGGTAAGAGAGAGGCGTGTCTGGATGTCTATCTTCAGGGAGATGTTTTTCACTTGATATCCCACTGGCTGAAACTGTCAGTAGGACAAACTGTTTATTGATGGGGACACATGGGTCCGTGCCAGGATTTAATTGCCTTTGTTTCAATCTAGGAGCAGGTTACAGAACTAAAGCAATACTCCCTGTATTTGAAAAATAAACATCTCCTGTCTGCATTACCACAATAACTAATGTCTATACTTTGAAACTGCCAGGAAACTCAGCTTGTTGATGCTAAAAACGTTTTATTAAAACCAGGATTACAAGACTGTTTCAGCGCTACAAAGGCAGGACTGTGACTTGGCTTCTTCACGTCTAAACCCCTGGAGCAAGGTGTAAACGCTGGGCTTCTCTTTGCATCCCTCCAGGCTGGACCGCGGAGCAACGACCATCGCAGGATTGGTATTCTTCTTTCTTATTCATAAGACTGCTTTATTTCTTTAAAAGAGACTTACACATCCCTCCAAAGCATAAAGGAACGATATGTGTTGTCTAAATGCAGTATGTGTGGATGATACTTGATGTAGGTGTCTCTGAAGTATCTAGTAGTTTTTTTTTTCAAAGTATTTAGCGTCTGAATAAACTTTGTTTTTCTCAAGTAGTATATTATTTTTATTTATCTGTTAATCAGCACTATCAAGCATTTAGTGGAACCCAAGGCGTAAAAGATATTGTTAAATTGAGCCATTTTAATATTATATAATATAAGTTCACGACCGGGTAAGAACCGAGGATATAGATTTTTCTGGCTATTAATGCTGCACTGCCTTAGAGGTGTCAATCACCTGCTTTGCGTATATCAGTTTGGACGACAGGGAAATCCTATTGGTTAAGAGAAGCAATGAGCTGACTAGCAATAGCCAATCGAGTGCGTTTTAAGACATGCAGTGCCCGCCTACTGATTATGATGAGAAGACGACACTTGCAAATCTCATCTTCATTATTATTATTATTATTATTATTATTATTATTATTAATTCTGACTGCATGTTAACAGCACATAAACACAAAGGAAAGAAGAAAGGGTAGACGGGATCTAGGGGACTAATAAAAAAATAAATACATGGGAATAAACGGTATCCATTTTTTAGTATATAAAACACAAATCCCTATAACACGACTGACCTTGCTGTCTTAAAACTTATAGAGATGGCATCATCTTTACAACACCGTTTAAAATAAATTAAATAAATAATGTAAATGGCTATAGTCTCTTAGACAAGTTAGAGTGTATAATAGTAGGTGGGCTTTTTGATTAACTGCCAAGGTGTGTGCTTACTTATTATTATTATTATTATTATTATTATTATTATTATTATTATTATTATTATTATTATTTATTTCTTAGCAGACGCCCTTATCCAGGGCGACTTACAATCGCAAGCAAATACATTTCAAGTGTTACAATACAAGTAATACAATAAGAGCAAGAAATACAATAACTTTTGTTCAAGTGTGACAAACCACAATTCAATAATACAGCAGATAATAGTGATAGTGACATCAGGATATGATTAAATAGTGATAGTTACATCAGGATGTGATTAAATACAAAGTACTACAGGTTAAACACTTGGCAGATTACAGTATTCTGAAGTACAGGATTAAATGCAGTAAAATAGGGGGCAGATAAGAGCAAAATAAAGCACATTTACATGAAGGGTGATAGTGTCCCAGGATACAAACAGTTTTCTCTTCATTTTACCGTGTGAGTCTCAGTGCCATGTTACTTCTTTGCTTTGGTAATTAATAGAAAGTCGGACGATGTTGAAAAAAAAATTAATAAAAACCGAATTAAAAAAAACGTAAACATAGGTGAACCCAAGTCCCTACCCTGCCCCTGCCTGACCCGGAGCACCAAACAGGGGAGTTTACCCACTTTATAATTTACCATCACACCTCTGTCCAGGACTGCTCCGTCTCTCACTGTGTTTTGTTAACTATTTAACTTCTTAAATAAAGCTGAAAAGAGACTCTCCGTTTCAGAACTCAGTACTAAAATCCGCAAGCCTCTCCCTCTCTCTCTCTTCAGCATAATCAAAGCAAACTATATCCAGTGAAGAAGTGGAGCGTCACTGGCAGTGGGCGTGCCCGGTTGGAACCGTGGCGTATTATTGGCTGCAGAAACGCTCCTAAACCCAATTTGCGAATCTGATTGGCTGCCCTCCCTGTTGTCGAGGCAAAGGCGGGATCGCGTTGAGAAGAGGCGGGTATGAAACTGGATGCCGGAGTCCGCCATGTTGGCTCCGACCGCGCTGTGTTTTTATCACGAAATGTCCTTCCGTGGATCCGGAATGGCGCCGGTTTCGTCTCGCTGGTTTGGGCTGCGTGTTGTGAACGCGTTTGTATTCCAAAGCGGCTGCTTATGCTGCAGCGTAATTGTATTTTAGTTTGATTTATTAACGTTTTTTTTTAGTTAAAGTGACGGTTTAGATGTGAAACGGAGGTCTTTGAGATCGACTAAAGAAAGAAACAACGACAGCTTTACTCCGACTGCAGAGAGAGAGAGAGAGAGAGAGACAGAGAGAGAGGTAAACAACACTTCTAATGTAATTCACATTGGCTCTCCAGCGAGTCCAGTACAAGTCCACTACATTACATACCCGCTTCAAAACAGAAGCTGAACACCGAACTGCACGAAAATGACGTTTTAATTCGGATTGTATTTATTATTATTATGCGTTTATTTAGCAGACGCCTTTATCCAAGGCGACTTGCAGAGACTAGGGCAAGGGTAGTCAATTCCAGTCCTTGAGGGCTGAACTGTTTCTGGTTTTCATTCCAACTCCAGGTCTTAATTGCTTGATTAAATCTAATTATTTGGCCATTTGAAAATATTTAAGGTTTTGAGAGACATTTTTTGGTCTATTTTTCATTTAATGATTTAAATAATCCACTCGATTCAAGATACAATACCTATAAAACATGATAAGGCCTGAGAAAAAAAAGGTGTAAACTTTTTTCTAATAATCAAAATAATTAGGCCAATTAACTAACAGACAGCTTGGTTGCAACAAAAACCAGAAACCGTTTGGCCCTCGAGGACTGGAATTGACTACCCCTGGACTAGGGTGTGTGAACTATGCATCAGCTGCAGAGTCACTTACAACTACGTCTCACCCGAAAGACGGAGCACAAGGAGGTGAAGTGACTTGCTCAGGGTCACACAATGAGTCAGTGGCTGAGGTGGGATTTGAACAGTGCCAGCTGTTTTAAATGTGAGGCATTAGTCCAGGTTTCTCCAGCCCTGGTCCTGGAGAGCCCCTCTCCTGCAGGTTTTATAGCTGTCTTTACATCATCAGTGGCTAGAGATCTGGAACACCTGTTAATCTGGACTAATTAAGACAATAATTGGTTCAATTAAGTAACTGAGAGATTGGCTGAAACGAAAACCAGCAGCCACAGTAGCTCTCTAGGACCAGGGGTGGAGACCCCTGCATTATTATTATTATTATTATTATTATTATTATTATTATTATTATTATTTATTTCTTAGCAGACGCCCTTATCCAGGGCGACTTACAATTGTTTCAAGATATCACATTATTTTTCACATACAATTATATTATATTTTTACATACAATTCCCCATTTATACAGTTGGGTTTTTACTGGAGCAATCTAGGTAAAGTACCTTGCTCAAGGGTACAGCAGCAGTGTCCCCCCCACCTGGGATTGAACCCACGACCCTCCGGTCAAGAGTCCAGAGCCCTGACCACTACTCCACACTGCTGCCCTAGAGGCTCCTTTTAATCTACAATCGATTGCTATTCAGACGATGGGTGTTCTAAATTTCCACTCAAGTAATTAGTCTGTTAAAACAATATTATAATCCCTGTGCAGCAGTAATTTAAAAAGCTCCAGAATTAATATAGTCTACATGTCGATTTAGTCTATGTCATTGAGGTCTGTTATTTCAACAAATCAAATCAAACTATATATATATATATATATATATATATATATATATATATATATATATATATATATATATACACATACACACACACACACATCAGGGGAGGTCAACCCTGGTCAAGGAGAGACACAATCCTGCAGGTTTTCTGGGTCTTTTTAAATCATTCATGACCAAATTCAAGGCACCTTATATGCAGTCTGAAGTGACAGTCTTGTCTTCCTTTTCCTCAGTGAGAGCGGATCAGCCTCACTCAAAGGAAGTTTCTGAGATGGAAGCAGCTCACATCAGCCCAGAGCTTCCTATTCGATGGGTTGTTTCTGCAGACGGGACTGTTGAGATCAAGGAGGAAGTGACTGAGCTGGGGTGTGACCAGGCCAATGAGCGGAGCCTGCAGGAGGAAATGCCACCTTCTAGCATCACTGAGAGAGGTGAGTGAAACTGGAATGCTGGGAATAGGGGAGTACAGTACATTAAGGGGTCATTGTTCAGAAAATTCAAACAGGGGCTTAAGTGGAGGCTGGTTAATTTTTGAATATATTAAATACATAATTAACATGTGACCATTCGAAAACATATGTAACAAACGCATATTAATGGTTAACATTTCTATTAGGATTATTCACAAACATACATAAACATTCAGATATTGCATTTAAAGTATATTAATATAAATATTGCATTAGACTATAGACACGCTGTCATTATTATTATTATTATTATTATTATTATTATTATTATTATTATTATTATTATTATTTAGTCATTTAGAAGACTTTTATCCAACGTGACTCACAGAGACTAGGGGTGCGTCACAACTAATGTTCTGCGCGTTAGGGTCCCAGAATCTGTTTTGGACTGATTTATTTCACCTTTTTATGGAAGAGGTTGCGTTTCATTTTTTTGGTCGTATCCTTCCATATTTTAAATTTAGCAGTGGCTCCGCAGAGTATAAGAAATAGGGTGGAAATGCTAATATATTCATAGCATTTAATGCAATGTTTTTGTTGGAATCGTCAGTCGGTTCATTGATTTGACTCCACGGACGCCTGTGTTATGATACAGACGTATACATTAGGGCTGTGACCCGCGCGATTTTGCTTGCTTGTATCTAATGTTTATACGATTATATTAACATTATTTTCTTTTATACATATAAAGTATTTTTGATAAAATCATTTGTCAGATTTATTTCCCTACAGAACAGAGCAAGTTTACGAGCACAATAACCCATGACAGCGTTGCAGTGAGACACATCACACCACCCATAACTCAGCTGCATCCAGGTTCGGCTTTTAGCATCGATATTGAGATGCGATGGGCAGGGTAGCATTCACTGATAAGGAGAGCAGTGGTGAGAACATGTGTTTTAAACCTTAGAATCAACATCAGCTTTAACAAGGAAGTTCCACTAAACAATAATAAGGGGAGCAGTGAAAATCCGTTTTCAATCACATTGTCACTGCTGCCCTGATCATCTGCTGCTGAACGCTGTCAATATGTTTTATTAAAGATGGTTTTAGAATACGTTTTGCTTGTCCTCATTGACATCCATTATATAAAAGGAGGTTCACATTAACAGGAGTGTTATTAAGCAGGTTTGACAGTATTCTCTAACTATGCAGTCATCAGAGTTCACTCAGTTATGGGGAAATCTTACAGAAGTGAATGTATAAGAATGCTGTAAAATAACCTTTGTCTCTTTCTTTGTTTTGCTTGTGATGTAGATGAAGGAGAACACGACTCCACTCCATCACTCCACTGCAAAAACTCTGCTAGTGACAAACTGCAGTGCATGACACACAGAGAGCCGACACCTCAAGATGAACATTTTAAAGAATTGATTGTTAAAATTCATCCTGTACAAGTGCCGTTTATTCAGGAGAGTACAGAGATTGCACAGTCTGTGTGTGTGAACAATTCTGAAACCCGGGACAACTTGAAGACCTTACCTTGTTCTACTGAAGCTGGGAAGAGTTCCTGGCAATTAGGCTCTCCTAAAACTCACAAGGGAAATCGCACAGGAGGGGCTTCATTTCTCTGTGCTGATTGTGGGAAGAGATTCACTCTATTAGGAAATCTTAAAAAACACCAACTAATTCACACAGGAGAGAAACCTCATCACTGTAATACATGTGAGAAGAGGTTCTCTCGATCAGAATATCTTAAACACCACCAGCGAATTCACACAGGAGAGAAACCACACCTTTGTAGTGATTGTGGGAAGTGCTTCACTCTATTAGGAAATCTTAAAAAACACCAACTAATTCACACAGACGAGAAACCACACCACTGTAATAAATGTGAGAAGAGGTTCTCTCGATCAGAATATCTTAAACATCACCAGCGCATTCACACAGGAGAGAAACCACACGTCTGTAGTGATTGTGGGCAGTGCTTCACTACATTAGGAAATCTTAAAAAACACCAACTAATTCACACAGGAGAGAAACCGTACCACTGTAATGAATGCGAGAAGAGGTTCTCTCGATCAGAATATCTTAAATATCACCAGCGACTTCACACAGGAGACAAACCACACCACTGTAATGATTGTAGGAAGTGCTCCACTCAATTAGAAAATCTTAAACACCAAGAAATACACACAGGAGAGAAACCACACCACTGTAATGAATGTGGGAGAAGTTTCACTCACTTAAGAAGTCTTAAAGCACACCAACTAATTCACACAGGAGATAAACCACACCGCTGTAATGATTGTGGGAAGAGCTTCACTCAATTAGGAAATCTTACAAAACACCAACGAATACACACAGGAGAGAAACCACACCACTGTAATGATTGTGGGAGAAGTTTCACTCGAATAGACAACCTTAAAATGCACCAGCTCATTCACACAGAAAAGAAACCACACCACTGCAATGACTGTGGGAAGAGTTTACCTGAATTAGGAAATCTTAAAACACACCAACTAATTCACACAGCAGCAAAACCCTGAATGCTGAATGTTGGGGGACGGACATTCCTTCACAAAGACTCCTCAGAAGTGTTTATTGCACAGGCTGCTTTTACACTTTGAAACAGACAAAAGGACACCATTCCGGTCATGAGACATCAGAGCTTCAAACGAAACAGACACTTTGAACACATTCCAAAGAGGGAGACACTATTTCACCCCCTCGCTGGTAAGAGAGAGACGTGCCCGGATGTTTATCTCGTGGGAGATGTTGCTTTCCGATATCCCACTGACTGAGACTGCAAACATTAATTACCACAGTAACTGTTGACTGTGACTTGGCTTCTTCACGTCTAAACCCCTGGAGCAAGGTGTAAACGCTGGGCTTCTCTTTGCATCCCTCCAGGCTGGACCGCGGAGCAACGACCACCGCAGGATTGGTATTCTTCTTTCTTATTCATAGGACTGCGTTGTTTAGTCCCCTTCCAATGAAACATTGAAATTAAAGAGCCAGATGTGAGCCTCCAAACCCATAAAACACCATGGACAGCAATTCAAAACTCTGTTCATATTTTAAATGACTCTCTTTATATGGAAGCAAATATTCTGAAACTGTTAAATTACATGTAAATAAATATATATGTATATTAAACTGGCATTATGAAACATTTGCAATAAATGTTAAGGAGGCTGTGTGGTCCAGTGGTTAAAGAAAAGGGCTTGTAACCAGGAGGTCCCCGGTTCAAATCCCACCTCAGCCACTGACTCATTGTGTGACCCTGAGCAAGTCACTTAACCTCCTTGTGCTCCGTCTTTCAGGTGAGATGTAGTTGTAAGTGACTCTGCAGCTGATGCATAGTTCACACACCCTAGTCTCTGTAAGTCGCCTTGGATAAAGGCGTCTGCTAAATAAACAAATAATAATAAATAGCGTTATGTTAATAGTTTGTATTACTTGGGATTGTCTTTCAATAGACAGCAAAGCAAACGTGTGATCAATCCATCATAGAGTGGATAGTTAATTGATCAATGGAAAAATGTCAAGATTAAAAACCCTATTCTGAAGTATTGCTTGTATTTTTTTTTTCAGAGTATGTAGCTTCTGAATAAGCTTTTTTTCCTCAAGTCTGCTGTTCTTTTTCTTTGTTTGATAAACAACACTATGAAGCATGTAGTAGAAGGCCTGATCCTCGGAGAGCATCCCACTGAAAAATGCTTGGTCCTGAAAGGGTTAAATGTGTGAAACTCTTGCCACATTCAGCACAGTGATGAGGTTTCTCACCCGTTTGAATGCGCTGGTGTGATTGAAGACTTCCTAATCACATGGAGCGCTTCCCACACAGTGCAGTGATAGTACATAAGAACATAAGAAAGTTTACAAACGAGAGGAGGCCATTCGGCCCATCTTGCTCGTTTGGTTGTTAGTAGCTTATTGATCCCAGAATCTCATCAAGCAGCTTCTTGAAGGATCCCAGGGTGTCAGCTTCAACAACATTACTGGGGAGTTGGTTCCAGACCCTCACAATTCTCTGTGTAAAAAAGTGCCTCCTATTTTCTGTTCTGAATGCCCCATTATCTAATCTCCATTTGTGACCCCTGGCCCTTGTTTCTTTTTTCAGGTCAAAGAAGTCCCCTGGGTCGACATTGTCTATACCTTTTAGGATTTTGAATGCTTGAATCAGATCGCCGCGTAGTCTTCTTTGTTCAAGACTGAATAGATTCAATTATTTTAGCCTGTCTGCATCGAGGAGGGCTACCCAGCCTTCTACAGAGGACTAATAGCACAGCTCATTCGACAGATCCCAAACACTGCCATCGTGCTCTCCACCTACGAACTCAGAGTGTACCTGCTAGGGAACCGCTCCACAAATTAATCAAGCATGGGACGTTTCACACATGCTTCCTTGGTTCACTGCGACTTTTCCCCGACACAAAGGAGGAGCAGATTTTGAAGATCTTGTGTGTGGTTTTTTTAAAAAATTTTAATATATATTATAAAAGCACTTTTCAAAATGTCATTTGTATATGTGTTTTTGTCGCTTTTTCCATCAACAGTTTTTGACAAGAAGATCACGCATTTTAATCCTGCAGTTACATGTAAAAGCATGACATGGAAACTTAACATTTTATAAAAATAAAAAAAATAGCATTCAAAATCCTAAAAGCATTCAAAATCCTAAAAGGCATTGACAATGTCGACCCAGGGGACTTTTGACTTGAAAAAAGAAACAAGGACCAGGGGTCACAAATGGAGAATAGATAAAGGGGCATTCAGAACAGAAAATAGGAGGCACTTTTTTACACAGAGAATTGTGAGGGTCTGGAACCAACTCCCCAGTAATGTTGTTGAAGCTGACACCCTGGGATCCTTCAAGAAGCTGCTTGATGAGATTCTGGGATCAATAAGATACTAACAACCAAACGAGCAAGATGGGCTGAATGGCCTCCTCTCGTTTGGAAACTTTCTTATGCAGTCCGTGAATGAAACAGACAGAGAGATTTGCAATACAGACACGGTCACCAGTCCTGGAGGCGTGCAGTAGTGCTTGTGGTGGGTGATTACAAGTTTATAGTTGTGATAGTGGTGAAGTGTTCTGATTTTGTGCTGGCCCACGGTTCTTGCTGTTTAGCGCCATCACAGGTCAGGAGAGAGATTTACAACCAAGAATCATTGTATTTCTGTCACAATGTGCTGGTGTGATTGCAGACTTAATCACGTGAATCTCTTCCCACACTCTGTGCCTTGATAAGGTTTCTCACCTGTGTGAATACGCTGGTGTCTTTTAAGCTGTGATAAATGACTGAAACTCTTTCCACAATCAGCACAGGGAAACTGAGTCCCTACTGCAAGATTTCCTTTATCAGGTAGAGAAAAAAGAGAAGACAAAGGTTATTGTAAAGCATTCTTGCACGTTCACTCTTCTCATAATCATGACCAACTCCCAGAGTGAACTCTGATACAGTCAAACCTACGTAATATCACTCCTGTTAATACCAGCCTCCATTTATTATCATTACATTGGAATTTGCCATGCAGAATATACTGGGTGTCAATAAGGACAAATGCTTGAGAATATCACTTTGATTATTAACACAGTCCGGTTATTGAATAAGAATTCATAAAAATATATAAATAAAAAACAGGGATATATGTTCTAATCCAGGGCTATTATTGTAGCATGTCCTGGCTCTGTTGCAGGTGAGTAACCAGGGTCTGAAAAGTACAGGGAGGATTTTTTTTAAGAGTAGTGCCTGGTCCATTAAAAAATAGAGGGGTATTTCAGTCCGTATTGCACATTGTTTGACAGACCTTTTTGTATCATTTGTTCATAGCACAGTTGTTTTGACCTATTTGAACCCAAACTAATACTTTAAACAGCACTTAATACAGCGCTGTATTATGCTGCTGGACATTACGTTTAATGTACTGTTAATTACTATTTTATATTGATTAATTCATTCATTTATGTGGGTAACACTTCAAAATAAGTGTCTGTAGTTCATCATGAATTACGTATGAAATAATTTATCAGCATGTTAAATTCTGTGTCTGCAATTCATCATGAATTACATATGAACTTATTTTTACATATGAACTTATTTTTACTAGGCTGTGTGGTCCAGTGGTTAAAGAAAAGGGCTTGTAACCAGGAGGTCCCCGGTTCAAATCTCACCTCAGCCACTGACTCATTGTGTGACCCTGAGCAAGTCACTTAACCTCCTTGTGCTCCGTCTTTCGGGTGAGACGTAGTTGTAAGTGACTCTGCAGCTGATGCATAGTTCACACACCCTAGTCTCTGTAAGTCGCCCTGGCTAATGGCGTCTCCTAAACAAACAAATAATAATAATTATAATAATTTTAGTGTTACCGTGTATTTAATATATCGTTGACAACGCTGTTAACTCTTCTGTGCAAAAAAATAGCATGCTGTTCCCTTCCACTAAAAAGGAGGCAGCATTAGTTTTAGTAGCTATTTGAATTGCGATTGGCAGGTCACTCGTGATCGCTGCATCGTCTCTTTGGTTCACAGCCTCAGCCAGCGTCCCGCTGCAACTTCTCAGAGCTGCGCTGTGCAGACCGTGCAATCTGTGCACGATCTGCACAGGTTGCAGCAGCCCTCGAAGAACGCGCATCTGTGCAGAACTGTGCAGATCTTGTCGGGTATTATTGGCTGCAGACTAAACCGGGCTTGACAGGCTAGTCTCCCTGTCGAAGCAAGGGCGGGATCGCGTTGAGAAAGAGGGCGTTATGAAAGTGGATACTGGAGTAGCCATGTCGGCTCCGACTCAGTTGTGTTTTGCTGGGCAATAATGTCCTGTCGTGGATCTCAAATGGCGCCAGTTTCGTCTCTGTGCTTTGTACTGCGCATGCTCAATGAGCTTTGTGTGTCAAAGCTGCTCCTCGTGCGTTGTAGTTTGTTTGATTTATTAACAGATTGGAGTGTTTTTTTTCTTAATTTATTAATCTATATTAATGTTTTTAGTTAAAGTGACGGTTTAGATGTGAAAAGGAAGTCTTGGGATCGATTAAAGAAAGAAACAACGACAGCTAACGCCGACTGCAGAGAGATACAGAGGAGAGAGGTAAACAAAACTGAATTTCGCGTAATTAAATTCACATTGGTTTTTTTTTTTTAGACATACTACAGTACAGTGCCCTACATATCAATTTCAAAACGGTGTTTGAAAAACTGAACTGCACAAAAAGGAAGTTTTAATTTCAGTTACATTTATATCTACAGTACAGGAGGGCTTTTTGACCCGGTTGTTGTACCGGAGGGATGCAGGTTTGGGTGTTCAAACGTAATTTTAGATTTTAACAAACAAAATCCGAAGTAAATAATTACGTTTTTTTAACGACAGACTATGACAAAAAGTTTTGCATCGTCTAGAATTTTAAGATAGACACATAACGTTATATATATCTAAAATAACTAAATTTATATATATATATATATATATATATATATATATATATATATATATGTAAATAATTTAGTTATTTTAGATATTTATTTTACATCACGTCAGCAAAAAAATGTACCAAGGCTGGCGATTATTTATTTATTTTTTTAATTTTTTTTTTTTATAATAGATTTATTTATTTATTTTTTAAAATCATGTATTTTTTTTGTAGTACCGTAGTTGTAGCTCTACAGTACCTCCAAACTGTAAATTTAAGGATGTTGGAAACGGTGTTTTGTGAATAGTTACATACCAAACTAAATTACTGAATCTTAAATAGGCAGCAGTGTGGAGTAGTGGTCAGGGGCTCTGGACTCTTGACCAGAGGGTCGTGGGTTCAATCCCAGGTGGGGGACACTGCTGCTGTACCCTTGAGCAAGGTACTTTACCTAGATTGCTCCAGTAAAAACCCAACTGTATAAATGGGTAATTGTATGTAAAAAATAATGTGATATCTTGTAACAATTGTAAGTCGCCCTGGATAAGGGCGTCTGCTATGAAATACAGAAACAAAGCAAATTAGTTATCATTGTGGCATCTTCAAATGTGAGCGATGAAAAATCCCCCTCACTCATCCCAGTCATTCTTTTCTTTCTTTGATTTCCTCTTTCTGTGTCACTCCAAACACACGCTCAGTTGTTGCTTAGGACTGCTTTGCTTTTTATAGTGTGTTCAATTGTTAAAGTTCCTGATTGAACCACTAAATAACCCTGCTTTCAGCGGGTCTTAACACAGAGCTCGGTTGTCTATTTGGGACCCCATTGCACTGTCATCAGAATCGCTTCATGAGTATGTTAAGCAGTATTATTTTTTTTAAATGCCTTCCCTCCATTTATGCGCCACAGAATCGGGGGGAGGCGCTGTTCTTTGCGTTGTGAATCCAGCCCTAAGAGTTTGTTTTTAGACAGTAAGAGTTTAAGATGTTTGTGTTAATGATAGGCTTTTAAACATACGTTTCATGTCTTTTTCCTGAGACACTATAGAAAATAGGTAGTAAATGAAAAAAAATGATTTAAATGAATAATTCTTTTAAAAAATCAAGTGATTTGAATCAGAATTTAAATCGAAGTCCGCCAACCCTGTTACAGATACTTTAAATAAATAATAAACGACTAACCAAGCACAACTTATCGGTTTTAAACTGCTTTTTACATTTTATTCTTTAGAAAAATATATTTCTGCTCAATTCGCAACATTTTCATGTTAACTGTTTTTAAGTATACAGTATACAATTATAAAAAAATATTCATACAGTAGCAAATTAGTTTTACACACAGATAAATGATTACCAGAAAGTTAACTATTGTTTTAATAAAGGTCTTTATTTCCTAATGCAATAAGAAACACTAAAAATGAACAACTAAAATACTGATTTAACAGAGCATATACATATGTGGGAACTGTTTGTTTTCACTATTTTAAAAAAAAAAGGATTGCCTTAATCAATTTGCTTAAAAAATGAACAATCTTTATTAAATTCTCAGTGGTTTTAATTTTATACATGCCTCAAAAAGCAACAACAATGCTCTAAAAAATCTGCCTTTATTATTATTATTATTATTATTATTATTTATTTCTTAGCAGACGCCCTTATCCAGGGCGACTTACAATTATTACAAGATATCCATTATTTTTACATACAATTACCCATTTATACAGTTTGGTTTTTACTGGAGCAATCTAGGTAAAGTACCTTGCTCAAGGGTACAGCAGCAGCGTCCCACCACCTGGGATTGAACCCAGAACCCTCCGGTCAAGTATATAATAATAATAATAATAATAATAATAATAATAATAATAATAATAATAATAATAATACTATCTCGGAGGAAAGTTAAGGAACAGTGACGTTATTTCTCATGTTAAGTAATCTCCTAATTCCATTGCAGTTGAGAAGCTGATACATTTCCCAGTAAGCGCGTCCCGTTTGGTCCTGCTGCAGCGCTCTTTTCTGGTACAGTTGGTTTCATTCCACTTTTTCTCCCAGTCCCAGACGAGCGTTCTCTTGTTTCCACACATTCGTCCTCTTCCAGGAGCTGCTGTTCTGTTTCTTCGTTGATACGTTGGCACTGAGCCCAGCTCCTGGTTTTCATTTTGTGGAAGTGGCTTCTCGCTTTGCCCTTGCTGCTGTAGTTTAATTTTGACTGGCGGCTTGTTTTTTCGTTTTTGTCGTTCTGTTTCGGTCACCGCTGTCTTTTGACGCTGGCTTCCACTTTGATGGAAATATTTCAATTTTTTTTAGAAGTAAGTTTATTTTAATAATCGCTTATGAAAAACACCTTCGTATGAAATCGTTTTTCCGTGTTGCGGGTATCTCGTACTGTTTGTGGGAATGTCATCACTTTAGTTGCACAGGGGTAGCCCGCTAAGTGGAAATTTTCTACAGTAACAGTAAGGCCATCCCTCACAATGTATGTACTTGTATAAATAATAGGTGGTTCATTTATTCTCATTAATGGCTGTTATATATTTTAGCATATATCTTTTTTTATTGTGATGAATGTAACATTTGTTCCCTGACAGGATGGCACCACTACAGTGAAATGGTTAATTACACGAACAGACGGTTTTAGTACTCAAACAAAATCGTCAAAGACTTAAAAACTAAACAAAAACAAAACCTGGGACTCTGGTAGGGTGTTGAGGTGGTGTGGGGACAGTGGCTAGTTACGCCACTGTGCAGTAGATATCAACAACATTTCAAATAAATCTTAGTGATTTTAAGTAAGATTGGATTCATACATGATATAGTTTTCTAAAGTGTGTGTTCTGTGGAAATTCCAATAAAAGCACCTTATATGCAGCCTGAAATGAAAAACTAAAAGTCTTGTCTCCTTTTCTTCAGTGAGAACGGATCAGCCTCACTCAAAGAAAGTTTCTGAGATGGAAGCAGCTCACATCAGCCCAGAGCTTCCTATTCGATGGGTTGTTTCTGCAGACAGGACTGTTGAGATCAAGGAGGAAGTGACTGAGCTGGGGTGTGACCAGGCCAATGAGCGGATCCTGCAGGAGGAAACGCCACCTTCTAGCATCACTGAGAGAGGTGAGTGAAACTGGAATGCAGATCTATAGAGGGGGTCTTTACTGAAAGAGGGGAAGAAAGCCTGTGGAATACACTGCATTATTTATGTTTGGCTTTTTCGCTGGACTTCAGCAGAAAGCTATTTACAGTCCAGTTTGTTTACATTCCCCAACACTAATTTTAGTGCACCCTTCTTTGAAACCTGCTTGTTACAACATCATGTCCCTATCTGACAATACTACTGATGACCTAATTTACATGGAACTTTTAAATAGAACAGTGGTTCCCTTTCAAGTCGAAAATAACCATCAAGGTATGGGACATTGCCGTCAGGCAGTAGGGATTGGCTGAGCTTTATGTCAAAGCTGCCGATAGGCCTCCGCGCAAGCTGCCGTGTAAGCCCGCCCCCTTGGGAGCTTACTATACGCAGCGCGCGGAGAGTCACTTCCTCTTTTGCCTTCAGCATCAGTAGCGGTAGGACTTAGAGCTAATTTAACTGATTGTACTCACTAAGCTTAGGCTTGAGAAGCTGGTTTTTCCCCTTCTCCGAGTTTATTTCAGTTATTATTGTTATTATTGTGTATTGTATTATTTAGAATATATTTTGTGTTTACATTATATATTCCTTTTCGCTTTGCTTCGGCATTGCGTTCTTCGTGGTCTCCCCGTCTTTCCTCTGTTCTTTTATTATTTACTGTGTGGGTTTTTTTTATATATATATTCTATATATATTGTATTATTGTGTAATTATATATTTTTATATATTACATTGTGTGTCGGACGTGTGTTGCGTTGGCCTTGGCCACGCGCAATTGCATCCTCGGTCTAGCTTAGGCTATACCGTGTGTGTGTGTGCGGGTAGCTTAGGCTATACCGTGTGTGTGTGCGGGTAGTCTGCTCTGCAGTCCCCCCCCCCCCCGCGGCGCGTTCCCGCCACGTGGTATTGCACTACACTCCCTTTCCCTTTGCAGCGTCCACAAAAAAAAAAAAATAAAAAATAAGTTTTTCCCTTCACTATACAGAGGAAGACAACCACCAACGTGCAAAATCCCCAGCACCTTCAGGTAGGTATTGCACAGCACCAGACACTGTACCAGCACTTTGCGTCTCCGCTTGGCGGGTCAGCTGACGCTTAGGCGTCTGTGCTTGCGTTCCACGCTTGGTACTCGCGCTTCGGCGCTCGCGCTCCGGCGCTTTGGTGTCAGCGCTTGTGCGCTTGGTGCAGCGCTTTGTGCAGCGCTTCTGCGCTTGGTGCTTAGTGCTTCTGCACTTGGGGCTCAGTGCTCGACGCTCGACGCTTCGGCGCTCGGTGCTCGACGCTCGGTGCACGTTTCCATCTACGTCGGTGCTCGACGCTCGGTGCTCGACGCTCGGTGCACGCACCCTCGACGCACTTCGGTGCTCGACGCTCGGTGCTCGACGCTCGACGCTCGGTGCTCGACGCTCGACGCTCGGTGCTCGGCGCTTGGCGCCTCGACGCTCGACGCTTCGGCGCTCGACGCTCGACGCTCGGTGCTCGACGCTTCGGCGTTCGACGCCTCAACGCGCGCACCCTTGACGTCGACGCACGCACCTCGGTGCTTGACGCTTCGGCGCTCGGTGCTCGACGCACGCACCCTCGACGCCTCGGCGCTCGACGCGGCGGCGCTCGACGCACGCACATCAGGTGCTTGACGCTTGGTGCCCAGCGCTTCAGCGCTCGACGACGCGCACCTCACTCTCGACTTTGACGTCATTATGTCTGGGTTCCACCGTTGTGTGACCTGTCAGGCCAAGTTGCCTGCCAGCGACCCTCATGAGGACTGTGTCGCATGTTTAGGGCCGGACCATGCAGCATCTGCCCTGGCAGACAGGGCATACTGCCAGCTATGTGCGGGGTTTCAAACACGCACCCTACGCCAGAGAGCTAGGAAGGCGGTGGGAGGTCGTTCCCCATCTTCAGGCTCGTCCCACACCGTCTCGGCCCCACCATCGTCTATCGTGTCGCTGCCGGCGACGTCTCAGCCTATGAGCCCATCTTCCCAGCTTACAGCTGGTCAAAGGTCTCCAATTAGGCGTGCTCGGGAACGTTCCCGCAGCCCCTCCTCTCGCGGGGCTCGCCCCCGTCGAGAGTCGCGATCCAGATCTCGATCGCCTCGCCGGAGAAGACACTCCCGCTCCCCTCGAAGGGGTAGACGGCATCAAGACACATCTGGGGTGGCTGAGCTCACCTCCAAGATGTCGCAGTTCATGGAGCTCATGATGGGACAACAATCCCTCCTCATGACTCTAGCGAACGTGGCGCCTCGGGCCCCAGAAATGGTTACCGGACCCAGCGCTAGTCAGCCGATGGTTCCTCCACCAGTTCCCCAGGAAGTAGAGTGGGACGCCGATGCTGTCTCAAGGGACGCATCTGATGCAGACCCGCTCTTTGAAGATACAGAGCCTGAGGTGGCATCCCAGCACTCTGGGCAGGACGACCCTGAAGTGCTGGATACTAATGACCCTATCTGGTCAGTGGTGGAGAGGGCAGCCCGCCATCTAGGCGTGGACTGGCCCGCATCAGAGCCAACACGTCGCTCTCTGTTTGAATTGCCATCGGCTCCGCCCCTTCAGTCCAGGATGCTCCCGGCATTCCCGGATTTTATTAAGGAGGTGCAGTCCACCTGGGGAGCACCGGCCTCCGCCCCTGCGACTTCTCGCAAGGCTTCGGCCTTCACCATGCACGGGGCGAGCGAAGCTGGGCTGGCGTTGTTTCCGCCAGTGGGCGCCGCGTTCGCCGCGCTAGTAAAGACGCCGACACTTTCGGGGCTGGCTAAGGACCCTTCCTGCCCTAACAGGCAGTGTAGGATTACGGAGGCCCACCTAAAAAAGGGTTATGCCGCGGCTACAGAGGCAGTTAGACTGTCCAACGTGGCCAGCCTCCTGACAGTCTACCAGGCGGCGCTGATTCGCGACCTGCCTGAGTCCCCACCCGTCGGGCTCAGGACCGAGCTGGGTGCAGTTGCACAGCTGTTGGTCAGGCTGGCTCAGCTAAATGCGCGAGCACAGGGCAGGAGCATTGCTTCTCTAGTAGTAGCAAGGAGGCAGCTATGGCTCTCACAGGCCAGGGTACAGGAGCCTGATAAGGCCCCGTTGTTAGATGCTCCTATATCCCCGGGGCACACGTTTGGCCCAGCGGTGGAGGAGATGCTGCAACGCTCCGTCAAGGCGCGTGAGGCGTCGCAGCAGTTGGCTAAGATGTGGCCAAGCAAGCCTTTCCAGCCAAGGCGGCCGCAGGAGCGCCAATGGCGCAGGGCGCTGCCGCAGCAGCAGGCGCACCCACAGGGCAGTAAAACCGCCCCCTCGGGGGTTGCAGCACGCAGCCAACCAGCATTTGCGAGACCGCAGCGTGGAGGGTGGCGCCCCAGAGGAGGTAGCAGACCACGTCCTCGTGGCTCTGGTCAGGCCCCTCGTGAGCGAGCGCAGCCTAAGCAGCCCTGAGAAACCCCGGCAGCCGTTAACCCACCCCTACACTGTTCCACAGCTCCTGTTCTGGCAACAATGCACCAACGACATCTGGGTGCGCAAAACTATAATCACCGGGTACACCCTTCAATTCCGGTTAAAACCCCCCCCCTTCAGGGGAGTGGTGGTAACTGCAGTGAAGGACTCGGTTCAGTCCTCAGCTCTAAATGCAGAAATACAGGCATTGCTCAAGAAGCGTGCCATTCAACTAGTAGACCCTGCTCTGACCGATCAGGGGTTCTACTCCAAATACTTCCTTGTGCCAAAGAAGGACGGCGGGCTCCGCCCTATTCTAGACCTGCGTGTACTGAACAAATACCTACGGGTGTTGTCGTTCAAGATGCTTACGCACAGGAACATTGTCCAGTCTGTCCGGCAGGGCGACTGGTTTACCACCGTAGACCTCACAGATGCGTACTTTCACGTTCCCATCTGTCCGGGTCACAGGAAGTACCTACGTTTCGCATTTCAGAGCAGGGTCTACGAGTTTTGTGTCCTGCCATTCGGCCTGTCTCTAGCTCCTCGAACCTTTTCGAAGTGTATGGACGCCATTCTAGCCCCCTTGCGGGTTCAAGGCGTTCGACTGCTGAACTATCTGGACGACTGGCTCGTCTGCGCGCAGTCAAAGGAGCAGTTGGCACAGCACACAGTGATGGTTACAGACCATCTTCAGCGGCTAGGTCTGAAGGTCAATCCAGACAAGAGCCGCCTCGTGCCCAGCCAACAGACCGAGTTTTTGGGTCTGCATCTGGACTCAGTGTCCATGGAAGCGACCCTATCGACACAAAGAGTTGCCTCATTAGAGCGGTGTCTCTCCCTATTCAGGTTGAGAGAAACAGTCAGCATGGAGCTCTGTCAGCGCATGCTGGGGTTGATGGCTGCCGCCTCGCAAGCCCTTCCTTTGGGCTTACTACACCAGAGACCTCTGCAGGCCTGGTTCAATGCCTTCGCGTTGCACCCGCGGAGAGACAAGCACCGCAGGTTGAGGGTATCCCGAACCTGCTGGGAAGCATTACGCTGGTGGAGAGTTCAGTCGAACATCCGCCAGGGCGTGCGCTTGGGTCCCATCTTCCGAAGGGAAGTTATCACAACCGACGCTTCCAACCAAGGTTGGGGAGCAGTCTGGAACGGGACAGGGACCCGTGGAGTGTGGTCAGGACCCTGGAGGTCAGCCCACATCAACGCTCTGGAACTCAGAGCAGTGGACCTCGCCCTTCGGCACTTCTTGCCAGTGCTTCTAGACAAGCACGTGTTAGTGCGGTCGGACAACACCACAGTAGTGGCGTATATCAATCTCCAGGGCGGATTGCGGTCCCCAGGTCTTCACCGGATGGTAACGCGGCTGTTGCTCTGGGCTCAACCGCGGTTAGCCTCTCTGCGTGCAGTTCATCTGCCGGGCAGAGTCAATTACGCAGCGGATCTCCTGTCCAGAGGAGGTCCTCTTGCGGGCGAATGGCGTCTTCACCCTCGGGTGGTAGAGCGCATTTGGGACTGGTTCGGCACAGCGCAAGTCGATCTCTTCGCTTCGCGAGAGACCACGCACTGCCCCCTATGGTTCTCGGTGAAGGACCTCGACAGCCCCCTAGGAGTCGATGCACTGGCTCACGAATGGCCGCCAGGGCTCCTGTACGCATTTCCACCGATTTCGATGCTCCCCGCCTTCTTGGAGAAGGTCAGGGTAGAGCAAGCGACAGTGATTCTGATCGCTCCTCGGTGGCCTCGGAGGATTTGGTTCCCGAGTCTGGTGCAGTTGTTGCACGGTCGCCCGAGGGAGCTCCCTCTGCGAGCGGACCTGTTGTCCCAAGCCCAAGGAGGGCTATGGCATCCGAACCCCAAGCTCATGCAGCTATGGGCTTGGCCCCTGAGCGGGAGCGCCTGTCAGCCTTAGGGCTTTCGACGGCGGTTATATCGACCATTCAAAGTGCGAGGGAGCCCTCCACTCGGTCGCAATATACGTATAAGTGGCAATTATTTCAGAGTTGGTGTCTGGCTGAGGGCCATGACCCGGTCTCCTGCCCTATGGCAGTGATATTACAGTTTCTGCAGAAGCTGTTAGACGAGGGTAAGTCTCCCTCTACACTTAAAGTGTATTTGGCCGCTATTTCGGCTTGCCACGTACGCATTGACGGGTTATCACCTGGTTGCCATTTTTTGGCATCTCAGTTTCTGAAAGGCGCAAGACGCTTGCGGCCTCCAAGAACGACCAGTTTACCGTCGTGGAGCCTTGATGTGGTGCTGGAAGCCCTTACCAAGGCACCGTTTGAGCCTCTCCACAGCGTGGATATGAAGCTCATATCTATTAAGACTGCGTTTTTGCTGGCTGTGGTATCAGCAAAACGCGTGAGCGAGTTACATGCACTTTCAGTGCATCCTTCTTGTACTCGTTTTGCAGGAGACGGTTCTAAGGTCTCCATGCGCCCTAATCCGGCCTTTTTACCAAAGGTTATATCCCCGTTCCACATGAACCAGTCAGTCGAGTTGATGGCGTTCCATCCTCCTCCTTTTTCTTCCCCAGAGGAAGAGCGGTTACACATGCTCTGCCCTGTGAGGGCATTGAGGTGTTATATTGACCGCACAAGGACTGTGAGGCAGACAGAACAGTTGTTCATATGCCATGGTTCTAGATCTTTGGGTCAGCCGCTGTCTAAACAGCGCCTTTCCCACTGGATAGTGGATGCTATTAAATTAGCGTATGAATCTGCAGGCCTTCCTCCACCAGGGCAGTTGAAGGCGCATTCTACCAGGGGTATGGCGACATCCTGGGCCCTCTTTCGAGGGGTGCCGGTGTCTGATATTTGCGCGGCAGCCAGTTGGGCTACGCCGCATACTTTCATGAGGTTTTACAGGCTAAATGTGCTGGAATCCTCTGCTCCGTCATTTGGAGCATCTGTGTTGCACTCTATGACGCCTCAGGTTGCGGACGTCTAGAGTAGGTACAATATGGTGTGACTATTCCACCTTGGGACAGGTGTCATTGCGAGCATAGACACTGAGGTGCAGCTCCGCATATGCCTAGATGTACTGCCTACGCAGTTGCGTTATGACGTAAGTCTGTCCTACTGCCGAGAATCCTCCCTCGCGACGGCTTGGGTACACTGTTCCCATACCTTGATGGTTATTTTCGACTTGAAAGGGAACGATAGGTTGCGGATGCAACCCCGGTTCCCTGAAAGAGAAAATAACCATCAAGCCGCGAGGTCGCTCTGGAGGCCTTCACGGCCTGAAGGGCAAAAGAGGAAGTGACTCTCCGCGCGCTGCGTATAGTAAGCTCCCAAGGGGGCGGGCTTACACGGCAGCTTGCGCGGAGGCCTATCGGCAGCTTTGACATAAAGCTCAGCCAATCCCTACTGCCTGACGGCAATGTCCCATACCTTGATGGTTATTTTCTCTTTCAGGGAACCGGGGTTGCATCCGCAACCTATCGTTTTGTGTTTCTACCTAGCAACATGACCTGAATGCCGTAGATCCTGAAAAAATAATGGGGATTGTGGAAGGGTGGGGAATTCACTTACACAGGAGACAGAAAGGTGGAGTTTTAAACACCACTCGGGTGCACAATTTATTTTTACCACAAGGTGGCACTGTTGCGCTGTTATTACCAGCAATGGTAGAAGTGACCTTTTGGTGCACAAAATAATAATCAAAAACAAAAGGTACAAAGAAAAAGAGAAAATAAAACACTTAACAAAACTACAAAATAAATGTGCTGCACTCTACAGCGTTTCCCCGACCGTCGCTATCCGCACGGCCCGGGTCTCCCGTCCTACACTCCACCATTCCCTCAAACTGTTTTATATATGCTTTTGGGGTCTGCCCAAGGTTACCTCCGCTAATACTAAATTTATTTTCTTGTTTGTTCTTCTGTTGTTCTCTGGCCGTTCTCGGTCTGGGAGCAGAATTTCCGCTGGCTCGTTTTTCGTTCTATAGGGGCAGAGCTGAGGGAGCAATAGAGCGTTATTTTATAGACCCAGCAACCCCCCCCCCCCCCCACAACCAAAAGCCCACCTTCCAACCATTCAGAGAGAGGGAGAGACCGCACACCCGCTCCCAACCTCTCTGTGTCATCGCCATGACTGACAGGCGGATCTTACGAGACTGCTGCCCTCTTCCTGCTGAACCATGCATGCGCCAGACAGTCAGCACAGACCTCTCCCTGTTAAGTTACTTTGTTGTTTCTTTCTGTGGCTAATAAGTAGCTTTATATATGAATCCTAAGCAAAATTACACAACATCCTACACTTTGGTCTTGACTTAAGTTTAGTGGCCTTGGTGTCCTCTACACATTTTTGCCTTGCCCTTTTTTGCCAATTTAGAGCCCTGTTATATTATATGTAAAATATGGTCTGGCTTTTGTTTTGTCCAACATTTGTTGGAAAGTCAATGTTTGCTCAAAGTAACTGCTTGAGAAAATTGCAGTGATTTTAAACCACTGCAATGAGCAAACTGCATTCCCATCTTTGCCAGCTGTGCGCTTGTCATACAGTAGGATCCTGTTCTGTTTCCTTGTCACATCAAAGGTGTTGCACATCTGCAGATGGAGATTGAAATTGAAGTAATCCACATGGCAGTGTATCAGTTTGTAAAACAGATGCAGAATTGCTTGGCAGTAATTTTGACATAAAACTGCTGCTTTTACTCCATGATTTGGTGATGTAGCAACGGAGGATGAAGTTTCACACTGGAACTCAACAGGTGACTCCTCTACAGGTACTGTCATGTGACTCCTTGCCCCGGTCTCTAATGGGATTGCATTGTGAATTGCCTAATCATCAGGAGCCCATGTTTTTTGATACTTTGAAACAGCTTTGTTCATTATATGTCTCTCTGTAGCTGAACATTGTGCAGCAGCGCAGCCACTTCTATCTGAAGACTGATGCCACTTCAGAAGCATTTTTGCTGAGTTTCGCTTCATCTCTGTTTAAAGCTTTTTATTAGGCTTTTCTTCTCTAATTATTTCATTTTTACTTTTTGCTTTGAGCGCATGGTAACCACCAGTACCTCTTGCATTCTATGCCATATTACAATGAGCACACCAGGTTAGAATGCTAAATAAAATGATATAAAATGTGCTTTGTGGTCAGTAGGACGCGGTCGGCACTAATGTTTATGAGGCATCACAAAATGCATTATATGTAAAATAAAAATCTGTTTTTCAGCTACAGATATGAAGCTTCCTGAAGTGGAACCTGTCCCCATTAAAGAAGAGACTCCAGAAGATCTAGAGCCTGTCCACATTAAGAAAGAAGTCACAGCTCTGGAACCTGTCCACATGAACGAGGATAGTCCTGTACTACAATCAGTTTATATTCAAATGGTTGTTCTCAATCCTATAACCTTATTCAATGTGCAGGGTTCACAATTACAAAGTCTTGCAGTACACCAGCCACATCACACAGGAGCTAAACCACACCACTGTAATAAATGTGGAAAGAGCTTCACTCATTTGAGAAACTTTAAAAGACACCAGCGAGTTCACACAGGCGAGAAACCTCACCAGTGTAATAAATGTGGGAAGAGGTTCCCTGATGTAGGAAGTCTTAAAAGACACCAGCGAGTTCACACAGGAGAGAAACCATACCAGTGTGATGAGTGTGGAAAGTGCTTTACTCAATCAGGAAAAGTTAAAAAACACCAGCGAGTTCACTCAGGAGAGAAACCACACCAGTGCAATGCATGTGGAAAGTGCTTTACAGAATTAGGACGCCTTAAAACACACCAGCGAGTTCACACAGGAGAGAAACCACACCAGTGTAGTGAATGTGGGAAACGCTTCGCTGTATTAGCAGGCCTTAAAACACATCAGCGCATTCACACAGGAGAGAAACCACATCAGTGTAATGAATGTGGAAAAAGCTTCATTCAATCAGGAAAACTTAAAAGACACCAGCGAGTTCACACAGGAGAGAAGCCACACCACTGTAATGATTGTGGGAGAAGTTTCACACGATTAGGAAGTCTTAAAACACACCAATTAATCCACACAGGACAGAAAACACATCACTGTAATACATGTGACAAGAGGGTCTCTCGATCAGAATATCTTAAAGCACACCAGCACATTCACACTGGAGAGAAACCACACCACTGTAGCGATTGTGGGAAGCGCTTCACTCTATTAGGAAATCTTAAAAAACACCAACTAAATCACACAGATGAGAAACCACACCGCTGTGATACATGTGAGAAGAGCTTCTCTCGATCGGAATATCTTAAAGCACACCAGCGACTTCACACAGGAGAGAAACCACACCACTGTAATGATTGTGGGAAGAGCTTTACTCAATTAGGAAATCTTACAAAACACCAACGAATACACACAGGAGAGAAACCACACCACTGTAATTATTGTGGGAAGTGCTTCACTCAATCAGGAAATCTTAAAAAACACCAACGGATACACACAGGAGAGAAACCACACCACTGTAATGAATGTGGAAGAAGTTTCACTCGAATAGACAACCTTAAAATGCACCAACGAATTCACACAGGAGAGAAACCACACCACTGCAATGACTGTGGGAAGAGCTTCACTGAATTAGGAAATCTTAAAATACACCAACGGATACACACAGGAGAGAAATCTCACCACTGTAATGAATGTGGGAGAAGTTTCACTCGAAGAGACAACCTTAAAATGCACCAACGAATTCACACAGGAGAGAAACCACACCACTGCAATGACTGTGGGAAGAGCTTCACTGAATTAGGACATCTTAAAAGACACCAATTAATTCACGCAGCAGCGAAACCCTGAATGTTGGGAATTATTTCATCTGGTGGGACACATAAGAACATAAGAAAGTTTCCAAACGAGAGGAGGCCATTCAGCCCATCTTGCTCGTTTGGTTGTTAGTAGCTTATTGATCCCAGAATCTCATCAAGCAGCTTCTTGAAGGATCCCAGGGTGTCGGCTTCAACATTCCGGCGCCTCCTCAAGACTCACCTCTTCAAACAGCACCTGTAGAACTCCTCTGTTTGTATCCTGGGACACTATCACCCTTCATTTAAATGTGCTTCATTTTGCTCTTATCTGCCCCCTATTTTACTGCATATAACCCTGTACTTCAGAATACTGAAATCTGCCAAATGTTTAACATAGTATTTTGTACTTAATCATTTCCTGATGTAACTATCACTATTTAATCATATCCTGATGTAACTTTCACTATTATCTGCTGTATTATTGAATTGTGGTTTGTCACACTTGAACAAAAATTATTGTATTTCTTGCTCTTATTGTATTACTTGTAACACTTGAAATGTATTTTCTTGCGATTGTAAGTCGCCCTGGATAAGGGTGTCTGCTAAGAAATAAATAATAATAATAATAACAACATTACAAAACCAGGAAATTCTCACAAGACAAAAACCCTGTTACTCAAGAGATTAATGTCATTAAAAAACTATTCATAAAACTTGTGGAGTTTAAAATCTTTTTCTTAACAAACAAGCTTCATAAAATTAGTAATAATAATAAAAATCCTTCACAGACTCCTCAGACATGTTTACTGCACAGGCTGCTTTTACACTTTGAAACAGACAAGAGGATACCATTCCGGTCAGAGACATCAGAGCTTCAAACGAAACAGACACTTTGAACACATTCCAAAGAGGGAGACACTATTTCACCCCCTCGCTGGTAAGAGAGAGACGTGCCCGGATGTTTATCTCGTGGAAGATGTTGCTTTCCGATATCCCACTGACTGAGACTGCAAACATGAATTACTACAGTAACTATTGACTGCGACTTGGCTTCTTCATGTCTAAACCCCTGGAGCAAGGTGTAAACGCTGGGCTTCTCTTTGCATCCCTCCAGGCTGGACCGCGGAGCAACGCCCATCGCAGGATTGGTATTCTTCTTACTCCTTCATAAGACTGCTTTAGTTCTTCAAAAGAGACTGAAACATCCCTCTAAATCAATTACACAATTTATCGAGTCTGCAGTGCATCACGTAGAATTATAATGCTGTTTAAATGCTTGTAAGGATGTGTTTTCACTTCTACCCTGATCGTTTGCTGTTGAACCTTGTTAGTATGTTTTATTAAAGATGGTTTTAAAATAAGTAAATACTAAATATAGTTAGGGCTTCTGATTTTCGGTTTTAACCGATAAAACCCGATTAAAACACTCCTGATACAAAAAAATAGCCAATAAACACTGAAATGTTTAATCAATTCACGTTGACTTTACCCTTTTCACACTATAAAATAATAATAAATACATTTCTCAGTGCTGCTGGGCAATGTCCCGCCTTCCTGACTTGCATCCATCATTGATTCGTTCTGAATACTTTAAACCCGCCCCAACTACTGAGTGACAGCACGTTCCTACATTTCTATTGGAGACTCCGCTTGAGAGATTTAAAACGAGATTAAAATCAGGGTGCAGGCTTAGCGGGATTTCAAGCTGTATTACAGTTAAGATACGAAGGATTTAAAACAGAATTGTGGTGAATTGTACAAAGATGTCTCCACACAAAAACCCCAGAAGAATGTGCCGTGACCAGAGGGATTTCACTGTGGAAGACAGCAAAGGAAAGAAGGAACTTAAGTGTGCAAGTACTGTCCAGTTAGTATACATATTTTGACACACACACACACACAAACGCTCAAGCATTTTGGAAAGTAACCGAAAACACTAATTTCATAGAGTACATCAAAAACGAAAGCCCCGAAAAAAACAATCTACATAAAACTCGAAAATAGCTAAAAATAAGCACTGAAAAATACAATTTATAAAACCCGAAAAACAGAAGCTCTAAATATAGCACAGGTGTAGTATGTGTAGGTGATGCTTGATGTAGGTATTTCTGAACTATTGCTCATATCTAGTAGCTTTTCTCTTCAAGGTATTTAGCTTCTGAATAAACTTTATTTTCTCAAGTAGTTTTTTACTTTGTTTGTTAAACATCACTATCAAGCATTTAGTGGAACCCAAGACATTGTTAAACTGAGCCATTCTAATATTACAATATCTCACGTGTTTGAAGTAAAAATACACATTCACACCCGAGTAAGAACCTCCGATCCTGCTGAAATAAGAAACTGTATTTTAACTTGGAATATGTGCGTCTGTGGTGGACCAATTAAACCTGAGACATGCAACATAATTAATACATTTCCATCACATTAACTTATTAAAACCAAGTGAACATGTGTGAATGCAGCATTTTAAAATGTAGATATTGTTAAAACATTATCATTTGCTTCAGTAATTTGTTATATTGCAAACTTGTAAAATGTATTTATCCCACATTATTATGCATACTGTATTTAAAACATTTAATTAATGCTATGATAGGTTGAACATTTTCTGAGTTAATATGAGTGAATAATGCATGACTGCAAAGTTTCCGTTTAAGTGAGTTGTTACCTTTTGTTTTGATGATTTTACAAATAAAAATCCATATGAAATTTAAAATCACAAGAACCTTGAAATTAAAATATCTTAAGATTGTAAAACTCTTGAGTTTGGGTGGTAGAATATCTACGAGACAAAAGTCTAGTAAATCCATATAGATTGTCTATCTCCCAATTAAAATATCATTGAACGCGTAGAGTGCATGATGCGCTCTGTAATCTGGACGTCGCCGGTTCGAGTCCACGGGGCGGCGCAGAATTGGCTGAGCGCCACCTGTGGGGGGGGGAGGGTTAGGTCGGCCAGGGTGTCCTCGGCTCACCGCGCACCAGCGCCCCCTGTAGTCTGGCCGGGCGCCTGCGGGCTTGCCTGTAAGCTGCCCAGAGCTGCGTTGTCCTCCGACGCTGTAGCTCTTGGGTGGCTGCATGGTGAGTCCGCAGTGTGAAAAGAAGCTGTTGGCTGACGGCACACACTTCGGAGGACAGCGTGTGCTCGTCTTCGCCCTCCCGAGTCAGCGCAGGGGTGGTAGCGGTGAGCTGAGCCTAAAAATAATTGGACACTACCAAACTGGAGTGAAACTAACAAAAAACTGATTGGTGACTACTAAATTTTAAAAAAATGAAATACAATTGGAATAATAATGAGGCAGACACAGCATTGGGTGTTGCCACTCGGGTATCAGATTATATTCATGTTCATGCTTCAGAATGAAGCATTCATTTTGGCATGAGGTAAACATTTGGATAGCCACAGCCACAGTGATGAAATTACATATCATTGTATCACTCTGGTTTTTGACTATAGATTTGTTATTATTTTAACACAGTAGTACATTCATTACTACAATGATATGGAATTAGTTTGCTATTGACAATACACATTTGATTTAGGTAATGATGAATCAACATTTAACAGACATATTTTAATGCTTTGCGTTTGCGTTGCTATGATGTTTCATCCTTTGTAAAGATTATTCACTTTAAATGAATGAGTTTGTAACATACACAATTAAATTACATTAAGAAAAATTACAAACTCTGTAGGGTCTAACATTGTGAACTGTGATGGCTTTTAACATGCATATGTAATATTTCAATATACTGTGTTAATAGTTTATAACAAATACTAGTATTAATGCCATATACAAATGTTAGGAAATTCCTTTAAAAAAATTAAATTAACTTCAATGCTGCACCTTGAAGCCCCAAAAGTCAAGCAATTTTTCTTATTGTTAAACTTCACTAAATGTGGACATCGGTACATACTTCTGAAATAAATCTGTATGTGTGTGCAGATGGTCCTTCTCATCAGGCCTGTACAGATGCAGGGGATCATCAATACTGCTGTACTGTCCCTACAGATTATAAACTGCACTGTATAGTATCTGTACCTCTTGAGATCGATGCAGGGTGACATGATGCTGTACTGTCCCTACAGATTATAAACTGCACTGTATAGTATCTGTACCTCTTGAGATCGATGCAGAGTGACATGATGCTGCACTGTCCCTACAGATTATAAACTGCACTGTATAGTATCTGTACCTCTTGAGATCGATGCAGGGTGACATGATGCTGTACTGTCCCTACAGATTATAAACTGCACTGTATAGTATCTGTACCTCTTGAGATCGATGCAGGGTGACATGATGCTGTACTGTCCCTACAGATTATAAACTGCACTGTATAGTCTCTGTACCTCTTGAGATCGATGCAGGGTGACATGATGCTGTACTGTCCCTACAGATTATAAACTGCACTGTATAGTATCTGTACCTCTTGAGATCGATGCAGGGTGACATGATGCTGTACTGTCCCTACAGATTATAAACTGCACTGTATAGCCTCTGTACCTCTTGAGATCGATGCAGGGTGACATGATGCTGTACTGTCCCTACAGATTATAAACTGCACTGTATAGTATCTGTACCTCTTCATATCGATGCAGAGTGACATGATGCTGTACTGCATCCGTGTCGTTGTTTGCAACTGATGTATATCCTAATGTATCTATCACTGACACTGTTATCTGCTCCGTTATTGAATCGTATTTTGTCATATTCTTGTACTTGCTAGAACCGAAGTAATTGTATTTTATCTTGCTCTTAATTGTATTAATACTTGTACTGTGATTCTTGAAATGTATTTTTGTTTACGACTGTAAGTCGCCCTGGATAAGGGCATCTGCTAAGAAATAAATAATAATAATAATAATAATAATAATAACAACTGCTGAAGCTGCATGCTAGAGGTTGTATCCCCACCAGTTTAATGTAATCTTAATTGTATAATAAGTAACACTATACACAGGGTCACTTTCATGTGTCATGTTTTATTAACTAAAACCACAGAGAAGTTCTCAGTTTTAATACAGACAGAAACATAGATTTGTTTATGGAATGGAACGGTATCATTGAACTCCCGACCGTACCATAACAAAAAAAGTGAGAGGGGGGAAAACGAAAATCCTATTTCCTAAATTAAAAAAATGATTATTAGTTTCCCTAGTGTTGAAAGCACAAACACAAAAAAAAACATTATCTCTGATTAGCAGTTTTAATCCAGACAGAAACACAGATGTGACCCGTGTGTGCTGAGCAATATATTCCATGTCTCCCTATTCAGTGCAATGGAACAGTCGCAAGTCACTCTGCCTAGCAATGATGTCAGGCAGCAGGGATGTCAGACCGTTATCTTTGGGGTTCAATTTCTGTAAAACTAGGACCCCCCAAAATATATTAATACCCCGTTGCACATCTACACCCCTGGGACAAAGTGTATGCAGAATGCGGTTTCTTAAATTTGCTATACTTTTTGAGATACAGGTGTATAAAAAACATCCCAGTCATTTCTACGCTGTATCTCAAAAAGTATTCAACCAAACGCTACCCCATTCACAGGGTTGTTTGCGCCTGCCAATCCGACCACATGTAAAAATGTTCATGAACATTGCTGGGGTTTTACAATTACTGTTTTCTCATTGATATTCTGCCCCCCCTAACCCCCAAAACTAGTTTTAAAATCATAAGATATTTAAATTAATGTGTTTGTGATTTAAAGTTTAATTTTCAATTGTAAACTCATAACAAAAGGTGAAAATTCACTTGAAACAGTAACTTTGAAACCTAATAGGTATCTTTGGAGCCATTCCAACATTTTTCATATTTTATAAAGTCAAGCAATGTTTCAACCTATTACAGCATTTTAATAAAATGGTTCAAATTCAGTGTGCTTAATAACTTGGGATACATACATTTGACCCATTTTCAATACAAAAAAATACTGATGATTGATAATGTCCTTACCAGGTGCTGCATTCACAAATGTTCACTCGATTTTAATTTTTAGTTAATGTGAAGGAATTGCTTGAATTGTTGTTTAACCTCCAGGGTTTACCCTGTTAAAATCCCCAGCCCCTCACAGACAATTTCCACCTGGGGGGCTGTGCCCTTAAATAAATCACAATATCTTCCAAAGTATAGACAGCACAGGCATGGTTCAGGGCTTGAATTCAAGGTAACCCCTTGGGCATCAGGACTAAAACCTCAGGTGTGATAAAAGTCTTACTCAGTACCACACTGGAAGGAGATCTCCAGAAAAAAATACATAAAAAAACAACAAACGCTTTTCATTTTTTTATGTTCTATAGTCATTTTTTCAACTTGTAGCATATGAAAAGAGCCAGATTTGTTTCCAGTGCTTCACCAACATGTCTACTATACTGGGTTAAAATTTGGAACTGTTTGAACAAAGGGATCAAATTCTACAGGAGTTTTTACAAAGCTAAGCCCAAGGGTCCCCAAACCTCTCCAAAAATAAACACTGTGTAAATCTTTATGTCCAGTGATACACTAAGTTCTAAAAGGGATGTTAATTTCTGCACCACAGATTTACCTTGTAAGTAGAAAATACAGGTCTTATTATAAAGGGGTCTAAAAGTCCTTAAGCAGTTTTGAACATCTATTTCCACTAAAACAGGTGAGCTATTGTAATATTTGAATGCCGCAATTTAACAATATAATGTATGCATTGGGTCCCACGTTGTTAAACATGATCAATGAACAGCCAACTTGAGGAATTAAAAAGTTTATTCAGAAGCTACAGACTGAAAAAAAATACTAGATATGAGCAAAACTTCAGAAACACCTACATGAAGCATCACCTACACATGTTTAGACAACAAATATTTTACAAACATTTAAACACCATGTGGAATGGCAGGGGAAAATCCATGTGTGCAGATAAACATTGTTTGGTGTTTATTGGTGATAGGAAAATGTATTATTCCTTTTAAAACTGGTGTTGGTATTTTGTGTTACTTAAATTGTGTTTAGTTAAAACACCATGTATTCTGATTTTAAAATGCACGTGGTTGTGTTTATTTCAAATGAGTATGTTCTGTTATTGCTGTTTGATTTCAATGCATTTTGGGTTCATTTAAAAACACGACAGTGTTTGTTATTGTGCATGGCAGCGTGGATGGGATTTGAAACCCCTCCACAGAATGCGACCACCTCCGGTCCGATTCATTAATTGTTAATCTGGTCACATGCATAAAAAGCCTGCAGCTTTCTGTGTTAAGTGTGGGTGTTCAGAGGAGGAACGTGTGCGAGAGTGAGAAGGGAGAATATCGAAATCAAACACGAAACTAAAAATAAAACTAGAGTAGCCTGCAGGATCAGTGAAGGTGACTGCCCGGCCTGACTGAGGTATTGCTTTTTTTTTAAGGTGTTCCTGGTTTGTTTTGTTACTCTTTTTTCTTTTGCTCTGTGAGCAGTGTTTTCTGTTTAAATATTTTAATTATTTCCGTTTAATAAAAACAGCACAAGCTTGCTTTAACCCAGCCTGCCTGTTTGGCCGCCCTATCACACACCATTATAATTCTAAGCTATGCACTGCAAATTATGTTACCTTCCTTTATGACTCAGAGGGATGTGCAATTGCCTTTTGAAGAATTAAAGCTCTCTTATGAAGGAGTAAGAAGAATACCAATCCTGCGATGGTCGTTGCTCTGCGGTCCAGCCTGGAGGGATGCAAAGAGAAGCCCAGCGTTTACACCTTGCTCCAGGGGTTTAGCCGTGAAGAAGCCAAGTCACAGTCCTGCCTTTGTAGCGCTGCAACAGTCTTTCCCTTCTGGTTTTAAGAAAATGTTTTAGCAGTGGACAAATTTCCGGGCATTCGCAAGCATGTGTTCAAAGTGTCTGTTTTGTTTGAAGCTCCGATGTCTTTGACCGGAATCCTCTTGTCCGTTTCAAAGAGTAAACACAGCCTGTGCCATAAACGCTTCTGAAGTGTCTTTGTGAAGGAATGTTTTTTGTTTGAGTCTTTTAAGGAAGGATTTTTAACTACATGTTTTATGAATAGCTTTTTAGTGACAGGGTTTTTGTCTTGTGAGAATTTCCTGGTTTTTAAAGTTTCCCCACCAGCTGAAACCTGGTTTCTTTCCTGTGTGAATTCGCTGGTGTCTTTTAAGGCTGTCTGCTCGAGTGAAACTTCTCCCACATTCATTACAGTGGTGTGGTTTCTCTCTGTGAATTTGTTGGTGTCTTTTAAGATATCCTGATTCAGTGAAGCGCTTCCCACAATCATTACACTGGTGTGGTTTCTCGCCTGTGTGAAATCGTTCGTGTCTTTTAAGTTGTCCTAATTCAATAAAGCTCTTCCCGCAATCATTACAGTGGTGTGGTTTATCTCCTGTGTGAACTCGTTCATGCCTTTTAAGTTGTCCTAATTCACTAAAGCGTTTCCCACAATCATTACAGTGGTGTGGTTTATCTCCTGTGTGAATTTGTTTGTGTCTTTTAAGATGTCCTAATTCAGTAAAGCACTTGCCACAATATTTACAGCGGTATGGTTTCTCTCCTGTGTGAATTCGGATGTGATTTTTAAGATGTTGCAACTGAGAGAAGCTCTTTTCACATTCATTACAGTGGTGTGGTTTCTCTCCTGTGTGAGAGTGCTGGTGCCTTTTAACACTCTCTATTCGATTGAAACTCCTCCCACATTCATTACAGGCGTGTGGTTTCTCTCCTGTGTGAATGTTTCGGTGTTTTTGAAGATATGATAAATAAATGAAGCACATTCCACAATCATTACAGTGGTGTGGTTTCTCTCCTGTGTGAATGTGTTGGTGTTTTTTAAGATGTGCTAAATAAGTGAAACGCATTCCACAGTCATTACAGTGATGTGGTTTCTCTCCCGTGTGAATTTGTTGGTGATGTTTAAGATAGTCTAATCGAGAGAACCTCTTCTCACATTCATTACAGTGGTGCGGTTTCTCTCCTGTGTGACTGCGTTGGTGTCTTTTAAGGGATGATAAACGACTGAAACTCTTCCCACAATCAGCACAGGGAAATGGAGTCGCTCCCGTGTGATTTCCCTTGTGAGTTTTAGGAGAGCCTAATTGCCAGGAACTCTTCCCATTTTCAGTAGAACAAGGCAATGTCTTCAAGTTGCCCCGGGTTTCAGAGTTGTTCACACACACAGAATGTGCAGTCTCTGTACTCTCCACAGTAAGTGGTTGTCTGTCTTGTACAGAGGGAATTTGAACTCTCAATGTTTTAAAATGTTCTTCTTGTGGTGTCGTCTCGCTGTGTTTCCTGCTCTGTGGTTTGCCACTAGAAGAGTTTTTGCAGCGGGGTGATGGAGTGGAGTCGTGTTCTCCTTCATCTACTATAGAAGCTAAATAAAGAAAGAGACCAAGGTTATTGTAAAGCATTCTTACACATTCACTTCTATAGAGTTTCCCCTCATAACCACAAACTCTGGTGAGTGTACATTTAGAGAATACAGTCAGATCCTCTTAATATCACTCATGTAAATGTCAGCCTACTTGTATATAACGGGTGTCAATGAGGATAAGCAAAATTCATTTTAAAACTACCTTTAACAAAACATATTCACAGTATTCAAACTTTTTTTCAGTAGTTATTAAGAACAGCAATGGTAGCTTACTTGTGCAATGTCAAGTTAATTTTTTTTAATACATATTTTATTTCCCGAATGCCAATAATAAATACATCTTCTCTGCTCTTAAATAATAACCTGTATCAGTAAATATTTTAAGCAATACGAGCAATTGTGATAAAGAGAGAAAGAACCAAAGCTGTAAATCTCCCTCCTGACCAGAAAGGGCGCTGTGTAAGGTTGGTAGTACGCTTCCCCATAGACGGGTCGACTCGACTGTCAGTGGAAACAGGAAGTCGGCCATCTTGGTGGAGGCATGTAGCTGTAAGTACCCGAAACGATTCCCATTCGAGCAGCGATTGGTTACACCGGGGTGCTGGTCTGACTGCAGGGAGGAGTTGGGCAGTGCAAAGGGGACACAGCTACGGGAGTGCGGCTCTGTGCGCTGAAAACATCGCTGACGCCCGGAGCTTTGGTTTCTTGTTTTTGTGTTATTATTATTTTTTTTATTTTTTTATTTAGCAGACGCCTTTATCCAAGGCGACTTACAGAGACTAGGGTGTGTGAACTATGCATCAGCTGCAGAGTCACTGACAACTACGTCTCACCCGAAAGACGGAGCACAAGGAGGTTAAGTGACTTGCTCAGGGTCACACAATGAGTCAGTGGCTGAGGTGGGATTTTAACCTCCTGGTTACAAGTCCATTTCTTATTTTGACATGTGAATGTACGTTTAATAAACTGTGTTACTATCACACTACCATAATGAAATAAAAATCATTTAAAAACACAGTTCCTGTTCATTTCACATATTATAGAAAATAACCAAAGAATGAACACACACAGTAAAATACAGAGATTACTGTGCCTGAGATATTAGTTTATACATGCATTCACTTATAGTAAACCTATTTCTAAAGTTTAGAATATTTCAAAATGAATTAGACCTTTTTGAAATTTAGAAAATACAAATAGAATGGACTCTTGACCGGAGGGTCGTGGGTTCAATCCCAGGTGGGGGACACTGCTGCTGTACCCTTGAGCAAGGTACTTTACCTAGATTGCTCCAGTAAAAACCCAACTGTATAAATGGGTAACTGTATGTAAAAAATAATGTGATATCTTGTAACAATTGTAAGTCGCCCTGGATAAGGGCGTCTGCTAAGAAATAAATAATAATAATAATAATAATAATAATAATAATAATAATAATAATAATAATAATAATAAAATGTAAATAGCTTCTTGCTGTAGTGGGCTGAAAGAAACAACATGAGACCAATACGCAGGCGGTAATGAGGCAGTAAAAACAAATCTGTTACTTCTCACAATTCTAGGATTCAAAATGTACCCAGTTATGCATTGCCGAAATCATGTGGACATCCTCACTTCAGCACAGGAAGTTAACCTTTGTATATGTACAGCAGAACCTCAGAGTTACGAGCTGACCGCTCTACCCAACACCTTTCAACCGGAAGCACGTGATCACTCACCCATGAGCGCAATGCAACCACATAGGAGCTCCTATAAGCAGCAGGCTAGTCACGGAGAAGGACAAATTACTGAACCAACAAACGTATCCAGGAAGGCGGATTTCAAAGCAAGGACAGGCAATTTTACTGGGACATTTTAAACAAAGCACAGGGTTTGATTTTCAAGCCAAAAGGGGGCAAGCTGCACGGATGCATTCTGTTTAAAACAAGCACGACGTTAACCCAGGTTATTCACAGACGTGTTTTTGCTACAGTTACGATGCCAATGGTAATTTAAGTGTTGCCCTTTTTCCCATTTCTAGTACCGTTTTAAAGACTTTAGAACCATAACAAAATGAATATTGCATGACTGTGCTGTATCCTTGTGTTATTCCTCAGATTGGGGGGGTAGACAGCAGGCGTCCACATTCAATAAAACCATTGAAAACTCATTTTCAGAGTTAGGGGCATTTCAGACTGATGAACCACCTCCATTCCCAAGGGGTTCGAAACTCTGAGGTTCTGCTGTATTAGTGAAGCCCACATGCTTCGTTACATAAACTGAAAATTGATGCGTTTTAGTGGCGTTTATTTTTAATAACCAAACTTTTCAATAGAGCAATACACCCCGCCATTCATCTCTGCATGCTTTCAATAGAGCAATACACCCTGCCATTCATCTCTGCATGCTTTCAATAGAGCAATACACCCCGCCATTCATCTCTGCATGCTTTCTATAGAGCAATCCACCCTGCCATTCATCTCTGCATGCTTTCAATAGAGCAATACACCCTGCCATTCATCTCTGCATGCTTTCAATAGAACAATACACCCCGCCATTCATCTCTGCATGCTTTCAATAGAGCAATACACCCCGCCATTCATCTCTGCATGCTTTCAATAGAGCAATACACCCTGCCATTCATCTCTGCATGCTTTCAATAGAGCAATACACCCCGCCATTCATCTCTGCATGCTTTCAATAGAGCAATACACCCCGCCATTCATCTCTGCATGCTTTCAATAGAGCAATACACCCTGCCATTCATCTCTGCATGCTTTCAATAGAGCAATACACCCTGCCATTCATCTCTGCATGCTTTCAATAGAGCAATACACCCTGCCATTCATCTCTGCATGCTTTCAGTCTTACCTGAAAGGTGTTCACGTTCTGCTGATTCTACCTCGGGACTTTCCTCGTTAATCTGGACAGGTTCAAGTGCCGGGGTCTCCTCTGTAATGTGGACAGGTTCCAGCTCAGGAAGCTCCTCTTTCACATGGACAGGGTCTAGTTCAGGAAGCTCCTCTTTAATGTGGACAGGCTCCATCTCTGAATCCTGCCTTTCACAAGGATAACCCAGCTGTACCTTCAGAACTCGCAGGTGGTGTTTCATGGTGCTGTGGTGTCTGAAATCTGCCCCGCATTCATGACAGTTATATGGAGTCTCTCCAGTGCCTGTTTGCTGCTGTCTGTTCAGGATTACTGAATCTTTAATATGGACTGATTCTAGTTCCGGGCTCTCCTGTTTAATATGGACTGATTCTAGTTCAGGACTCTCCTCTTTAACATGGACTGATTCTAGCACAGGACTCTCCTCTTTAATGAGGACAGGTTCCAGTTCTGGGGTCTCCACTGTAATGTGAGAAGATGCCATTTCTGATTCTTCTCTTCTACCAAGACTTACCAGTGTCATACCAGTACCTAAAAAAAACCAGAAGACATATTTTTTTATTTTACATATGATGCATTACACACCTTAGAAAAACGTGCTCCCGAATGCCTGCTATTGACCACAAAGCACATTTTTTCATAACTTGTTTCAGCATTCTAACCTGGAGTGCACATTACAACATGGCATCTAATACAGGAGGTACCAACGGGTACCTGCACTCCTTAAAATCTAAAAGGAAAAAGAAAATAAAGAGATGACGAGCCTGAGAAAGCTACAGATAGAGCTGGAGAAACTGCAAACATGCTGCTAAAGAATGCGGCTACAAGCCTTATGAAGAACAGCCCTGAAAGAAAAGAGCATGGAATTATCATGGATTCTCAGATAGAAGGGAGACCCTGATAGAAGTGGCTGAGGCATGGAGACCCCAGACAGGACCTGTAGGCTGTGGAGTGCCCCATGTTAAGACTGCTTTGACATTTTCACAACTAGAAAGGTACAGTTCAAACTACATGCATAATATCAGTTGCTGAACAATATTGAGCTGACGTATGCTGTCTTAGCATTGATATCTACCTGGAGCAAAATTATTTTTGAATATTTAGATAATGTGTTATGTGACTTTGTGTCTCATAATTCAGTCCGTTGTACGATGAAGACCTTTTGAAATAGTATACATTTAACAATGAAAAACGTACATTTCTAATCTGTACATTTCTAAGCATGTATCAGGATATTCACATATTTACAGCCTGATCTTAAAAGCAATTCACTTTCATGTGTACAATAGTTCCAGTTTAGACTATTTGAGAAAGAAACACTGTTTCCATGTAAATTAGGGCATCAATAATATCATACAGTGACATGATGTTGCCACAAGCAGGTTCCAAAAATGGGGTGTAAATTATTAATGGAGAATGTAAACAAACTGGACTGTCAACAGCTTTCTCCTAACGCAGTGTATTCAATGACTCCCTAATGCAGTGTATTCCACAGGCTTTCTCCCCCTCTTTCAATAAAGCCCCCCTCTATAGATCTGCATTCCAGTTTCACTCACCTCTCTCAGTGATGCTAGAAGGTGGCGTTTCCTCCTGCAGGATCCGCTCATTGGCCTGGTCACACCCCAGCTCAGTCACTTCCTCCTTGATCTCAACAGTCCTGTCTGCAGAAACAACCCATCGAATAGGAAGCTCTGGGCTGATGTGAGCTGCTTCCATCTCAGAAACTTCCTTTGAGTGAAGCTGATCCATTCAGACTGAAGAAAGGGAGACAAGACTGTTAGATTGCATATACAATGTTGTTTTTTTGAATTTTCACAGAACTCACAACTTTAGTAAACTATATCATGCATGAATCCAATAGTATTTAAAATCGCACATCAAGCCTTATTTGAAAGGTTCTTGATATCTGCTGCACCTTTGTAATATGAATTCCTCTGTGACCTGCAACAGACTGAAGCATCTTTCAAAAGGCATGCAAGGCTATTCCACCCCTAAAACACAGGGATTCTTCTATTATGTAACGTTTGTTACATTAGAGAAACCTTTAATATCAGACACATATCTACAAGCATGAGAAGTTATTATGGAACACATCGACGGGGTTGAATCACCCTCATTAACGTTGGGTTACGCGTGTCACTCTGGTTCCCTGAAAGAGAAGACAACCCCCAACATACTTTTGGGAGATCCTGCCGCAGGTCGGGGACTTACTGAGCGTTTTAAAGCCGAATGAAACCTGCCGAATCACGTTATCATAACATATTGAATTACATACCGCGTCGCATTTTTACATATACTTAAAGAAAAACTGAACAAAAAATGAAACACATTTACATTTCAAACTCTGACATGAAATACTGTACTACGATTACGGCTTCAGGTAGACTTTTGAGACGGTAGCTTCTTTGATTACATGACGCTGAATAACAGATCTAAATTATGTTAACATAGTTTTGTTTTTTTTGTCTCAATCCTAAAATTATCGGTGATGCAAAACGTTTAGATATAACCCTTCATAAATCTACTTCGGATTTTGTTTGTCGAAATTTAAAATTAAGTTTGAACCCCACCTTCCTACACAACCCCTACCTGCGGTACACCCGCGTCAAAAAGCTCTCCTGTAACTATACAATGTAATTCAAATCGTGAAGTTGTGTTTTCAGATAACGTTTTGAAATCGACTGTACTGTACTATGAAAAAAAGAGACATGAATTAAACTACGACATGTTTTGTTTACCTCCCTCTCTCTCTCTCTCTCCTCTTTCTCTCTCCTCTCTCTCTCTCTCGGCGTAAAGTTGTTTTTGTTTCTTTCTTTAGTCGATCTGGAGACTTCTGTTTCTCATCTAAACCGTCACTTTAAATAAAACCATTCAGATATAAACAAGAAAGAAAACAAAGTCCAAACTGTTAATAAATTAAGCACAACACAATGGCCCACACTCTCAAAAGAACGAGCAGCAGTTTGGAAAACAAAGCCAATGATTGAACACGGGAAGCGCAAACCAGAGAGACGAAACCGGCGCCATTCCGGATCCACGGAAGGACATTTCGTGATAAAAACACAGCGCGGTCGGAGCCAACATGGCGGACTCCGGCATCCAGTTTCATACCCGCCTCTTCTCAACGCGATCCCGCCTTTGCCTCGAAGCTCAGCCAATCAGATTCGCATGCTGGGTTTAAAGGGGTTTCTTCATCCAATAATACGCGACGGTTCCATCCAGGCACGCCCACTGCCAGTGACGCTTCATTTCATTACAGGAAATAGAAGCGTTTGTTTTGTTTATGCCGGTGAGAGAGCTGCAGTCTTTGCTGATTTTAAAGCATTAATTTGTATAACCTGCTGTTTATGTATTTAGTTTTGGGTAAAACTGTTTCCTAAGTATTTATATATTTTCAAAAAAGTAAGTAATTCTGAAACAAAGGGTCTTTTACTGAGAAAACGAGCGAGCTTTAATTTCTATCATAACTCTGCAGGATTCTGAATCACAAAAGTTACTCCTTGCAAAGTAAGACCAGTTTAAAACTAAAACCAGTGAAGATGGACGTCAGCGTCTCCGTGTCGTTCTTTCAAGACGAGCTCGCCTCTACCATCGAGCACGCAGTGAAAGCGGCTGTAGACACCGTCTTGTGCCAAATCACAAAAGTTGTCGGCGGCAAATTCACTGAATTCCAAATGGAAATGGCTGGAAAGGAGAAAGAGAATGAAAGTCTGAAGCTGAGATTGGAAATATCAGAGAGCGAGTTGAAAGCAGTGCGGGAATGCATGAACGCTGCAGATGCAGACATTAAACAACCTCTCAGAAACATGAACCCCGACTGCAATGAACAAGACTTTCAGAGGAACGAGAACCAGGGGTTATTTCAAGGTAAGGTTGATCTTTCTGATGGTATTGTTTGGTCATTGCAGCTCTTTCAATATCTTTTTAGTCAATTGTATTGGTGAGGTCTTGACTAGAATGTATCTTAATACACCTTTAAAGTGTTTATTATGAGTGCTGTTGCAACTCGACTCTACTGTCCCAATATTATTATACCAGTCTAATGAATTATCCAGACTATATGAAAGTACTGGTCTGTGTTTGTAAATTTAAATTTAAACCTTGACCAGTCTCACTAAGAGACTTGCATTGGGATTAGTCAATAGACAATAAAGGCAGTACTGGTCTATATTGCTAAATCTTGACCAGTCTAATTAGGAGACTTCAATGGCTGTCCTTTAGGTACAGGGATACCTTGTATGGAGTAAACTGTGAGTAGCAAATTAAACAAGCCTATAGTTCCATTGAGACTTTAACAAACCATATTGCAGAGGATCAGGATCATGATTTGTGAGCTTTGATATCAAAATACAGCAGCAGATTGGGGTTTCATGTTTGATTAAACTGTTAGCATGTAAATATATTTGAGATAAAGTTATTTCCTTTGAAGTCTGGGTGACTCTCATATATTTGTGAGTTCCTAAAGCCGATGGACACTGCAACAATACTCCTGTATTTTTAAACAGGGCAATACCTGTATGTTTACTTGTCAAATGCTGCACTTTGAGCCTTAGGTTTGATACTTTTAAGGACAAACAGACAAAGCCAAACCTAACTCCCTCTGGGAGTGCTAACTAAACTATACAGATTACCTTTCTAACTGTTGGCTAATCTGCTTACTGACAAAATCCAAACATTCACAATATTACAGTTACAGAAACACAGGTTCAAGTTCACTGATTCAGTAATACAGTCTGTTTGTCAGGACTCAGCTCTCTAAACAGGTCCTCACCCTCACACAGCCACACAGGCTTGTTTACTCAGGGCTTTCATACCCACCTTCTCCCAGTAAATTACACACAGCTGACTCAGGTTAGCTGATCACTTAAACTATCAACTCTTTACCTGTTTGTGAGGCATTCTGGGAAATGAAGTATTTTCAAAGACTTTTAAATGGCAGGACTACATTTTTCTTCCTACATTTTATCACAGTATTTAAGCCACGGGGTACAGACTTTGGGTTATGTGTGGCCCCCAATATACTTCCCCTCCATAACTTTTGCATATTATTTGTTTATTTAGCAGACGCCTTTATCCAATGCGACTTACAGAGACTAGGGTGTGTGAACTATGCATCAGCTGCAGAGTCACTTACAACTACGTCTCACCCGAAAGACGGAGCACAAGGAGGTTAAGTGACTTGCTCAGGGTCACACAATGAGTCAGTGGCTGAGGTGGGATTTGAACCAGAGACCTCCTGGTTACAAGCCCTTTTCTTTAACCACTGGACCACACAGCCTCCATATACTTTATATACACCACCTACTGGATTAGGGTTTGTTTGGAGTATTTTAAAAGATACATTCATTCGAACTGTAGATGCAAACCCTGAAAATGCATCACCGACTTAGCCATGGATGTTTTAGAATATGTTTTGTAATGAAAAGTTTAAGGGTCAGTTGAACAGAAAATGCATTTCAAATTCCAGTCTAACACATACAAAGAATACTTTGATACAATCCCTGATTCGAGGCAAATACCACAGAAGGTTGAGAGGAGTTGTGTGTTTTATTTAACAACACAAACCTATAAAACATGGAAATGTGGGTGGGGGTGAAATGTTCTTTTATGTTTTTAAATTAAAAAAATCTATTTCAGTTTCAATTTGAGGCATTGATCACCCCTCTGCCGCAAATACTTTACAAGCAGTGTTGGATCCAGCCTCATTCCCAGCTCAGGATAATGTCACTGGGAGCACTATATCAGTTTTAAAATAAATAAAAATATTACAAAAAGCACCTCTTCAGAAATTGTTCCTCCGGAATGACCCAATGACATCTCAGAAGATTTCTGACAAGGGGCTAGTAAGAGTTTACTTTTTTATATATATATAATTTTCTTTCACACAGATCCCAAAGAGAGCCATGCTGTACCTAAATCTGAAGCACAGGAGGGGCCAAGGATGGAAGCAGTTTACACACAAGAGGAGCCCTTTGACCAGGAGTGGTGTGCAAGTCTAAAGCAGGTTACAGAGCTGACATGTGTTAAAGATGAAGAGGTCCCTCGACTGGAATGTGTTCCTATTAAAGAGGAATTCATAGAACAGGAATGTGTCCCCATCGCAGAGGAAGTTCCTACTGAAAATAATGTCTGTACACTTGAGGAGAACAACCAGCTGGGATCCAGCCTGTGTGATGATTGTCCACCTGAATGTGAACTGGGATTTAGAGGTAATTATACAAAACAAGCAACATGGGGCTGCCTGTTAACCTTGCAGAAATGAGTTACTAAACTGCAGAGGTGCACTGAAGATTGAATTTCTGGTAATTTCAACCACTATGTCAATGGCTTGCAAGTTGCAACATAACTGTCCTTGCTGCTGTGGCATCTGCTAGATGTGCATCCACTATCATGTCTGTTTTGAATGCTGTTAGATCTTTGCATGTCCCTGTTTCTGGTAGACTGTTTGCAGTTGTGCTGCTCCCACAGCTTTATAGTGGTGCTGGGATCACATGACTCATCAATGGGTGATGCCAAATCCAGTCGGGTTGCTAAGTGTCACCAGAAGAAACATTTCAATACAGCACTTGCATATAAACTTGATCTTATACTTTTATTCCTCAAAGCGATATTAAGTGGGGTGGAAATCAGTGACTGGTACATGTGAGTGATATTAACCAGACTGTGTTAATAATCAAAGGGATGTTCTCAAGCATTTGTACTTATTGACACCCATTATATTCACCATGGCAAATTTCAATGTGATGATAATAAAAGGAGGCTGGTATTAACAGGAGTGATATTAAGCAAGTTTGACTGTATTCTCATCAGAGTTCACTCTAGGAGTTGGTCATGGTTATGAGGGGAAGCCCTGCAGAAGAGTGAATGTGTAAGAATGCTGTACAATAACCTTTGTCTCTCTTCTCTCTTCTTTTCTCTAGCTGCTAAAGGATATCTCACAGGAGATGCTCCATTTCCCTGTGCTGATTGTGGGAAGAGTTTCAGTTGTTTATCACAGCTTAAAAGACACCAGGTTGTTCATACAGGAGAGAAACCGTATCACTGTAGTGAGTGTGGGAGGAGTTTCACACAGTTGGGAAATCTCAAAACACACCAGCGTCTTCACACAGGAGAGAAACCACACCAGTGTAATGATTGTGGGAAGTGCTTCACTCTATTAGGAAATCTTAAAAAACACCAACGAGTACACACAGTTCAGAAACCAAACGACTGTAATGTATGTGGGAGACGTTTCACTCAATTAGGAAGTCTTAAAAGACACCAACTAATTCACACAGGCGACAAACCACACCACTGTAATTATTGTGGGAAGAGCTTCACTTTATTACAAAGTCTTACAAAACACCAACAAATTCACACAGGAGACAAACCACACCACTGTAATGAATGTGGTAGGAGCTTCAGTCAATTAAGAAGTCTTAAAAGACACCAACTAATTCACACAGGCGAGAAACCACACCACTGCAATAAATGTGAGAAGAGGTTCTCTCGATCAGAATATCTTAAAGATCACCAGCGCATTCACACTGGAGAGAAACCACACGTCTGTAATGACTGTGGGAAGAGCTTCCGTCAATTAAGAAGTCTTAAAATACACCAACTACTTCACGCAGCAGTGAAGCCCTGAATGCTAAATGTTGAGAAAGTTTTAATCTGGTGGGACACCTTAAAAACCAGGAAGACAAAATCCCTGTCACTCGAGAGATTAACGTCATTAATAAAAACTAATCAGAGTTAAAAATAATTTCTTAACAAGAAATTCCTTTACAAAGACTCCTCAGAAGTGTTTACTGCACAGGCTGCTTTTACACTTTGAAACAGACAAGAGGATACCATTCCGGTCATGAGACATCAGAGCTTCAAACGAAACAGACACTTTGAACAGATTCCAAAGAGGGAGACACTATTTCACCCCCTCGCTGGTAAGAGAGAGACGTGCCCGGATGTTTATCTCGTGGAAGATGTTGCTTTCCGATATCCCACTGAGACTGCAAACATTAATGAAGCAATCTATTGATGGGGACACGTGGATCCTTGAAGGACTTCATTGCCTTTGTGTCAATCTAGGGGTAGGTCACAGAACTAAAAAACACACCCTCTTAAAAAAAAAACCCAATAATATAATATTGATTTGATTGGCTAAGCCACGTGTCCTCCCATCTGCTGGTAATAAAAGCTGTGCATCTTCCACAGAGGAGGGTGGATCTTGAAGTTCGATACGGGTCTCTGAAAATTCGCCATTTCCTGTCTGCATTACCACAATAACTAATGCCTGTACTTGAAAACTGCCAGAAAACTCTGCTCGTCGACTACTAAACACTTTATTGAAACCAGAAGGGAAAGACTGTTGCAGCGCTACAAAGGCAGGACTGTGACTTGGCTTCTTCACGTCTAAACCCCTGGAGCAAGGTGTAAACGCTGGGCTTCTCTTTGCATCCCTCCAGGCTGGACCGCGCAGCAACGACCATCGCAGGATTGGTATTCTTCTTATTCATAGGACTGCTTTATTTCTTCAAAAGTCTTGCACGGGTAACTGCAACTATATGATGTATTGAATTTGTATGATCGTTTGCTGTTGAACGTTGTTAATATGTTTTATTAAAGATGGTTTTAAAATAAGTACATACTAAATATAGTACAGGTGTAGTATGTGTAGGTGATGCTTGATGTAGGTGTTTCTGAAGTATTGCCATAGCTAGTAGTTTTTCTTCAAGGTATTTAGCTTCTGAATAAACTTTATTTTCTCAAGTAGTTTTTTTCTTTGTTTGTTAAACAGCACTATCAAGCATTTAGTGGAACCCAAGACGTAAAAGATATTGTTAAACTGAGCCATTCTAATATTATTATTATTATTATTATTATTATTTATTTCTTAGCAGACGCCCTTATCCAGGGCGACTTACAATCGAAAGCAAATACATTAAGTATCACAGTACAAGTAATAATACAATTAAGAGCAAGATAAATACAATGTCTCACGTGTTTGAAGTAAAAATACACATTCACACCCAAGTAAGAACCTCCGATCCTGCTGAAATAAGAACTTTATTTTAACTTGGAATATGTGCGTCTGTGGTGGACCAATTAAACCTGAGACATACAGCATAATTAAAACATTTCCATCTATGACAGAGAGCGAATGAATCCTAGTTGACAATCTCCCTCCCGACCTGTGGGGGCGCTGTGTAACAGGAACAGAGCGCCTCGTGCTGGTTGGTCTGGCAGTTCATTCCAGGGTCAGTCGGAAGCCAGCCAGCCAGGAAGGGGGCGGAGTCACAATGCCCAAAGTCATCGCTCTAAAGCGGTACGCGATGTGTCAGTCGTGGATTGGCGGAGACGTGACTGGACTAGCTATCGCAAGGGGCGTTACTCGAGGTATAACTGGGGATGTGATGATGTAATCTGTTCCTTTGACGTGGTTACGGAAAGGACCCATTTAGGAAGCAGATGTAATTAATTTTTATTTATTATTATTTATTTCTTAGCAGACGCCCTTATCCAGGGCAACTTACAATTGTTACAAGATATCACGTTATTTTATACATACAATTCCCCATTTATACAGTTGGGTTTTTACTGGAGCAATCTAGGTAAAGTACCTTGCTCAAGGGTATAGCAGCAGTGTCCCCCCACCTGGGATTGAACCCACGACCCTCCGGTCAAGAGTCCAGAGCCCTGACCACTACTCCACACTGCTGCCCTAATAATGATGAGTGTTTTGTGTTTTGTTAGCACTCTCTGTCTGGAAGTGATCGTGTCTGTGTTTAGTGTAGTTATGAAGTGTCTTATCATTGATTGACTTGTTTTGCATGGAGCGATACGCACGGCTGTGTTGTGTGTGTTATTCCTGAGCAGGGCAAGCCCCTTTGCCACAGCATCACAATAACTTAATCAAGTGAAAATGTGCGACTGCAGCATTTTAAAATGCAGATATTGTTGAAACATTATCATTTGCTTTAGCAATTTGTTATATTGTAAAATGTATGTATCCCAAGTTATGTTGCATACTGTATTTAGATCATTTTATTAATGCTGTGATAGGCTGAAAATGTTCTGACTTAATATGTGTGAATAATGCATGAATGGCTGCAAAGATACCTATTGGATTTCAAAGTTACTGTTTTTAAGTGAGTTGTTACCTTTTTAAAAATGATTTTACAAATAAAAATGCAAATCACAAGAACCTTGAAATATCTTAAGATTGTAAAACTCTTGAGTTTGGGTGGTAGAATATCTACGAGACAAGAGTCTAGTAAATCCATATAGATTGTATGTCTCCCAATTAAAATATCATTCTGTATAAAGTATTAAGAACATGTTCTTAAAACACGGTAAGGTGTGATTGGTTAAAAACTGTTTGAATGAGAAGAATGCAGGAATGATTCCAAAGCTACTGGCCTATCGGATTTCAAAGTTACTGTTTAAGGGAGTTTTTAAATCATTTTACAAATGAAAATTCAAATGACATTTAAAATCACAAACACCCAATTAAAATAACCAAGTCATTATACATGGAGTATTTAGAACATGTTATTAAAACTTGGTTTGATTGGTTATTTATTTAACTAAAGGCAACACATGTTTCAATTATCAATTATTCTAAATAATATCATTTTTAGAAAAAATATGGAAAAAACACTCAAACAACCTTTCTGATTCAACTTTTATTTGTTTTATAATAAACAACTAATAACACATAACTAAAAGAGCAGGTCAAAAGAATATAAATTAACACAAATTATTATTATTATTATTATTAATAATAATAATAATAATAATAATAATAATAATAATAATAATAATAATAATAATAATAATAATAATAATAATAATGATAGATAGATAGATAGATAGATAACTTGGCGACCATTATTATAGTAAATAATACAAGACACATACATGCATATTTCTACCCCATTACCAGAGATTTCTTGCTAAATTTTGCACAGAGAAAAATACAAACAGACTTCCTTTGGAAAGTGTGGCCTTTTTAACCTGCAATATGGAGTGTGTTTGCTTTCATTGTATTGTATTCCAAATAACCATGTAATGCAAACCTCTCCAAGATGTTATTTAAATGTACCATTTAAAACAATTGTCGTCCCAGTAAAGGTTTCACTGGGTAAGTGATGTATTGCTGCCTGGACTTTATTTTAGTTTAGTTGAAGGTGGCTTGGCTTCAAAATGGTAAAACTCAACATTGTGAATGTATTTAATTTATTAAATTTACCAATATTTTTTGGTTAAATTCAAATATAATCAATCAACGTAAAGCAGCACAACATACCGTTTTAAATCAGAAATTGTAAGAATAAAATTCAACCTGAAGGGTTCTACCACCTTAAATACTGTCTTTGACTTATGAAGCAGTTTGGTGTGCATTCTGGGAGCTGTAGTTCAAACTGCAGAGCGTGTCTATCAGATTGCATTGTTTCACAGCTCCCTCTAAACTACAAATCCCAGAGTGGCCTGCTGTGCACTTAACACCGTTTTGCTGACCCAATCAGCAAACGACTCGTGTAACAAGTACACTCCTTCAGGGGAGTGACAGGATATCCTACCCCGTCAATCATGCCGACACAAGAAGATGATTGGTTGCTTTTGTGAAACGGCCCAATCGGCCAGGGAGTTGTTTCCAAACATACCGCTTCAGGGGAGGGATTCTTTTTTGAGAGAATTTCACAAAGTTCTGGATACCAGGCGCTTATTTTCTCAGGAACGGTTTAACATCTCACAAAACCCTCCACGCTTTCACAACATTGCAAGTGAATGGAACATGCGTGTTTGTGGGCAATTTTGACAAACCCCGCCAAAAGTTATTAAACTGCAAAGTCAGGAGTTTAAAACGGGGCACCCAGTTCAACCCTAACTATAGTTGCGCTACCGTGGCAACAGAACCCTAAACTGGCCAAATAAATCCTGTTATCAGTGACGTTAATACGTCATCACCTTCAGTGTAGTGTGTATTTCAAGACTTATTAGAAAGAGCACTCCACAAAAGCTCCTTACCTTTCAGTTACATGGCAGAAACGAAGGAGCATTGGAGACCTTGACTGGAACTTGATGCAAAGGGAGAAAAGTTTCTTTTAACACTGCTAAAACAGAATCTTGAATCGTTTTCACACTATCCTATTCAAAAGCCACTATTTACAGAGATCCACGTAGTCTTTAATACTTCACAAAGAACCATGCTCAGAAAAGCATTTTGAAACATTCCATCTCCTGCTCTGGGCTTACTGAAGAAATTTTGCTGAATGACTACAGTGCATTACCAAGCATAGACATTACTTGTTGTTTTCAAAAGAGTTTAAACGTTAATTAACACTATTAATGAACATGACTAATAATGGAATAATCTGTGTTAATTAGGGTTCCAAGCCAAAGACTGGGGAAGCCCATTGTTATTGCTGTGTTTATTATTATTATTATTATTATTATTATTATTCCGCACAAACAACATTGCAGAGTTATGAAAACGCATACGTAAGTAGATGCCTATGGCTGAACAACCAGACTGGCGTCCCCGAATGAAAAAGTCACATGGTTCGACCGCCATATTGGATCTCGTGGAAACTTTGGGAATTTTTCAAAACTCTTGCTGTTAAAAACAACTTAAGGTGGAACTGTGACAATGGCAGCAGATATTTAGCAATGGCCTATAAAAAAAACATATGATCAATCGAGGTCGAGCGAACAATTACTTTGCCCGCTACGCTGGATTGGCGCCAAATATTCAACAATCTTCTTGTCTTAAACGGCAAAGTCAATCGACACCTAAATTGGCCCGCATGTTCATGACCAGGTCCTTTCTTCCATTTGTAAAATCCACGCTTTTTCATTTGAAGGCATGGTTTGACTCACAAAGGATTGGTCTGGGGCACACTCATGTAGACCATTGGCGTTGCTTTGAGCTCTTGAATTTTCAAACAAAATGAATTCAGGCGTGTCTGCATGTAACTGTCAGTGTGCTCTTTCACTATAGCGAGTCTGATTAGCCAATCAGTAACACTTGGTATGGTGCTCTTAGAAAACAGCTTATATTCAAAATTGAATTACAGTGCAGGTGTATCACAGCTGTATTTGAATCATGAAATATATTTTACATGTGGTGCGTACATACATAAATCACCGATATGATTTTCCATAACACCAACATGTTTTTTTTAACAATACACCTTTATTTATTAGACCAGCAAATTATCAATGTTTCATTCAGCAGCTACAAGATAGGATTGTCCACATTTAAAAAGCAGGGTATGTTGTGTCCAAGTTTTTTCCCCCCCAAGAAGTGTTTCCTGTTTATTTTGGATTCAGGACAGACAAAGACAGCACCACATCTGAAGAGAATATTTCAGTTTTTAGGAATAATTCTTTTAAATTATTTTTGTAAAAGCAGAAGCAATTACAATCTATTTAATAGATTATTAATGTGATGAATGGTCCAAACAAGATGTTATAGTTCATATTTTTCACCTATGACTGCAGGTTTTTGATCTGAAGTGATTCAGAGTAACACTATTTATCAAGCAAGTATATTCTTTTGTTTTCAGTAAATATTTCTGTATTTTAGTCACATACACCCCTGGTGTTTAGATGTCCTCAAGTGGCTTCAATTCTGTGAATTCTCATGTGTCTCTCAAGACCCAGTAACTTACTGAACTTCTTCACACATTCAGTACAGGGATAGGGCTTCACTCGTGTGAATTTATGGTGTCTTTTAAAGTATGATATGTGACTGAACCTCTTCAGGCATTCACTACATTGATTTCTTTTTTGTGAGTCCGTTGGTGGATTTTCAAGGAACTTAAAACAGGTGAATCTCATCCCACGTTCTGTACAGTGATGAAGTGTCTCTCATGCATGACTGCACTGGTGTCTTTTAAGGTTTGATAAACAACTGAATCTCCTCCCACACTCAGAGCAGTGATACGGTTTCTCTCCTGTATGAATGCGCTGGTGTGTTTGAAGACTTTCTAATCGTGTGAAGCTCTTCCCACACTCCGTGCAGTGATAAGGTTTCTCTCCCGTGTGAACACGCTGGTGGATTTTAAGATTTTGTAACTGCGTGAAACTCCTCCCACACTCAGTGCAGTGATGAGGTTTATCACCTGTGTGAACGCGCTGGTGGATTTTAAGCTGTGATAAACGACTGAATGTCTTCCCACACTCAGCGCAGTGATAAGGTTTCTCTCCTGTGTGAACACGCTGGTGGATTTTAAAATTTTGTAATTGCGTGAAACTCCTCCCACACTCAGTGCAGTGATGAGGTTTATCTCCTGTGTGAACGCGCTGGTGGATTTTAAGCTGGGCTACACGAATGAATGTCTTCCCACACTCAAAACAGTGATACGGTTTCTCTCCTGTGTGAATGCGGTGGTGGATTTTAAGATGTGATAAACGACTGAAACTCTTCCCACAATCAGCACAGGGAAACCGAGTCCCTCCAGTGTGATTCCCTTTAGCAGCTAGAGAAAAGAAGAGAGAAGAGAGACCAAGGTTATTGTACAGCATTCTTACACATTCACTCTTCTGCAGGGCTTCCCCTCATAACCATGACCATCTCCTAGAGTGAACTCCGATGAGAATACAGTCAAACCTGCTTAATATCACTCCTGTTAATACCAGCCTCCTTTTATTATCATCACATTGAAATTTGCCATGCAGAATATAATGGGTGTCAATAAGGACAAATGCTTGAGAATATCCCTTTGATTATTAACACAGTCCAGTTAATATCACTCACATGTACCAGTCACTGATTTCCACACCCCACTTAATATCGCTTTGAGGAATAAAAGTATAAGATCAGGTTTACATGCAAGTGCTGTATTGAAATGTTTCTTCTGATGACACTTAGCAACCTGACTGGATTTGGCATCACCCATTGATGAGACATGTGATCCCAGCACCACTATAAATCTGTGGGAGCAGCACAACTGCAAACAGTCTACCAGAAACAGGGACATGCAAAGATCTAACAGCATTTGAAAGAGGCATGATAGTGGGTGCACATCTAGCAGATGCCACAGCAGCAAGGGCAGGTATGTTGCAACTTGAAGGGCATTGACATAGTGGTTGAAATTACCAGAAATTCAATCTTCAGTGCACCTCTACAGTTTAGACATTAATTTCTGCAAGGTTAACAGGCAGCTCAATGTTGCTTGTTTTGTATAATTACCTCTAAATCCCAGTTCACATTCAGGTGGACAATCATCACACAGGCTGGATCCCAGTGTGTTGTTCTCCTCAAGTGTACAGACATTATTTTCAGTAGGAACCTCCTCTGCGATGGGGACGCAATCCTGTTCTATGAATTCCTCTTTAATAGGAACACATTCGAGTCGAGGGACCTCTTCATCTTTAACACATGTCAGCTCTGTAACCTGCTTTAGACTTGCACACCACTCCTGGTCAAAGGACTCCTCTTGTGTGTAAACTGCTTCTATCCTTGGCCCCTCCTGTGCTTCAGATTTAGGTACAGCATGGCTCTCTTTGGGATCTGTGTGAAAGAAAATTGTACAAAATTATAACTCTTACTAACTAGCCAGGTTCCTCTACAAAGCCAGACCCTTGTCAGAATTATACTGAGAGATGTCATTGGATCATTCCAGTGGAACAATTTATAAGGAGCTGTTTTAAATATTATATATATATATATATATATATATATATATATATATATATATATATATATATATATATATATATATACATACACACACACACTGATATAGTGTGCCCAGTTGCATTACACTGAGCTGGGAATGAGGTTGGATCCAGCGTATTTGTGGGAGAGGGGTGATCATTGCCTCAAGTTGAAGCTGAAATATATTTTTTAAATAAAAAAATAAAGAACATTACACCCCCACCCACATTTCCATGTTTTATGTTTGTGTTGAACCACATACACACAACTGTGATCAACCTTCTGTGTTACTTGCCTTGAAGCAGGGATTATATGAAGAGTTGCACACCAAAAAACGTGATAAAAACACCAATCCCACACATTTCCAACTATACCTGTCAATTTACTCCTGAAGGGTAGCCTTTTCACTGACCGCATTTTGACTGAAAACGTGTACGCTATCTGCCACATAACCCAAATGCTAAACAACTTTCGTTTTAAAACGCGACATCCGACATTTCTGTTTTTTAAAAAGCAAAATATCTCAAACGGCCAATCAGCCTCACGCATCACAATTGAAAACTGGATTATGACTGAGATTATTATTATAATATATTCCTTAGCAGACGGCCCTTATCCAGGGCGACTTACAATTGTTACAAGATATCACATTATTTTTACATACAATTCCCCATTTATACAGTTGGGTTTTCACTGGAGCAATCTAGGTAAAGTACCTTGCTCAAGGGTACAGCAGCAGTGTCCCCCACCTGGGATTGAACCCACGCTGTGTAAATGACAGCGGAGAATAGATTTTGGAGTCCAATTAATTATACAGAGCAGATAAATAAACTAGCTGATCGTGGGAAAATCTACATTTAAAATACCTGAACTTTTGATGGAACAGATGTATAGAAAGGGAAAACGCATCTAACCAAACACTAGTAAATATGGCCACAATTCTCTTAACGCTGTGTTTCATAAAGTTGTGTAAAGCAGGGAGCATTTGCTTAACATTTGTGTGATGAGCTGAGCTGGTCTCGTTTCTGTTTTACAATAACCGCATGTGAGCAGGATGGCTTTGCAGGGGTGACGTCAGTTTTAATAATATGCCTACAGCCGTTGCAATTCAAACAGCGGTGAAACTGCAGCTTTGTTTGGCTGACGTCTTCCTGCCACCAGTTTGGGGACATTTATATAAAAACACCTGAACCAAGTTATTCATCTTTGGATGTCATTTACTGTCAGGGTGGATTGAAAAAGGGTGACGCGGTTCACTCAGCTGTTTGTTATTTTATTATTAGTTGTTTATTTAGCAGACGCCTTTATCCAAGGCGACTTACAGAGACTAGGGTGTGTGAACTATGCATCAGCTGCAGAGTCACTTACAACTACGTCTCACCCGAAAGACGGAGCACAAGGAGGTTAAGAGACTTGCTCAGGGTCACACAATGAGTTGAGGTGGGATTTGAACCGGGGACCTCCTGGTTACAAGCCCTTTTCTTTAACCACTGGACCACACAGCCTTTATTTTATCCCAAGCTATCTGTTTATTTTGGTTCGAACATTTCTTTTAAAATTTGCTTTGGATTGTAGGCTGTTAAGCGTTATATTCTAATAGGTACAGTTTTTCAGTGGGGGTAAACGGTAGGTACTTTTTTCAGACATTTTCTTAATTTTCACACAATACATTAAGGGTTCAGCTGCTTCACACTCTAAGGTGTGACTTGAGCAAGACTGCCTTAAACATTTGAATACTGTATCTTTATGAAACAGTACACAAAGCAAAAATAAACCTGCTGCACAGAGACGGTCGTGGTTTTTTTTCTTCATGCACTGCAAAGGAAACAGTGTTAAGGTGTTTGCCATCCTTTCCCAGACTCTGGAGATGCAAGACCATTTTAAACAGAGTTTACAAACCATATCCTCAGTTAAAGTTTTAAACAGCTTGGGGTAGATGTACTGAAGTGTTGCATCTGTCCCAATTGTTGCAAACCACATGCAAACCAGAAGGAAGTGTAGCGTGAAATGTACTAAACAAACGCAACGCTGTCAGCATCACTTTAACGGATGCTTTGCAGCCGCTGTTCTTATTTGCTCTTTAGCTGTAAATGGATATGTAATTCTGGGCGTTCACGCAGAAATGGACAAAAACAGGGTGGAGATGAGGTATCAAAAATATTGTAATTAGATGTAATAAGATGAGATGTATTTTGCATTTTTTAAAACTGTATTTCATGTATTTCTCTGTATTTAAAGTATTATGGATGTTCTTGTTGTTACTGCATCTTAGGGCAGCAGTGTGGAGTAGTGGTTAGGGCTCTGGACTCTTGACCGGAGGGTCGTGGGTTCAATCCCTGGTGGGGGGACACTGCTGCTGTACCCTTGAGCAAGGCACTTTACCTAGATTGCTCCAGTAAAAACCCAACTGTATAAATGGGGAATTGTATGTAAAAATAATGTGATATCCCTGATTAAGGGCATCTGTTAAGAAATAAATAATAATAATAATAATAATAATAATAATAATAATAATAATAATAATAATAATCTTGTAAAGTGCTTTGTGATGGTGGTCCACTATGAAAGGCGCTATATAAACTAGACTGATAATTTATTGTCCCTGGATTTCACACATCTGTGGACCTGTCACCGCACCCCATTTATTTTACTAGCCACAGTTTGGTCTTTACATGATATCCCTGTAACCTGAAGGACAGCCAGTGAAGTCTCCTAATTAGACTGGTCAAGATTTAGCAATATAGACTAGCACTGCCTTATTGTCTATTGAATAACACCAATGCAAGTCTCTTAGTGAGACTGGTCAAGGGTTCAATTTAAATTTACAAACACAGACCAGTACTTTCATATAGTCTGGATAATGCATTAGAGTGGTATAATAATATTGGGACAGTAGAGTCGAGTTAGCGAGTTTTACCATTATATACTGTTCTTTTCGTTAATTTAGACTAGGGGAGATTTACAAACATAACCAGTACTGTCTTCTAGTCTGGATAACTAAACACACCGATGTAATATTAGGACAGTGGAGTGGAGTTATTAACAACACCCATAAGCACCATAAAAGCGTCTGGAGAGAAATTCTAACCAAGACCTTACCTTGAAATAATCCCTGGTTCTCGATCCTCTGAAAGTCTTGTTCATTGCAGTCGGGGTTCATGTTTCTGAGAGGTTGTTTAATGTCTGCATCTGCAGCGTTCATGCATTCCCGCACTGCTTTCAACTCGCTCTCTGATATTTCCAATCTCAGCTTCAGACTTTCATTCTCTTTCTCCTTTCCAGCCATTTCCATTCGGAATTCAGTGAATTTGCCGCCGACAACTTTTGTGATTTGGCACAAGACGGTGTCTACAGCCGCTTTCACTGCGTGCTCGATGGTAGAGGCGAGCTCGTCTTGAAGGAACGACACGGAGACGCTGACGTCCATCTTCACTGACTGTTAGTGTAGCAGGAATCCGCTTTGCTTTTAAATGTTATATATATAGATTTTTTTTACTGGAAAATTAACATTCATATAAAATCATAGATTATTCTGTTGTGATTAGAAAATAAAAACAGACTCGTTTGACTTTGCAAGGCGTAGCTTTCGACTTTCGCAATTTGAACTTGAACGCGTTTGTTTTCTCAGTAAAAAGTCAAACGGACAAGCTATTAAACATCTCTGTCCGTTCTGAAATAAAACAGAAAAGGGACTGTTTGTCTCCAGAACTCCATGAAGGTGTTTATAAATCACTAGGGAACATTTTACACCCCAACCTAATACTATAAACACCAAAAACATACCCTGCTAAAAGTGACCGCTTCCCTCCCCAGCACCTAAACAAAGCAAACGATTCGACTTCCTGGAAGAAATAAAAGCGTCACTAGCAACGGGGCGTGTCTGGTTGGAAATGTCGCGTATTATTGGCTGCAGAATAAACCCTAAACCCAGATGGCGAGACTGATTGGCTGATCTGTCGAACAAGGGCGGGATCGCGATGACGCGGTTCTGAAACTGGATACCCAGAGTTATAGCCATGTTAGCTCAAACTGCGTTGTGTTTTTTTTTTTTTTTTTTACAGCTGAATGTCTTGTTCTGGATCCGAAATGTAGCCAGTTTCGTTTCTCTGATTTGTACTTGTACCCGGAGCTTGCTGCGCCGGCTGCTATTGGCTGCTGTCTTTCTGACGTCACACGCAGCGTCTAACCCAACCCAATATTCCCTAATAACACTTGCAATGCATTTACGACTTCAGAGTTATGACTTTAAGGCTATGACATTATTATTATTATTATTATTTTACATTGCATTAAATTATGTGTGTGTGGGGGGTCAGGAATAGATGTCAGGACTGCCCAGTCCCTGACCACATTCCAGCGCCTCCTCAAGACTCACCTCTTCAGACAGCACCTGTAGAACTCCTCTGTTTTTCCCCTGGGACACTATCACCCTTCATTTAAATGCGCTTTACTTGCTCTTATCTGCCCCCTATTTTACTGCATGTACTCCTGTACTTCAGAGTACTGTAATCTGCCAAGTGTTTAATCTGTAGTATTTTGTATTTAATCATATCCTGATGTAACTATCACTGACACTGTTATCTGCTGTATTATTGAATCGTATTTTGTCACACTTGTACTTGCTTGAACCAAAGTCATTGTATTTATCTTGCTCTTAATTGTATTATTACTTGTACTGTGATTCTTGAAATGTATTTGCTGACGATTGTAAGTCGCCCTGGATAAGGGCGTCTGCTAAGAAATAAATAATAATAATAATAATAATAATAATAATAATAATAATAATAATAATAATAATAATAATAATAATGTACAGACAAATTTTGAGAAAATGTCCCTACAAAGATAGTAACTCCTGAAAAAAAACGACGTTGTAAAACACCTTTTTAAAGAACTAAATATGCCTTAGAAAAAAAAAAAAGAAAGTGCCAAAATATTTAGTTTGTTGTCGACTTTCACCCCGTGTGGATTTTTGTCTGATTGGAGTTAGAAATAGCGAATAAAAGAATAAGTTTAACAGTTTTGCATCGCCTAGAATTTTAACATTGAGACATAATAATATGAACGTAATTTAGATCTTTTATTTAACATCATGTAATCAAAGAAACTGCTAAAGGGTATCGCGAAAGTCTACACGTAATCGCAGTACAGTATTAGAATTTTTCGTTAGGTATATGGAAATGTACAAATTGAATGCAATTCAGTATCTTAGCGTAACATTGCTCAGCAGGTTTCATTAGACTTTAAACGTAGTTCATTCTATAGGGTGATGCTAAACTTTTGGCCATAGCTGTAGGGTTAGCTTGGGCTATTCAAACCCATTGATGTGTTCCATAGTAACTTCTCATGCATGTAGATATGTGTCTGATATTAAAGGTTTATCTAATGTAACAAACGTTAATAGAAGAATCTCCGTGTTTTAGGGGTGGAGTAGCCTTGCATGCCTTTTGAAAGATGCTTCAGTCTGTTGCAGGTCACAGAGGAATTCATATTACAAAGGTGCAGCAGATATCAAGAACCTTTCAAATAAGGCTTGATGTGTGATTTTAAATACTATTGGATTAATACATAATATAGTTTTCTAAAGTGTGAGTGCTGTGGAAATTAAAATAAAAGGACTTTATATGCAGTCTGAAATGACAAACTAAAAGTCTTGTCTCCTTTTCTTCAGTGAGAACGGATCAGCTTCACTCAAAGGAAGTTTCTGAGATGGAAGCAGCTCACATCAGCCCAGAGCTTCCTATTCGATGGGTTGTTTCTGCAGACAGGACTGTTGAGATCAAGGAGGAAGTGACTGAGCTGGGGTGTGACCAGGCCAATGAGCGGATCCTGCAGGAGGAAACGCCACCTTCTAGCATCACTGAGAGAGGTGAGTGAAACTGGAATGCAGATCTATAGAGGGGGGCTTTATTGAAAGAGGGAAGAGAGCTTGAGGAATACACTGCGTTAGGGAGTCATTTATTTTAGTTTGGCTTCTTCACTGTACTTCACCTGAAAGCTGTTGACAGTCCAGTTCGTTTACATTCCCCATCAATAATTCCCACCCCTTTTTTGGAACCTGCTTGTGGCAACACCATGTCACTATATGCCAATACTATTGATGCCCTAATTTACATGGAAACAGTGTTTCTTTCTCAAATAGTATAAACTGGATCTATTGTACACATGAAAGTGGATTGTTTTTAAGATCAGGCTGTAAATATGTGAAATATGTGTCGAAACATGTAGCCACATGCCCAGACTGCCAGCGAGTAGCGCCGGGTCGAGTGCGCCCCGCCCCTTTGGTTGCACTGTCGATTATTTCCACTCCTTTAGAACGCATTGCAATGGACATAGTGGACCCTTTGCTACCTTCTGACTCTGGGTATACGCATATATTAGTAGTGGTAGATTATGCAATGTGATACCCGGAAGCAGTTCCATTGAGGTCCACTAGTGCAGCTGCGATAGCCACAGAGTTAGTGCAGATAATGGCTAGAGTAGGGATCCCCAAGGAGATCTTGACTGATCATGGAACCAACTTTTTGTCTAAAACGTTACAGCAAGTGTATAAAATATAAAATACGTCCCATCTAGACATCTGTTTATCATCCACAGACAGACGGTTTGGTGGAATGATTTGATCAGACCTTGAAGCAGATGCTGAGGCGTTTTGTAACTCAAGAGCAAAAACATTGGGCATCAAGTCTTCCCTACCTCCTTTTTGCAGTAGGGGCACATGCTTCACTACATTTTTGGATGAGCCTTTGTGCTCCTCCCGCCCCTCTCTCAACAGATCGAGGATGCCGCGAGGCTGTCGGCCGTACAAGAGCTCAAAGGGGGAGAACCCTGTCGATCTCTGCGGCACCTCTCTCACTGCAAAAAGGCAGGGAAGAAGCGATGCCCAATGTTTCTGCTCTTGGTTCACAAACCGCCTCAGCGCCTGCTTTCACGTTTGATTAAAATGTGCAGTGCTCAGGTGCTCCAACAACGACAGACACAAAGTTCAAGGTTCAAAACAGTTCTTTATTTTCTTTCTTTTGTGCTTGAGACTCTTAAATAGCAATGCTGGCTCTACACAACAATGTGTATTGCCAGCGTATAAACCACGGGGTTCAGTGAAATAATAATAATACAAAGAACAACACACAACACAGACACGATCGCTTCGAGTTTAGGTGCGGTGCAAGGCAATTACAGTGACAGTCGTGCAGTGTAGTCCGGGCTCCATGCTGGCCTGTAGCGACAGCTCCCGGTTCGTGTTAGCCGTCTAACAGTGACAAACACAGACAGTTAGTTTCCACAAACAAACAAAACACTTAACTCTCACGATACACTTTTCGCAGTCCGTTTCCTTTCTCGGTCATTCTCATAACCACATCAAAGGAACAGGTTACATCGTCACATCCCCAGTTATACCCCGAGTCACGCCCCCCTGCGATAGCTAGTCCAGTCACGTCTCCTCCAATCCATGACTGACACATCGCGTATCGCTTTAGGGCGATGACTTCAGGCATTGTGACTCCGCCCCATTCCTGGATGGCTGGCTTCCGACTGACCCTGGAATGAATTGTCAAACCATCTAGTACGAGGCGCTCTGTTCCTGTTACACAGCGCCCCCACAGGTCGGGAGGGAGATTGTCAACTAGGATTCATTCGTTCTCTGTCACCTCCCCCATCAAATCGCACTGATTGTAGATCAACAAGACAAACAGAAGCACGCATATGGAACCTGCCAGGCTCCAACATGGACTGGCAAACAGTTACACCTGGAGAATCCCCATTACCCCATAACTATAAATCTAGAAATATATTTCAACACCACACTCATTTCAGAGCCTTGTTATATTTATTAATCTGGTTATTTTTTAGTTTCTCTTGAAGCATTTTAATGAGAAAGCATGAAGGGAACAGGCAACACATCCTCAGAACAGCTACAGTGCAGCACAGCCTTTGCTGTTTATTTTGGATTCATTTCATACCAGGAAAGCTCAACATAAGAAGGGAATATTTCAGATTTTGAAGTTTTTCTTTAAAATGGTTTTTGTAAAGCAGACTGTGAAGACGATTTGTCCAGCGAGTTGTACACTTTAAGACAGTGTCCCTTTGTGTGTCCACTAGCTGTGATCTAAAATAAAACCCTTAAAACTAAATTAAATTATTTAAATTAAAATTCTAAAAGGGTGACATTCAATCTCAGGTTACAGATTAAACTCAGTTGTTCAATTTTCATTGTAAAACTGTATATCGGGGTGTTACATTGCATTCAGAGGTTGTCAAAAACACAACTATATTTGAGGTATGAAATTAAGGATTGGTCAAAGCTTAGCATTGACTTGAAAGAGCTGGAGACTAATGGGGATTTATAATAATCCTAATTTTCAAACTAAGAGGCTCAGCAGTGCATGAGACAAAAGTAGAATCTTGCAGACACAATTACAATCTTATTAATGCGACATAACAAAATCCGAATAGTCTACAAGATGATGAACGATCCAAACAAGATGTATTAGTTCATATGTTCCATCGGTCAGTGTGAGTTTTTGATCTGAAGTGATTAGGAGTAACACTATTTATCAAGTTTATTCCTTTGTTTTCAGTAAATATTTCTGTATTTTAGTCAAATGTACTTTTGGTGTTCAGGTCGCCTCAAGTCACTGAAATTCTGTGAATTCTCTTGTGTTCTTCAAGACCCAGTAACTGACAGAACTCTAGTGTGAATTTTTTGGTGTCTTCTAAGGTTTGTTAAGTGACGGAAACTCTTCAGACATTCGCTACATTGATAAGATTTCTCTTTTCTGTGAGTCTGCTGGTGGATTTTCAACGAACTTAAATACGTGAATCTCTTCCCACACTCAGAGCAGTGATAAGGTTTCTCTCCTGTGTGAATCCGCATGTGTGTTTTAAGGTTTTGTAACAGCGTGAAACTCTTCCGACACTCAGTGCAGTGATAAGGTTTCTCTCCTGTGTGAACGCGCTGGTGTTGTTTAAGATTTTGTAACTGCGTGAAACTCCTCCCACACTCACTGCAGTGATACGGTTTCTCTCCTGTGTGAATAAGCTGGTGTCTTTTCAGCTGTGATAAAAAGCTGCAAGTCTTCCCACAGTCAGCACAGGGAAACGTAGTCCCTCCTGTGTGATTCCCTTTAGCAGCTAGAGAAAAGAAGAGAGAAGAGAGACCAAGGTTATTGTACAGCATTCTTACACATTCACTCTTCTGCAGGGCTTCCCCTCATAACCACGACCAACTCCTAGAGTGAACTCTGATGAGAATACAGTCAAACCTGCTTAATATCACTCCTGTTAATACCAGCCTCCTTTTATTATCATCACATTGAAATTTGCCAAGCTGAATATAATGGGTGTCAATAAGGACAAGTGCTTGAGAATATCCCTTTGATTATTAACACACTCCGGTTAATATCACTCACATGTACCAGTCACTGATTTCCACCTCTCTTAATATCGCTTTGAGGAATGAAAGTATAAGATCAGGTTTATATGCAAGTGCTGTATTGAAATGTTTCTTCTGGTGACACTTAGCAACCAGACTGGATTTGGCATCACCCATTGATGAGTCATGTGATCCCAGCACCACTATAAAGCTGTGGGAGCAGCACAACTGCAAACAGTCTACCAGAAACAAGGAAAGGCAAAGATCTAACAGCATTCAAAACATGCATGATAGTGGATGCACATCTAGCAGGGTCACAGTAGCAAGGACAGTTATGTTGCAACTTGCAAGCCATTGGCATAGTGGTTAGGATAAATTGAGCTGGAATTACCAAAAATGTGAATCTTCAGCACACTTCTACAGTTTAATAACCAGTTTCTGCAAGATTAATGGCAGCTCAATGTTTCTTGTTTTGTATAATTACCTCTAAATCCCAGTTCACATTCAGGTGGACAATCATCACACAGGCTGGATCCCAGCTGGTTGTTCTCCTCAAGTGTACAGACATTATTTTCAGTAGGAACTTCCTCTGCGATGGGGACACATTCCTGTTCTATGAATTCTTCTTTAATAGGAACACATTCCAGTCGAGGGACCTCTTCATCTTTAACACATGTCAGCCCTGTAACCTGCTTTAGACTTGCACACCACTCCTGATCAAAGGACTCCTCTTGTGTGTAAACTGCTTCTATCCTTGGACCCTCCTGCGCTTGAGATTCAGGTGTAGCACAGCTCTCTTTGGGATCTGTGTGAAACAAAATTATACAAAAGTAAACTCTTACTAGCCCCTTGTCAGAAATCTTCTGAGATGTCATTGGGTCATTCCGGAGGAACAATTTCTGAAGAGGTGCTTTTTGTAATATTTTTGTTTATTTTTAAACAGATATAGTGCACCCAGTGACATTATCCTGAGCTGGGAATGAGGCTGGATCCAACACTGCTTGTAAAGTATTTGTGGCAGAGGGGTGATCAATGCCTCAAATTGAAACTGAAATACATTTTTTTAATTTAAAAACATAAAAGAACATTTCACCCCCAGCCACATTTCCATGTTTTATAGGTTTGTGTTGTTTAATAAAACACACAACTCCTCTCAACCTTCTGTGGTATCTGCCTCGAATCAGGGATTGTATCAAAGTATTCTTTGTATGTGTTAGACTGGAATTAGTGTTAGCAACAACACTCATAATAAACACTTTAAAGGTGTATTAAGATACATTCTAGTCAAGATCTCACCAATACAATTGACTAAAAAGATATTGAAAGAGTTCCAATGACCAAGCAATACCATCAAAAAGATCAACCTTACCTTGAAATAACCCCTGGTTCTCGCTCCTCTGAAAGTCTTGTTCATTGCAGTCGGGGTTCATGTTTCTGAGAGGTTGTTTAATGTCTGCATCTGCAGCGTTCATGCATTCCCGCACTGCTTTCAACTCGCTCTCTGATATTTCCAATCTCAGCTTCAGACTTTCATTCTCTTTCTCCTTTCCAGCCATTTCCATTCGGAATTCAGTGAATTTGCCGCCGACAACTTTTGTGATTTGGCACAAGACGGTGTCTACAGCCGCTTTCACTGCGTGCTCGATGGTAGAGGCGAGCTCGTCTTGAAAGAACGACACGGAGACACTGACCTCCATCTTCACTGGTTTCAGTTTTAAACTGGTCTTACTTTGCAAGGAGTAACTTTTGTGATTCAGAATCCTGCAGAGTTCTGATAGAAATTAAAGCTCGCTCGTTTTCTCAGTAAAAGACCCTGTGTTTCAGAATTACTTTTTTGAAAATATATAAATACTTAAGAAGCAGTTTTACCCAAACTAAATACATAAACAGCAGGTTATACAAATTAATGCTTTAAAATCAGCAAAGACTGCAGCTCTCTCTCCAGCATAAACAAAACAAACGCTTCTATTTCCTGTAATGAAATGAAGCGTCACTGGCAGTGGGCGTGCCTGGATGGAACCGTCGCGTATTATTGGATGAAGAAACCCCTTTAAACCCAGCATGCGAATCTGATTGGCTGAGCTTCGAGGCAAAGGCGGGATCGCGATGAGAAGAGGCGGGTATGAAACTGGATGCCGGAGTCCGCCATGTTGGCTCCGACCGCGCTGTGTTTTTATCACGAAATGTCCTTCCGTGGATCCGGAATGGCGCCGGTTTCGTCTCTCTGGTTTGCGCTTCACGTGTTCAATCATTGGCTTTGTTTTTCCAAACTGCTGCTCGTTCTTTTGAGAGTGTGGGCCATTGTGTTGTGCTTAATTTATTAACAGTTTGGACTTTTGTTTTCTTTCTTGTTTATATCTGAATGGTTTTATTTAAAGTGACGGTTTAGATGAGAAACAGAAGTCTCCAGATCGACTAAAGAAAGAAACAAAAACAACTTTACGCCGAGAGAGAGAGAGAGAGAGAGAGAGAGGTAAACAAAACGTGTCGTAGTTTAATTCATGTCTTTTTTTTTCATAGTACAGTACAGTCGATTTCAAAACGTTATCTGAAAACACAACTTCACGATTTGAATTACATGTATAGTTACAGGAGATCTTTCTGATGCGGGTGTACCGCAGGTAGGGGTTGTGTAGGAAGGTGGGATTCAAACGTAATTTTAAATTTCAACAAACAAAATCCGAAGTAGATTTATGAAGGGTTATATCTAAACGTTTTGCATCACCGATAATTTTAGGATTGAGACAAAAAAAACAAAACTATATTAACATAATTTAGATCTGTTATTCTGTAATCGTAGTACAGTATTTCATGTCAGAGTTTGAAATGTAAATGTGTTTCATTTTTTGGTCAGTTTTTGTTTAAGTATATGTAAAAATGCGACGCGGTATGTAATTCAATATGTTATGATAACGTGATTCGGCAGGTTTCATTCGACTTTAAAACGCTCAGTAAGTCCCCGACCTGCGGCAGGATCTCCCAAAAGTATGTTGGGGGTTGTCTTCTCTTTCAGGGATCCAGGGTGACACGCGTAACCCAACGTTAATGAGGGTGATTCAACCCCGTCGATGTGTTCCATAATAACTTCTCATGCATGTAGACATGTGTCTGATATTAAAGGTTTATCTGATGTAACAAACGTTAATAGAAGAATCTCCGTGATTTAGGGGTGGAGTAGCCTTGCATGCCTTTTGAAAGATGCTTCAGTCTGTTGCAGGACACAGAGGAATTCATATTACAAAGGTGCAGCAGATATCAAGAACATTTCAAATAAGGCTTGATGTGTGATTTTAAATACTATTGGATTAATACATAATATAGTTTACTAAAGTTGTGAGTTCTGTGAAAATTCAAAAAAACAACATTGTTTATGCAAACTAACAGTCTTGTCTCCTTTTCTTCAGTGAGAACGGATCAGCCTCACTCAAAGGAAGTTTCTGAGATGGAAGCAGCTCACATCAGCCCAGAGCTTCCTATGCGATGGGTTATTTCTGCAGACAGGACTGTTGAGATCAAGGAGGAAGTGACTGAGCTGGGGTGTGACCAGGCCAATGAGCGGATCCTGCAGGAGGAAACCCCACCTTCTAGCGTCACTGAGAGAGGTAGGGCTGTCAATTAAGCCTCCAAATAGCAATTGATTAATTGGGCACACAAAATCGAATCCTTTGATCATTTTAATATCATTGCTGTTCAGTAAAAGCTTGAGCACAATGATTGAATACGAAGGGTAATTACGCCTTGGTAGCGCCAGGAGAAAATAAACACAACAAGCCTAAAAGCAAGTTTAACATAGAGGGGTGTTACTGAAATACTTATTCCAAACACATTACAGTACTTTGGAATGTAATCTATATAAGATAGACACGAGTTTATGAAAACCGTCTTTTTATTTTTTATTCAGTGACAGCATCACGCGTTGCATCTTGTTAATACTGTACCACCTAACCTTCACTGTCAGTGAAACACACAATGTGGAAATCCCTGCCTAAAACATCATTATCATAATAATCTCAATGCTAAAACAGCATACATCAGTCCAGTATTGTTCAGCAACTGATATTATGCATGTAGTTTGAACTGTACCTTTCTAGCAGAGCGCTGTCCCAAGGACAGCACAGGACAGCACAGGTCAGTGAGTCTTGTGTCCTGTGCTGTCCTGGCTGTGCTGAGTCTTGTGTCCTGTGCTTTCCTGGCTGTGCTGAGTCTTGTGTCCTGTGCTGTCCTGGCTGTGTTGAGTCTTGTGTCCTGTGCTGTCCTGGCTGTGCTGAGTCTTGTGTCCTGTGCTGTCCTGGCTGTGCTGAGTCTTGTGTCCTGTGCTGTCCTGACTGTGCTGAGTCTTGTGTCCTGTGCTTTCCTGGCGAGGCTGTGTGGTCCAGTGGTTAAAGAAAAGGGCTTGTAACCAGGCGCTCCCGGGTTCAAATCCCACCTCAGCCACTGACTCACTGTGTGACCCTGAGCAAGTCACTTAACCTCCTTGTGCTCCGTCTTTCGGGTGAGACGTAGTTGTAAGTGACTCTGCAGCTGATGCATAGTTCACACACCCTAGTCTCTGTAAGTCGCCTTGGATAAAGGCGTCTGCTAAATAAACTAATAATAATAATAATAATAATAATAATAGGTTGAGTCTTGTGTCCTGTGGCAGTGCCCTGGCTCTCTCGTGAGTGTCTGGTGTAGGCTCTTCATACTGTGCCTGCGTCCTTATTAAAATCCATATCTTAGAACAGATACCTTTATTACTGTAACTGAATTTCATCTTCATTAATCAGGCAATTGATCATCATTTAACTTCACAAACGAGCCTACACTAACAATCCTATGCAGCTATAAACAATAGCATTTGAAACTGGAGATGGAAACTTTAAATGCAGCGTTGCACAGTAAACTTATGAGAATCTGAGAATGTATTGTTTAGAAATACAAGATTGGGAAACTTAACAAATACATGACACTGTAGGATTTAAAGAGTATATTGTTAAGTAAGTACAGGTTAACAGAAACGTATGCTGATCTGACAGAATTCCTGTGGTGCTCTAAGTGGGGCCTGTAGCAATTCACTCCTGGTTTACTGTGAAACCTTACTGGACCGACCAGACCCAACATCAAATACATTCAAATAATCTTCTATAATTAATATATGCAGTATTGTTTGACACAATTAATGTATTCTCTCTAAATAGTAAATCTACTAAATAACAATTTGTGCTGGTGGCACACCAAAAACAATTCTACCAGTTTTCTGAATGAATTGCCTTCATCGTAGTGCTAACTGTGCTGTGTAAAAGAAACAGCTTGACGTTCTGTTCTTAATTGAACATGGAGTCGCATGGCGTGTATTTCACTATCAGCACACATCTCCTGATATTGAGATGAAGCAGACCAGGGGCAATGAAATTCATTTTCTATCAATCATTTTTACTTAAAACATGGGAGGTTGGCAAGGGATACAGAAAGAATGACAGCAAAGAACTAATTTTATATACTTCACTTATAATGTAGATTGTAATAGACTTGATTATGTTATGTGTTCTATTCTAAATTCTAGGCTATTTAAAAGTACTGCTCTTAGAATATCCAGGTTTTTCAGATTGAAGGCTTTCCTGCATGCGCTGGTCACCTGATCCGGTTTCATGTGGCTGTGTCCTGGTCGTAGGTCAAGTTTCCTTCCCTCTTCTACAGAATCAGACTCAGCAGGCAGTCCAGCATCAATGTGGTCTGGCTCTTGTGTTGTCCAAAACACAGTTGGACAACAGTGTGGGCAGCAGTGTGGAGTAGTGGTTAGGGCTCTGGACTGTTGACCGGAGGGTCGTGGGTTCAATCCCAGGTGCTGCTGTACCCTTGAGCAAGGTACTTTACCTAGATTGCTCCAGTAAAAACCCAACTGTATAAATGGGGAATTGTATGTAAAAATAATGTGATATCTTGTAACAATTGTAAGTCGCCCTGGATAAGGGCGTCTGCTAAGAAATCAAATGTATTATTTTAATCACTGTTGTTGGAAAGTCAATGTTTTGCGCAAGTAGCTGCTTGAGAAAATTGCAGTGATAAAACCACCACAGTGAGCAAACTGCATTCCCATCTTTGCCAGCTGTGCGCTTATCATACAGTAGGATCCTGTTCTGTTTCCTTGTCACATCAAAGATGTTGCACATCTGCAGATGGAGATTGAAATTGAAGTAATCCACATGGCAGTGTATCAGTTTGTAAAACAGATGCAGAATTGCTTGGCAGTAATTTTGACATAAAACTGCTATTTTTACTCCTTGATTTGGTGATGTAGCAGCTGAGGATGAAGGTTCACACTGGGACTCCACAGGTGACTCCAACAGGTCCTGTCTGGGGTCTCCATGCCTCAGCCACTTCTATCAGGGTCTCCCTTCTATCTGAGAATCCATGATAATTCCATGCTCTTTTCTTTCAGGGCTGTTCTTCATAAGGCTTGTAGCCGCATTCTTTAGCAGCATGTTTGCAGTTTCTCCAGCTCTATCTATAGCTTTCTCAGGCTCGTCATCTCTTTATTTTCTTTTTCCTTTTAGATTTTAAGGAGTGCAGGTACCCGTTGGTACCTCCTGTATTAGATGCCATGTTGTAATGTGCACTCCAGGTTAGAATGCTGAGACAAGTTATGAAAAAATGTGCTTTGTGGTCAATAGCAGGCATTCGGGGGCACGTTTTTATAAGGTGTGTAATGCATCATATGTAAAATTAAAAAGATGTCTTCTGGTTTTTTTTTAGGTACTGGTATGACACTGGTACGTCTTGGTAGAAGAGAAGAATCAGAAATGGCATCTTCTCACATTAAAGAGGAGACTCCTGAACTGGAACCTGTCCTCGCCAAAGAAGAAGTCACAGTGCTGGGACCTGTCCACCTTGAAGAGAAGAGTCCTGTATTCGACCTTTTGCGGTCCTGTTTCGGATCTGGTCCGACATCGCAAAAATCTCTTTCCAGTCCGTTGTCGGACCCTGTCCGACATTGCCGAAAAAGGCAGAAAAAAACCAAGACAACTAATTCCCTAATCGTCTCTGATCAGAGAGAAGGCGGAAACAACCAAATAGACCATTTACAAACTGAGGAAAGCCGAATTGAACAGACAGAGACTGAGACGCACAGAGAAAAACTGGCACAGAGCAGGCAGAGAGAGTCACTGCAGCCTGAAGAACTTGCACAGATGATGGATGAGGCAGAAAGTCCAGACGAAAGCGGTTTGGATGATGATTTTGATCAATCCAGCGACGAGGAGGCAGTAAATTTTTTGCTTAATGAGGACTCTGAGGAATCCGAGAAATGTGACCACGAACCAGACACACAGCCGGAGGAGGGATGGAAACAAGCACCTGTAAGCGCGGATGCTTTCACAAAACTCCCATTTACTGTGAGAAATAAGGGATTTCAAGGGAGTACGACTTTGAGAACCGAACTGGAGTTTTTTCAGCTGTTTTTCACAGACGCTCTGTGCACTGAAATTGTAAATGAAACCAACAGACATGCGAGTGTAAAACTAACAGGACCGCGGTGTCACAACTCTATTTGGAACTCCTGGAAACCTGTTACGTTACCTGAGATGAAGGCGTTTTTTGGTGTCGTGCTGAACATGGGACTGAACGTAAAAACGGACATAAAAGAATACTTCTCTGGGGAATGGCCCGACAGAATGCCGTTTTTCAAAGATGTGTTCAAGAGATCGCGTTTCTTGCAGATATTTTGGATGCTGCACCTTTGCCCTCCCCCCACCCAGGTGCCTCAGACTGCTTTTGTTAGCAGAGGACAAAAGGTCAGGAATGTGGTCAGCTACATAGACTCAAAATGCCGCGAGCTGTTTATCCCAGGTAGAGACATTTGCATTGATGAGAGCACCGTTGGCTTCAAAGGAAGAATTATCTTCAAGTGCTACAATCCTCAGAAGCCTACCAAGTGGGGGATGCGTGTGTTTGTTTTAGCTGACTGTGAAACGGGTTATGTCTCTGCTATTGTTCCTTACTTTGGCAGCCCAACGACAGACTCCCTGCCAAGACCTGACATGCAGTTCTCATCAAGGATTGTCCTTCACCTGTGTAAAACATTGCTGAGGACAACAAACGGACACGGCTTTCATTTGTTTACAGACAGATTTTACACGGGGTACGACCTGGCCATGGAGCTGCTCAAAATAAAAATCCACCTTACTGGAACAATAATGGCCAACAGAAGAGGATTGCCAGCACCCGTGAAGCAAGGTCTCAAACTGAAAACAAACGAGCCAGTCTCATTCAGCAAGGACAACAAGGTCATGGTGCTGGGATGGAAGGACAAACGGCTAGTGCTCATGTTGAGCACCTTCCATGGCAGCGACTGTGAGAAGGTACAACGCACCATCAAGAGAGGAGCAATTGAAGAGCTGGAGAAGCCTTCAGTGATCTGTGATTACACCAGCAAGATGGGTGCAGTGGACCGGGCGGATCACTACTGTGCCAGCTACGCTTTCTCGAGAAAGTCTGTGAAGTGGTGGAGGAAGATGTTCTTTTGGCTACTGGAAGTAGCCATTGTGAACAGTGCTATCCTGTTCAATTTGATGAAGGTAGAATCTGGACAGTTACCGGTCCGCCATAAAACCTTCAGGAAAGCCTTACTGGTACAACTGGTGGGAAATGTTCGCAACACTGGCTCGAGAAAACGCGGTCGTCCGTCATCCGTAGACAGAGAAGACAGACTGAATGGAAAGACACATTTCCTCGCCAAAAAGGAATCGAAGAGCACCAAAGACTGCACAGTGTGCAGTGACAGAAAGAAAAAAGGGGGGAGGAGAGAGACTGTGTGGTTCTGCAAAACCTGCTCAAGGAAGCCAGGGTTACACCCAGGTGACTGTTTTGAAAGGTTCCACACCATGGACAAATACAGGTGATTTCTGTGTGTAGGGGGGTGTGGAGGGGGGTGCGGAGGGTGTTGGGGGGGTGCGGAGGGTGTTGGTGGTGGGATGGTGGGGGGTGCGGAGGGTGTTGGGGGTGGGGGGTGCGGAGGAGGGGTGTGGGGGGTGCGGAGGGTGTTGGGGGTGGGGGGTGCGGAGGAGGGGTGTGGGGGGTGCGGAGGGTGTTGGGGGTGGGGGGTGCGGAGGAGGGGTGTGGGGGGTGTTGGGGGGTGCGGAGGGTGTTGATGGTGGGGGGTGCGGAGGGTGTTGGGGGTGCGGTGGGGGGTGCGGAGGGTGTTGGGGGGTGCGGAGGGTGTTGGGATGGTGGGGGGTGCGGAGGGTGTTGGTGGTGGGATGGTGGGGGGTGCGGAGGGTGTTGGGTGTTGGGGTGTGGAGGGTGCTGGGGGGTGCGGAGGGTGTTGGGGGGTGGGGTGGTGGGGGGTGCGGAGGGTGTGGGGGGTGCGGTGGGGGTGCGGAGGGTGTTGGGGGTGCGGTGGGGGGGTGCGGTGGGGGGTGCGGAGGGTGTTGGGGGTGGGGGGTGCGCAGGGTGTTGGGGGTGGGGGGTGCGGAGGGTGATGGTGGGGGGTGCGGAGGGGGGGTGTGGGGGGTGTGGTGGGGGGTGCGGAGGGTGTTGGGGGTGGGGGGTGCGGAGGGTGTTGGGGTGTGGAGGGTGCTGGGGGGTGCGGAGGGTGTTGGGGTGTGGAGGGTGTTGGGGGGGTGCGGAGGGTGTTGGGGTGCGGAGGGTGTTGGGAGGTGCGGAGGGTGTTGGGGGTGTGGAGGGTGCTGGGGGGTGCGGAGGGTGTTGGGGGTGGGATGGTGGGGGGTGCGGAGGGTGTTGGGGGGGTGCGGAGGGTGTTGGGGGTGGGATGGTGGGGGGTGCGGAGGGTGTTGGGGGTGCGGAGGGTGTTGGGGGGGGTGCGGAGGGTGTTGGGGGGTGCGGAGGGTGTTGGGGGTGGGATGCTGGGGGGTGCGGAGGGTGTTGGGGGTGCGGAGGGTGTTGGGGGGGGGGTGCGGAGGGTGTTGGGGGTGGGGGGTGGGGGAGTTCACAATAAATTACTTGTCTCTCTCCATATGTGTTAAAATTCCAACTGTTCTAATTAGCGTTTCCAATTCACATATAATTCTATGACAACATGAAAACAACCATGGCTGTTCTGGTTTTAGACCTCACCTCACCTCACCTGACTGGTGACGACACATGTAGTGTGAAGTGAACCCACCTACTGTACCAGTGAAGCAGTGTGTGCTGGAAAGCCTTGTCAGAGCATGGGTCAGGTAGGGGCGCAGTGGCGACACCACCTGACAATCTCCTGTCTTTTTCGGAATTGTCAGCTCTTACCGTCGAGTAAAACGTAGTGTTTTGTGTTTAATATAAATACTCTCTGAAGTAAAGAGATTGTTGGGCTATCCGGGAGACTCACGAGGACATCCATCACTCCTGTCCTGAAAGAAAACCTCCAGTTCAAGTAGATATCGTGAACTTATCTTGTAACTGTATATTAAACTAAATGACATGCCGTGTCTAGAGGTGTAATTGCAATAACTGTATTACCGCATGTCTGATTATCTTTGAATGCCAATCTTTGTATAATGCAAGTGTAATAAATATGTTTGAATTGACTTTACTCACTGTTGTCAAGTATCATCAATAACATGGCTTAGGATGAGTAATAAAATGATTATAGCTGCTTCCACAATCCTTACAGACTCTTCTGCAGTTCTGACATGATTTAGTAAAGTTTTACACCCAAAATCATCGACGACTTCTCCAGCGATCTGTGATCTGAGAGAACTACAGTAACAAACAAAGATCAATCAAGCCCTTTTGAAGTTGAGAATGATGAACAATCTTACTTTACTGTTCCAACCAGCCTCAAACATTGGGTCAGGTTAATGAGACGCAAGTTTTAAATACAGAAGTGCTGAACATATCACCATTTGTAAGAAAACAGTAGCAAAAACCCCAAGGTTGCATTGTGTCATTGAAAATGGATTCAGCTGTAAAGCATGTTTTGTGAAACTGAACTGAAACTGGGTGTACTGGGTGTACTTGTTGAGGGATGGTCCAAGATTAACTGGTGTTCATAAGAAGCTGATGGGTTGTGTGGTATGGCGGCTATGTTGGGTGACATCATAATCACAAACTACGAAGATTACACTATTCTGGGACAGCCCCCTTGTACCCTAAAATTGTCAAACAAAAATTCCAAACTGTTCTGGAGCCGGAGAATGACACTATCTGGATCTCGGAATCCGCATATCCGAGCAAAACGAAATGACCCACATCGAGATGATTATTATTATTTATTTCTTAGCAGACGCCCTTATCCAGGGTGACTTACAATTGCCACAAGATATCACATTATTTTAACATACAATTACCCATTTATACAGTTGGGTTTTTACTGGAGCAATCTAGGTAAAGTACCTTGCTCAAGGGTACAGCAGCAGTATCCCCCACTTGGGACTGAAACCACGACCCTCCGGTCAAGAGTCCAGAGATTTAACCAAAGGGACCACACATCCAAATTTTGTGCAAATCCATTGAATGGGGTCAAAGTTAGTGAAGTACAGAAATCTGGGGTTTAACATTAAACTGCCTACTCAACCTTAACTATATATATGTTTAAGGATCTCAAATCAGTAGTGAATGCTTACTGTAGTACTCATAACAGGCAAAAAGAAACTCAACACATAAAAATGATTAAGTTTATTAAGACTCACAAAAGTAAGAATATAGAAGTTGTAAATCATGGTATCAGAATTATAAGTATACACACAAGCAGGAATCAAACATGGAAACACATGTTTTCATGAGCACGCTGTCTTCTGTATGTTTCCGTACAAGCACACGCAGGATTCACGCACATTACACACAGTGACGGGGTGAAGCAGCGTCTGTTGTGTGGGTTCGAATGAAGACGGCACTTTTGTTTCAACACGTTCAGTTGGGAAGCAGCTTCAATTGCATTTAGTATGAAGTTGTATTCTAGAGTTACTTCAGAACTTGTAGATAAACTCAATCAATGTTTAAATGGTTCAGACATTCACATTGTTTTCAAATGCACACAATAGCACCAGTTCAGTTAAAGTCTTATCTTCTTTCAATTGTTCAGAGTAGAATTGTTTGTATTTTTAATCTTAGCGTATTTTACTTGAATTTTAAAGTCTTTGAATCGTAACACTTATTCTGGAGACGTGGTCCTTGTTGGAATGCAGTTGGTCTTCTTTGTAACATGTAGAGTTGCAGGATGTAGCGGCGAGGAGTCTTCTTCAGGATGAGTCCAAATCCAAGAGTTCAAGATTAAAGAGGAGTTTACTTTGGTGATTCAATCACTTCCTGGTAAAACAGGAAGCTAATCCCTGACCGAAATCAGCCCTTTCATTGGCTTACAAAGTTTGCATGACGCTTCATTTTACACAAGCAATGTGCGTCATTAATACAGTGAGTCACCCTCCTCCATGGAGAGAGAAAGAGAGATAACAAGATTCGAAACATCTACAGAACAAAACTTCATTTTGTGCTAGCTAGTTATATTGATCACAGAAGGATAAACATGTCAGTTTCATTCTCCGAACTAAATTACCGTTACAAGCATATTAAACACGTTATAAAATAATTAAAGTAAAACTAATAATTTTTTACACTTTAACTTAATTAAAACACACTTTAAACTGCATCAACATTTCAATATATTAGGAAAATATATTTAAACTTGCATCTGCAAGATTTGTTAAAATGCTTCTAAAACCAGTTTAAATCAGTTAGGTTTTTACTTATTTGTTACGTTTCAATCTGATAGTTTCAGTAAATCTAAAACCCTGAGATTGTTCCACAAGTTAATATTACACCCTCGTGAAGGTCTGTTTATCAATTAACTTTTAGAATAAAGAGATTAGGAATTTCTATTCACTTAAACATTCCATGTTTCATGGTAACAATTCATTTTATGGATTGAAAGTCATGGCACCTCGTATCCACCAGGTGTCGCACTTCTCAACCCTTTATAGGAAGAACATTGCACATTGGCTTTCAAACAGGCATTCTTAATTAACAGATTAGTCAGCCATGAAGAAACAGCAGGTAAGCTAAACTAAAACCAATTTAAATCTTTACGACCCTCTGTTACTAATATCCAGTCCTTTGAAGCAGATCTCGAGTGTTATGGGAGAAGGTTGGGGGAAGACACACTTAATTAACATCACAGCATCTTAAGCCTCATAGTTTAAGATTTGAAATGTCATTTTATAAAGTACATTCAATTACAACTATGACTTTCTCCCACGGCGTATACGTTGAATATACAGACTTCTCAGGGGTTGGAGGCACTCGGCTTCACCTCGTATCACACAATGCTCCGAGGCGTCTGTATATTCAATGGATTGCATACTAAGAATGTACTTTATAATGTAACGGCTTCAGAGCACTGTGTTTAATATCGATGAATCTGTATCATCCGTAGACATTCACCAGAGTTCTCACAGTTTTTATATTAAGCTGCTGTTGAAAAAGACTGGAATTTCTGAGTGCGGGTGAATGAACACACTCTCACATTCTGCCTAAACTTTCACAACTTGCATTTGTGTCTTTTAACAGAACCAGAGGCCATAAAAGACTTCCCACAGTGATGGCAGTGACGAGGTTTCTCTGCTGAGTGGCATAGCTGATGCCTTTTCAAGCTGTATAGCCATCCGAAACTCTTCCCACAGTCATTACAGTGATGTAAATTCTCTCCTGTGTGAATTAACTGGTGGTATTTCAAATTTCTTAACTGACTGAAACTCTTCCCACAGTCAGCACAGACATGTGGTTTCTCTCCAGTGTGGATTCGCTGGTGAGATTTCAGGTTTTGGAAATCTCTGAAACTCTTCCCACAGTCATCACAGTCATACGGTTTCTCTCCAGTGTGAATTCGCTGGTGTTTTTTCAAACAGGTTGACTGTCTGAAGCTCTTCCCACAGTCAGCACAGTGATATGGCTTCTCTCCTGTGTGGATTAACTGGTGCTTTTTAAGATGTGCTAACTGATTGAAACTGTTCCCACATTTACTACACAGATATGGTTTATGTCCTGTGTGAATTCGCTGGTGTCTTTTCAAGTTGCTTGAATCACTGAAACTCTTCCCACAGTCAGCACAGACATGTCGTTTATCTCCTATGTGAATTCGCTTGTGGTTTTTAAGATGTGCTAACTGATTGAAACTTTTCCCACATTTACTACACAGATACAGTTTCTCTCCTGTGTGGATTCGCTGGTGTCTTTTCAAGTTGCCTAACTGACTGAAACTCTTCCCACAGTCAGCACAGACATGTCGTTTCTCTCCAGTGTGGATTAACTGGTGAAGTTTCAGGTTTTTTAACTGTCTGAAACTCTTTCCACATTCTGTACAGGACAGAGAGCCCTGCAAGCTGCTTGTTTTAAAATGGTTACCCTCCTCTTTAACATGGACAGGGTCTAGTTCAGGAAGCTCCTCTTTAATGTGGACAGGCTCCATCTCTGAATCCTGCCTTTCACAAGGATAACCCAGCTGTACCTTCAGAACTCGCAAGTGGTGTTTCACGGTGCTGTGGTGTCTGAAATCTGCCCCGCATTCATGACAGTTATATGGAGTCTTTCCAGTGCCTGTTTGCTGCTGTCCATTCAGAATTCCTGACTCCCTGAAAGTCTTCACACATCCAGCACAGCGATGCAGAGTCTTTCCAGGAGATGTTTCAAGGTTTCCTTCAGGATTAAAACTCTCCCCACATCCAGGACAGGGAAGAGAGCCCTGCAAGCTGCTTAAGGGTTTAGAATTGAGAATAACCTTTTTAATATGGACTGATTCCAGTACAGGACTCTCCTCTTTAATATGGACTGATTCTAGTACAGGACTCTCCTCTTTAATATGGACTGATTCTAGTACAGGACTCTCCTTTTTAATATGGACAGGCTCCATCGTTGAATCTTCTCTTTCACAAGGATAATCCAGTTTTGTCTTCTGAACTAACACCCTAACAAAAAAACAACATAAAACACAATCTGTTGAGTGAGATGAAGGAGAGTTGGACCAAAATCACAGAATCAAAGACAGTTCTAAACAGAGAAATATTCAAACATGTATAAAAAACACCCACACATGTAACCACTCAAGCATAAGATCCTCAGGAATACTGCTTAGAAAATGACAGCATTTCTTTCACACAAGACAAAGGTTATTGTTGAAAAGGTTGACAGATTTTATAATGGTTTATTTTTAGTGCTGTGAAAGATTTGCATGTATACTTATTGGTGGTTGTAAGCACCCACAGAACTAACCAGGCAAGAGATGCAATAAACATGAATATAAAGTGTGTAAACTTCCATTCCCATGTAAACCCCCACATTAGATTTGTTTAAACAGTTCTGCCTGTCAGCATCATGTAGAGCTCCTTGAAACTAAAGCATGAATCTGAAAGGTCTCTACATGCAACGACAGAAACAGAGATCACTCCACACCACTATTGTGATTCTCAATCTCTATAACTTAGATCAGACTTGTGTTCAGTATTAAATAAACTGATATGACCAGAAACACACAATCAAACACAGAGCGGTGAAGCTGAATTAGGTCATCGTAACAAAGAAGTTCCAAGTCCCATGCAAGTTCATAACCCCTCAGCTCCAAGCTAGTGCCAGTGGAAGCACATACTGTTACTTTTTCCTCTAGATCAATCCTCAGAGAATGCAAAGTTGAAGAAATAGCCAGTTTGGATAGAACTATGTGGCACTTTAGCCTCAGCAAAGTGGCCATAAGCAATGCCTGAATGCATGACAAATGCAACTTCAAAAATCTGCCAAAAATCCCAAATCCCCGGATCCCATCATATTGTGCTTGATGCTTGTAGATCTCATCAACATCTACCCAAACATATCTTTGGGTGATTTTTTTGGAGTCCCCCCACGCAAGTTATTACAGCCTGAACTTTGTACAAACAGCAGAAATTCAAATTTCAAAGGGGTTTAATGACCAGTGGTGGGACTTGAAACCAAATGTTTTTCACAGAATTTGGAACACTGGTACCTAAGGGTCTTACAGCAATGCTTACATTGTAGGACCCACATCCCCATACAGGGTAAAGGGTTAGGCTGAAGATCGAATTAAACCCATCAGTTACCCCTCGTCTGGCAATTTGCCAGAAGTGAGTAGGGTGTTCCTAGTATTTATTTCTGAAAAGCCCTGTTCAATACGAGTAGAAAAAGGTGCTACACATGATGGTAGCATCTAAATTGCACCCAGGGTGATTTTTCTGTTCAAGGTCACTTTCTCACTTTAGGTTGACCTTTGAAAGGTCACAGGTTGAAGGGGACATTTAAAAAAATGGCTATCATTTCTGAACTCAGCATGTCAAAAAAAAACCCCAGGTGAATTTTTCTAGGAAAATCTGAGACGGACGGGCAACGAAATGTCCCTTTTCTGGTTGAGCTGGCGTGGAATGACCCACAGGTTTTGTGTTATTCTGTCCAGTAGTTTTTGAGCTACTTTTAAATAACTGGTGTTTTTTTTGTCTAAGTTTGGTGTGTATTTTTATTATTCACCTGTAGCTAAAAAAAAAACTGCTGGACAGTTATTACTGAAATTTGGCAAGTTACTGCATCCAAGTAGTCTTTAGTGCCTTTCGTGGATGAGGAGGTTTAAAAATGTGTAGTTCGGTACTCAATAACAGGCGCCATTTGTGGAGCCCACTCAGTACTGAATACATTGCGGAGATGCTGTGTTGCAGCGCCAGGATATACCGGTATTTTTTTTAATGACAATACAAAACATTGTTAATATAAAGCGACTGACTGTTATTTGTGCGAATTAATGCTTGATTATGTCAAGAAACATTTTGCCAGGGCGAGCGTGAACACGTTAAAAGCATTGCGAGCGCGCTGTGAAAGAGCTCTACGGGCTCCAGTAATGGATCCACTGTTTACTAACTCCACCCACTTGTGACATCATTTTCCTATCCTTCTTTGTGTAGTCCTAGCTAGGTACTAGGAACAAAAACCATGCCAGTTTTGATGATACAGTTCAAATACGCATACACAGGAAACGTGCCCACCAGCATGTATGTTGAAGTGGAAGAGGACAAGATCGAGAGCACACTTGTACTTGACGTTACATCAGTTTTACATATTTAATAATTTATTTGTTTGTTTGTTTGCTTGCTTACAGTGTTGGCCACATCATCACCCCATTATCTCCCCTCTCTCTCCCCTCTCTCTCTCCCCTCTCCTCTCTCTCCTCTCTCTCCCCTCTCCTCTCTCTCCTCTCTCTCCCCTCTCCTCTCTCTCCTCTCTCCCCTCTCTCTCTCTCTCCTTTCATGATCACCATATAATTTGTTTTCTATAGACTTTTTGTTGTTGTTTTGCTATTCGTGGTTATACTGAATTCTATAACTTTTGTATATAAATCTAAAAGGTATTGACAATGTCGATCAACCCAGGGGACTTTTTCGACCCGAAAAAAGAAACAAGGACCAGGGGTCACAAATGGAGATTAGATAAAGGGGCATTCAGAACAGAAAATAGGAGGCACTTTTTTTTTTACACAGAGAATTGTGAGGGTCTGGAACCGACTCCCTAGTAATGTTGTTAAAGCTGACACCCTGGGATCCTTCAAGAAGCTGCTTGATGAGATTCTGGGATCAATAAGCTACTAACAACCAAACGAGCAAGATGGGCTGAATGGGGCCTCCTCTCGTTTGTAAACTTTCTTATGCTCTTAAACTTTCACAACTTGCAATTGCGTCTTTTAATAGAACAGGAAGATGTACAAGACATCCCACAGTGAGTGCATAATGTTTATCTGCTGTGTGGAGTCACTGGTGCCTTTTCAAGCTGTATGTCCATCTCAAACTCTTCCCAGTCTTTACAGTGATGTGGATTCGCTCCTGGGTGAATTCGCTGGTGAAATTTCAGGTTTTGTGAAATGCTTCCCACAGTCAACGCAGACATACGGTTTCTCTCAAGTGTGAATTCGCTGGTGTTTTTTCAAATAGCCTGACTGACCAAAGCTCTTCCCACAGTCAAGACAGTGATATGGCTTCTCTCCTGTGTGGATTAAGTTGTGCTTTAGAAGATGGGCTAACTGATTGAAACTTTTCCCACATTTACTACACAGGTACGGTTTATCTCCTGTGTGGATTCGATGGTGTGTTTTCAAGTTGCATGACTCACTAAAACTCTTCCCACACTCAGCACACACATGTCGTTTCTCTCCTGTGTGGATTTGCTGGTGGCTTTTAAGATCTCTTAGTCTCCTGAAACTCTTCCCACAGTCAGCACAGACATGTGCCTTCTCTCCTGTGTGAATTACTTGGTGGATTTTAAGATCTCCTAATCTCCTGAAACTCTTCCCACACTCAGCACAGACATATGGTTTCTCTCCTGTGTGGATTCGCTGGTGCATTTTCAAGTTGCCTGACTGACTGAAACTCTTCCCACAGTCAGCACAGACATATCGTTTCTCTCCAGTGTGGATTCGCTGGTGAAGTTTCAGGTTTCGTAACTGACTGAAACTTTTTCCACATTCTGTACAGGACAGAGAGCCCTGCAAGCTGCTTAAGAGATTAGAATTGAGAATAACCCTTTTAATATGGACTGATTCTGGTGCAGGACTCTCCTCTTTAATATGGACTGATTCTAGTACAGAACTCTCCTCTTTAATATGGACTGATTCTAGTGCAGGACTCTCCTCTTTAATATGGACTGATTCTAGTACAGAACTCTCCTCTTTAATATGGACTGATTCTAGTACAGGACTCTCCTCTTTAATATGGACTGATTCTAGTTCAGGACTCTCCTCTTTAATATGGACTGATTCTAGTACAGGACTCTCCTCTTTAATAGGGACTGATTCTAGTACAGGACTCTCCTCTTTAATATGGACTGATTCTAGTACAGGACTCTCCTCTTTAATATGGACTGATTCTAGTAAAGGACTCTCCTCTTTAATATGGACTGATTCTAGTTCAGGACTCTCCTCTTTAATATGTACTGATTCTAGTACAGGTCTCTCCTCTTTAATATGGACTGATTCTAGTACAGGACTCTCCTCTTTAATATGGACAGGCTCCATCACTGAATCTTCTCTTTCACAAGGATAATCCAGTTTTGTCTTCTTAACAAATGTCCTAAAAAATATCAAATACAATCTATTACCATTTCTTTGTTAAATTCTATGAACATGCCTTACCAACTCTAGACTCCATTCATTACCATGTTTGTTAAAGATTTGCATGTTATTGGTGCTTGTAAGCACCCAAAGAACTAACCAGACAAGAGATGCAATAAACATGAAATATAAAGTGTGTAAACTTCCATTCTCATGTAAACTCCCACATTAGATTTGTCTGAACAGTTCTGCCTGTCAGCATCATGTAGAGATCCTTGAAACTAAAGCATGAATCAGGGGGTCAGCTTCAACAACATAACTGGGGAGTTGGTTCCAGATTATTAATGTTGATAATCTCATCAATTTATAATGGAGGGTGACGATGAAATTCAACCTGCTCCAGAAGGTTTATAAAATCCACTGTGGACTCTTGAGAAGAGTCACGCTGTGTGTAAAATGTGTGAGGATCCAATCAAGTATTCAGGGAAGGAGGCTGTGTGGTCCAGTGGTTAAAGAAAAGGGCTTGTAACCAGGAGGTCCCCAGTTGAAATCCAACCTCAGCCACTGACTCATTGTGTGACCGTGAGCAAGTCACTTCACCTCCTTGTGCTCCGTCTTTCAGGTGAGACGTAATTGTAAGTGACTCTGCAGCTGATGCATAGATCACACACCCTAGTCTCTGTAAGTTGCCTTGGATAAAGCCATCTGCTAAACAAACAAATAAACAGGGAATACAACCAATCTGAGTGTCCATTTGAAACAACACCATCAGCGCATCTTGCCAATCCGTTACAGACTGAGTCAGATTGTTCAGCAAATTAAGGTATGATAACTCGATATACACAACCTGCACAAGAAACATGAAATCATTCAGAACTATGTGGAGCACGTGTGCGTGCTAGCAAAGCGTTACCTGTGCATCCCAGAGAGCAGACTCTGCTGACAGAGCGTTCTCCACTGCTGGAGATGTGGGGACAGCACAGAGAAGTGCACTCAAACCAGGACATGGAGACCGCTTAGTGTGCATCCCAGAGAGCAGACTCTGCTGACAGAGTGTTCTCCACTGCTGGAGATGTAGGGACAGCACAGAGAAGTGCACTCAAACCAGGACATGGAGACCGCTTAGTGTGCATCCCAGAGAGCAGACTCTGCTGACAAGAGTGTTCTTCACTGCTGGAGATATGGGGACAGCACAGAGAAGTGCACTCAAACCAGGACATGGAGACCGCTTAGTGTGCATCCCAGAGAGCAGACTCTGCTGACAGAGTGTTCTCCACTGCTGGAGATGTAGGGACAGCACAGAGAAGTGCACTCAAACCAGGACATGGAGACTGCTTAGTGTGCATCACAGAGAGCAGACTCTGCTGACAAGAGTGTTCTTCACTGCTGGAGATGTAGGGACAGCACAGAGAAGCGCACTCAAACCAGGACATGGAGACCGCTTAGTGTGCATCCCAGAGAGCAGACTCTGCTGACAGAGTGTTCTCCACTGCTGGAGATGTAGAGACAGCACAGAGAAGTGCACTCAAACCAGGACATGGAGACCGCTTAGTGTTCCGCAAGGAAAAACTACTAATATAAAAGAACTCTTTGTTTTCAAGAAGAATGTGCATTTAGAGAACTGTTTTTTTTTGGTCAGATTCATAACTTTTGCTGTCAAGAACTGTGCACATTTTTATTTTAGCTGAATTAATTTTATTATAATGTATTATACTGTATTATTATTTTTAGTGTTTGTTATTGTTATTGTTATTATTATTACAATTATTAACAGTATTTTCAAATGCAAAGAAAAAAATGTGGAATCGCTAAATGTGTGAATGAAAATATATAAAATATATTACAATGTGTAATATTGTAAATAGCAGAACAAACTCACTGCAATTTAAACTTGTACCATGTAATCATAAAAGCTGTGTGTGTTACATGCTGTCAGATCAGGACTTCACTAACACTGAGCATGGGAGCTGCAGCATGCTGTCAGATCAGGACTCCACTAACACTAAGCATGGGAGCTGCAGCATGCTGTCAGATCAGGACTCCACTAACACTGAGCATGGGAGCTGCAGCATGCTGTCAGATCAGGACTCCACTAACACTGAGCATGGGAGCTGAAGCGTGCTGTCAGATCAGAACTTCACTAACACTTAGCATGGGAGCTGCAGCGTGCTGTCAGATCAGGACTTCACTAACACTGAGCATGGGAGCTGCAGCATGCTGTTTCCATATTACAACTGGACTCAATTAAATGTGCCGTCACCAATTCAATACACAGCACCTGCAAAATAATTAAAATATAAACATGCTGAGTCCATTGCAGTCATCAGCTGTAGAGTCACAATAATACACAGCGCACACCCTCCTTTCCAGGGTCCAAGCTTCACTACAGTACAGAGCTGAGAAATAACATGAAAACTGACAGAGCAACTTATTCAACAAATCCACACTTCCAGATAAAGACTAGTGGGAAATGCTTTCCTAGAGCAGGACTGAGGCGTGCACTGACAGTGCGAGTCATAAACACACAGGCAGCGTTTCTCTCTGTATGTTTCTAATGCATGGCTGGTATTTGCACAGCGCGTACATTATCCTCGCACAGAAGCGCATCGGTTCAGTGTTCAGGACTGTCGAGTCTGCAGCGGAGCGGAGCGCAACCTCACACCGGAAACAAGAAGGACGGCTTGTTTGTTTACGTGGCGGCGGCGCGCGCGAACGCAAACGCTCCCGCGCAGCGCGGAGGGCTCGAGCGGTTGCTTGTTTTTAAAAATGTTTAAATGTTTGATATTAATTGAGCAGATTTTTTTTTTTTTAGGGGCAGCGGGCCGCGGTAATGTCCCTGGCCTCCCCGCCCTTTGTGTTTGTGTGTCATACATTTATTATTTTCGACCACGGAAAAAAAAAGACCAGCTTTCTTGAAATATTATTACACGAAGCAAATTGTTTTCAGTACAACTAATCAAATGTAAGTCTCTGTACCGGTTGACAAATGGAATACAATTGATTTATATGTAAAACAAACAAAAACTTACTCGTTTATTCCGCTACGATGGCCTCCTCACTCTCTCCTTCGGGTAAAAATATTGTGAGGGACCGAAGCGAAAACAAAACCCGCCCCCTCTCTCGCCTGCCATTGGCTGCGGGGTCATTCCGAACCGAGGAGCCCTCCGGTGATTGGACGGCCTGCGGCTCAATTCCCTGTGGCGATGTGGGGCATGGGAGGGATGATGGGAGCTGTAGCGCTGTGGCCGTTTACCGTATAACCAAGAAAACAGGAGCATTTTTATATGGTTTAGTGTAGTATTATTATTATTATTATTATTATTATTATTATTATTATATAATAATAATAATAATAATAATAATAATAATAATAATAATAATAATAATAATGTCTGTGGTGATATATGAAAACATGAGATTCATTTATGTATTTAAAATAAGGACACAGTTAATAGTTACATTAATTATATCAGTTCATAAAATGACCAAGGAAATGTTGGTTCATTTTCTAGAATAGCCGGTTCATTTATAAAGTGACAAATGGCTATTAATACCTTGTATCACTGTCATGTGTAATACAAACACATGAGTTAATATATTCATTTAAATCTGAATATTCACTTTCCAGATACCGTTTGGAGATTTAATAATCTCTCTCCCATTGAAATGAATGACAAACCTCTCCCTGCTATTCTCACGTCTCCCAGTAGATGGCGCCAGGCCTCCACGCAATTAGTGGCTGCAGGAAAACGACACAGCGCCAGAGTAACAAATCTGTGTGCAGTTTCACAGTCAATACGATTGCATGGGTGCATGTTTAATACATTGTTCCACTAGACTTCAGTTTAACAGTATTTTTGTTTGAGTCTAATCAATCGTGGGAAACCACTGAATCTACAATTGGATAAGAGCTTCTACAGAAACTACAATATTATTCCTGAGTGAATGTTTGCTACATTCTACCAGAGTTCAGCTTTCTGTGCAGAACTAGTTCATCAGAAACTAGATTGATGACTTTCCAGTTAGTTTACATTCCCCATTCTAGTTCCAGGCAGGCAGAACATTGCTTAAATTACTGGCTTTATTGTGTTCTAAACTCTTTTCAGAATGTAGTAAACTAACACAGACACCAAGAAGAAGGGATTATATTGTAGCGTCAAACTGAACAGGATTGTGGGCTCTGTCTGTCTGTCTGTGTAAATAGTGTGTGAGGTTGGCAGGAATGGGGCTCAAATCTATGCCTGACAGTAATCACAGGTGTGGACATTCTCCTTTTAGGTACCTGATTAGCTAACCGAGGGGACCAAGGCTCATTATGATCTTAAGGTCTGGATCCCTAGAGATGGAAAATATGTGACAGCCGTGTGTAACTCTTTGCCTTCTCTGAGTTATCACCACATTTTCAACCAATTAAGAGCTAAGCTGGCCAGTGCAGCAATCAGCATTCATTGATCTTCACTGGCAGTTTTGTTTTAGTCTACTTTGTCTTAATTTGTCTTCAAGCACTCGCATTTACTCACATATAAGATGACGGTGTGTTTTTCGCCTTGGATCAGGGCATCTGCTCAGAAATAAATAATAATAACTGTGCTTGCACTGTCGGGCTCATACGTATTGTGACAGAAAAAAGAAAGTCACCAAAAACAACAATTTCATACAGTATATGAAAAGCTAAATCGCCGAAAATAAACAAAAAATAATAATTAAACTCCAAAATAGCTAAAAATGAGCGCCGTCAAATAAAATGAATAAAAACCGAAAAAACCCTAGTCACATGTTTGTATTGTAGCGTGCACGGGGGCAGGGGTCGGGGCTGGTAGGTGACGTCATCTAAAACATGACGACATAAGCCCGATACAGCTCCCAGCTTCCTCCTGTGAGAAACCACTGCCTGCGGGGACCGTGGTTCACCACAGTATTATACTCGACAGTGATACAAGCTATTATTAGCCGTGTGTAACTTTATAAATGAACCGGCCTTTTCTATAAATGAACCAACATTTCTTTGTCGTTTTAACAACTGACAGATCAGCTGGTAACTGTTATGATTATTATTATTATTTATTTCTTAGCAGACGCCCTTATCCAGGGCGACTTACAATGGTTACAAGATATCACATTATTTTTACATACAATTACCCATTTATACAGTTGGGTTTTTACTGGAGCAATCTAGGTAAAGTACCTTGCTCAAGGGTACAACAGCAGTGTCCCCCACCTGGGATTGAACCCACGACCCTCCGGTCAAGAGTCCAGAGCCCTAACCACTACTCCACACTGCTGCCCTATTCCACACTGTTATCTGTGTGCTTGTTTTAATACATATATTAATCTACTGTTTTCAAATATCACCACATATAATAATAATAATAATAATAATAATAATAATAATAATAATAATAATAATAATAATAATAATAATAATACACTGAACTATACCCGAGTATAACAATTCGCCTGTTTTCTTGATTATATGGTAAACTGCCACAGAACTACACCTCCCGTCATGCCTCATTCCCCCATCGCCACGGGAAATTGAGCAGCACCGCATCCAATCATCGGAAGGCTTCTCGGTTCAGCATGGCCTCGCAGCCAATGGCAGGCGAGAGAGGGGGCGGGTTTGTTTTCGCTTCGGTCCCTCACAATATTGTTACCTGAAGGAGAGAGAGGAGGCTGGAGAGGCTGAATTAACGAGTAAGATTTTAAATATAAATTAATTGTATTCATTTTGTTAACCGGTACAGAGTTAGTTGTTAGTTTCATGTAATAATATTTTAAGAAAGTGGGTTCTTTTTTTTTTTTTGCCGTGGTCTCACACACACAGAGGCCCACCGAGAGGGCTGGGAGGCCGGGGAGATTTCCTCGCCCCCTGAAAAAAAAAAAAACAAAACAAAACTAACCAAAAAAAATCAATTCCGGTCAATTAATATCAAACATTTAAACATTTTTAAAAACGCGTAACCGCTCGAGCCCTCCGCGCTGCGCGGGAGCGTTTGCGTTCGCGCGCGCCGCCGCCACGTAAACAAACAAGCCGTCCTTGTTGTTTCCGGTGTGAGGCTGCGCTCCGCTCCGCTGCAGACTCGACAGTCCTGAACACTGAACCGATGCGCTTCTGTGCGAGGCTAATGTACGCGCTGTGCAAATACCAGCCATGCATTAGAAACATACAGAGAGAAACGCTGCCTGTGTGTTTATGACTCGCACTGTCAGTGCACGCCTCAGTCCTGCTCTAGGAAAGCATTTCCCACTAGTTTTGGATTTGTTGAATAAGTTGCTCTGTCAGTCTTAATGTTATTTCTCAGCTCTGTACTGCAGTGAAGCTTGGACCCTGGAAAGGAGGGGGAGCGCTGTGTATTATTGTGACTTATTTGGGTTGAATAGAAGAAAGTTCTATTTTTTTTTACTGAAAACACAAGATGATGATGCAGAGATCAAGGGTGACCTGCTTTGCTAATGTATTATACATATTGTTTTGTTTTAAGTCGGTCCCAACTGTAGCCGTTTGTCTTGAGCAAAACTGATAGTTAACATTACTACGTTGTAACGTGCCTCTTTTTCAGAAAGAACTTTTTGAAGTAATGCACTAGTAGCTGCAACCTTTTTCGTTTTTGATTGATGTCTGTCTAAATGCCGTATGTGATCCAATGAAACATTGCAGATTGTACAAAATAGTTTGCCACCAGTAGAATGCAAAATTATTGTACACGATCCGCTGCAGTAATTATTGTATTTTTGGAATGGGGGTGGGGGAGTCAGGATGCGGACGGCCGGTAATAAGAAATACTAACAATGTCAGTAACACAGCTGGCGTGGCGTGATGGAAACTGTTTCGCATAATAGGTGCACAGATTGTGTAAAATAGGAAGGGACGGCTGCTTTCGCTAGCAGAAGCAGGGCCGCGTAATTCATAAGTTGTAACCAACAGCAAGTTAACAAAAAAGAGAGAGAATTATTTCCATGTAAATAGGCCATAATGTTAATGTAGTTTTCAAAACTTGTTTTTGTTTTGATTATTTTATTTATTTATTTATTTATTTATTTATTTATTTATTTATTTATTTTCTTTAATTTACCGTTATGTTTACGCTGGAAATTAGTCAGATTTTACACAAACAAGGTCAAACAATAGTCCACGTTTTACTAAACATTTTAAAACTAATAAACAGACAATTACCATAATGAACATTATCGTAGCATGTTGCTTAAAACATAATAACACAATACATTCATAATACAGCTGAGTTCTTATCTATAAGCAGTAACACATTTAAAGCTTGGGACTCGCTGTCTGTAGCTTGGTGTTATTCGCTTTATTGTCAGCATGCTTGAAGTGACTGGAAGCCGAAATTACTTTTCTAAAACACACTTTTCTTATACCAATACGGTGCTGCTGAGCGGTAATCCGTTTGTTTGAAAACCAGGCTTTAATCACTGATAATACTAAGTGCACAGGCGGTGATTCTGTGAGCGCTCTGTGGCTCAAGCACGAATAGTGCAAATATATCACCTGTTCTGTCAAATATATAGTGTGGAGGCTTCACAATCACAACTGTTATTGCAGCGTTTACAAATATAAAATCCATTTCTACAGAGTCTCCCAGCTTTCTTCAAATGATTTTCTTTAGAATTTGTTAGGCTCAGTTTAATGGCATTATTCATTATTCTACCTGCAATGGAAATCTATCTATTTATACACTATTAAAAAAAACATGCTGGACATGTAGAGTTTTTTTATTGTTTGCAACTCTGATGCAGGATGCCAGTTCTTCTATAGTATTTGGATTTCACACACACTAACTCACACCTTTCTTGTGAAGCCCTTCAATCACACTGATCTAGTGCTGTGGGGTTTCTCTGTCCTCTCACAGATAATACTGTCCAGCGGTCTGCAGTTACAGAAGAGTGCTAATGGGGTTGAAATAGTCAGTGTTGATGTGGGGCAGAGGAGTCCACATCAATGAACTGTTGCTGTTGCTTTAAGGTGCCTGTTTACCTGGGAAGAAACAAGACTGCCAGAGCCGTGCTGCAGATATCCTGCTGACAATCCCTGAAGTGAGTTTCTTATTCTTTTACTCTTCAGTCCTGATTCAGCTTCACCGCTCTGTGTTTGATTGTGTGTTTCTGGTCGTATCGGTTTATTTAATACTGAACACAAGTCTGATCTAAGTTATAGAAACTGGAAATCAAAATAGTGGTGTGGAGTAAAGTAGTAGTTCTTTCAATTTCAGTATCTCCCATATGATATTTATAATGCACATTTTTATTGCCTGCGTGCAGTACCGTACACTTTTCTCTATTAAATGTCATTCGCCATGTGTCTGCCCAGGTCTGAATGCTGCTTAGATCATTGGTAAGGCAAGTTCATAGAGTTTAACAAAGGGATTGTAACAGGTTATATTATGTTTTTTTTTTTATTTGGAAATTTGTTCAGAAGACAAAACTGGATTATCCTTGTGAAAGAAAAGATACAACGATGGAGCCTGTCCATATTAAAGAGGAGAGTCACATACTAGAATCAGTCCATATGAAAGAAGAGAGCCCTGTACTTGAATCAGTCCATATTAAAGAGGAGAGTCCTGTACTAGAATCAGTCCATATTAAAGAGGAGAGTCCTGTCCTAGAATCAGTCCATATTAAAGAGGAGCTTCCTGAACTAGACCCTGTCCATGTTGAAGAGGAGGGTAACCCTTTTAAAACAAGCAGCTTGCAGGGCTCTCTGTCCTGTACAGAATGTGGAAAGAGTTTCAGTCAGTTACAAAACCTGAAACGTCACCAGCGAATCCACACTGGAGAGAAACGATATGTCTGTGCTGACTGTGGGAAGAGTTTCAGTCAGTTAGGAAACTTGAAAAGACACCAGAGAATTCACACTGGAGAGAAACCATATGTCTGTTCTGACTGTGGGAAGAGTTTCAGTCAGTCTCACACTTTGAAAATACACCAGCAAATCCACACTGGCGTGAAACTACACATCTGTGCTGTCTGTGGGAAGAGTTTCAGTCAGTTACAAAACCTGAAACTTCACCAGCGAATCCACACTGGAGAGAAACGACATGTCTGTGCTGACTGTGGGAGGAGTTTCAGTCAGTCTGGCACTTTGAAAATACACCAGGGAATCCACACTGGTGTGAAACTACACATCTGTGCTGACTGTGGGAAGAGTTTCAGTCAGTTACAAAACCTGAAACTTCACCAGCGAATCCACACTGGAGAGAAACCATATGTCTGTGTGGACTGTGGGAAGAGTTTCAGTCAGTCTGGCACTTTGAAAATACACCAGCGTATCCACACTGGAGAGAAACCGTATCCATGTAGTAGATGTGGGAAAAGTTTCAGTCGGTTAGTACGCCTTAAAAGACACCAGTTAATTCACACAGGAGAGAAGCCATATCACTGTAAGGACTGTGGGACGAGTTTCAGTGATCCAGGCAACTTGAAAAGACACCAGCAAATCCACACAGGAGAGAAACCGCATGTCTGTGCGGACTGTGGGAAGAGATTCAGTGATCCAGGCAACTTGAAAAAACACCAGAAAATTCACACCGGAGAGAAACCTCATCACTGTAATGACTGTGGGAAGAGTTTCAGCCGGATAAACCAATTTAAAATACACCAGCGATTCCACACAGGAGAGAAACCTTACCACTGCAGTGACTGTGGGAAGTCTTTTAATGCTTCCAGTTCTCTTAAAAGACACAAATGCAAGCTGTGAAAGTTTAGGCAGAATGTGAGAGTGTGTTCATTCACCCGCACTCAGAAATTCCAGTCTTTTTAAACAGCAGCTTAATATAAAAACTGTCTACAGTGCTCTGAAGCTGTTCCATCATAAAGTACATTCCTATGTTTTATATCATTAATATCATTGAATGCCCCTTTGAAATAGTTTTAAAACACAGCCTGTTGTCTTTCCAACTCATATCTGTTTAACTCTAATCAGTAAGAAGGGTTTCTAGTAGTATGATTAGTAAACTGTTTACCCCTAATGTAACTTAAAACATGAGTATCGATGTTTCTTAAGAAACTGCACAGATGCCATTTCTTAATCAGTGTTAAGTTTATTTCATACATGCAGGGAAACCAGTCCAAGTATAGATCCGATTACCAGTTGTTACATCTTTTACATGACATTAAAAACCCTTCTGCATAGGTGTCTCTCTCCTCCTCTTTCTCTGACGCTTAACCAATAGAAAAGGTACAACACATTATTCTGTTACCATATATTTAATTTTGTGTGTGTGTGTCTGTGTGTAATCTAGTGTGACGACCTCTGAACTCAGTGCATTCTTCAGACCCCTGGTGGTGCCCCAAAAAGGTCCATACATCTGGTTTTTGTCATCTTCCTTGTTCCTATCTCTCCGTTTTGCCTGAGACCCTTTGAGTCCAGTGGCATTATCTCTTATTCTCCCTGTGAACCTTTGGGTCCAACGGCAGTCCCTGGGAGCCTTTTAGCTCCTTTATGCTTTGTATTCCCAAAAGTCTTGGAGCCTGGCAGCTTCTGGTCCACAGCATTGTTATCTTGTTAGCTTGCAGTCAATGTTGGACAAGAAGCTTGTAGACGCAAGGTCTCTTATCAATTGTTAGCAGTACATGCAATTTGAACCAAACAGTCTGCTATCTGCAATATTAGTCTCTTTTCAGAAAAGAACACCAGTATAGCTCTGCCAGTCCACATGTGTAGCAAACTGCTAATCAATTCTCGATCCATGTTTTCCAACAACCCGCATGCCGGATAATCATAAATCCTCATTTTATATGTGAAGTGTTCTAAATAAATGTGCATTCTGCATGACAAAATGCACAATTTTAAATGAAGTTTACAAATTATACACAACAGATATTCCCATTGTTTTTTATTTCCATAATAATAATAATAATAATAATAATAATAATAATAATAATAATAATAATGTTTCACTTTTAAATACTTAAGAAGTTAATAAAAAGGATCAATGAAGGAATTTGTAAAGAAACACAATTGACATTGCAGTAAGTTGTATATATAAATGTATAAAAATAAAATAATGTTGTTGAAAATATCAGTTCAGCTATACTACTATTGTCCAGCTGTCTTTATTTATTTATTTATTTAAATACGTGCCAGATAATCATAAATCCTCATTTTATATGTGAAGTGTTCTAAATAAATGTACATTCTGCATGACAAAATGCACACTTTTAAATGAAGTTTGCAAATTATACACAACGTAGATATTCCCATTGTTTTTTATTTCCATTTGGCTGCTGCTCGCTGGTGGGAGAGTCGCCTCCCTGTACGCTATTAGTTTCTATAACAGTGAATTATGCTTCCTTTCATTTTTCTTGATCTCGTTGACATGCATTTCCCCTGATCTATTCGTTGAGACAGGAAATGATGTAGGTGACCTGTGACAATAAAGCTTTAACGAGGAAATGACCTCATCGACTCAGTTTCAGAGCAAAGAATTTTGAATGCTTGAATCGGATCGCCGCGTAGTCTTCTTTGTTCAAGACTGAATAGATTCAGTTCTTTTAGCCTGTCTGCATACGACATGCCTTTTAAACCCGGGATAATTTTGGTCGCTCTTCTTTGCACTCTTTCTAGAGCAGCAATATCCTTTTTGTAACGAGGTGACCAGAACTGAACACAATATTCTAGGTGAGGTCTTACTAATGCATTGTAAAGTTTTAACATTACTTCCCTTGATTTAAATTCAACACTTCTCACAATATATCCGAGCATCTTGTTGGCCTTTTTTATAGCTTCCCCACATTGTCTAGGTGAAGACATTTCTGAAACTCCTAGGTATTTTTCATAGATTCCTTCAATTTCAGTGTGTCCCATATGATATTTATAATGCACATTTTTATTGCCTGCGTGCAGTACCTTACACTTTTCTCTATTGAATGTCATTTGCCATGTGTCTGCCCAGTTCTGAATGCTGTTTAGATCATTTTGAATGACCTTTGCTGCTGCAACAGTGTTTGCCAGTCCTCCTATTTTTGTGTCGTCTGCAAATTTAACAAGTTTGCTTACTATACCAGAATCTAAATCATTAATGTAGATTAGGAATAGCAGAGGACCTAATACTGTGGTACACCACTGGTTACCTCGCTCCATTTTGAGGGTTCTCCTCTAATCAGTACTTTCTATTTTCTACATGTTAACCACTCCCTAATCCATGTGCATGCATATCCTTGAATCCCTACTGCGTTCAGTTTGAGAATTAATCTTTTATGCGTGACAAAAGAGTGCTATCAGCTGGGGATTGACTGAGGAGTTGGGGTCAGTGTTCTCAGCACTGCCAGACCCAGGGGTTGAAATAGTCAGTGTTGATGTGGGGCAGAGGAGTCCACATCAATGAACTGTTGCTGTTGCTTTAAGGTGCCTGTTTACCTGGGAAGAAACAAGACTGCCAGAGCCGTGCTGCAGATATCCTGCTGACAATCCCTGAAGTGAGTTTCTTATTCTTTTACTCTTCAGTCCTGATTCAGCTTCACCGCTCTGTGTTTGATTGTGTGTTTCTGGTCGTATCGGTTTATTTAATACTGAACACAAGTCTGATCTAAGCTATAGAGATTGAGAATCACAATAGTGGTGTGGAGTGATCTCTATTTCTGTCGTTGCATGTAGAGACCTTTCAGATTCATGCTTTAGTTTCAAGGAGCTCTACATGATGCTGACAGGCAGAACTGTTTAAACAAATCTAATGTGGGGGTTTACATGGGAATGGAAGTTTACACACTTTATATTCATGTTTATTGCATCTCTTGCCTGGTTAGTTCTGTGGGTGCTTACAAGCACCAATAAGAATACATGCAAATCTTTCATAGTACTAAAAATAAACTTCATTATCAAATCTGTCAACCTTTTAACAATACCCTTTGTCTTGTGTGAAGGAAATGCTGTCATTTTCTAAGCAGTATTCCTGAGGATCTTATGCTTGAGTGGTTACATGTGTGGGAGCTTTTTATACATGTTTGAATATTTCTCTGTTTAGAACTGTCTTTGTTTCTGTGATTTTGGTCCATCTCTCCTTCCTACTTGTTATAGAAAATCTCCTTCATCTCACTCAGTACAGCACATTTGTGAACATGGTAATGAATGGAGTGTGGAGTTGATAAGGCAAGTTCATAGAATTTAAGAAAGTGAATGTAACAGATTTATTTTATGTTGTTTTTTTTTTTTGTTTTTTTTAGGAAATTTGTTCTGAAGACAAAACTGGATTATCCTTGTGAAAGAGAAGATTCAACGATGGAGCCTGTCCATATTAAAGAGGAGAGTCCTGCACTAGAATCAGTCCGTATTAAAGTGGAGAGTCCTGTTCCAGAATCAGTCTATATTGAAAGGGTTATTCTCAATTCTAAACCCTTAAGCAGCTTGCAGGGCTCTCTTCCCTGTCCTGGATGTGGGAAAAGTCTGAATACTGAAGGAAGCTTTGACGGCACTATATCCTGTATAGAATGTGGAATAAGTTTCTGTCAGTTACAAAACATGAAACTTTACCAGCGAATCCACACTGGAGAGAAACGACATGTCTGTGCTGACTGTGGGAAGAGTTTCAGCCGGATAGGCAACTTGAAATTGCACCAGCAAATCCACACAGGAGAGAAACAATATATCTGTCCTGAGTGTGGGAAGAGTTTCAGACATTTACAAAACCTGAAACGTCACCAGCGAATCCACACTGGAGAGAAACCGTATGTCTGTGCTGACTGTGGGAAGAGTTTCAGAAATTTACAAAACCTGAAACTTCACCAGCTAATTCACACAGGAGAGAAGCCACATCACTGTAATGACTGTGGGAAGAGTTTCAGTCGGGTAGACAAATTGAAAATGCACCAGCGAATTCACACAGGAGAGAAACCTCATGTCTGTGCTGACTGTGGAAACAGTTTCAGTCAGTCTGGCACTTTGAAAAGACACCAGCAGATTCACACAGGAGAGAAGCCACATCACTGTCCCTGCTGTGGGAAGAGTTTCAGCCGGATAAGCATTTTAAAATTGCACCAGCAAATCCACACTGGAGAGAAACAGTATGTCTGTGCTGACTGTGGGAAGAATTTCAGACATTTACAAAACATGAAACTTCACCAGCGAATCCACACAGGAGAGAAACCTTACCACTGCGCTCACTGTAGGAAGTCTTTTACGGCTTCTGCTTCTCTTAAAAGACACAAATGCAAGTTGTAAAAGTTTAAGCAGAATGTAAGTGTTTGTTCATTCACCCGCACGCAGAAATTCCAGTCTTTTTAAACAGCAGCTTAACACACTTGTTTTTAAGTGTCGTAAGTCATTCAAATTGTATCAAATCACCAAAAAACCATATATCATTTAAAAGCTTAGAACCTGAAGATCCTTTTTTCCCCAGTAACTATTTACATAATTCAGAACATGCTGGAATATAAAAACACAGAAATGACAAATAAATTATTAAGTAAAATTACAAGTGTGGAGTAGTGGTTAGAGCTCTGGACTCTTGACGGGAGGGTTGTGGGTTCAATCCCAGGTGGGGGGACACTGCTGCTGTACCCTTGAGCAAGGTACTTTACCTAGATTGCTCCAGTAAAAACCCAACTGTATAAATGGGTAATTATACGTAAAAAATAATGTGATATCTTGTAACAATTGTAAGTCGCCCTGGATAAGGGCGTCTGCTAAGAAATAAATAATAATAATAATAACAACTGTGTAAAAGTCAACATTTGAGGAGAAATAGAGTTTATCCAACAAGACCATGAACGAGCTTTGAGGTAAAATAAGTAAATAACACAATTAATAAATCAAATACTAAATACTTAAAATTGTAAATAAAACTACAAGTAGCGAATAAATAAAATAGTAAAAAAAAAAAAAAAACAAGACCAATAAATAGATTTCAATAAATACAAATACATACATGCATAAAGACATCATTGTTGGTTCACAAGTTCGTTTTATTTTATGTTGTGTGCCAAAATTCAGAACATGGTGCGGTGCAGAGATGAATGTTCCCACGAGGTGTGCAGCGGTGCGTCTCCACTCACCTCCTTGACCCGCCCTGCTGATGTCAGTGACCAGAGCCCTCCTTGCACACCCTGCACTGCCGAAGCACCGCCTTGGAGACGATGAGGCTTGCGAATTGGCGAGGTGTTAGCCTCACTAGATGTCCTGTGGTTACAAATTATTTATTTCAGCAATTTTTTTTTTGCAAAACTCCGGAAATGCTGTGATTTTAAAGAGTGCAATGGAGGTCGAGTCGAGGGCTTTAGCACAATGTATATCTTCTTGGTGTCTGTGTTAGTTTACTACATGCTTCCAGAGTTTAGAATACAATAAAGCCAGTAATTTAAGCAATGTTCTGCCTGCCTGGAACTAGAATGGGGAATGTAAAATAACTGGAAAGTCATCAATCTAGTTTCTGATGAACTAGTTCTGCACAGAAAGCTGAACGCTGGTAGAATGTAGCAAACATTCACTCAGGAATAATATTGTAGTTTCTGTAGAAGCTCTTATCCACTTGTGGATTCAGTGGTTTCCCACGATTGATTAGACTGAAGCAAAAATACTGTTAAACTGAAGTCTAGTGGAACAATGTATTAAACACGCAGCCATGCAATCGTATTGACTGTGAAACTGCACACAGATTTGTTACTCCGGCGCTGTGTCGTTTTCCAGCAGCCAGTACCTGCGTGGAGGCCTGGCGCCATCTACTGGGAGACGTGAGAATAGCAGGGAGAGGTTTGTCATTCATTTCAATGGGAGAGAACGGTATGTGGAAAGTTAATACTCGAATTTTAATGAATATATTAACTCATGTGTTTGTATTATACATGACAGTGATGCAAGGTATTATTAGCCATGTGTAACTTTATAAATGAACCGGCTAGTCTATATATGAACCAACATTTCCTTGTCACAGTTCACAGCCTACTTTCTGATAGTGGTGAAAGGCGCTACATAAAAATGAATAAATGTATTATTATTATTATTATTATTATTATTCTATTAACTGACTGATCAGCTGGTAATATTTATCAATTTTGATATAATGAATAAAACTATTATCTGTGGGTTTGCTTTGAATATATAAATTAATCTCCTTTTTTTATATACACCACTATTATTATTATTATTATTATTATTATTATTATTATTATTATTATTATTATTATTATTATTAATACACTGAGCGGTACCCGAAAAAAATGCGCCTGTTTTCTTGATTATACGGCATACTGTCACAGAGCTGATTCCCTATTGGTTAGAAGAGTCCCAGCGCGTCCAATCACCAGAGGACTCCTCGTTTCACCGTGTCTTCGCAGCCAATGGCAGGCGAGAGAGGGGGCGGGTTTGTTTTCGCTTCGGTTCCTCACAATATTCTTCCCTGAAGGAGAGAGAGGAGGCTGGAGAGGCTGAATTAACGAGTAAGATTTTAAATATAAATTCATTGTATTCCATTTGTTAAACGGTACAGACACTTACATTTGATTAGTCGCGCTGAAAACAATTTGCTTCGTGTAATAATATTTTAAGAAAGGGTCATTTATTTTCCGTGTACGAAAGTAATAATTGTATCTCACACACACACACAGGCCCACTTAGAGGGGAGTCCGGGGACATTTCCGCGCCGCGCTGCTCCTCGAAAAACTAAAAAAACAAAATTTAAAAAATAAATCTGCTCAATTAATATCAAACATTTAAACATTTTTAAAAACGCGTAACCGCTCGAGCCCTCCGCGCTGCGCGGGAGCGTTTGCGTTCGCGCGCGCCGCCACCTTGTAAACAAAACAAAACTTTTTTTGGGGGGGGGGGGCAGTTTCAGCGTACCAGTGATTCCGTTCACATCGAGTGGACAAAAATGCGGACTAGAAAACACTATAATATATAATATAGTCTATATATCGGTATAACTGAATCCTGGCTGCAGCGCAGCAGACACACGAGCCCGGGAATTGGTTTCACTGAAGTCAGACCGATGATATGGGGACTAACCTACAGATCCGGACAAAGGTTTGCATCGCACATTGTGCTTCATCAAGTGAAATGAAACCTGCAGAATAGTGTTTCCTTAATATATTACTTTACGTACCGCTTCGCAGCTTTACATATAATTAACAAAAAAACTGACAAATTGAAAAATTTGGCATTTTAAACTCGATAGTGAAACACTGTACTACTATTATGGCTTCCGGTAGACTTTTGCGATATCATTTAGTAGTTTCTTTGATTACATTATGCTAAATTTTATCTATCTATCTATCTATCTATCTATATGTATAAGCTCAAAGAGCCAGCTGCCCAACGTTTCGATATGTTGTACATATCTTTCTCAAGGGAGCCTGTGTTTTAATCAAAACATTGGAGGTATGAAAGCTACTTGTTATTGCTTACATTAAAATCCATGATTTATTCTTACATGATCTAATGGTGTTCTATATATTGTGACATCATTTGTACTTCTATCTTTGAATCTGTATTAATTCTAATTAACACTACTTTATATAAACTTATATTTTTATTATATCATGCAATGCTGGCTCTGAGGATCAGTCTAGATTTGGCCTCCCCAGCGCATCAGCATGCACAACTTTTGAATGAATTTTGTTTATTTATTTAAATGTTATATATTTATTGAAGTTAATTAGTTCATTCTTTTCTGTTGAGTCCCGCTGGCATAATCGTGTTCAGCCTATTTATCCATTTACTTTCTTTTATTCTTCTATATGTCGCATTGTCTAATTTTAGCTGTTCTAATACTACAAACTTTACATCATTCATGTCATGTCCTTGACTGGTGAAGTGCTGTACTATTGGTTCATTCATTTTTTTATTTCTAATTAATGAAAGGTGGTTCTGAATTCCTTTATATAAAGTAGTTCCAGTCTCTCCAGCATATTTGATTTCATCACATTTTTCACAGGCTATTCCATAAACAACATTGCTATTTTTACAGTAGGTATTAGTTTTTAGTGGATATGTGGTGTTCTTATGTTTAATTATATTTTTACTTTTGTCCATGTATTTACACACTTTACATCTACAGGTGCACATATTCGTATAACCTATTTTGTCAATTATTCTTTTATGTTTACTGTGAACTAAAATATCACCTAAATTAGCTTCTCTTTTGAATGCTACAACTGGGGCCTTAAGAAATACTTTTTTTTAATTTTTCTGAATTATGTAGAATCCGCAAGTGTTTCCAAACTATCTTAGAATATATATATATATACTTTTTTATTATGTTTCAATCCTAAAATTCTAGGTGATGCAAAACTGTTGGCCATCGCTCTATAAACCCTTATTAATAATCCGAAATGTGGAATTCAGTGTCAGATAAATATATAAAGGGATCCCTGTACAAAAACAAAGACACGTTTTTTATTATATGAAACATATTGAAGTGAAAAATAAATGCCATGTCTTTTTCGTGCACATTTCAAACGGGTGGACTGGTAACGAAGCCGCAAAGCATGCTGGTAGATCGAGCAACACGTTAACTATGTAACGTTTCCAGAACCTCGGCAAGACGTCACCGTGATGACGTTTCACTTATGAGACCAGGTTGGCCGACACTGCTGCGTAATTACAGAAAAGTTGAATTGCGCCGAACCTATATATATCAAATAGTTGCTTATAGTTAAAGCATATTCACTGAAATTGTATTGCGTTACCTGAAAACAGTATCAAAGGTACATGATTAAAACGTTTATTTGAAATCTAGGGCTATATATATATATATATATATATATATATATATATATATATATAATTAGTTTTCAGATGTACTTGTCATTTCAGAGGAAAAATGCAGCTCGTTTATAGGACCAAAGGTGTGTTGCAGAGGCTAAAAGGTATAGATGTGATCAGAAATGCTGTATGAGTTAACCCCGCCCCCAGCCTTGCTCAGCACGGAGCCAGTACCAGATACCTTGCGAGGCCAGAGTTTCATGGTTCCAACTCTGCTCGGCTTGACAGAATGACCCGTGTGAAACTAGCCGTACTGTGAGGGCTCGGCTCGGGCGTGCAAGTGTGAAGAGGTTATTAGCGTTGTGTTTTACTCCACTAGAGGGCAACAGCAGTTACTTTGGGTTCGTTTCAATTGAGACGGATTTGAATCCGCAGCTGGGGACTATCTGGAGCGGCTTGGTTCCTTGCAATTGGTATTAACTTGCGTACTGGTTTAGTGCCGTCCTGCTGCTTTAGTGCGTCCGACGCTGCTTCCAGTTCACTGCAATTCATCCTCACTCTTCAGTCCTGATTCAGCTTCACCGCTCTGTGTTTGATTGTGTGTTTCTGGTCGTATCAATTTATTTAATACTGAACACAAGTCTGATCTAAGCTATAGAGATTGAGAATCACAATAGTGGTGTGGAGTGATCTCTATTTCTGTCGTTGCATGTAGAGACCTTTCAGATTCATGCTTTAGTTTCAAGGAGCTCTACATGATGCTGGCAGGCAGAACTGTTTAAACAAATCTAATGTGGGGGTTTACATGGGAATGGAAGTTTACACACTTTATATTCATGTTTATTGCATCTCTTGCCTGGTTAGTTCTGTGGGTGCTTACAAGCAACAATAAGTATACATGCAAATCTTTCATAGTACTAAAAATAAACTTCATTATAAAATCTCTCAACCTTTTCAACAATAACCTTTGTCTTGTGTGAAAGAAATGCTGTCATTTTCTAAGCAGTATTCCTGAGGATCTTATGCTTGAGTGGTTACATGTGTGGGTGCTTTTTATACATATTTTTTATATTTCTCTGTTTAAAACTGTCTTTGTTTCTGTGATTTTGGTCCATCTCTCCTTCCTCCTTGTTATAGATAATCTCCTTCATCTCACTCAGCGCAGCACATTTGTGAACATGGTAATGAATGGAGTCTGGAGTTGGTAACGCAAGTTCATAGAATCTAAGAAAGCAATTGTAACAGATTTATTTCTTTTCAGGAAATCTTTTCAGAAAACAAAACTGGATTATCCTTGTGAAAGAGAAGAATTAAAGATGGAGCCTGTCCATATTAAAGAGGAGGGTCCTGCACTGGAATCAGTCCATATTAAAGAGGAGAGTCCTGCACTAGAATCAGTCCATATTAAAGAGGAGAGTCCTGCACTGGAATCAGTCCATATTAAAGAGGAGAGTCCTGTACTAGAATCAGTCCATATTAAAGAGGAGAGTCCTGCACTAGAATCAGTCCATATTAAAGAGGAGAGTTCTGCACTAGAATCAATCCATATTAAAGAGGAGAGTCCTGTACTAGAATCAGTCCATATTAAAGAGGAGAGTCCTGTACTAGAATCAGTCCATATTAAAGAGGAGAGTCCTGTACTAGAATCAGTCCATATTAAAGAGGAGAGTCCTGCACTAGAATCAGTCCATATTAAAGAGGAGAGTCCTGTACTAGAATCAGTCCATATTAAAGAGGAGAGTCCTGCACTAGAATCAGTCCATATTAAAGAGGAGAGTCCTGTACTGGAATCAGTCCATATTAAAGAGGAGAGTCCTGTATTAGAATCAGTCCATATTAAAGAGGAGAGTCCTGAACTAGAATCAGTCCATATTAAAAGGGTTATTCTCAATTCTAAACCCTTAAGCAGCTTGCAGGGCTTTCTTCACTGTACTGGATGTGGGGAGAGTTTTAATCCTGAAGGAAACCTTGAAACATCTCCTGGAAAGACTCTGCGTCGCTGTGCTGGATGTGTGAAGACTTTCAGGGAGTCAGGAATCCTGAACGGACAGCAGCAAACAGGCACTGGAAAGACTCCATATAACTGTCATGAATGTGGGGCGGATTTCAGACACCACAGCACCGTGAAACACCACCTGCGAGTTCTGAAGGTACAGCTGGGTTATCCTTGTGAAAGGCAGGATTCAGAGATAGAGCCTGTCCACATTAAAGAGGAGCTTCCTGAACTAGACCCTGTCCATGTTGAAGAGGAGGGTAACCATTTTAAAACAAGCAGCTTGCAGGAGACTCTGTCCTGTACAGAATGTGGAAAGAGTTTCAGTCAGTTACAAAATCTGAGACGTCACCAGCGATTCCACACTGGAGAGAAACGACATGTCTGTGCTGACTGTAGGAAGAGTTTCAGTCGTTCAGACCATTTGAAAACACACCAGAGAATTCACACAGGAGGTAAACCATATGTCTGTGCTGACTGTGGGAAAAGTTTCAGTCAGTCAAGCCATTTGAAAACACACCAGAGAATTCACACAGGAGATAAACCGTATCTGTGTAGTAAATGTGGGAAGAGTTTCAGATGGTTACAAAACTTGAAATTTCACCAACGACTCCATACTGGAGAGAAACCATATGTCTGTGTTTACTGTGGGAAGAGTTTCACGATGTCTGGCCATTTGAAAACACATCAGAGAATTCACACAGGAGAGAATCTGTATCTCTGTGCTGACTGTGGGAAAAGTTTCAGTCAGTCCAGCCATTTGAAAAGTCACCAGAGAATTCACACAGGAGAGCAACCGTATCTGTGTAGTAAATGTGGGAAGAGTTTCAGACAGTTACAAAACTTGAAATTTCACCAACGACTCCATACTGGAGAGAAACCATATGTCTGTGTTTACTGTGGGAAGAGTTTCAGTCAGTCAGGCAACTTGAAAATCCACGAGCGATTCCACACAGGAAAGAATCCTTATCAGTGCACTCACTGTGGGAAGTCTTTCAATGCTTCCGGTTCTCTTAAAAGACACAAATGCAAGTTGTGAAAGTTTAGGCAGAATGTGAGTGTGTGTTCATTCACCCATATTCAGAAATTCCAGTCTTTTTAAACAGCAGCTTAATATAAAAACTGTGAGAACTCTGGTGAATGTCTACAGATGATACAGATTTATCAATATTAAACACAGTGCTCTGAAGCCGTTACATTATAAAGTACATTCTTAGCATGCAATCCGTTGAATATACAGACACCTCGGAGCGTTGTGTGATACGAGGCAAAGCCGAGTGCCTCCAACCCCTGAGAAGTCTGTATATTCAACGTATACGCCGTGGGAGAAAGTCATAGTTGTAATTGAATGTACTTTATAAAATGACATTTCAAATCTTAAACTATGAGCTTAAGATGCTGTGATGCAAGCCAGAAGTAAAAACATTGAATACAGAGTAACACTTTGTGAGATTAAAAATACAAGCGATTCTACTCTGAACAACTGAAAGAAGATAAGACTTTAACTGAACTGATGCTATTGTGTGCATTTGAAAACAATGTGAACGTCTGAACCATTTAAACATTGATTGAGTTTATCTACAAGTTCTGTAGCAACTCTAGATTACAACTTCCTACTAAATGCAATTGAAGCTGCTTCCAAACTGAACTTTTACGTAAACATACAGAAGTCAGCTTGCGTTTGAAAGTATTTATTTCAATGTTTTATTACTGCTATACTTAAAATTCTGATACCATGATTTCTAATTAATTACTTTTGTGAGCCTTAATAAAATTAATCGTTTTTATGGGTTGAGTTTCTTTTTGCCTGTTATGAGTACTAAAGTAAGCATTTATGATTGATGTGAGATCCTGAAACCTGTACACTTTTAATGTTAGTTTATTGACTTAGTTACTTGACTGGTAAACCTCTCTTGATATTGAAACTGAAAAACATATTTTTCTATTCTGTTCATAGTTCTTTTGATATAGTTCAAAAATCGAATAATGGAATTCTAAATATAATTCTATAAGAAATATGAAATTTTAAAGGACTAAAACTCTATTTTTATATAAAAATATTAATCACATAACGGAGGCATAGTCCTGTATATTAAGACATTAACAACTAATATGTTTGTATATTACCAACATAGCAGGGGGTGGCCTAGGATATTGAGGTATTAATGATAAATATTATATCTTCATAAATATGCACAACAGCAGGCACCCTGAAGGACCATATTGCATTTATAATCCAGGTCAAACCGTGGAATTGAAAAAAAGCCAAAATACTTTTTAGGGCAAAAAATGTTTTTCTTTTATTAAATATCCTTACGCCAATAAAGGGACCGAAAAAGTAGTCCCGTTTATAACTTTGAACTTTGAAATCCTGTACAGTTTGACACTGCTATATAATCCCTTCTTCTTGGTGTCTGTGTTAGTTTACTACATTCTTCCAAAGCCAGTAATTTAAGCAATGTTCTGCCTGCCTGGAACTAGAATGGAGAATGTAAACTAACTGGAAAGTCATCAATCTAGTTTCTGATGAACTAGTTCTGCACAGAAAGCTGAACTCTGGTAGAATGTAGCAAACATTCACTCAGGAATAATATTGTAGTTTCTGTAGAAGCTCTTATGCAATTGTAGATTCAGTGGTTTCCCACGATTGATTAGACTGAAGCAAAAATACTGTTAAACTGAAGTCTAGTGGAACAATGTATTAAACATGCAGCCATGCAATCGTATTGACTGTGAAACTGCACACAGATTTGTTACTCCGGCGCTGTGTCGTTTTCCTGCAGCCAGTACTTGCGTGGAGTCCTGGCGCCATCTACTGGGAGACGTGAGAATAGTAGGGAGAGGTTTGTCATTCATTTCAATGGGAGAGAGATTATTAAGACTCCAAACGGTATCTGGAAAGTTAATACTCGAATTTAAATGAATATATTAACTCATGTGTTTGTATTATACATGACAGTGATACAAGGTATTATTAGCCATTTGTAACTTAACAAATAAACCGGCTATTATATACATGTTATTGACTGACAGATCAACTGATAACCTTTATCCATTTATCCATTTCAAAAATAATTAATAAAGATATTATCTGTGTGCTTGTTTAAAATACATAAATGAATCTCATGTTTTCATATACATCACCACAGACATTATTATTATTATTATTATTATTATTATTATTATTATTATTATTATTATTATTATTATTATTATTATTAATACACTGAACGGTACCCTTGTGTAAAAATGCGACTGTTTAGGTAAACTGACACAGAACTACAGCTCCCATCATGCCTCCCACCCCCCCCTTCGCCTCGAGGAACCGAGTCCCAGCGCGTCCAATCACCGGAGGGCTCCTCGGTTCAGAATGACCCCGCAGCCAATGGCAGGCGAGAGAGGGGGCGGGTTTGTTTTCGCTTCGGTCCCTCACAATATTTTTCCCTGAAGGAGAGAGAGGAGGCCGGAGCGGCTGAATTAACGAGTAAGATTTTAAATATAAATTCATTTTATTACATTTGTTAACCGGTACAGACATGTATATATGATTAGTTGCGCTGAAAACAATTTGTTTCGTGTAATAATATTTTAAGAAAGCGGGTCATTTTTTCCGTGTTTCTAAAATAATAATTGTATATAAACACACACGCAGGCCCACCGAGAGGACTGGGAAGCAACACAATTTAAAAAAACAATTCAGGTAATTTAATACCTAACATTTCAACATGTTTTTAAAACAAGGCTAATGTACGCGCTGTCCAAATACCAGGCATTCATTAGAATACCTGTAGTATTTTGTATTTAATCATATCCTGATGTAACTATCACTATTTAATCATATCCTGATGTAACTATCACTATTATCTGCTGTATTATTGAATTGTGGTTTGTCACACTTGTACTTTGCTTGAACAAAAGTTATTGTATTTCTTGCTCTTATTGTATTACTTGTATTGTAACACTTAATGTATTTGCTTACGATTGTAAGTCGCCCTGGATAAGGGCGTCTGCTAAGAAATAAATAATAATAATAATAATAATAATAATAATAATAATAATAATATATAGAGAGAAACGCTGCTTGTGTGTTTATGACTCGCACTGTCAGCACACGCCTCAGTCCTGCTCTATGAAAGCATTTCCCACTAGTTTTTATTTGGAAGTGTGGATTTGTTGAAGTTGCTCTGTCAGTCTTCATGTTATTTCTCAGCTCTGTACTGTAGTGAAGCTTGGACCCTGGAAAGGGGGGGGGGGGGGGGGGGGGCGCTGTGTATTATTGTGACTTATTTGGGTTGAATTGAAGCAAGTCCTGTTTTTACTGGAATGTTTAATTTATTCTCATTTTGTGAACGTGAAGCTGACTGCACGTTTATTTTATGAGTGTGTTGTTGGCGTCACCTGGGCAACGGAACTGCATAAAACATGACTTGTTTACAACACTGTCTCTCTTGGACAAGGCATGGTTGTTTATAGAAAATATTCATGAATAGGGTTACATGCATCTGAGGCTGTGTGGTCCAGTGGTTAAAGAATCAGGCTTGTAACCAGGAAGTCCCCGGTTCAAATCCCACCTCAGCCACTGACTCATTGTGTGACCCTGAGCAAGTCACTTAACCTCCTTGTACTCCGTCTTTCAGGTGAGGCGTAGTTGTAAGTGACTCTGCAGCTGATGCATAGTTCACACACCCTAGTCTCTGTAAATCGCCTTGGATAAAGGCGTCTGTTAATTAAACAAATAATCTAATCTAATCTGATGCTTGAAGGTCATTAAAATCACACAATCGTCTCATTTGTTTGTGCAAGTGTTTGTAATAACACTGGTAAAGCACTTTTGTTCAAACAGGCCTAAGATTCACAACCTGTTTTGCTTCTGTTACCTGTTTATTCTTTAAAATTAATTTATTTAAATATAAATTCCAAATCAGGGCTGTTTACTCTTTTGGAGCCAATGGTTCCTCGACCAAACCCAATTGCTGGAGCCACTTCAGGAGCAAGCTGGTTGCACTCCATTTAATTTTGAATTTCCTAAATGTTTAGTTCATTTTTCTCAGCAGTACACTTCCTAATTACAGTCCCAAGTATTTCATAATAGTAATCACCATGTAACAAATGTAACAAATCTATTATATTATATATGGGCAGCAGTGTGGAGTAGTGGTTAGGGCTCTGGACTCTTGACCGGAGGGTCGTGGGTTCAATCCCAGGTGGGGGACACTGCTGCTGTACCCTTGAGCAAGGTACTTTACCTAGATTGCTCCAGTAAAAACCCAACTGTATAAATGGGTAATTGTATGTAAAAATAATGTGATATCTGTATAATGTGAAATAATGTATGATGTGATATCTATATAATGTGAAATAATGTATAATGTGATATCTTGTAACAATTGTAAGTCGCCCTGGATAAGGGCGTCTGCTAAGAAATAAATAATAATAATAATAATAATATCTGGGATAGCTTCGGCTGCCAAAGAAGATGCAACAGACTAAATATATCTGTTCGTGGGACACAAAACTATTTAGGCACCCAACGATTTGGCTGGCGAAAGATAACGTTGGTTTATTGGAGTTCACAAAGATAACTTTTTTCGGCTTGATACCATTTTCACTTCCATTTTTGTTTAATTATTGAGTTTTTTGCTACATTACAGACCTTCATTAAAAGAATTCCTTATTTTAAGTTTCTTAAGTTTTCCACGCATTTTGTTAACAACACGAGTGCAGCACACAGACCTTGAGTGTGCTTGTTCTTAGTTTCCTGAACGCAGCGTTTCATTTTAATCCATGTTTGTACACAGCAGTACTCTCACGCGTCGGGTCCCCCTCACAGCTCTCGCATGAATCTGGGGTTCCTGTGTTCCGCTGGTGTTCATACAGCACCTCTCTGCTCTGACAAGCATCTGTATTTGATGAAATTGTTATTATTAATAGTTTATTTGTTATTTTGTCCTTCTTGCGCTTCATTTTATTCAAACATGTGATAGGCGTTTTTTCCCCCTTACAGGAGAACGTCACTTCGCATTCATAAATATTGACACATCCTTCTAAAGGGAGAGGCGGCAGTTTTGTGTTACAGACATCAAGGCGCCTAAACCCCAAAAAACGGATTCCACAGTTGTTTTCGCAGATATCCTGCTGACAATACCTGAAGTGAGTTTCTTATTCTTTTACTCTTCAGTCCTGATTCAGCTTCACCGCTCTGTGTTTGATTGTGTGTTTCTGGTCGTATCAGTTTAATTAATACTGAACACAAGTCTGATCTAAGTTATAGAGATTGAGAATCACAATGGTGGTGTGGAGTGATCTCTATTTCTGTCGTTGCATGTAGAGACCTTTCAGATTCATGCTTTAGTTTCAAGGAGCTCTACATGATGCTGACAGGCAGAACTGTTTAAACAAATCTAATGTGGGGGTTTACATGGGAATGGAAGTTTACACACTTTATATTCATGTTTATTGCATCTCTTGCCTGGTTAGTTCTGTGGGTGCTTACAAGCACCAATAGGTATACATGCAAATCTTTCAGAGCACTAAAAAGAAACTTCATTATCAAATCTGTCAAGCTTTTAACAATAACCTTTGTCTTGTGTGAAAGAAATGCTGTCATTTCCTAAGCAGTATTCCTGAGGATCTTATGCTTGAGTGGTTACATGTGTGGGTGCTTTTTATACATGTTTGAATATTTCTCTGTTTAGAACTGTCTTTGTTTCTGTGATTTTGGTCCATCTCTCCTTCCTCCTTGTTATAGAAAATCTCCTTCCTCTCACTCAGTACAGCACATTTCTGAACAGGGTAATGAATGGAGTCTGGAATTGATAAGGCAAGTTCATAGAACCTAAGAAAAGGCTTAACAGATTGTATTTTTTTTTTCTTATTAGGAAATTTGTTCAGAAGACAAAACTGGATTATCCTTGTGAAAGAGAAGATTCATCGATGGAGCCTGTCCATATTAAAGAGGAGAGTCCTGTACTAGAATCAGTCCATATTAAAAGGGTTATTCTCAATTCTAAACCCTTAAGCAGCTTGCAGGGCTCTCTTCCCTGTCCGGGATGTGGGGAGAGTTTTAATCCTGAAGGAAACCTTGAAACATCTCCTGGAAAGACTCTGCATCGCTGTGCTGGATGTGTGAAGACTTTCAGGGAGTCAGGAATCCTGAACGGACAGCAGCAAACAAGCACTGGAAAGACTCCATATAACTGTCATGAATGCGGGGCAGATTTCAGACACCACAGCACCGTGAAACACCACCTGCGAGTTCTGAAGGTACAGCTGGGTTATCCTTGTGAAAGGCAGGATTCAGAGATGGAGCCTGTCCATATTAAAGAGGAGCTTCCTGACCTAGACCCTGTCCATGTTGAAGAGGAGGGTAACCATTTTAAAACAAGCAGCTTGCAGGGCTCTCTGTCCTGTACAGAATGTGGAGAGAGTTTCAGTCAGTCACAAAACCTGAAACTTCACCAGCAAATCCACACTGGAGAGAAACAACATGTCTGTGCTGATTGTGGGAAGAGTTTTAGACATTTACAAAATCTGAAACGTCACCAGCGAATCCACACTGGAGAGAAACCATATCTCTGTGTTGACTGTGGGAAGAGTTTCAAACATTTACATAACCTGAAACTTCACCAGCGAATCCACACTGGAGAGAAACCACATGTCTGTGCTGATTGTGGGAAGAGTTTCAGACAGTCAAACAACTTAAAAATCCACCAGCAGATCCACACAGGTGTGAAACCACATGTCTGTGGTGACTGTGGGAAGAGTTTCAATCGTGTAGACTATTTGAAAGCGCACCAGCGAATCCACACTGGAGAGAAACAAAATGTCTGTGCTGAGTGTGGGAAGAGTTTCAGTCAGTTACAAAACCTGCAACTTCACCAGCGAATCCACACTGGAGAGAAACCAAATGTCTGTGCTGACTGTGGGAAGAGTTTCAATCAGTCAGGCAACTTGAAAAGACACCAGCGAATTCACACTGGAGAGAAGCCACATTCATGTAATAAATGTGGGAAAAGTTTCAGTCAGTTAGCAAATCTGAAAGACCACCAATTAATTCACACAGGAGAGAAGCCACATCACTGTAACGACTGTGGGAAGAGTTTCAGACACTTAACAAACCTGAACGTCCACCAGCGAACCCACACAGGAGAGAAACCAATTGTCTGTGCGGACTGTGGGAAGAGTTTCAGACAGTCAGGTGAGTTCAAACTTCACCAGCGAATCCACACTGGAGAGAAACCACATACCTGTAATGAATGTGGAAAGAGTTTCAGTCAGTCAAGCAACTTGAAAATGCACCAGCGATTTCACACAGGAGAAAAACCATATAACTGTAATAACTGTGTTAAGAGTTTCACCCGGATAGACCAATTTAAAATGCACCAGCGAAGTCACACAGGAGAGAAACCTTATCACTGTTCTCACTGTGGGAAGTGTTTTACTGCTTCCAGTTCTCTTAAAAGACACAAATGCAAGTTGTGAAAGTTTAGGCAGAATGTGAGTGTGTGTTCATTCACCCGCACTCAGAAATTCCAGTCCTTAAACAGCAGCTTAATATAACAACTGTGAGAACTGATTAATGTAAACAGATGATACAGATGTATTGATATTAAACACACTGTTCTGAAATTGTTGTATTAAGTACATCCCTCGAAGTCTTGTAGCATTCATGCAATTGAATTCTCTTTCACTAGGTTTAAAACACACCCTGTTGTCTTTCCAACGCATATCTGTTTAACTCTTCCTATACATAATAAACTGCATTGGAATGAGAATAACAAGCTATTTTAATCAGTAAGAAGGGTTTCTGTTAGCATGATTAGTAAGCTGTGTGTTAATCGTGTTCAGATGAACTTCAAGAGTGAGAGAAATAATCTGAGTAAACCCGATCTGTGTGACACTGAATTCATTTCATGAAGTGTCTGAAGAGACACGAAGACTCTGCCAGTGTATTTTGTGAGGGACACCCATTACAAAACACTGGCCTTGTTTTATTATTAAGTTTCTTTTTAGTTCTATTGTAACATTATGCTTGAGTTTTTAAAAGTTGTATTTAACTTCCAGTGACACATAAACCCAAAATCTGAAAGAGAAGGAGTTGCTTCAGTAAATATCAGTGCATCACATCTGTGTCAAAGAACAGGAAAGCATCTGAACAATAGCGTTCAATGTAGAATGGAATGTGGGGATTTGGAACTAATAAATGGTAAACGTTGTTCAGATTTGAAACATGGTCTGGTCTCATCCTTATAGCGTAACAAAGCAGTTAATTCCATGTTTACCTGAATCCACAAACCTTACAGGCTGCAGAGTTAACCTGTAGTGTAAAGAGACAGGGCGGTACACCTGCCATACACACAGCATGCAAATACACACAATACAGGACTGTGCAAAAGAGCTGGCCAAAACATTAGGAATACCTGCCATACACACAGCATGCAAATACACACAATACAGCACTGTGCAAAAAAGCTGGCCAAAACATTAGGAACACCTGCCATACACACAGCATGCAAATACACACAATACAGCACTGTGCAAAAGAGCTGGCCAAAACATTAGGAACACCTGCCATACACACACAGCATGCAAATACACACAATACAGAACTGTGCAAAAGAGCTGGCCAAAACATTAGGAACACCTGCCATACACACACACAGCATGCAAATACACACAATACAGCACTGTGCAAAAGAGCTGGCCAAAACATTAGGAACACCTGCCATACACACACACAGCATGCAAATACACACAATACAGCACTGTGCAAAAGAGCTGGCCAAAACATTAGGAACATCTGCCATACACACACAGCGTGCAAATACTTTCATTCTCAGCAGCCTGTGCGTCTCACTGGTCCCGTGTCACGTTTGGGATGTTGCTGGTGTGCATAGTTGCGTGGAGCCCTGGCGCCATCTACTGGGAGACGAGAGAATAGCAGGGAGAGGTTTGCCATTCATTTCAAAAGGAGAGAGATTGAGATTATTATTATTATTATTATTATTATTATTATTATTAGGGTGGCACGGTGGCGTAGTGGTTAGCGCTGCTGCCTCACATCGCCAGGGTCCTAGGTTTGAATCCGACCTAGGGTACTGTCCGTGTGGAGTTTGCATGTTCTCCCCGTGTTCACGTGGGTTTTCTCCGGGTACTCGAGTTTCCTCCCACAGTCCAAAGACATGCTGTCCAGGTTGATTGGTCACTCTAAATTGCCCTGTGAGTGAGTGTGTGTGTGTGGTGCCCTACGATGGACTGACGTCCCGTCCAAGGTGTAGTCTCGCCTTGCGCCCCGTGCATGCTGGGTTAGGCTCCGGCTCACGCGACCCTGTAAAGGAGTACGCGGTTAATGAGGATGGATGGATTATTGTTATTATTATTATTTATATAGTGAACGGTACGTGACTATAACAATGCGCCTGTTTTCTTGATTATACGGTAAACTGCCACAGAGCTGAGCAGAGCCCCAGCGCGTCCAATCACCGGGGGACTCCTCGTTCCAGAATGACCTCGCAGCCAATGGCAGGCGAGAGAGGGGGCGGGTTTGTTTTCACTTCGGTCTCACAATATTTTTCCCTGAAGGAGAGAGAGGAGGCTGGAGAGGCTGAATTAACGAGTAAGATTTTAAATATAAATGCATTCAATTCCATTTGTTAATCGATACAGACAGTTGATTAGTTTTGCTGAAAACAATTTTGCTTCATGTGAAAATATTTTAAGGGTCATTTTTTTAACGTGTACGAAAGTAATAATTGTATCTCACACACACACACACAGGCCCACTTAGAGGGGAGTCCGGGAACATTTCCGCGCCGCGCTGCTCCTCGAAAAACTAAAAAAACTAAACTTAAAAAATCAATTCCGGTCAATTAATATCAAACATTTAAACATTTTTAAAACGCGTAACCGCTCGAGCCCTCCGCGCTCCGTCCTTTTTGTTTCCGGTCCTCAGTCCTGCTCTAGGAAAGCATTTCCCACTAGTTTCTATTTGGAAGTGTGGATTTGTTTAAGTTGCTCTGTCAGTTTTCATGTTATTTCTCAGCTCTGTACTGCAGTGAAGCTTGGACCCTGGAAAGGAGGGTATTATTGTGATTTATTTGGGTTGAATTGGTCCTGTTTTTATTGAATAGGTATCCCAGCTACAGCACCGCTTAAAAGCGCTCGGTGAAGCTGCGTGATGACGTCATCACCAACGTGCTCTCACAGGTTAAGGGTTATACAGTGCTTGAAAATATTCTCAAATCGCATGTTGTTTTCTCATGCTGTTGTCTGTGCGAGTCGTGTAACAGCAGCGTGTGGGGGTGTGCCTGTGGTATGCGTGCAGACTGAAGTCGGGAAGGAGCTCTTTAAAGTGACTGTTAGATAGCTGGTTTCTATAGGGCCGGGTATCGGCAGTGTCTTCACGATACGATACGTATCACCACACAGAAACGAAGCATGAAACATTAAAATCACCTTTTTGTCTCGTTTGCTTGTGCACGTGTTTGCAGTAACACTGCTAAAGCTGTTTTGGTCAAATAAGCTTCACAACCTGTTTTGCTTTTGTTTCCTGTTTATTTATTTTTTTAAATACTTATGCTGTCATATTCAACTGCTTAAAATACAACAACTTGCTCAGTAACTTCATGTCTGTACTCACTTGTTTGTTGCCTCATTCTGCTGAATGGTTAACCTATGGAGCTGATGACTGCGTTAATTTAGCATGTTTCTATTTGAGGTATTTTGCAAGTGTTGTGTATTGAATTGAACCCAGTTGTAATATGGAAACAGCATGCTGCAGCTCCCATGCTCAGTGTTAGTGAAGTCCTGATCTGACAGCATGCTGCAGCTCCCATGCTCAGTGTTAGTGGAGTCCTGATCTGACAGCATGCTGCAGCTCCCATGCTCAGTGTTAGTGAAGTCCTGATCTGACAGCATGCTGCAGCTCCCATGCTCAGTGTGAGTGGAGTCCTGATCTGACAGCATGCTGCAGCTCTCGTGCTCAGTGTTAGTGGAGTCCTGATCTGACAGCATGCTGCAGCTCCCATGCTCAGTGTTAGTGGAGTCCTGATCTGACAGCATGCTGCAGCTCCCATGCTCAGTGTTAGTGAAGTCCTGATCTGACAGCATGCTGCAGCTCCCATGCTCAGTGTTAGTGGAGTCCTGATCTGACAGCATGCTGCAGCTCCCATGCTCAGTGTTAATGGAGTCCTGATCTGACAGCATGCTGCAGCTCCCATGCTCAGTGTTAGTGGAGTCCTGATCTGACAGCATGCTGCAGCTCCCATGCTCAGTGTTAATGGAGTCCTGATCTGACAGCATGTAACACACACACAGCTCTTTGGATTACATGGTACAGGTTTACATTGCAGTGAGTTTGTTCTGCTATTTACGATATTGAATACAAGCACACTGTCATATATTGGAGATCTTTTCATTAGCACAATCTGAGAGCTACATTTAGTGAATGTCAGTGTTGTTTTACTACAATCAAGTAAGCTGCAGTCCGTTTCAATTTCAGTTCCCTAAGTGTGTACCAGGGCTTCAATTTCACAGCGGGATCGCGCATTTTCCAAGTTGCTCCCGAATATCTTTCAGTGTGGGGAGAATCCCGCAGAGATATTTGAAGACACCAAGCTACTGTATTTTTCACCCAATTTAGAATGACCGAAACGCTACAACAGTCTCTAAAGAAGTGGGTGTCAGTGACGAAAGCACTATGAGCCGCATTCTGAGTAGTTCTGGTTAAAATAAATAAAAGTGGTGCTGGATATTTTAAGTGCCGCGAGACTTTATTCTCTCGTACATGATTCTCAGCCGCTGTCTTTAAGCATTATAGAAACTCCGTACAATGCAATAAGTAAACAGTTCTGAAAAAAACGACACAATATTAAGTCTGTCTAGGTGTTGTTTTGCAAGTGGTGACTTGAAGGTTACGCACATATAACTCGGGCACCGTAAAAGCCACCTACCTGGTTCATGTTTAAAAGTACAGATTCGGGGCTTTCCAAAGACGTATTCAGTGTTTGCATGCAGTACTCCTAGCCGAACAAATGCAATCAACTTGTGAGTATTTTAACCTCACTGAAAGTGGAACCAGTGAAGTTTTAATTAATACAGCGACTGCTGTTTTAAACACATTGTATATTACGAAGTGCCCCAGGTCTAACACATTGTTTATTATTATTATTATTATTAGTATTGTTACTGTGCTACATTTTTTTAATATAGCATAGTACATCCAATATGTTCTGTTAACAACAACTATAATAATAATAATAATAATAATAATAATAAATAATAATAATAATATTTTGCATGCATCATATGGTGTTTCTTGTTTGTTTGAATGGTTGCCTTTTTATTCAGTAGGTAAATCAGTTAAAGCCATTGTCGAGCTGTGCTACAGGATTTAACGTGGCTTCAGTTTTTTCTGGTTTAGGGCGCGTTTTGTGATAACTTGATCTACCCGCAGTAAGAGATGGATGGTATAAACTCCCACACAATAACCTTCTAAATGCCCCCCAATCACCAGTACAGTAATTAGGGGTGGGTTCGAGTCCTCTAAATAATTATAATTACTCAAGAACTCTAAATTATTATTATTATTATTATTATTTTTATTTATTTCTTAGCAGATGCCCTTATCCAGGGCGACTTACAATTGTTAAAAGATATCATATTATTTTTACATACAATTACCCATTTATACAGTTCGGGTTTTTTTACTGGAGCAATCTAGGTAAAGTACCTTGCTCAAAGGTTCAACAGCAGTGTCACCCACCGGGGATTGAACCCACGACCCTCCGGTCAAGAGTCCAGAGCCCTAACCACTACTCCACACTGCTGCCCTAAATATAATTTAATAAATCTCTTCATGAATGCAAGTTCAATATATTGTAGCAAGCCGCTCAGTTCAGACTTTTGTTTTGTGTCGTTTGTTTGTCTTGTTTCGTCTGGCCCTGTGCCTGTGTATTGTTCCGAGGAGGGACCATACCACTAGTTTCGGTAGTTGTGGGTGTGTCTGTATGTGAGCCACTGTTGGGAGCGAACCATGTAATCTAGAGACCTAGTATTCCTCTGTTCTCTTCTCTGTGTGTGGAATAGAGCGAGCGAGAAAGTGAGTGAATTTTTAGGCTAGAGATAGGTGGAAGGATGTATTGTTTTTGTGGTGTGGTCCTGACCTAAACACAGACCCTGTTTAATTAGTAAAGGAGTTTTGTTAGCCCCTGAATCCCGTCTCCGTCTCCTGCTTTGAGCCTCAAGATCAGGGGTGGTTACGATACTTAATTCGCGTATACCACATTAACGCTAGCCACGGAAGTCATTTTGACGGCTTGAGGTTTTCCAATTTTAATTACTCTGCGTGGTCTGAAAGTTAAGTGGTTGTCCATCAGTGCGTTATTGCAATGGAGTCTTGCCCCACAAACAAGACGAATTACACAAAGACAAACAAACAAAACACTCACGATACTGAAACAGTGGTTACGGGGTCTCTCACAGTCCTTCTCGGTTCATACACACAAAATCAATGCGAAGGAACAGATTACGATTCTCCGTCTCCTTTTATGACCACTTGGTAAACGAGCGCAACTTTCAGGCTGGCCGACTTCCCTTGAACCCTGGGAAAGAACTGTCAGACCAGCCCGTCCAAGGAACTCTGTTCTCGCTGCTCAGTGCCCCCACAGGTCAGGAGGGAGATTTACAACAAAGAATCATTGTATTTCTGTTGCAGCTTGTTAATTAAATCTACGTGAATGGCACATAGAGATCCAAACAGCTGAGTTTGCCCGAAATATACAGCGTGCTTAAACACTGAATAAGTTATTCCTTTGTTATTGAAATCAATGGGAATGGCAAACGCTATTTTTCCAATATAGCGGTGCTGACTGTACTAAAAAGATACTTCAGTATAGAAACTTTTCAACAGTAACCTTTGTCTTGTGTGAAAGAAATGCTGTCATTTTCTAAGCAGTATTCCTGAGGATCTTATGCTTGAGTGGTTACATGTGTGGGTGCTTTTTATACATGTTTGAATATTTCTCTGTTTAGAACTGTCTTTGTTTCTGTGATTTTGGTCCATCTCTCCTTCCTCCTTGTTATAGAAAATCTCCTTCATCTCACTCAGTGCAGCACATTTCTGAACATGGTAATGAATGGAGTCAGGAATTGATAAGGCAAGTTCATAGAATCTAAGAAAAGGCCTAACAGATTGTATTTTTTTTTTTTTTTTAGGAAATTTGTTCAGAAGACAAAACTGGATTATCCTTGTAAAGAGAAGATTCAACGATGGAGCCTGTCCATATTAAAGAGGAGAGTCCTGTACTAGAATCAGTCCATATTAAAGAGGAGAGTCCTGTACTAGTGCAGCAAACAGGCACTGGAAAGACTCCATATAACTGTCATGAATGCGGGGCAGATTTCAGACACCACAGCACCGTGAAACACCACCTGCCAGTTCTGAAGGTACAGCTGGGTTATCCTTGTGAAAGACAGGATTCAGAGATGGACCCTGTCCATGTGAAAGAGGAGCTTCCTGAACTAGATCCTGTCCATGTGAAAGAGGAGAGTCCTATACTAGAATCGATCCATATTAAAAGGGTTATTCTCAATTCTAAACCCTTAAGCAGCTTGCAGGGCTCTCTTCCCTGTCCTGGATGTGGGGAGAGTTTTAATCCTGAAGGAAACCTTGAAACATCTCCTGGAAAGACTCTGCATCGCTGTGCTGGATGTGTGAAGACTTTCAGGGAGTCAGGAATCCTGAACGGACAGCAGCAAACAGGCACTGGAAAGACTCCATATAACTGTCATGAATGCGGGGCAGATTTCAGACACCACAGCACCGTGAAACACCACCTGCCAGTTCTGAAGGTACAGCTGGGTTATCCTTGTGAAAGGCAGGATTCAGAGATGGAGACTGTCCACATTAAAGAGGAGCTTCCTGAACTAGATCCTGTCCATGTTAAACAGGAGACTCATGTACTAGAATCAGTCCATAGTAAACAGGAGAGTCCTGCACTAGAATCAGTCCATATTAAAAGGGTTATTCTCAATTCTAAACCCTTAAGCAGCTTGCAGGGCTCTCTTCCCTGTCCTGGATGTGGGGAGAGTTTTAATCCTGAAGGAAACCTTGAAACATCTTCTGGAAAGACTCTGCATCGCTGTGCTGGATGTGTGAAGACTTTCAGGGAGTCAGGAATCCTGAACGGACAGCAGCAAACAGGCACTGGAAAGACTCCATATAACTGTCATGAATGTGGGGCAGATTTCAGACACCACAGCAACATGAAACACCACCTGCGAGTTCTGAAGGTACAGCTGGGTTATCCTTGTGAAAGGCAGGATTCAGAGATGGAGCCTGTCCATATTAAAGAGGAGCTTCCTGAACTAGATCCTGTCCATGTTAAAGAGGAGACTCATGTACTAGAATCAGTCCATAGTAAACAGGAGAGTCCTGAACTAGAATCAGTCCATATTAAAGAGGAGAGTTCTGTACTAGAATCAGTCCATATTAAAAGGGTTATTCTCAATTCTAAACCCTTAAGCAGCTTGCAGGGCTCTCTTCCCTGTCCTGGATGTGGGGAGAGTTTTAATCCTGAAGGAAACCTTGAAACATCTTCTGGAAAGACTCTGCATCGCTGTGCTGGATGTGTGGAGACTTTCATGGAGTCAGGAATCCTGAACGGACAGCAGCAAACAGGCACTGGAAAGACTCCATATAACTGTCATGAATGTGGGGCAGATTTCAGACACCACAGCACCGTGAAACACCACCTGCGAGTTCTGAAGGTACAGCTGGGTTATCCTTGTGAAAGGCAGGATTCAGAGATGGAGACTGTCCACATTAAAGAGGAGCTTCCTGAACTAGACCCTGTCCACATTAAAGAGGAGCTTCCTGAACTAGACCCTGTCCGTGTTAAAGAGGAGGGTAACCATTTTAAAACAAGCAGCTTGCAGGACTCTCTGTCCTGTACAGAATCTAGAAAGCATTTCATTCAGTTACAAAACCTAAAACTTCACCACCGAATCCACACAGGAAAGAAACAATATGGCTGTGCTAACTGTGTGAAGAGATTCGATAGATTAAAGCATCTTATAGACCACCAGCAAATGCACATAGGAGAGAAACCACATGACTGTGGTGATTGTGGGAAGCGTTTCGGTGATCCATTCGACTTGAGAAGACACCGCAAAATTCACACTGGAGAGTATGTCTGTGCTGACTGTGGGAAGAGGTTCAATCGTATAGACTATATGAAACTTCACCAGCGAGTCCACACTGGAGAGAAACAAAATGTCTGTGCTGACTGTGGGAAGAGTTTCAGTAAGGCAAGCCAATTGAAAATACACCAGAGAATTCACATAGGAGAGAAACTGTATCTGTGTAGTATGTGTGGGAAAAGATTCAAACACTTACAAAGCCTGACACTTCACGAGCAAATCCACACTGGAGAGGAATACTATGACAGTGGTAACTGTGGGATGAGTTTCAGTCAGTCAGGCAACTTGAAAATGCACCAGCGTATCGACACTGGAGAGAAACCATATGTCTGTACTTACTGTGGGAAGAGTTTCTGTCAGTCAGGCAACTTGAAAATGCACCAGCGAATCCACACTGGAGAGAAACCATATGTCTGTACTTACTGTGGGAAGAGTTTCTGTCAGTCAGGCAACTTGAAAACTCACCAGCGAATCCACACTGGACAGAAACTATATGTCTGTAATTGCTGTGGGAAGAGTTTCAGGAGATTAGGAGATCTTAAAATCCACCAGATAATTCACACAAGCAAGAAACCACATGTCTGTGCTGACTGTGGGAAGAGTTTCAGGGGATTAGGAGAACTTGCAAGCCACCAGATAATTCACACAGGAGAGAAACGACATATCTGTGCTGACTGTGGGAAGAGTTTCAGGGGATTAGGAGAACTTGCAAGCCACCAGATAATTCACACAGGAGAGAAACGACATGTCTGTGCTTACTGTGGGAAGAGTTTCAGTTACAGAAGCAACTTGAAAATGCACCAGCGAATCCACACTGGAGAGAAACCATATGTCTGTGGCAATTGTGGGAAGAGTTTCAGTCAGTCAGGCAACTTGAAAATGCACCAACGACTCCACACTGGAGAAAAACCATATGTCTGTACTTACTGTGGGAAGAGTTTCTGTCAGTCAGGCAACTTGAAAATGCACCAATTAAGGAACACAGCAGAGAAACCTTATCACTGCATTCACTGTGGGAAGTCTTGTACGTCTTACTGTTCTCTTAAAAGACACAAATGCAAGTTGTGAAAGTTTAGGCAGAATGTGAGTGTGTGTTCATTCACCCGCACTCAGAAATTCTGGTCGTTTTAAACAGCAGCTTAATATATAAACTGTGAGAACTCTGGTGAATGTCTACAGGTGATACAGATTGATCAATATTAGTATTCTGAAGCCGTTAAATTATAAAGTACATTCCTAGTATGCAATAAGGCCCGACAGGGTGTCTGTATACATCGAATATACAGACGCCTCGGAGCGTTGTGTGATACGAGGTGAAGCCGAGTGCCTCCAACCCCTGAGAAGTCTGTATATTCAACCCATACGGTGTGGGAGAAATTCATAGTTGTAATTGAATGTACTTTGTAAAAATGACATTTCAAATCTTAAACTATGAGGCTTAAGATGCTGTGATGTTAATTAAGTGTGTCTTCCCCCACCCTTCTCCCATAACATTCAAGATCTACTTCAAAGGACTGGATATTAATAACAGAGGGTCGTAAAGATTTAAATTGGTTTTAGTTTAGATTACCTGCCAGTTTGGTCTAAACAAACATAGCTGATTCTTATCTGTTAATTAAGAAAGTCTGTCTGGAAGCCAGGATACAACTTCCTTCCTATAAAGGGTTAAGAAGTGCGACACCTGGTGGTTACGAGGTGCCATGACTTTCAACCCATGAAATCAATTGTTACCATGAAACATTGAATGTTTAAGAGAATAGAAATTCCTAATGTCCTTATTCAAAAAAGTGAATTGAAAAACAAACCTTTACAAGGGTATAATATTAACTTGTGTAACAATCTCAGGGTTTTAGATTTACTAATAAGTATCAGATTGAAACGTAACAGATAGCAATAACTTCACTGATTTAAGTTGGTTTTAGAATCATTTTAATAACAGATCTTGCAGACGCAATTTTAAGCGTTGTTTAAGTATGTTTTCCCAATAACACTCAAATGTTTATTGTGTTTTAATGAAGTTTCAACTGAAGATAATTCTTACATTATTTTACTTGAATTATTGTGTAACATGCTTAATATGCTTGTAACGGTAATTTAGTTCGGAGAATGAAACTGACATTTTTATTTTTCTATGATCAGTATAATTTTGTTCTATAAATGTTTTAAAGTCTCTCTCTCTCTCTCTCTCTCTCTCTCTCTCTCTCTCGGGAAGTAATGTTAAAACTTTACAATGCATTAGTAAGACCTCATCTAGAATATTGTGTTCAGTTCTGGTCACCTTGTTACAAAAAGGATATTGCTGCTCTAGAAAGAGTGCAAAGAAGAGCAACCAGAATTATCCCGGGTTTAAAAGGCATGTTGTATGCAGACAGGCTGAAAGAATTGAATCTATTCAGCCTTGAACAAAGAGGACTACGCGGTGATCTGATTCAAGCATTCAAAATCCTAAAAGGTATAGCAAATGTCGACCCAGGGGGCTTTTCCAACCTGAGACAGCGTGCTTATGACAATATGTGTTTCCATGTTTCATTCCTGCTATACTTATAATTCTGGTACCGTGATTTCCAATTTCTGTATTCTTATTACTTTTGTTAGCCTTATTAAAGTTTATTTTTGCCTGTTATGCGTACTAAAGTAAGCATTTATGATTGATTTGAGATCCTTAAACCTGTGTTTGTGTGTATCTGTGTGTATATATATATATATATATATATATAATGAAATTTGTGAAGGACTAAAACCCTATTTTTATATTTAAATATGAATCACGTAATGGAGGTCTCGTCCTGTCTAATAAGACATTAATATTAACTAATATGTTTGTATATTACTAACATAGCAGGGGGTGGCCTAGGATATTGAGGTATTAATGATAAATATTATATCTTCACAAATATCCACCCATTTAATCGTATTTAATCGTATTGACTGTGAAACTGCACACAGATTTGTTACTCCGGCGCTGTGTCGTTTTCCTGCAGCCAGTACTTGCGTGGAGGCCTGGCGCCATCTACTGGGAGACGTGAGAGTAGCAGGGAGAGGTTTGTCATTCATTTCAATGGGAGAGAGATTATTAAGTCTCCAAACGGTATCTGGAAAGATAATACGCCAGTTTAAATGAGTGTACACATGTGTTTAAGTGTCTTATACATAAATTATGAAAGGTATTATTAGCAATTTGTAACTTTATAAATGAGCCGGCATTTCCTTCTCATTTTATAAACTGACAGATCAGCTGGTAACTTTTATCAATTTTCTATATAATCAATACAACGATAATCTCCTATTTTCATATACATCACCACATATTATTATTATTATTATTATTAACAATAATAATAATAATAATAATAATAATAATAATAATACACTGAACGTTACCCTAGTATAATTATGCGCCTGTTGTCTTGATTATACGGTAACTGCTGCAGAGCTGATTCCCTATTGCAAGTAGAGCGCCAGCGCGTCCAATCACCGGAGGACTCCTCAGTTCAGCATGGCCTCGCAGCCAATGGCAGGCGAGAGAGGGGGCGGGTTTGTTTTCGCTTCGGTCTCTCACGATATTTTTCCCTGAAGGAGAGAGAGGAGGCCTGAGCGGCTGAATTAACGAGTAAGTTTTTAAGTATAAATTCATTGTATTCCATTTGTTAACCGGTACCGACATTTATATTTGATTAGTCGCGCTGAAAACAATTTGTTTCGTGTAATAATATTTTAAGAAAGGGTCATTTTATTTTCCGTGTACGAAAGTAATAATTGTATCTCACACACACACAGGCCCACTTAGAGGGGAGTCCGGGGACATTTCAGCGCCGCGCTGCTCCTCGAAAAACTAAAAAAACAAAACTTAAAAAAAACATTTCCGGTCAATTAATATCAAACATTTAAACATTTTTAAAAACGCGTAACCGCTCGAGCCCTCCGCGCCGCGCGGGAGCGTTTGCGTTCGCGCGCGCCGCCCCCACGTAAACAAACAAGCCGTCCTTGTTGTTTCCGGTGTGAGGCTGCGCTCCGCTCCGCTGCAGACTCGACAGTCCTGAACACTGAACCGATGCGCTTCTGTGCGAGGCTAATGTACGCGCTGTGCAAATACCAGCCATGCATTAGAAACATACAGAGAGAAACGCTGCCTGTGTGTTTATGACTCGCACTGTCAGCACACGCCTCAGTCCTGCTCTAGGAAAGCATTTCCCACTAGTTTCTATTTGGAAGTGTGGATTTGTTGAATAAGTTGCTCTGTCAGTTTTCATGTTATTTCTCAGCTCTGTACTGTAGTGAAGCTTGGACCCTGGAAAGGAGGGGGAGCGCTGTGTATTACTGTGACTTATTTGGGCAGAATTGAAGCAATTCCTGTTTTTACTGGACTGTTTAGTTTGTTTGCATTTTGTGAAAAGCTGCGTGCACTTTTATTTCATGCGTGGAGATTAACCGGACGCTGCGAGACAGAACGGGATTTCAAACTTGCCCCTAAATTGAAATAAATGAAGGTGTAAATGAACCATCCTTAGCTACAATTAAGAATGGTGCTTAAATACCCGCATGCGCGTCAAATAATTGTATTATACTAAGAATGAATTGCAGCCAGTCGCTATTTTTTTCTGTTTGTTAAAATTCAATCGCCCATATTATTCTGCAAATACAATCGCATCATCATCTCGTTGCTCTATCGATAGATTAGCTATTTGTTCATTAAAATCTGATCAGAAGCAGCTGATCAGTGTGAATTGTTTGCTGCGCCCAAGCAATTCCACCACAGCAGGATTAATCTCAGCAAAGATGGAGCTCATTTATACGTGAATTACTTTCAATTTAGGGGGAATTTGAAATCCCGGTCTGTCTGAAAGCGTCCGGTTAATCTGGAGCCATATGGTAACCCTAGTGTACTTTTATTTTATGTGTGTGTTGTTTGTTGACTTCACCTGGTCAACGGAACTGTTAAAATAAATACATAAATATTAATTTAACGGTTAAAACTAAGTTTGTATGCATGTATAAAAGTTTGACTTGTTTACAACAGTGTTTTGGACAAGGGCTGGTTGTTTGTGCAGAACACATTCATGAATAGGGTTACATGCATTTCATGCTTGTAGGTCTTTCACCATTGAGGCTTATGTGCTTTTAAAAAAGTCAAGTTGTGTAAAATATAATGATAATTAAAGACAGACCAGCAAAGAAAATACAAACTGACCAGGGTCGACTCTCACTACTGCGACAGCACCTTCAAATATGTACAGAGTCCGGTACATAACCCAAACCAACCAGCACCTTCAAATATGCAGAGTCCAGTACATAACCGAAACCAACCAGCACCTTCAAATATGCACAGAGTCCAGTACATAACCCAAACCAACCAGCACCTTCAAATATGCACAGAGTCCAGTACATAACCCAAACCAACCAGCACCTTCAAATATGTACAGAGTCCGGTACATAACCCAAACCAACCAGCACCTTCAAATATGCAGAGTCCAGTACATAACCGAAACCAACCAGCACCTTCAAATATGCACAGAGTCCAGTACATAACCCAAACCAACCAGCACCTTCAAATATGCACAGAGTCCAGTACATAACCCAAACCAACCAGCACCTTCAAATATGCACAGAGTCCAGTACATAAACCAAACCAACCAGCACCTTCAAATATGAACAGAGTCCAGTACATAACCCAAACCAACCAGCACCTTCAAATATGCACAGAGTCCAGTACATAACCCAAACCAACCAGCACCTTCAAATATGAACAGAGTCTAGTACATAACCCAAACCAACCAGCACCTTCAAATATGCACAGAGTCCAGTACATAAACCAAACCAACCAGCACCTTCAAATATGAACAGAGTCCAGTACATAACCCAAACCAACCAGCACCTTCAAATATGCACAGAGTCCAGTACATAACCCAAACCAACCAGCACCTTCAAATATGAACAGAGTCTAGTACATAACCCAAACCAACCAGCACCTTCAAATATGCACAGAGTCCAGTACATAACCCAAACCAACCAGCACCTTCAAATATGTACAGAGTCCAGTACATAACCCAAACCAACCAGCACCTTCAAATATGCACAGAGTCCAGTACATAACCCAAACCAACCAGCACCTTCAAATATGCACAGAGTCCAGTACATAACCCAAACCAACCAGCACCTTCAAATATGTACAGAATCCAGTACATAACCCAAACCAACCAGCACCTTCAAATATGCACAGAATCCAGCGTGCTTTCATTTCATTAGGCCAGTAGGCTACAGCATTATAAACACACTGCAAGACTGTAAGTAATTGTATAATAATATATCAATATTGTAATCTGTCGTGCTTTAACTGTATGATTCTCTCTACTGCAGTGGTGGCCAATACACCAAACACTGCAATCCATTTTGGTGGATCTCAATGGGCTCCACAATGCACCAGTATGAACGACAATTATTAGCAGGATTTAATGTAATAGAGTCCACTACGTAAGATAGTAATATTATAACAAAACAACCACAACAAAAAAAACGAAACAAACGCGCAATCAAAGCATTTTTTACGTTAAGCATAGGTAGTTATAAAACAGACACTTGCTGGCATTTTTCAGAGTCTTGAAGCCCGGTGTAGGCAGGGCTTGACGCTAAATTTTTAGGCAAATGTGCGCCTAAGTTAAAAAATGAAAGCACTGAAAAATGTAGGGGCAATACAATTTTGCTCAAATGTATTGTTGACTATCTACACATCTTTTTTTCCTTCCTTTCTTACATAACACTTGTGCAGTTCAATAGTTCTGCATCCACACAGTTATAATGGACAACTTCTTTTTCCAACTTAAATGATTTTTAACTGCCTGGTAGCGTCTTCCTCAGAATGTGCTGCTTGCCTGTTTATGGTAGCAGGATGGTCTGGCTGACGTTTCTGGATGTATTCCTCTCCGCACATTGCGTGCCGTTTTGAAGCACTTAGTTTTAATAATATTTTCACGTTTGAACTCCTGGCTCCCTGTTAAAAATGCAGTCTTGTCAAATTCAACCCAGTAAAAATCTTTTATCCACTGTTGGTTGAACTTGTATGTTGTTTGGCTACTTAAAGCTGTAACTAACCTAGCCCTTCTCGAAGTTCCCTGTTCGCTTTCATCTTCTGACATACCCTCGTTGCTCATTTCTTGTAAAGACGCCCACATTTCTGAATTGTTCATCGCTGTTTTCTTTTGTAACCTCCCTAATGGCATGAAAATAACTAAATACACCACGGCAAACGCATTCTGCTAATGACAGTTATGACAATCTGAGCGCTAAATTTAGTGAATTGCAGTTTGTTTTACTTCTCTAAATATATGTGTGTTTTTATTTTTTTTTTATCATCAGTACACATCCTAATTACAGTCCAGAGTGTTCTGCTTTCACCTTTCTGGTCAGTTTGAGAGATTATTATTAGTTTATTTAGCAGACTCCTTTATCCAAGGCGACTTACAGAGACTACGGTGTGTGAACTATGCATCAGCTGCAGAGTCACTTACAACTACGTCTCACCCGAAAGACGGAGCACAAGGAGGTTAAGTGACTTGCTCAGGGTCACACAATGAGTCAGTGGCTGAGGTGGGATTTGAACCGGGGACCTCCTGGTTACAAGCCCTTTTCTTTAACCACTGGACCACACAGCCTCCTTAGTTTTCCCTGCAACAGCTGACTCTGCTTTAGTACATAATCACTCTACATTACTGTATTTCATTGTGGTTTTTTCAGTGCAGACAACAATTGGGGTGACAAAAGAGTGCTATCAGCTGGGGATTGGCTGAGGAGTTGGGGTCAGTGTTCTCAGCACTGCCAGACCCAGGGGTTGAAATAGTCAGTGTTGATGTGGGGCAGAGGAGTCCACATCAATGAACTGTTGCTATTGCTTTAAGGTGCCTGTTTACCTGGGAAGAAACAAGACTGCCAGAGCCGTGCTGCAGATATCCTGCTGACAATACCTGAAGTAAGTTTCTTATTCTTTTACTCTTCAGTCCTGATTCAGCTTCACCGCTCTGTGTTTGATTGTGTGTTTCTGGTCGTATCGGTTTATTTAATACTGAACACAAGTCTGATCGAAGCTATAGAGATTGAGAATTACAATAGTGGTGTGGAGTGATCTCTATTTCTGTCGTTGCATGTAGAGACCTTTCAGATTCATGCTTTAGTTTCAAGGAGCTCTACATGATGCTGACAGGCAGAACTGTTTAAACAAATCTAATGTGGGGGTTTACATGGGAATGGAAGTTTACACACTTTATATTCATGTTTATTGCATCTCTTGCCTGGTTAGTTCTGTGGGTGCTTACAAGCACCAATAAGTATACATGCAAATCTTTCATAGTACTAACAAGAAACTTCATGATCAAATCTGTCAAACTTTTCAACAATAACCTTTGTCTTGTTTGAAAGAAATGCTATCATTTTCTAAGCAGTATTCCTGAGGATCTTCTGCTTGAGTGGTTACATGTGTGGGTGCTTTTTATACATGTTTGAATATTTCTCTGTTTAGAACTGTCTTTGTTTCTGTGATTTTGGTCCATCTCTCCTTCCTCCTTGTTATAGAAAATCTCCTTCATCTCACTCAGCACAGCACATTTGTGAGCATGGTAATGAATGGAGTCTGGAGTTGATAAGGCAAGTTCATAGAATCTAAGAAAGTGATTGTAACAGATTGTGTTTTATGTTGTTTTTTTAGGACAAAACTGGATTATCCTTGTGAAAGAGAAGATTCAACAATGGAGCCTGTCCATATTAAAGAGGAGAGTCCTGCACTGGAATCAGTCCATATAAAAGTGGAGAGTCCAGTACTAGAATCAGTCCGTATTAAAGAGGAGAGACCTGTACTAGAATCAGTCCATATTAAAGAGGAGAGTCCTGAACTCGAATCAGTCCATATTAAAAGGGTTATTCTCAATTCTAAATCCTTAAGCAGCTTGCAGGGCTCTCTTCCCTGTCCTGGATGTGGGGAGAGTTTTAATCCTGAAGGAAACCTTGAAACATCTCCTGGAAAGACTCTGCATCGCTGTGCTGGATGTGTGGAGACTTTCAGGGAGTCAGGAATCCTGAACGGACAGCAGCAAACAGGCACTGGAGAGACTCCATATAACTGTCATGAATGCGGGGCAGATTTCAGACACCACAGCACCGTGAAACACCACCTGCGAGTTCTGAAGGTACAGCTGGGTTATCCTTGTGAAAGGCAGGATTCAGAGATGGAGCCTGTCCACATTAAAGAGGAGCTTCCTGAACTAGACCCTGTCCATGTTGAAGAGGAGGGTAACCATTTTAAAACAAGCAGCTTGCAGGGCTCTCTGTCCTGTACAGAATGTGGAAAGAGTTTCAGTCAGTCACAAAACCTGAAACGTCACCAGCGAATCCACACTGGAGAGAAACCGTATGTCTGTACTGACTGTGGGAAGAGTTTCAGACAGTCAGGTGATTTGAAAACCCACCAGAGAATTCACACTGGAGAGAATCCGCATCCATGTAGTAGATGTGGGAAATGTTTCAATCGGTTAGCAAATCTTAAAATCCACCAATTAATCCACACAGGAGAAAAGCCACATCACTGTAATTATTGTGGGAAGAGTTTCAGACAGTTACACCACCTGAAGTTTCACCAGCGAATCCACACTGGAGAGAAACCGTATGTCTGTGCTGACTGTGGGAAGAGTTTCAATGAGTCAAGAACATTGAGAAGACACCAGCAAATCCACACAGGAGAGAAACCATGTGTCTGTGCTGACTGTGGGAAGAGTTTCAATCAGTCAGGCTATTTGACAAAACACCGGCAAATTCACACTGGAGAGAAACCATGTGTCTGTGCTGACTGTGGGAAGAGTTTCAGAAATTTACAAAGCCTGAAACGTCACCAGAGAATTCACACTGGAGAGAAACCATATCTCTGTGTTGACTGTGGGAAGAGATTCAGACATTTAGAAAACCTGAAACGTCACCTCCTGATACACACTGGAGAGAAACCGCATCCATGTAGTAGATGTGGGAAGTGTTTCAATCACTTAACAAATCTTAAAAAACACCAGTTAATTCACACAGGAGAGAAGCCACATCGCTGTAATGACTGGGAAGAGTTTCAAACAGTCACGCAACTTGAAAATGCACCAGCGAATCCACACAGGAGAGAAACCACATGTCTGTGCTAACTGTGGGAAGAGATTCAGGTGGATATACAGCTTTAAAAGACTCCAGCGATTTGATGTCTACAGATGCTCTGAATTAGTTACTTTATGAAGTACATTTCTAGTATGTGTGATACGAGGCGAAGCCAAGTGCCTCCAACCCCTGAGAAGTCTGTATATTCAACGTATACGGTGTGGGAGAAATTCATAGTTGTAATTGAATGTACTTTGTAAAATCACATTTCAAATCTTAAACTTTACAAAAATAGAACAAAAATATCTGTATATGTAAATATTAATCACATAATGGAGGCTTCGTCCTCTGTTAAGAAATGAACATTAGTTAATATGTTTGTATATTACCAACATAGCAGGGGTGGCCAAGGATATTGAGGTAAATATATCGAAAACAATATGCATTACAACGACCATATTGCATTTATAATCCAGGTCAAACTGGAGGTGAAAAAAAAAAATAGGGCAACATTTTTTTCTTTTATTAAGTATCCTTCCACCAATAAATGGACCAAAAAGTAATCTGTTCTGTTCAGACGGTGCTGAAATAAATATCTTTCTTCTCAGCTGTTTCAGCAGAATGGCGGGACTAGCAATAAAAATAAATAAATAAATTCAATGCCGGCTCGGATTTCATTAGTTTTTCCAGGTCTGTGTCGGGTGGTCGTCTTTCTGGTTGGATGGCATGCATGGGTGAGGGATGAAAGTGGGGTGCTGGGTAGAGTGGCTCCACTGGTAAGTTTGGTGTTGATTCTCAGTTTATTATTATTATTATTATTATTATTATTATTAATCAGCCTGTCTGTTACACCTCCTCTTACTCCTCATCCTGCCTACATGAAGAACTACAGCTTCCATCATCCCTCATTGTAGAGGCATGCTGGGAGCTGTAGTTTCGATTCTGATTATTTTAGTCCCGATCATTTCATTAGCAGCAAGTATTCAGTTGCCTGGAAATAAAGAACTACAGTTTTCTTGTACTATAGACAAACAGATAGGCAAACGATAGGCAGAGAGACACATAGACATAGATACACACAGACAGACTGACACAGACAGACAGACACAATCCTGTTCAGTTTGACGCTACAATATAATCCCTTCTTGGTGTCTGTGTTAGTTTACTACATTCTGAAAAGAGTTTAGAATACAATAAAGCCAGTAATTTAAGCAATGTTCTGCCTGCCTGGAACTAGAATGGGGAATGTAAACTAACTGGAAAGTCATCAATCTCGTTTCTGATGAACTAGTTCTGCACAGAAAGCTGAACTGGTAGAATGTAGCAAACATTCACTCAGGAATAATATTGTAGTTTCTGTAGAAGCTCTTATGCAATTGTAGATTCAGTGGTTTCCCACGATTGATTAGACTGAAACAAAAATACTGTTAAACTGAAGTCTAGTGGAACAATGTATTAAACATGCACCCTTGCAATCGTATTGACTGTGAAACTGCACACAGATTTGTTACACCGGCGCTGTGTCGTTTTCCTGCAGCCAGTACTTGCGTGGAGGCCTGGCGCCATCTACTGGGAGACGTGAGAATAGCAGGGAGAGGTTTGCATTTCATTTCAATAGAAGAGAGATTATTTGGTCTCCAAACGGTATCTGGAAAGTTAATACTCCAGTTTAAATAAGGTGTATGAACTCAGGTGTTTCAATTATACACGATAGTGATACAAAGTAGTATTTGCCATTTGTAACTTTATGAATGAACCGGCTATTCTATAAATGAACAAACATTTCCTTGTCATTTTATTAACTGACTGATCAGCTGGTAACTTTTATCAGTTTTTTATATAATTAATAAAACAATTGTGTGTTTTTTTAAATACATAAATTAATCTCCTGCTTTCATATATCATCACATATATCATCATGTATTATTTATACAGTGAACGATACTAGAGTATAAAAATGCGCCTGTTTTCTTGATTATACGGTAAACTGCCGCAGAACTGATCCCCTATTGGTTAGGAGAGCCCCAGCGCTTCCAATCACCGGAGGACTACTCGGTTCAGCGTGACCCCCCAGCCAATAGCAGGTGAGAGAGGGGGCGGGTTTGTTTTCGCTTTGGTCTCTCAGAATATTTTTTCACCTGAAGGAGAGAGTAGGAGGCAGGCGCAGCTGAATTAACGAGTAAGTTTTTAAATATAAATTAATTTAATTCCATTTGTTAACTGGTAGCGACAGTTACCTATGATTAGTTGTATTGAAAGCAACGTGTTTCATGTAAAACTATTCTAAGAAAGTGGTCAAAAATAACAATTGTTTATCTACACACACACACAGGCCCAGGCCCACATTTTTGGTCTATTAATTCGGAACATTTTGACATTTTTAAAAACAAGTAACCGCTCCAGCCCTCGGCGCTGCTCGGGACAGTTCCCCCGCATCACCGCCTCATGTTATTTCCAGGGTCAGGTTGCGCTCCGCTCCGCTTCAGACTCTACAGTGTTTGAACATGTTCTCAAATCGCGTGTTGTTTTCTCGCGCTGTTGTCTGCGTGAGGCGCGTAACAGCAGCGCGTGGGTGCGTGCCTGCAGGTTTGCGCGGACATCCGGGCAACTTGGCGCGCACGCACATAGTGAGCGCGTTCACGACCCTTTTTTTTGCCGGCTAGATTGCAGACGGGAGTCTGCGCGTGACGTCACGGTCTGCACAGACGCAGCGTGGAAAGCTTTGGTAGATGAACAACAGTTCTGAGCAGAACCAAAACGGAGGTGGAGTTGAGAGAAATTCCTATCGCAGAAGAAGTGGATGCAATCGAAGTTCCCTTTGTGCTCCACCAGCTTCATAATTTACAGCATGATCAGAAAATGTATAGTAGAAACAGTCCCAGCTATAAAGAGATAATATAAATGGCTGTGTGGTCCAGTGGTTAAAGAAAAGGGCTTGTAACCAGGAGGTCCCTGGTTCAAATCCCACCTCAGCCACTGACTCATTGTGTGACCCTGAGCAAGTCACTTAACCTCCTTGTGCTCCGTCTTTCGGGTGAGACGTAGTTGTAAGTGACTCTGCAGCTGATGTATAGTTCACACACCCTAGTCTCTGTAAGTCGCCTTGGATAAATAAACAAATAATAATATTAGACAGTACTGTATTTTGATCTGGGACAAAAATAGTTCAAATACTTGCACATATGGTCACATATCTCACTTCAACTACCTGCTATTAAAGCTGATTTATTCTCCTTAATTCAAAGTAGGTTATTCCCTGTCCCTGATAGCCTTTCATCAATAACCAATTACACCTGCTGAAAATAACAGAGCGGTTTTAGGTTCATTTAAACCGTTTAGCATTATTATTATGTTTTTTTTACATATTTTTTACATTGAACTTCCGAAGCAGCGTTTAAGTCCAGATAGAAGGGAAAAGTGGCTTTCTGCTTTCATCGGCAGCATGAAGAAGGGTCTAAATGGAGTCCACCAGACTCAAGAACCACCTGCAGCGAACATTTTATTAATGATAACATAGTTATACTTACAGCATAAATTACAGTAATACACAATTATAACTTATACTTAATATAATAATAAGCACAACATTGTAAGACATTAGTAGCGTGAAGATTAATTTTTGTAATAAGATCAGAAAATAAACATTTTGAATACTATTCACTGGAACATGCGAGCACTGTAAAATACTTTTTGAAATAACTATTTTAGACGACTCATCTGGCAAAATAGACACCAATTTAACCAGCTGTGGGCTGGAAATAATTAGTTTACTGTATGCATTATTATTATTATTATTATTATTATTATTATTATTATTATTATTATTATTATTATTAATCTTGTATAGATCAGACATTCTTTTATCCTAATTACTGTATTTTTTTGTAATTCATTGTTTATGGTCGGTCCCCCAGTGCAGAAGATACATTACACCCAGACTGCATCCCGTAGTTAATCCTGGGGTTTCTTGTGGGGTCTTACATATTAATGAGACATGCATCTTGCAACATCAAAACCTAGAATAACATTTTAAAATAAGTGTACTTCCCCGGTGTAGATGAGAGAGATGTGTGTGCACATCGACAAACTCCACAGGTGGTCAGTCTGTCAGTTCATAGACCCAGAAGTCGGCCGGCAGGGTGTGTGGCCGTTGCTTTAAACCTACAACACCTCGTTTTAGTTTGTATCTATTATGTTTCGAGTCACGTCGGTTAGCCGTGTCCACCGGTCGCGTGTCACACCGCTTGACAACGGTTTGTTTTCAGCGGTTCCCGGTTGCTATGCGGAAGTCACTGCAGCCCTGATCTGAAGCCGCGGTATTTCAAATGAACAGAAGCCCGTTTTGCTTTAGTGATGTTGGCTGCAAATGTTTTTTCTTTCCATGCAAAACTCGTCGTTGTTCTTTTATTGAAATGAATGTTCACATACTGAAGCTTCTTGCACTGACGGCAGAGTGCTAATATTGAACAACTACAGTAATACATGGAAGAGTTTGTGCTCCGTTTAAAAAGAGAAGTCAGGTTTGCACTGACCACAGAGTTTTTTTTTTTAATCAGACAGCTCCACTACAGTACAGCGTTGTTTCCTCTGCCTTTGCGATTTCATTTTCACTGCAGTGTCTGTGGCAGTGTCCTGGGTGTGAACAGCATCACTGATTCCTGCATCTCTGAAGCCACGTAGCATAGCATGCGTTTCCACAGAGAGATCAGCAACAGCCTTCATCGGCCACTTCCACTCAAATCACTTCATTTCTTTACATATTGCATTGCAGCACAGCACTCTCAGTAAAATACCGCTTCAGCACACATTTATTTCACAAATTAGAGTCAATGAGAGTGACAGTCTGTATTTTATTTGAAAAAAAGATACTATACAGATGATATCATGGATAAGCATTTTATTTCTAGCATTATAAACATACTTGTCAATCTTCATGTTTTAATAGTTTCACAATCAATGGATTATGAAGGTACAATAAGCAACTAATATCGGTTCTATTCAAATCACGTACAAATCACGTATTAGTAGTAGTAGTAGTGGTAGCAGGAGCTCATTGTTGAGAGGGGTTACATGTGTGGGTGCTTTTTATACATGTTTGAATATTTCTCTGTTTAGAACTGTCTTTGTTTCTGTGATTTTGGTACATCTCTCCTTCCTCCTTGTTATAGAAAATCTCCTTCATCTCACTCAGTGCAGCACATTTGTGAGCACGGTAATGAATGGAGTCTGGAGTTGATAAGGCAAGTTCATAGAATTTAAGAAAGGGATTGTAACTGATTGTGTTTTATATTTTCTTTAGGAATTTGTTCAGAAGACAAAACTGGATTATCCTTGTGAAAGAGAAGATTCAATGATGGAGCCTGTCCATATTAAAGAGGAGAGTCCTGAACTAGAATCAGTCCATATTAAAGAGGAGAGTCCTGTACTAGAATCACTCCATATTAAAGAGGAGTGTCCTGTACTAGAATCACTCCATATTAAAGAGGAGAGTCCTGTACTAGAATCACTCCATATTAAAGAGGAGAGTCCTGTACTAGAATCAGTCCATATTAAGCAGGAGAGTCCTGTACTAGAATCAGTCCATATTAAACAGGAGAGTCCTGTACTAGAATCAGTCCATGTTAAAGAGGAGAGTCCTGTACTAGAATCAGTCCATATTAAACAGGAGAGTCCTGTACTAGAATCAGTCCATATTAAACAGGAGAGTCCTGCACTAGAATCAGTCCATATTAAAGAGGAGAGTCTTGACCTAGAATCAGTCCATATTAAAGAGGAGAGTCCTGTACTAGAATCAGTCCATATTAAAGAGGAGAGTCCTGTACTAGAATCAGTCCATATTAAAGAGGAGAGTCCTGAACTAGAATCAGTCCATATTAAAAGGGTTATTCTCAATTCTAAACCCTTAAGCAGCTTGCAGGACTCTCTTACCTGTGGTGACTGTGGGAAGAGGTTCAGTCTGTCATACTCTTTGAAAAGACACCAGAAAATCCACACAGGAGGGAAGCCACATCACTGTAATGACTGTGGGAAGAGTTTCAGACTGTCAAGGAGATTTCAAATACACCAGCGAATCCACACTGGAGAGAAACCATATACCTGTGCTGACTGTGGGAAGAGTTTCGTACAGTCACAAAGCCTGAAACGTCACCAACAAATCCACACTGGAGAGAAACCACATGTCTTTGCTGACTGTGGGAAGAGTTTCATAGACTCACAAAGCCTGAAACTTCACCAACAAATCCACAGTGGCGATAAACCACTTGTCTGTGCTGACTGTGGGAAGAGTTTCAAATACTCACAAAGCCTGAAACTTCACCAACAAATCCACACTGGAGAAAAACCACATGTCTGTGCTGACTGTGGGAAGAGTTTCAATCAGTCAGGCTATTTGACAAAACACCGGCGAATTCATATTTTAGTGAAACCATATGTCTGTGCTAACTGTGGGAAGAGTTTCAGTCATTCAAGCACATTGAAAAGACACCAGCAAATCCACACTGGAGAGAATCAATATGTCTGTGCTGACTGTGGGAAGAGTTTCAGTGAGTCAAGCACATTGCAAAGACACCAACGAATCCACACAGGAGACAAACCATATGTTTGTACTGACTGTGGGAAGAGTTTCAATCAGTCAGGCTATTTGACAAGACACCGGCGAACCCACAAAGGAGAGAAACCATATGTCTGTGCTGAGTGTGGTAAAAGTTTCACTCAGTTACACACCCTGAAACTTCACCAGCGAATCCACACAGGAGAGAAACCAGATGTCTGTGCTGAGTGTGGTAAAAGTTTCAATAAGTTAAGCATTTTGAAAAGACACCAGCGAACCCACACAAGAGAGAAACCATATGTCTGTGCTGACTGTGGGAAGAGTTACAGAGATTTACAAAACCTGAAACTTCACCAGAGAATTCACACAGGAGAAAAACTGCATCCATGTAGTAGATGTGGGAAGAGTTTCAGTCAGTTAGCATATCTTAAAACCCACCAGTTAATTCACACAGGAGAGAAGCCACATCGCTGTAATGACTGTGGGAAGAGTTTCAGACACTCAGGCAACTTAAAAATGCACCAACGAATCCACACTGGAGAGAAACAACATGTCTGTGCTGATTGTGGGAAGAGTTTCAGGATGTTACAAACCTTGAAACTTCACCGGCGAATCCACACAGGAGAGAAACCACATCACTGTAATGACTGTGGAAAGAGTTTCAGATGGATGTACAGCTTGACAATGCACCAGCTATTCCACACAGGAGAGAATCCTTATCACTGCTTTCACTGTGGGAAGTCTTTTAATGCTTCCAGTTCTCTTAAAAGACACAAATGCAAGTTGTGAAAGTTTAGGCAGAATGTGAGTGTGTGTTCATTCATCCACACTCAGAAATTCCAGTCTTTTTCAACAGCAGCTTAATATAAAAACTGTGAGAACTCTGGTGAATGTCTACAGATGTTACAGATCCCTCAATATTAAACACTGCTCTGAAGCCTTTAATAAAGTACATTCTTAGTATGGTGAATGTTTACAGATGATACAGATTTATTGATATTAAACAGTTATCTGAAGCCGTTACATTATAAAGTTCATTCCTAGTTTGCAATCCGTCAAATATACAGACGCCTCGGGGCGTTGTGTGATACGAGGTGAAGCCGAGTGCCTCCAACCCCTGAGAAGTCTGTATATTCAACGTATATGGTGTGGGAGAAATTCATAGTTGTAATTGAGTGGTCTTTGTAAAAATGACATTTGAAATCTTAAACTTTGAGGCTTAAGATGCTGTGATGTTAATTAAGTGTGTCTTCCCCCAACCTTCTCCCATAACATTCGAGATCTGCTTCAAAGAACTGGATATTAATAACAGAGGGTCATAAAGATTTAAAGTAGATTCAGTTTAGATTACCTGCCAGTGTGATCTAAACAAACAGAACTGATTCTTATCTGTTAATTAAGAAAGTCTGTCTGAAGGCCAATATACAATTCTTCGTATAAAGGGTTAAGAAGTGGGACACCTGGTGGATACGAGGTGCCATGACTTTGCATATTATATGAATTGTTACCGTGAAACATGGAATGTTTAAGTGAATAGAAATTCCTAATCTCTTTATTCTAAAAGTTAATTGATAAACAGACCTTCACGAGGGTGTAATATTAATTTGTGGAACAATCTCAGGGTTTTAGATTTACTGAAACTATCAGATTGAAACGTAACAAATAAGTAATAACATACCTGATTTAAATGGGTTTTAGAATCATTTTAATAACAAATGTTGTGGTTTCCCAATATATTGAAATGTTTATTGTGTTTTAATGAAGTTTAAATTGAAAGTAATTCTTACAGTATTTTACTTTAATTATTGTATAACATGTTTAACATTTTTATCCTTATATGATCAATTTAACTAGCTGTCACAAAATGAAGTTTTGTTCTATACTTGTTTCGAATCTTGTTATCTCTCTCTCTCTCTCTCTCTCTCTCTCTCTCTCTCTCTCCATGGAGGAGGGTCGCTCCCTGTGTTAATGACGCACATTGCTTGTGTAAAAGGAAGCGTCATTCAAACTGTAAGCCAATGAAAGGACTGATTTCGGTCAGGGATTAGCTTCCTGTTTTACCCGGAAGTGATTGGATCTCCAAAGTATACTCCTCTTTGGGCTCTATATTTAAATCAAAACATGCATGAACTCGTTCTCTTGGATTCAGACTCATCGCGCCATGAAGTAACCATTGAGCCTTCGCTTGCAATGGGGACCCATTCAAGCATCGTACGTATCTTCATCCTGAAGAAGACTCCTCACCGCTACACCCTTTGTTTTTCAGCAAGAACCACATCTCCAGAATAAGTACTACATTTGAAAGACATTAAGATTCAAGTAAAATACTGTGTTTGTGTAGAAAAATCTACATGCAAACCAGAAGTAAAAACATTGAACTCAGAGTAACACTTTGTGAGATTAAAAATACAAGCGATTCTACTCTGAACAATTGAAAGAAGAAAAGACTTTAACTGAACTGGTGCTATTGTGTGCATTTGAAAACAATGTGAACGTCTGAACCGTTTAAACATTGATTGAGTTTATCTACAAGTTCTGAAGTAACTCTAGATTACAGCTTCATACTAAATGCAATTGAAGCTGCTTCCGAACTGATCTTGTTGAAACAAAAATGGCGTCTTCATTTGAACCCACACAACAGATGCTGCTTCACCCCGTCACTGTGTGTAATGTGCGTGAATCCTGCATGTGCGTGTACGGAAACACACGGAAGACAGCGTGCTCATGAAAATATGTGTTTCAATGTTTTATTCCTGCTTGTGTACTTATAATTCTGGTACCATGATATATAACGTCTATATCCTTCTTACTTTTGCGAGCCTTAATAAATGTAATCATTTTCATGTGTTGAGTTTGTTATGAGTACTAAAGTAAGTATTTATGATTGATATGAGATCCGTAAACGTATATATTGCACTTTTAAGGTTAGTTTATTGTGACTCAGTAATTTGACTGGTTAATCTCTTTATATTGAAACTGGAAGCATATTTTTTATAACTTAGCCTCATATTTATTTTCTATTTTGTTCATAATTCTTTTGATATTTAAAAAATCGAGGAATTGTAAGTATAATTTTATAACAAATATGAAATTTGTAAAGGACTAAAACACTATTTTTATATTAATCACATAATGGAGGCGTCGTCCTGTATATTAAAATACATTAATATTAACTAATATGTTTTTATACCAGCAATATAGCGAAAGGGGGGGGGGGGGGGGAGATCCATCCATCTATCTATCTATCTATCTATCTATCTATCTAATATGCATACTTTTACTGTTAGTTTGGTGACTAAGTTATTTGACCGGTCAAGCTTTATTGATATTGAAACAGAAAAGCATATTTTTATAACCTAGGATATTGAGGTATTAATGATAAATATGATACCTTCATAAATATGCACAACAACAGCCACCCTGAAGGGCCATATTGCATTTATAAAGAGACCAAAAAGTAGCCCTATTTATAACTTTGAACTACACACTAAGTAAAGCTGAGTAAATGTATCTAATTGAAACATGTAAAAATAAGTAAATATTTATTTTTGGTATGTTTTGAATTTACATTGATATTGAAAAGATCCACCAGGAGGCGGTGTTGAGACGGCACTGAAATATTTATTTTTTCTCTCATATGTTGTTTCATCAGAACGGAGGAACGGGTGAAAAAGATATTTAATACCGTCTCGGATTTCATTCGTTTTTAAAGGTGTGTGTCGGAGAGGAGTGGAGAATGTGCAGACGTGGCTTTTTCTGTTTTTTTGTAAGTTTACAAACCACTAAAAAGACATTACTTAAAGCGATGAAGTCAGGGTGAGTGTGTATATTGACAGATTCCCCAGTTTTGTTTTCATTTAGATAGAAGTTTATTCCACATCAGTGAAGCTTGAGATTTTATATTCTTCTCCTTCGACATTTCTTATATTTCCATAGAAATCCCTCAGCATTTTCTTAAGATTTTTATCTGTTTGTTATTTTTTCCATTTTGCTATCTTCCAGTTCATTACATTGCTCTTCATCCAAAGCTGCTTGTCTACTCTCTACTGTTGGGGTTGTTTTTGCTGGTAGTTGGTCACTCAGTTTTATAGATACTGCACCTCTGTATCTGTAAACAAGATGGCTAGCGGTCCTGTAAATTCAGTGATTTCTAATATGTGATGAGGCTCCATCCAATATACGGACAGCTGGGGCCTTGCTCGACCAATCCCATCGCTTGTTTAAAATTTCATTGACAGACCTGGGATTATACATTTTATAGCAATAATATCACTGATTTATCTTTTAAAATGTCCCTTTGAACTAGCTTTAAAACGCATCCTGTTATCTTTTCAACTCATATCTGTTTAACTCTTCCGAAAATAATGAACTGCATTCGAATGAAAATAACAAGCTGTTTTAATCAGTAAGAAGGGTTTCTGTTAGTATGATTAGTAAGCTGTGTGTTAATCGTGTTCAGATGAACTTCATACACACACAGCATGCAAATACACACAATACAGCACTGTGCAAAAGAGCTGGCCAAAACATTAGGAACACCTGTCATACACACACAGCATGCAAATACACACAATACAGCACTGTGCAAAAGAGCTGGCCAAAACATTAGGAACACCTGCCATACACACAATACAGCACTGTGCAAAAGAGCTGGCCAAAACATTAGGAACACCTGCCATACACACACAGCATGCAAATACACACAATACAGCACTGTGCAAAAGAGCTGGCCAAAACATTAGGAACACCTGCCATACACACACAGCATGCAAATACACACAATACAGCACTGTGCAAAAGAGCTGGCCAAAACATTAGGAACACCTGCCATACACACAATCCTGTTCAGTTTGACACTACAATATAATCTCTTCTTCTTGGTGTCTGTGTTAGTTTACTACATTCTTCCAGAGTGTAGAATATAGTAAAGCCAGTAATTTAAGCAATGTTCTGCCTGCCTGGAACTAGAATGGAGAATGTAAACTAACTGGAAAGTCATCAATCTAGTTTCTGATGAACTAGTTCTGCACAGAAAGCTGAACTCTGGTAGAATGTAGCAAACATTCACTCAGGAATAATATTGTAGTTTCTGTAGAAGCTCTTATCCAATTGTAGATTCAGTGGTTTCCCACGATTGATTAGACTGAAACAAAAATACTGTTAAACTGAAGTCTAGTGGAACAACGTATTAAACACGCACCCATGCAATCGTATTGACTGTGAAACTGCACACAGATTTGTTACACCGGCGCTGTGTCGTTTTCCTGCAGCCAGTACTTGCGTGGAGGCCTGGCGCCATCTACTGGGAGACGTGAAAATAGCAGGGAGAGGTTTGTCATTCATTTCAATGGGAGAGAGATTAAATCTCCAAACGGTATGTGGAAAGTTAATACTCGAATTTAAATGAATATATTAACTCATGTGTTTGTATTATACATGACAGTGATACAAGGTATTAATAGCCATGTGTAACTTTATAAATGAATCGGCTATTATATAAATGAACCAACATTTCCTTGTCATTTTATTAACTGACTGATCAGCTGGTAACTTTTATCCATTTTTTATATAATTAATAAAACAATTATCTGTGTGCTTGTTTTAAATACATAAATTAATCTCCTCTTGTAATATATCACTGCATATATTATTTATTATTATTATTATTATTATTCATATAGTGAACGATACTAGAGTATAAAAATGCGCCTGTTTTCTTGATTATACGGTAAACTGCCGCAGAACTGATCCCCTATTGGTTAGGAGAGCCCCAGCGCTTCCAATCACCGGAGGACTACTCGGTTCAGCGTGACCCCCCAGCCAATAGCAGGTGAGAGAGGGGCGGGCTTATTTCGCTTTGGTCTCTCAGAATATTTTTTCACCTGAAGGAGAGAGGAGGAGGCCGGCGCAGCTGAATTAACGAGTAAGTTTTTAAATATAAATTCATTTAATTCCATTTGTTAACCGGTAGCGACAGTTACTTTAGATTAGTTGTATTGAAAGCAGTGTGTTTCATGTAAAACTATTTTAAGAAAGTGGTCAAAAATAACAATTGTTTATCTACACACACACACAGGCCCAGGCCCACATTTTTAGTCTATTAATTCGGAACATTTTGACATTTTTAAAAACAAGTAACCGCTCCAGCCCTCGGCGCTGCTCGGGACAGTTCGCCCGCATCACCGCCTCATGTTATTTCCAGGGTCAGGTTGCGCTCCGCTCCGCTTCAGACTCTACAGTGTTTGAACATGTTCTCAAATCGCGTGTTGTTTTCTCGCGCTGTTGTCTGCGTGAGGCGCGTAACAGCAGCGCGTGGGTGCGTGCCTGCAGGTTTGCGCGGACATCCGGGCAACTTGGCGCGCACGCACATAGTGAGCGCGTTCACGACCCTTTTTTTGCCGGCTAGATTGCAGACGGGAGTCTGCGCGTGACGTCACGGTCTGCACAGACGCAGCGTGGACAGCTTTGGTAGATGAACAACAGTTCTGAGCAGAACCAAAACGGAGGTGGAGTTGAGAGAAATTCCTATCGCAGAAGAAGTGGATGCAATCGAAGTTCCCTTTGTGCTCCACCAGCTTCATAATTTACAGCATGATCAGAAAATGTATAGTAGAAACAGTCCCAGCTATAAAGAGATAATATAAATGGCTGTGTGGTCCAGTGGTTAAAGAAAAGGGCTTGTAACCAGGAGGTCCCTGGTTCAAATCCCACCTCAGCCACTGACTCATTGTGTGACCCTGAGCAAGTCACTTAACCTCCTTGTGCTCCGTCTTTCGGGTGAGACGTAGTTGTAAGTGACTCTGCAGCTGATGTATAGTTCACACACCCTAGTCTCTGTAAGTCGCCTTGGATAAATAAACAAATAATAATATTAGACAGTACTGTATTTTGATCTGGGACAAAAATAGTTCAAATACTTGCACATATGGTCACATATCTCACTTCAACTACCTGCTATTAAAGCTGATTTATTCTCCTTAATTCAAAGTAGGTTATTCCCTGTCCCTGATAGCCTTTCATCAATAACCAATTACACCTGCTGAAAATAACAGAGCGGTTTTAGGTTCATTTAAACCGTTTAGCATTATTATTATGTTTTTTTTACATATTTTTTACATTGAACTTCCGAAGCAGCGTTTAAGTCCAGATAGAAGGGAAAAGTGGCTTTCTGCTTTCATCGGCAGCATGAAGAAGGGTCTAAATGGAGTCCACCAGACTCAAGAACCACCTGCAGCGAACATTTTATTAATGATAACATAGTTATACTTACAGCATAAATTACAGTAATACACAATTATAACTTATACTTAATATAATAATAAGCACAACATTGTAAGACATTAGTAGCGTGAAGATTAATTTTTGTAATAAGATCAGAAAATAAACATTTTGAATACTATTCACTGGAACATGCGAGCACTGTAAAATACTTTTTGAAATAACTATTTTAGACGACTCATCTGGCAAAATAGACACCAATTTAACCAGCTGTGGGCTGGAAATAATTAGTTTACTGTATGCATTATTATTATTATTATTATTATTATTATTATTATTATTATTATTATTATTATTATTAATCTTGTATAGATCAGACATTCTTTTATCCTAATTACTGTATTTTTTTGTAATTAATTGTTTATGGTCGGTCCCCCAGTGCAGAAGATACATTACACCCAGACTGCATCCCGTAGTTAATCCTGGGGTTTCTTGTGGGGTCTTACATATTAATGAGACATGCATCTTGCAACATCAAAACCTAGAATAACATTTTAAAATAAGTGTACTTCCCCGGTGTAGATGAGAGAGATGTGTGTGCACATCGACAAACTCCACAGGTGGTCAGTCTGTCAGTTCATAGACCCAGAAGTCGGCCGGCAGGGTGTGTGGCCGTTGCTTTAAACCTACAACACCTCGTTTTAGTTTGTATCTATTATGTTTCGAGTCACGTCGGTTAGCCGTGTCCACCGGTCGCGTGTCACACCGCTTGACAACGGTTTGTTTTCAGCGGTTCCCGGTTGCTATGCGGAAGTCACTGCAGCCCTGATCTGAAGCCGCGGTATTTCAAATGAACAGAAGCCCGTTTTGCTTTAGTGATGTTGGCTGCAAATGTTTTTTCTTTCCATGCAAAACTCGTCGTTGTTCTTTTATTGAAATGAATGTTCACATACTGAAGCTTCTTGCACTGACGGCAGAGTGCTAATATTGAACAACTACAGTAATACATGGAAGAGTTTGTGCTCCGTTTAAAAAGAGAAGTCAGGTTTGCACTGACCACAGAGTTTTTTTTTTTAATCAGACAGCTCCACTACAGTACAGCGTTGTTTCCTCTGCCTTTGCGATTTCATTTTCACTGCAGTGTCTGTGGCAGTGTCCTGGGTGTGAACAGCATCACTGATTCCTGCATCTCTGAAGCCACGTAGCATAGCATGCGTTTCCACAGAGAGATCAGCAACAGCCTTCATCGGCCACTTCCACTCAAATCACTTCATTTCTTTACATATTGCATTGCAGCACAGCACTCTCAGTAAAATACCGCTTCAGCACACATTTATTTCACAAATTAGAGTCAATGAGAGTGACAGTCTGTATTTTATTTGAAAAAAAGATACTATACAGATGATATCATGGATAAGCATTTTATTTCTAGCATTATAAACATACTTGTCAATCTTCATGTTTTAATAGTTTCACAATCAATGGATTATGAAGGTACAATAAGCAACTAATATCGGTTCTATTCAAATCACGTACAAATCACGTATTAGTAGTAGTGGTAGCAGGAGCTCATTGTTGAGAGGGGTTACATGTGTGGGTGCTTTTTATACATGTTTGAATATTTCTCTGTTTAGAACTGTCTTTGTTTCTGTGATTTTGGTACATCTCTCCTTCCTCCTTGTTATAGAAAATCTCCTTCATCTCACTCAGTGCAGCACATTTGTGAGCACGGTAATGAATGGAGTCTGGAGTTGATAAGGCAAGTTCATAGAATTTAAGAAAGGGATTGTAACTGATTGTGTTTTATATTTTCTTTAGGAATTTGTTCAGAAGACAAAACTGGATTATCCTTGTGAAAGAGAAGATTCAATGATGGAGCCTGTCCATATTAAAGAGGAGAGTCCTGAACTAGAATCAGTCCATATTAAAGAGGAGAGTCCTGTACTAGAATCACTCCATATTAAAGAGGAGTGTCCTGTACTAGAATCACTCCATATTAAAGAGGAGAGTCCTGTACTAGAATCACTCCATATTAAAGAGGAGAGTCCTGAACTAGAATCAGTCCATATTAAGCAGGAGAGTCCTGTACTAGAATCAGTCCATATTAAACAGGAGAGTCCTGTACTAGAATCAGTCCATGTTAAAGAGGAGAGTCCTGTACTAGAATCAGTCCATATTAAACAGGAGAGTCCTGTACTAGAATCAGTCCATATTAAACAGGAGAGTCCTGCACTAGAATCAGTCCATATTAAAGAGGAGAGTCTTGACCTAGAATCAGTCCATATTAAAGAGGAGAGTCCTGTACTAGAATCAGTCCATATTAAAGAGGAGAGTCCTGTACTAGAATCAGTCCATATTAAAGAGGAGAGTCCTGAACTAGAATCAGTCCATATTAAAAGGGTTATTCTCAATTCTAAACCCTTAAGCAGCTTGCAGGACTCTCTTACCTGTGGTGACTGTGGGAAGAGGTTCAGTCTGTCATACTCTTTGAAAAGACACCAGAAAATCCACACAGGAGGGAAGCCACATCACTGTAATGACTGTGGGAAGAGTTTCAGACTGTCAAGGAGATTTCAAATACACCAGCGAATCCACACTGGAGAGAAACCATATACCTGTGCTGACTGTGGGAAGAGTTTCGTACAGTCACAAAGCCTGAAACGTCACCAACAAATCCACACTGGAGAGAAACCACATGTCTTTGCTGACTGTGGGAAGAGTTTCATAGACTCACAAAGCCTGAAACTTCACCAACAAATCCACAGTGGCGATAAACCACTTGTCTGTGCTGACTGTGGGAAGAGTTTCAAATACTCACAAAGCCTGAAACTTCACCAACAAATCCACACTGGAGAAAAACCACATGTCTGTGCTGACTGTGGGAAGAGTTTCAATCAGTCAGGCTATTTGACAAAACACCGGCGAATTCATATTTTAGTGAAACCATATGTCTGTGCTAACTGTGGGAAGAGTTTCAGTCATTCAAGCACATTGAAAAGACACCAGCAAATCCACACTGGAGAGAATCAATATGTCTGTGCTGACTGTGGGAAGAGTTTCAGTGAGTCAAGCACATTGCAAAGACACCAACGAATCCACACAGGAGACAAACCATATGTTTGTACTGACTGTGGGAAGAGTTTCAATCAGTCAGGCTATTTGACAAGACACCGGCGAACCCACAAAGGAGAGAAACCATATGTCTGTGCTGAGTGTGGTAAAAGTTTCACTCAGTTACACACCCTGAAACTTCACCAGCGAATCCACACAGGAGAGAAACCAGATGTCTGTGCTGAGTGTGGTAAAAGTTTCAATAAGTTAAGCATTTTGAAAAGACACCAGCGAACCCACACAAGAGAGAAACCATATGTCTGTGCTGACTGTGGGAAGAGTTACAGAGATTTACAAAACCTGAAACTTCACCAGAGAATTCACACAGGAGAAAAACTGCATCCATGTAGTAGATGTGGGAAGAGTTTCAGTCAGTTAGCATATCTTAAAACCCACCAGTTAATTCACACAGGAGAGAAGCCACATCGCTGTAATGACTGTGGGAAGAGTTTCAGACACTCAGGCAACTTAAAAATGCACCAACGAATCCACACTGGAGAGAAACAACATGTCTGTGCTGATTGTGGGAAGAGTTTCAGGATGTTACAAACCTTGAAACTTCACCGGCGAATCCACACAGGAGAGAAACCACATCACTGTAATGACTGTGGAAAGAGTTTCAGATGGATGTACAGCTTGACAATGCACCAGCTATTCCACACAGGAGAGAATCCTTATCACTGCTCTCACTGTGGGAAGTCTTTTAATGCTTCCAGTTCTCTTAAAAGACACAAATGCAAGTTGTGAAAGTTTAGGCAGAATGTGAGTGTGTGTTCATTCATCCACACTCAGAAATTCCAGTCTTTTTCAACAGCAGCTTAATATAAAAACTGTGAGAACTCTGGTGAATGTCTACAGATGTTACAGATCCCTCAATATTAAACACTGCTCTGAAGCCTTTAATAAAGTACATTCTTAGTATGGTGAATGTTTGCAGATGATACAGATTTATTGATATTAAACAGTTATCTGAAGCCGTTACATTATAAAGTTCATTCCTAGTTTGCAATCCGTCGAATATACAGACGCCTCGGGGCGTTGTGTGATACGAGGTGAAGCCGAGTGCCTCCAACCCCTGAGAAGTCTGTATATTCAACGTATATGGTGTGGGAGAAATTCATAGTTGTAATTGAGTGGTCTTTGTAAAAATGACATTTCAAATCTGAAACTTTGAGGCTTAAGATGCTGTGATGTTAATTAAGTGTGTCTTCCCCCAACCTTCTCCCATAACATTCGAGATCTGCTTCAAAGGACTGGATATTAGTAACAGAGGGTCGTAAAGATTTAAATTAGATTCAGTTTAGATTACCTGCCAGTCTGGTCTAAACAAACAGAACTGATTCTTATCTGTTAATTAAGAAAGTCTGTCTGAAGGCCAGGATACAACTTTCTTCGTATGAAGGGTTAAGAAGTGGGACACCTGGTGGATACGAGGTGCCATGACTTTGCATATTATATGAATTGTTACCGTGAAACATGGAATGTTTAAGTGAATAGAAATTCCTAATCTCTTTATTCTAAAAGTTAATTGATAAACAGACCTTCACGAGGGTGTAATATTAACTTGTGTAACAATCTCAGGGTTTTAGATTTACTGAAACTATCAGATTGAAACGTAACAAATAAGTAATAACATACCTGATTTAAATGGGTTTTAGAATCATTTTAATAACAAATGTTGTGGTTTCCCAATATATTGAAATGTTTATTGTGTTTTAATGAAGTTTAAATTGAAAGTAATTCTTACAGTATTTTACTTTAATTATTGTATAACATGTTTAACATTTTTATCCTTATATGATCAATTTAACTAGCTGTCACAAAATGAAGTTTTGTTCTATACTTGTTTCGAATCTTGTTATCTCTCTCTCTCTCTCTCTCTCTGTCTCTCTCTCTCTCTCTCTCTCTCTCTCTCTCCATGGAGGAGGGTCGCTCCCTGTGTTAATGACGCACATTGCTTGTGTAAAAGGAAGCGTCATTCAAACTGTAAGCCAATGAAAGGACTGATTTCGGTCAGGGATTAGCTTCCTGTTTTACCCGGAAGTGATTGGATCTCCAAAGTAAACTCCTCTTTGGGCTCTATATTTAAATCAAAACATGCATGAACTCGTTCTCTTGGATTCAGACTCATCTCGCCATGAAGTAACCATTGAGCCTTCGCTTGCAATGGGGACCCATTCAAGCATCGTACGTATCTTCATCCTGAAGAAGACTCCTCACCGCTACACCCTTTGTTTTTCAGCAAGAACCACATCTCCAGAATAAGTACTACATTTGAAAGACATTAAGATTCAGTAAAATACTATGTGTAGAAAAACCTACATGCAAACCACAAGTAAAAACATTGAATACAGAATAACACTTTGTGAGATTAAAAACACAAGCGATTCTACTCTGAACAACTGAAAGAAGAAAAGACTTTAACTGAGCTGGTGCTATTGTGTGCATTTGAAAACAATGTGAACGTCTGAACCGTTTAAACATTGATTGAGTTTATCTACAAGTTCTGAAGTAACTCTAGATTTCAACTTAATACTAAATGCAATTGAAGCTGCTTCCCAACTGAACTTGTTGAAACAAAAATGGCGTCTTCATTCGAACCCACACAACAGATGCTGCTTCACCCCGTCACTGTGTGTAATGTGCGTGAATCCTGCGTGTGCGTGTACGGAAACACACGGAGGACAGCGTGCTCATGAAAATATGTGTTTCCATGTTTTATTCCTGCTTGTGTACTTATAATTCTGGTACCATGATATATAACGTCTATATCCTTCTTACTTTTGCGAGCCTTAATAAATGTAATCATTTTCATGTGTTGAGTTTGTTATGAGTACTAAAGTAAGCATTTATGATTGCACTTTTAAGGTTAGTTTATTGTGACTCAGTAATTTGACTGGTTAATCTCTTTATATTGAAACTGGAAGCATATTTTTTATAACTTAGCCTCATATTTATTTTCTATTTTGTTCATAATTCTTTTGATATTTAAAAAATCGAGGAATTGTAAGTATAATTTTATAACAAATATGAAATTTGTAAAGGACTAAAACACTACTTTTATATTAATCACATAATGGAGGCGTCGTCCTGTATATTAAAATACATTAATATTAACTAATATGTTTTTATACCAGCAATATAGCGAAAGGGGGGGGGGAGATCCATCCATCTATCTATCTATCTATCTATCTATCTATCTATCTAATATGCATACTTTTACTGTTAGTTTGGTGACTAAGTTATTTGACCGGTCAAGCTTTATTGATATTGAAACAGAAAAGCATATTTTTATAACCTAGGATATTGAGGTATTAATGATAAATATGATACCTTCATAAATATGCACAACAACAGCCACCTTGAAGGGCCATATTGCATTTATAAAGAGACCAAAAACTAGCCCTATTTATAACTTTGAACTATACACTAAGTAAAGCTGAGTAAATGTATCTAATTGAAACATGTAAAAATAAGTAAATATTTATTTTTGGTATGTTTTGAATTTTACATTGATATTGAAAAGATCCACCAGGAGGCGGTGTTGAGACGGCACTGAAATATTTATTTTTTCTCTCATATGTTGTTTCATCAGAACGGAGGAACGGGTGAAAAAGATATTTAATACCGTCTCGGATTTCATTCGTTTTTAAAGGTGTGTGTCGGAGAGGAGTGGAGAATGTGCAGACGTGGCTTTTTCTGTTTTTTTGTAAGTTTACAAACCACTAAAAGACATTACTTAAAGCGATGAAGTCAGGGTGAGTGTGTATATTGACAGATTCTCCAGATTCGTTTTCATTTAGATAGAAGTTTATTCCACATCAGTGTAGCTTGAGATTTGATATTCTTCTCCTTCGACATTTCTTATATTTCCATAGAAATCCCTCAGCATTTTCTTAAGATTTTTATCTGTTTGTTATTTTTTCCATTTTGCTATCTTCCAGTTCATTACATTGCTCTTCATCCAAAGCTGCTTGTCTACTCTCTACTGTTGGGGTTGTTTTTGCTGGTAGTTGGTCACTCAGTTTTATAGATACTGCACCTCTGTATCTGTAAACAAGATGGCTAGCGGTCCTGTAAATTCAGTGATTTCTAATTTGTGATGAGGCTCCATCCAATATACGGACAGCTGGAGCCTTGCTCGACCAATCCCATCGCTTGTTTAAAATTCCATTGCCAGACCTGGATTATACATTTTATAGCAATAATATCACTGATTTATCTTTTAAAATGTCCCTTTGAACTAGCTTTAAAACGCATCCTGTTATTTTTTCAACTCATATCTGTTTAACTCTTCTGAAAATAATGAACTGCATTCGAATGAAAATAACAAGCTGTTTTAATCAGTAAAAAGGGTTTCTGTTAGTATGATTAGTAAGCTGTGTGTTAATTGTGTTCAGATGAACTTCATACACACACAGCATGCAAATATATACAATACAGCACTGTGCAAAAGAGCTGGCCAAAACATTAGGAACACCTGTCATACACACACAGCATGCAAATACACACAATACAGCACTGTGCAAAAGAGCTGGCCAAAACATTAGGAACACCTGTCATACACACACAGCATGCAAATACACACAATACAGCACTGTGCAAAAGAGCTGGCCAAAACATTAGAAACACCTGCCATACACACAGCATGCAAATACACACAATACAGCACTGTGCAAAAGAGCTGGCCAAAACATTAGGAACACCTGTCATACACACACAGCATGCAAATACACACAATACAGCGCTGTGCAAAAGAGCTGGCCAAAACATTAGGAACACCTGTCATACACACACAGCATGCAAATACACACAATACAGCACTGTGCAAAAGAGCTGGCCAAAACATTAGGAACACCTGTCATACACACAATCCTGTTCAGTTTGACACTACAATATAATTCCCCCTTCTTGGTGTCTGTGTTAGTTTACTACATTCTTCCAGAGTGTAGAATATAGTAAAGTCAGTAATTTAAGCAATGTTCTGCCAGCCTGGAACTAGAATGGGGAATGTAAACTAACTGGAAAGTCATCAATCTAGTTTCTGATGAACTAGTTCTGCACAGAAAGCTGAACTTTTGTTCAACTCTACTTGAACAAAAGTTATTGTATTTCTTGCTCTTATTGTATTACTTGTATTGTAACGCTTGAAATGTTTTTGCTTACGATTGTAAGTCGCCCTGGATAAGGGCGTCTGCTAAGAAATAAATAATAATAATAATAATAATAATAATAGAATGTAGCAAACATTCACTCAGGAATAATATTGTAGTTTCTGTAGAAGCTCTTATCCAATTGTAGATTCAGTGGTTTCCCACGATTGATTAGACTGAAGCAAAATACTGTTAAACTGAAGTCTAGTGGAACAATGTATTAAACATGCACCCATGCAATCGTATTGACTGTGAAACTGCACACAGGTTTGTTACACCGGCGCTGTGTCGTTTTCCTGCAGCCAGTACCTGCGTGGAGGCCTGGCGCCATCTACTGGGACTCGTGAGAATAGCAGGGAGAGGTTTGTCATTCATTTCAATGGGAGAGAGATTATTAAATCTCCAAACGGTATCTGGAAAGTTAATAATCGAATTTTAATGAATATATTAACTCATGTGTTTGTATTATACAGGACAGCGATACAAGGTATTAATAGCCATGTGTAACTTTATAAATGAATCGGCTATTATATAAATGAACCAACATTTCCTTGTCATTTTATTAACTGACTGATCAGCTGGTAACTTTTATCCATTTTTTATATAATTAATATAACAATTATCTGTGTGCTTGTTTTAAATACATAAATTAATCTCCTCTTGTAATATATCACTGCATATATTATTTATTTATTATTATTATTATTATTATTATTATTATTCATATAGTGAACGGTACTCGAGTATAAAAATGCGCCTGTTTTCTTCATTATACGGTAAACTGCCGCAGAACTGATCCCCTATTGGTTAAGAGTGCCCCAGCGCGTCCAATCACCAGAGGACTACTCTGTTCAGCGTGACCCCACAGCCAATGGCAGAGGAGAGAGGGGCGGGCTTACTTCGTTTCGGTCTCTCAGAATATTTTTTCCCCTGAAGGAGAGAGAGGAGGCCGGAGCAGCTGAATTAACGAGTAAGTTTTTAAATATAAATTCATTGTATTCCATTTGTTAACCGGTACGCTTAGCTTTGATTAGTTGTATTGAAAACAACGTGTTTCATGTAAAACTATTTTAAGAAAGTGGTCGAAAATAACAATTGTATATCTACACACACACAGGCCCAGGCCCACATTTTTAGTCTATTAATTCGGAACATTTTGACATTTTTAAAAACAAGTAACCGCTCCAGCCCTCGGCGCTGCTCGGGACAGTAAAATAGTTCAAATACTTGCACATAGGGTCACATATCTCACTTCAACTACCTGCTATTAAAGCTGATTTATTCTCCTTAATTCAAAGTAGGTTATTCCCTGTCCCTGAGAGCCTTTCATCAATAACCAATTACACCTGCTGAAAATAACAGAGCGGTTTCAGGTTCATTTCAACCGTTTAGCATTATTATACATGTTTAAACCTTTAGAATAAATATCTGAATATTTGAAAAGTATAACAACTGTGTGGAGAAAGAGTCAAATCATTTTAATTTGTATTACAAATCATTCATAAGATAATTAATGACCTGACTGGAAGGTGATTCACACCCCCTGGCTAGGTGGCAGTAGCACATGGAGTGAGGATTGTATCTGGTTGTCTACACACTTCTTTGTCAGCCAGCGGTCGTCTATTGTTTTGATCCGCGGCTGCTCCAGTGCAGAACCTCTTGAGAAGCTGCGCGGACTTTTAACTTAGCAAAGTCTGCGTATCGTGAACGCAGCCAGTAACTGCACAGCAACCTCGGAGCCTCTGAAAACAAACCAAAACAGACGCGGTTTCCTTTATCAATTGAAGAGTTGCAAGCACATATATTTTTAACACAGTGTCGTGGAGTTGTATGCATTATTATTATTATTATTATTATTATTATTATTATTATTAATCTTGTATAGATCAGACATTCTTTTATGCCTCCTAATTACTGTAATTTTTTTTGTAATTCATTGTTTATGATCGGTCCCCCAGTGCAGAAGATACATTACACCCAGACTGCATCCCGTAGTTAATCCTGGGGTTTCTTGTGGGGTCTTACATATTCATGAGACATGCATCTAGCAACATCAAAACATAGAACAGCATTTTAAAATAAGTGTACTTCCCCGGTGTAGATGAGAGAGATGTGTGTGCACATCGACAAACTCCACAGGTGGTCAGTCTGTCAGTTCATAGACCCAGAAGTCGGCCGGCAGGGTGTGTGGCCGTTGCTTTAAACCTACAACACCTCGTTTTAGTTTGTATCTATTATGTTTCGAGTCACGTAGGTTAGCCGTGTCCACCGGTCGCGTGTTACACCGCTTGACAAAGGTTTGTTTTCAGCGGTTCCCGGTTGCTATGCGGAAGTCACTGCAGCCCTGATCTGAAGCCGCGGTATTTCAAATGAACAGAAGCCCGTTTTGCTTTAGTGATGTTGGCTACAAATGTTTTTTTTTCCATGCAAAACTCGTCGTTGTTCTTTTATTGAAATGAATGTTCACATACTGAAGCTTCTTGCACTGACGGCAGAGTGCTAATATTGAACAACTACAGTAATACATGGAAGAGTTTGTGCTGAGTTTAAAAAGAGAAGTCAGGTTTGCACTGACCACAGAGTTTGTTTTTTTAATCAGACAGCTCCACTACAGCACAGCGTTGTTTCCTCTGCCTTTGCGATTTCATTTTCACTGCAGTGTCTGTGGCAGTGTCCTGGGTGTGAACAGCATCACTGATTCCTGCATCTCTGAAGCCACGTAGCATAGCATGCGTTTCCACAGAGAGATCAGAAACAGCCTTCATCGGCCACTTCCACTCAAATCACTTCATTTCTTTACATATTGCATTGCAGCACAGCACTCTCAGTACAATACCGCTTCAGCACACATTTATTTCACAAATTAGAGTCAATGAGAGTGACAGTCTGTATTTTATTTGAAAAAAAGATACTGTACAGATGATCTCATGGATAAGCATTTTATTTCTAGCATTATAAACATACTTGTCAATCTTCATGTTTTAATAGTTTCACAATCAATGGATTATGAAGGTACAATAAGCAACTAATATCGGTTCTGTTCAAATCACGTACAAATCACGTATTAGTAGTAGTAGTAGTGGTAGCAGGAGCTCATTGCTGAGAGTGGTTACATGTGTGGGTGCTTTTTATACATGTTTGAATATTTCTCTGTTTAGAACTGTCTTTGTTTCTGTGATTTTGGTCCATCTCTCCTTCCTCCTTGTTATAGAAAATCTCCTTCATCTCACTCAGTGCAGCACATTTGTGAACATGGTAATGAATGGAGTCTGGAGTTGATAAGGCAAGTTCATAGAATTTAAGAAAGGGATTGTAACTGATTGTGTTTTATATTTTCTTTAGGAATTTGTTCAGAAGACAAAACTGGATTATCCTTGTGAAAGAGAAGATTCAATGATGGAGCCTGTCCATATTAAAGAGGAGAGTCCTGTACTAGTATCAGTCCATATTAAAGAGGACAGTCCTGTACTAGAATCAGTCCATGTTAAAGAGGAGAGTCCTGTACTAGAATCACTCCATATTAAAGAGGAGTGTCCTGTACTAGAATCACTCCATATTAAAGAGGAGAGTCCTGTACTAGAATCACTCCATATTAAAGAGGAGAGTCCTGTACTAGAATCAGTCCATATTAAGCAGGAGAGTCCTGTACTAGAATCAGTCCATATTAAACAGGAGAGTCCTGTACTAGAATCAGTCCATGTTAAACAGGAGAGTCCTGTACTAGAATCAGTCCATATTAAACAGGAGAGTCCTGTACTAGAATCAGTCCATATTAAACAGGAGAGTCCTGTACTAGAATCAGTCCATATTAAACAGGAGAGTCCTGCACTAGAATCAGTCCATGTTAAAGAGGAGAGTCTTGAACTAGAATCAGTCCATATTAAAGAGGAGAGTCCTGTACTAGAATCAGTCCATATTAAAGAGGAGAGTCCTGTACTAGAATCAGTCCATATTAAAAGGGTTATTCTCAATTCTAAACCCTTAAGCAGCTTGCAGGACTCTCTTACCTGTGGTGACTGTGGGAAGAGGTTCAGTCTGTCATACTCTTTGAAAAGACACCAGAAAATCCACACAGGAGGGAAGCCACATCACTGTAATGACTGTGGGAAGAGTTTCAGACTGTCAAGGAGATTTCAAATACACCAGCGAATCCACACTGGAGAGAAACCATATACCTGTGCTGACTGTGGGAAGAGTTTCGTACAGTCACAAAGCCTGAAACGTCACCAACAAATCCACACTGGAGAGAAACCACATGTCTTTGCTGACTGTGGGAAGAGTTTCAATCAGTCAGGCTATTTGACAAAACACCGGCGAATTCATATTTTAGTGAAACCATATGTCTATGCTAACTGTGGGAAGAGTTTCAGTCATTCAAGCACATTGAAAAGACACCAGCAAATCCACACTGGAGAGAATCAATATGTCTGTGCTGACTGTGGGAAGAGTTTCAGTGAGTCAAGCACATTGCAAAGACACCAACGAATCCACACAGGAGACAAACCATATGTCTGTACTGACTGTGGGAAGAGTTTCAATCAGTCAGGCTATTTGACAAGACACCGGCGAACCCACAAAGGAGAGAAACCATATGTCTGTGCTGAGTGTGGTAAATGTTTCACTCAGTTACACACCCTGAAACTTCACCAGCGAATCCACACAGGAGAGAAACCAGATGTCTGTGCTGAGTGTGGTAAAAGTTTCAATAAGTTAAGCATATTGAAAAGACACCAGCGAACCCACACAAGAGAGAAACCATATGTCTGTGCTGACTGTGGGAAGAGTTACAGAGATTTACAAAACCTGAAACTTCACCAGAGAATTCACACAGGAGAAAAACTGCATCCATGTAGTAGATGTGGGAAGAGTTTCAGTCAGTTAGCATATCTTAAAACCCACCAGTTAATTCACACAGGAGAGAAGCCACATCGCTGTAATGACTGTGGGAAGAGTTTCAGACACTCAGGCAACTTAAAAATGCACCAACGAATCCACACTGGAGAGAAACAACATGTCTGTGCTGATTGTGGGAAGAGTTTCAGGATGTTACAAACCTTGAAACTTCACCGGCGAATCCACACAGGAGAGAAACCACATCACTGTAATGACTGTGGAAAGAGTTTCAGATGGATGTACAGCTTGACAATGCACCGGCTATTCCACACAGGAGAGAATCCTTATCACTGCGGGAAGTCTTTTAATGCTTCCAGTTCTCTTAAAAGACACAAATGCAAGTTGTGAAAGTTTAGGCAGAATGTGAGTGTGTGTTCATTCATCTACACTCAGAAATTCCAGTCTTTTTCAACAGCAGCTTAATATAAAAACTGTGAGAACTCTGGTGAATGTCTACAGATGTTACAGATCCCTCAATATTAAACACTGCTCTGAAGCCTTTAATAAAGTGCATTCTTAGTATGGTGAATGTTTACAGATGATACAGATTTATTGATATTAAACAGTTATCTGAAGCCGTTACATTATAAAGTTCATTCCTAGTTTGCAATCCGTCAAATATACAGACGCCTCGGGGCGTTGTGTGATACGAGGTGAAGCCGAGTGCCTCCAACCCCTGAGAAGTCTGTATATTCAACGTATATGGTGTGGGAGAAATTCATAGTTGTAATTGAGTGGTCTTTGTAAAAATGACATTTCAAATCTGAAACTTTGAGGCTTAAGATGCTGTGATGTTAATTAAGTGTGTCTTCCCCCAACCTTCTCCCATAACATTCGAGATCTGCTTCAAAGGACTGGATATTAGTAACAGAGGGTCGTAAAGATTTAAATTAGATTCAGTTTAGATTACCTGCCAGTCTGGTCTAAACAAACAGAGCTGATTCTTATCTGTTAATTAAGAAAGTCTGTCTGAAGGCCAGGATACAACTTTCTTCGTATGAAGGGTTAAGAAGTGGGACACCTGGTGGATACGAGGTGCCATGACTTTGCATATTATATGAATTGTTACCGTGAAACATGGAATGTTTAAGTGAATAGAAATTCCTAATCTCTTTATTCTAAAAGTTAATTGATAAACAGACCTTCACGAGGGTGTAATATTAACTTGTGTAACAATCTCAGGGTTTTAGATTTACTGAAACTATCAGATTGAAACGTAACAAATAAGTAATAACATACCTGATTTAAATGGGTTTTAGAATCATTTTAATAACAAATGTTGTGGTTTCCCAATATATTGAAATGTTTATTGTGTTTTAATGAAGTTTAAATTGAAAGTAATTCTTACAGTATTTTACTTTAATTATTGTATAACATGTTTAACATTTTTATCCTTATATGATCAATTTAACTAGCTGTCACAAAATGAAGTTTTGTTCTATACTTGTTTCGAATCTTGTTATCTCTCTCTCTCTCTCTCTGTCTCTCTCTCTCTCTCTCTCTCTCTCTCTCTCTCTCTCCATGGAGGAGGGTCGCTCCCTGTGTTAATGACGCACATTGCTTGTGTAAAAGGAAGCGTCATTCAAACTGTAAGCCAATGAAAGGACTGATTTCGGTCAGGGATTAGCTTCCTGTTTTACCCGGAAGTGATTGGATCTCCAAAGTAAACTCCTCTTTGGGCTCTATATTTAAATCAAAACATGCATGAACTCGTTCTCTTGGATTCAGACTCATCTCGCCATGAAGTAACCATTGAGCCTTCGCTTGCAATGGGGACCCATTCAAGCATCGTACGTATCTTCATCCTGAAGAAGACTCCTCACCGCTACACCCTTTGTTTTTCAGCAAGAACCACATCTCCAGAATAAGTACTACATTTGAAAGACATTAAGATTCAGTAAAATACTATGTGTAGAAAAACCTACATGCAAACCACAAGTAAAAACATTGAATACAGAATAACACTTTGTGAGATTAAAAACACAAGCGATTCTACTCTGAACAACTGAAAGAAGAAAAGACTTTAACTGAGCTGGTGCTATTGTGTGCATTTGAAAACAATGTGAACGTCTGAACCGTTTAAACATTAATTGAGTTTATCTACAAGTTCTGAAGTAACTCTAGATTTCAACTTAATACTAAATGCAATTGAAGCTGCTTCCCAACTGAACTTGTTGAAACAAAAATGGCGTCTTCATTCGAACCCACACAACAGATGCTGCTTCACCCCGTCACTGTGTGTAATGTGCGTGAATCCTGCGTGTGCGTGTACGGAAACACACGGAGGACAGCGTGCTCATGAAAATATGTGTTTCCATGTTTTATTCCTGCTTGTGTACTTATAATTCTGGTACCATGATATATAACGTCTATATCCTTCTTACTTTTGCGAGCCTTAATAAATGTAATCATTTTCATGTGTTGAGTTTGTTATGAGTACTAAAGTAAGCATTTATGATTGCACTTTTAAGGTTAGTTTATTGTGACTCAGTAATTTGACTGGTTAATCTCTTTATATTGAAACTGGAAGCATATTTTTTATAACTTAGCCTCATATTTATTTTCTATTTTGTTCATAATTCTTTTGATATTTAAAAAATCGAGGAATTGTAAGTATAATTTTATAACAAATATGAAATTTGTAAAGGACTAAAACACTACTTTTATATTAATCACATAATGGAGGCGTCGTCCTGTATATTAAAATACATTAATATTAACTAATATGTTTTTATACCAGCAATATAGCGAAAGGGGGGGGGGGAGATCCATCCATCTATCTATCTATCTATCTATCTATCTATCTATCTATCTAATATGCATACTTTTACTGTTAGTTTGGTGACTAAGTTATTTGACCGGTCAAGCTTTATTGATATTGAAACAGAAAAGCATATTTTTATAACCTAGGATATTGAGGTATTAATGATAAATATGATACCTTCATAAATATGCACAACAACAGCCACCTTGAAGGGCCATATTGCATTTATAAAGAGACCAAAAACTAGCCCTATTTATAACTTTGAACTATACACTAAGTAAAGCTGAGTAAATGTATCTAATTGAAACATGTAAAAATAAGTAAATATTTATTTTTGGTATGTTTTGAATTTTACATTGATATTGAAAAGATCCACCAGGAGGCGGTGTTGAGACGGCACTGAAATATTTATTTTTTCTCTCATATGTTGTTTCATCAGAACGGAGGAACGGGTGAAAAAGATATTTAATACCGTCTCGGATTTCATTCGTTTTTAAAGGTGTGTGTCGGAGAGGAGTGGAGAATGTGCAGACGTGGCTTTTTCTGTTTTTTTGTAAGTTTACAAACCACTAAAAAGACATTACTTAAAGCGATGAAGTCAGGGTGAGTGTGTATATTGACAGATTCTCCAGATTCGTTTTCATTTAGATAGAAGTTTATTCCACATCAGTGAAGCTTGAGATTTGATATTCTTCTCCTTCGACATTTCTTATATTTCCATAGAAATCCCTCAGCATTTTCTTAAGATTTTTATCTGTTTGTTATTTTTTCCATTTTGCTATCTTCCAGTTCATTACATTGCTCTTCATCCAAAGCTGCTTGTCTACTCTCTACTGTTGGGGTTGTTTTTGCTGGTAGTTGGTCACTCAGTTTTATAGATACTGCACCTCTGTATCTGTAAACAAGATGGCTAGCGGTCCTGTAAATTCAGTGATTTCTAATTTGTGATGAGGCTCCATCCAATATACGGACAGCTGGAGCCTTGCTCGACCAATCCCATCGCTTGTTTAAAATTCCATTGCCAGACCTGGATTATACATTTTATAGCAATAATATCACTGATTTATCTTTTAAAATGTCCCTTTGAACTAGCTTTAAAACGCATCCTGTTATTTTTTCAACTCATATCTGTTTAACTCTTCCGAAAATAATGAACTGCATTCGAATGAAAATAACAAGCTGTTTTAATCAGTAAAAAGGGTTTCTGTTAGTATGATTAGTAAGCTGTGTGTTAATTGTGTTCAGATGAACTTCATACACACACAGCATGCAAATATATACAATACAGCACTGTGCAAAAGAGCTGGCCAAAACATTAGGAACACCTGCCATACACACACAGCCTGCAAATACACACAATACAGCACTGTGCAAAAGAGCTGGCCAAAACATTAGGAACACCTGCCATACACACACAGCATGCAAATACACACAATACAGCACTGTGCAAAAGAGCTGGCCAAAACATTAGGAACACCTGCCATACACACACAGCATGCAAATACACACAATACAGCACTGTGCAAAAGAGCTGGCCAAAACATTAGGAACACCTGCCATACACACACAGCATGCAAATACACACAATACAGCACTGTGCAAAAGAGCTGGCCAAAACATTAGGAACACCTGTCATACACACACAGCATGCAAATACACACAATACAGCACTGTGCAAAAGAGCTGGCCAAAACATTAGGAACACCTGCCATACACACAGCATGCAAATACACACAATACAGCACTGTGCAAAAGAGCTGGCCAAAACATTAGGAACACCTGTCATACACACACAGCATGCAAATACACACAATACAGCACTGTGCAAAAGAGCTGGCCAAAACATTAGGAACACCTGTCATACACACACAGCATGCAAATACACACAATACAGCACTGTGCAAAAGAGCTGGCCAAAACATTAGGAACACCTGCCATACACACAATCCTGTTCAGTTTGACACTACAATATAATCCCCCCTTCTTGGTGTCTGTGTTAGTTTACTACATTCTTCCAGAGTGTAGAATATAGTAAAGCCAGTAATTTAAGCAATGTTCTGCCAGCCTGGAACTAGAATGGGGAATGTAAACTAACTGGAAAGTCATCAATCTAGTTTCTGATGAACTAGTTCTGCACAGAAAGCTGAACTTTTGTTCAACTCTACTTGAACAAAAGTTATTGTATTTCTTGCTCTTATTGTATTACTTGTATTGTAACGCTTGAAATGTTTTTGCTTACGATTGTAAGTCGCCCTGGATAAGGGCGTCTGCTAAGAAATAAATAATAATAATAATAATAATAATAATAATAATAATAATAGAATGTAGCAAACATTCACTCAGGAATAATATTGTAGTTTCTGTAGAAGCTCTTATCCAATTGTAGATTCAGTGGTTTCCCACGATTGATTAGACTGAAAGAAAAATACTGTTAAACTGAAGTCTAGTGGAACAATGTATTAAACATGCACCCATGCAATCGTATTGACTGTGAAACTGCACACAGGTTTGTTACACCGGCGCTGTGTCGTTTTCCTGCAGCCAGTACTTGCGTGGAGGCCTGGCGCCATCTACTGGGAGACGTGAAAATAGCAGGGAGAGGTGTGTCATTCATTTCAATGGGAGAGAGATTATTTAGTCTCCAAACGGTATGTGGAAAGTTAATACTCGAATTTAAATGAATATATTAACTCATGTGTTTGTATTATACATGACAGTGATACAAGGTATTAATAGCCATGTGTAACTTTATACATGAATCGGCTATTATATAAATGAACCAACATTTCCTTGTCATTTCATTAACTGACTGATCAGCTGGTAACTTTTATCCATTTTTTATATAATTAATATAACAATTATCTGTGTGCTTGTTTTAAATACATAAATTAATCTCCTCTTGTAATATATCACTGCATATATTATTTATTTATTATTATTATTATTATTATTATTATTATTATTATTATTATTATTATTATTATTATTATTATTATTATTATTCATATAGTGAACGGTACTCGAGTATAAAAATGCGCCTGTTTTCTTCATTATACGGTAAACTGCCGCAGAACTGATCCCCTATTGGTTAAGAGTGCCCCAGCGCGTCCAATCACCAGAGGACTACTCTGTTCAGCGTGACCCCACAGCCAATGGCAGAGGAGAGAGGGGCGGGCTTACTTCGTTTCGGTCTCTCAGAATATTTTTTCACCTGAAGGAGAGAGAGGAGGCCGGAGCAGCTGAATTAGCGAGTAAGTTTTTAAATATAAATTAATTTAATTCCATTTGTTAACCGGTAGCGACAGTTACTTTTGATTAGTTGTATTGAAAGCAACGTGTTTCATGTAAAACTATTTTAAGAAAGTGGTCGAAAATAACAATTGTATATCTACACACACACAGGCCCAGGCCCACATTTCTGGTCTATTAATTCTGAACATTTTGACATTTTTAAAAACAAGTAACCGCTCCAGCCCTCGGCGCTGCTCGGGACAGTTCCCCCGCATCACCGCCTCATGTTATTTCCAGGGTCAGGTTGCGCTCCGCTCCGCTTCAGACTCTACAGTGTTTGAACATGTTCTCAAATCGCGTGGTGTTTTCTCGCGCTGTTGTCTGCGTGAGCCGCGTGCCTGCAGGTTTGCGCGGACATCCGGGCAACTTGGCGCGCACGCACATAGGGGGCGCGTTCACGACACTTTTTTGCCGGCTAGATTGCAGACGGGAGTCTGCGCGTGACGTCACGGTCTGCGCAGACGCAGCGTGGACAGCTTTGGTAGATGAACAACAGTTCTGAGCAGAACCAAAACGGAGGTGGTGTTGAGAGAAATTCTAATCACAGAAGTGGATGCAATCGAAGATCCCTTTGTGCTCCACCAGCTTCATAATTTACAGCATGATCAGAAAATGTATAGTAGAAACAGTCCCTGCTATAAAGAGATCATATACATGTTTAAATTAGACAGTTGTTAGACAGTACTGTATTTTGATCTGGGACACAAATAGTTCAAATACTTGCACATATGGTCACATATCTCACTTCAACTACCTGCTATTAAAGCTGGTTTATTCTCCTTAATTCAAAGCAGGTTATTCCCTGTCCCTGAGAGCCTTTCATCAATAACCAATTACACCTGCTGAAAATAACAGAGCGGTTTCAGGTTCATTTCAACCGTTTAGCATTATTATACATGTTTAAACCTTTAGAATAAATATCTGAATATTTGAAAAGTATAACAACTGTGTGGAGAAAGAGTCAAATCATTTTAATTTGTATTACAAATCATTCATAAGATAATTAATGACATGACTCGAAGGTGATTCACACCCCCTGGCTAGGTGGCAGTAGCACATGGAGTGAGGATTGTATCTGGTTTCCTACACACTTCTTTGTCAGCCAGCGGTCGTCTATTGTTTTGATCCGCGGCTGCTCCAGTGCAGAACCTCTTGAGAAGCTGCGCGGACTTTTAACTTAGCAAAGTCTGCGTATCGTGAACGCAGCCAGTAACTGCACAGCAACCTCGGAGCCTCTGAAAACAAACCAAAACAGACGCGGTTTCCTTTATCGATTGAAGAGTTGCAAGCACATATATTTTTAACACAGTGTCGTGGAGTTGTATGCATTATTATTATTATTATTATTATTATTATTATTATTATTATTATTATTATTATTATTATTATTAATCTTGTATAGATCAGACATTCTTTTATGCCTCCTAATTACTGTAATTTTTTTTGTAATTCATTGTTTATGATCGGTCCCCCAGTGCAGAAGATACATTACACCCAGACTGCATCCCGTAGTTAATCCTGGGGTTTCTTGTGGGGTCTTACATATTCATGAGACATGCATCTAGCAACATCAAAACATAGAACAGCATTTTAAAATAAGTGTACTTCCCCGGTGTAGATGAGAGAGATGTGTGTGCACATCGACAAACTCCACAGGTGGTCAGTCTGTCAGTTCATAGACCCAGAAGTCGGCCGGCAGGGTGTGTGGCCGTTGCTTTAAACCTACAACACCTCGTTTTAGTTTGGATCTATTATGTTTCGAGTCACGTAGGTTAGCCGTGTCCACCGGTCGCGTGTTACACCGCTTGACAAAGGTTTGTTTTCAGCGGTTCCCGGTTGCTATGCGGAAGTCACTGCAGCCCTGATCTGAAGCCGCGGTATTTCAAATGAACAGAAGCCCGTTTTGCTTTAGTGATGTTGGCTACAAATGTTTTTTCTTTCCATGCAAAACTCGTCGTTGTTCTTTTATTGAAATGAATGTTCACATACTGAAGCTGCACTGAGCGCAGAGTGCTAATATTGAACAACTACAGTAATACATGGAAGAGTTTGTGCTCCGTTTAAAAAGAGAAGTCAGGTTTGCACTGACCACAGAGTTTGTTTTTTTTAATCAGACAGCTCCACTACAGTACAGCGTTGTTTCCTCTGCCTTTGCGATTTCATTTTCACTGCAGTGTCTGTGGCAGTGTCCTGGGTGTGAACAGCATCACTGATTCCTGCATCTCTGAAGCCACGTAGCATAGCATGCGTTTCCACAGAGAGATCAGCAACAGCCTTCATCGGCCACTTCCATTCAAATCACTTCATTTCTTTACATATTGCATTGCAGCACAGCACTCTCAGTAAAATACCGCTTCAGCACACATTTGTTTCACAAATTAGAGTCAATGAGAGTGACAGTCTGTATTTTATTTGAAAAAAAGATACTATACAGATGATATCATGGATAAGCATTTTATTTCTAGCATTATAAACATACTTGTCAATCTTCATGTTTTAATAGTTTCACAATCAATGGATTATGAAGGTACAATAAGCAACTAATATCGGTTCTATTCAAATCACGTACAAATCACGTATTAGTAGTAGTAGTAGTGGTAGCAGGAGCTCATTGTTGAGAGGGGTTACATGTGTGGGTGCTTTTTATACATGTTTGAATATTTCTCTGTTTAGAACTGTCTTTGTTTCTGTGATTTTGGTACATCTCTCCTTCCTCCTTGTTATAGAAAATCTCCTTCATCTCACTCAGTGCAGCACATTTGTGAGCACGGTAATGAATGGAGTCTGGAGTTGATAAGGCAAGTTCATAGAATTTAAGAAAGGGATTGTAACTGATTGTGTTTTATATTTTCTTTAGGAATTTGTTCAGAAGACAAAACTGGATTATCCTTGTGAAAGAGAAGATTCAATGATGGAGCCTGTCCATATTAAAGAGGAGAGTCCTGAACTAGAATCAGTCCATATTAAAGAGGAGAGTCCTGTACTAGAATCACTCCATATTAAAGAGGAGTGTCCTGTACTAGAATCACTCCATATTAAAGAGGAGAGTCCTGTACTAGAATCACTCCATATTAAAGAGGAGAGTCCTGAACTAGAATCAGTCCATATTAAGCAGGAGAGTCCTGTACTAGAATCAGTCCATATTAAACAGGAGAGTCCTGTACTAGAATCAGTCCATGTTAAAGAGGAGAGTCCTGTACTAGAATCAGTCCATATTAAACAGGAGAGTCCTGTACTAGAATCAGTCCATATTAAACAGGAGAGTCCTGCACTAGAATCAGTCCATATTAAAGAGGAGAGTCTTGACCTAGAATCAGTCCATATTAAAGAGGAGAGTCCTGTACTAGAATCAGTCCATATTAAAGAGGAGAGTCCTGTACTAGAATCAGTCCATATTAAAGAGGAGAGTCCTGAACTAGAATCAGTCCATATTAAAAGGGTTATTCTCAATTCTAAACCCTTAAGCAGCTTGCAGGACTCTCTTACCTGTGGTGACTGTGGGAAGAGGTTCAGTCTGTCATACTCTTTGAAAAGACACCAGAAAATCCACACAGGAGGGAAGCCACATCACTGTAATGACTGTGGGAAGAGTTTCAGACTGTCAAGGAGATTTCAAATACACCAGCGAATCCACACTGGAGAGAAACCATATACCTGTGCTGACTGTGGGAAGAGTTTCGTACAGTCACAAAGCCTGAAACGTCACCAACAAATCCACACTGGAGAGAAACCACATGTCTTTGCTGACTGTGGGAAGAGTTTCATAGACTCACAAAGCCTGAAACTTCACCAACAAATCCACAGTGGCGATAAACCACTTGTCTGTGCTGACTGTGGGAAGAGTTTCAAATACTCACAAAGCCTGAAACTTCACCAACAAATCCACACTGGAGAAAAACCACATGTCTGTGCTGACTGTGGGAAGAGTTTCAATCAGTCAGGCTATTTGACAAAACACCGGCGAATTCATATTTTAGTGAAACCATATGTCTGTGCTAACTGTGGGAAGAGTTTCAGTCATTCAAGCACATTGAAAAGACACCAGCAAATCCACACTGGAGAGAATCAATATGTCTGTGCTGACTGTGGGAAGAGTTTCAGTGAGTCAAGCACATTGCAAAGACACCAACGAATCCACACAGGAGACAAACCATATGTTTGTACTGACTGTGGGAAGAGTTTCAATCAGTCAGGCTATTTGACAAGACACCGGCGAACCCACAAAGGAGAGAAACCATATGTCTGTGCTGAGTGTGGTAAAAGTTTCACTCAGTTACACACCCTGAAACTTCACCAGCGAATCCACACAGGAGAGAAACCAGATGTCTGTGCTGAGTGTGGTAAAAGTTTCAATAAGTTAAGCATTTTGAAAAGACACCAGCGAACCCACACAAGAGAGAAACCATATGTCTGTGCTGACTGTGGGAAGAGTTACAGAGATTTACAAAACCTGAAACTTCACCAGAGAATTCACACAGGAGAAAAACTGCATCCATGTAGTAGATGTGGGAAGAGTTTCAGTCAGTTAGCATATCTTAAAACCCACCAGTTAATTCACACAGGAGAGAAGCCACATCGCTGTAATGACTGTGGGAAGAGTTTCAGACACTCAGGCAACTTAAAAATGCACCAACGAATCCACACTGGAGAGAAACAACATGTCTGTGCTGATTGTGGGAAGAGTTTCAGGATGTTACAAACCTTGAAACTTCACCGGCGACTCCACACTGGAGAGAAACCACATCACTGTAATGACTGTGGAAAGAGTTTCAGATGGATGTACAGCTTGACAACGCACCGGCTATTCCACACAGGAGAGAATCCTTATCACTGCACTCACTGTGGGAAGTCTTTTAATGCTTCCAGTTCTCTTAAAAGACACAAATGCAAGTTGTGAAAGTTTAGGCAGAATGTGAGTGTGTGTTCATTCATCCACACTCAGAAATTCCAGTCTTTTTCAACAGCAGCTTAATATAAAAACTGTGAGAACTCTGGTGAATGTCTACAGATGTTACAGATCCCTCAATATTAAACACTGCTCTGAAGCCTTTAATAAAGTACATTCTTAGTATGGTGAATGTTTACAGATGATACAGATTTATTGATATTAAACAGTTATCTGAAGCCGTTACATTATAAAGTTCATTCCTAGTTTGCAATCCGTCAAATATACAGACGCCTCGGGGCGTTGTGTGATACGAGGTGAAGCCGAGTGCCTCCAACCCCTGAGAAGTCTGTATATTCAACGTATATGGTGTGGGAGAAATTCATAGTTGTAATTGAGTGGTCTTTGTAAAAATGACATTTCAAATCTGAAACTTTGAGGCTTAAGATGCTGTGATGTTAATTAAGTGTGTCTTCCCCCAACCTTCTCCCATAACATTCGCGATCTGCTTCAAAGGACTGGATATTAGTAACAGAGGGTCGTAAAGATTTAAATTAGATTCAGTTTAGATTACCTGCCAGTCTGGTCTAAACAAACAGAACTGATTCTTATCTGTTAATTAAGAAAGTCTGTCTGAAGGCCAGGATACAACTTTCTTCGTATGAAGGGTTAAGAAGTGGGACACCTGGTGGATACGAGGTGCCATGACTTTGCATATTATATGAATTGTTACCGTGAAACATGGAATGTTTAAGTGAATAGAAATTCCTAATCTCTTTATTCTAAAAGTTAATTGATAAACAGACCTTCACGAGGGTGTAATATTAACTTGTGTAACAATCTCAGGGTTTTAGATTTACTGAAACTATCAGATTGAAACATAACAAATAAGTAATAACATACCTGATTTAAATGGGTTTTAGAATCATTTTAATAACAAATGTTGTGGTTTCCCAATATATTGAAATGTTTATTGTGTTTTAATGAAGTTTAAATTGAAAGTAATTCTTACAGTATTTTACTTTAATTATTGTATAACATGTTTAACATTTTTATCCTTATATGATCAATTTAACTAGCTGTCACAAAATGAAGTTTTGTTCTATACTTGTTTCGAATCTTGTTATCTCTCTCTCTCTCTCTCTCTCTCTCTCTCTCTCTCTCTCTCTCTCTCTCTCTCTCTCTCTCTCTCTCTCTCTCTCTCTCTCTCTCTCTCTCTCTCTCTCCATGGAGGAGGGTCGCTCCCTGTGTTAATGACACACATTGCTTGTGTAAAAGGAAGCGTCATTCAAACTGTAAGCCAATGAAAGGACTGATTTCGGTCAGGGATTAGCTTCCTGTTTTACCCGGAAGTGATTGGATCTCCAAAGTATACTCCTCTTTGGGCTCTATATTTAAATCAAAACATGCATGAACTCGTTCTCTTGGATTCAGACTCATCTCGCCATGAAGTAACCATTGAGCCTTCGCTTGCAATGGGGACCCATTCAAGCATCGTACGTATCTTCATCCTGAAGAAGACTCCTCACCGCTACACCCTTTGTTTTTCAGCAAGAACCACATCTCCAGAATAAGTACTACATTTGAAAGACATTAAGATTCAGTAAAATACTGTGTGTAGAAAAGTCTACATGCAAACCAGAAGTAAAAACATTGAATACAGAGTAACACTTTGTGAGATTAAAAATACAAGCGATTCTACTCTGAACAATTGAAAGAAGAAAAGACTTTAACTGAACTGATGCTACTGTGTGCATTTGAAAACAATGTGAACGTCTGAACCATTAAAACATTGATTGAGTTTATCTACAAGTTCTGAAGTAACTCTAGATTACAGCTTCATACTAAATGCAATTGAAGCTGCTTCCGAACTGATCTTGTTGAAACAAAAATGGCGTCTTCATTTGAACCCACACAACAGATGCTGCTTCACCCCGTCACTGTGTGTAATGTGCGTGAATCCTGCATGTGCGTGTACGGAAACACACGGAAGACAGCGTGCTCATGAAAATATGTGTTTCAATGTTTTATTCCTGCTTGTGTACTTATAATTCTGGTACCATGATATATAACGTCTATATCCTTCTTACTTTTGCGAGCCTTAATAAATGTAATCATTTTCATGTGTTGAGTTTGTTATGAGTACTAAAGTAAGTATTTATGATTGATATGAGATCCGTAAACGTATATATTGCACTTTTAAGGTTAGTTTATTGTGACTCAGTAATTTGACTGGTTAATCTCTTTATATTGAAACTGGAAGCATATTTTTTATAACTTAGCCTCATATTTATTTTCTATTTTGTTCATAATTCTTTTGATATTTAAAAAATCGAGGAATTGTAAGTATAATTTTATAACAAATATGAAATTTGTAAAGGACTAAAACACTACTTTTATATTAATCACATAATGGAGGCGTCGTCCTGTATATTAAAATACATTAATATTAACTAATATGTTTTTATACCAGCAATATAGCGAAAGGGGGGGGGGATCCATCCATCTATCTATCTATCTATCTATCTATCTATCTATCTATCTATCTATCTATCTATCTATCTATCTAATATGCATACTTTTACTGTTAGTTTGGTGACTAAGTTATTTGACCGGTCAAGCTTTATTGATATTGAAACAGAAAAGCATATTTTTATAACCTAGGATATTGAGGTATTATTGATAAATATGATACCTTCATAAATATGCACAACAACAGCCACCTTGAAGGGCCATATTGCATTTATAAAGAGACCAAAAAGTAGCTCTACTTATAACTTTGAACTACACACTAAGTAAAGCTGAGTAAATGTATCTAATTGAAACATGTAAAAATAAGTAAATATTTATTTTTGGTATGTTTTGAATTTTACATTGATATTGAAAAGATCCACCAGGAGGCGGTGTTGAGACGGCACTGAAATATTTATTTTTTCTCTCATATGTTGTTTCATCAGAACGGAGGAACGGGTGAAAAAGATATTTAATACCGTCTCGGATTTCATTCGTTTTTAAAGGTGTGTGTCGGAGAGGAGTGGAGAATGTGCAGACGTGGCTTTTTCTGTTTTTTTGTAAGTTTACAAACCACTAAAAAGACATTACTTAAAGCGATGAAGTCAGGGTGAGTGTGTATATTGACAGATTCCCCAGTTTTGTTTTCATTTAGATAGAAGTTTATTCCACATCAGTGAAGCTTGAGATTTTATATTCTTCTCCTTCGACATTTCTTATATTTCCATAGAAATCCCTCAGCATTTTCTTAAGATTTTTATCTGTTTGTTATTTTTTCCATTTTGCTATCTTCCAGTTCATTACATTGCTCTTCATCCAAAGCTGCTTGTCTACTCTCTACTGTTGGGGTTGTTTTTGCTGGTAGTTGGTCACTCAGTTTTATAGATACTGCACCTCTGTATCTGTAAACAAGATGGCTAGCGGTCCTGTAAATTCAGTGATTTCTAATATGTGATGAGGCTCCATCCAATATACGGACAGCTGGGGCCTTGCTCGACCAATCCCATCGCTTGTTTAAAATTTCATTGACAGACCTGGGATTATACATTTTATAGCAATAATATCACTGATTTATCTTTTAAAATGTCCCTTTGAACTAGCTTTAAAACGCATCCTGTTATCTTTTCAACTCATATCTGTTTAACTCTTCCGAAAATAATGAACTGCATTCGAATGAAAATAACAAGCTGTTTTAATCAGTAAGAAGGGTTTCTGTTAGTATGATTAGTAAGCTGTGTGTTAATCGTGTTCAGATGAACTTCATACACACACAGCATGCAAATACACACAATACAGCACTGTGCAAAAGAGCTGGCCAAAACATTAGGAACACCTGTCATACACACACAGCATGCAAATACACACAATACAGCACTGTGCAAAAGAGCTGGCCAAAACATTAGGAACACCTGCCATACACACAATACAGCACTGTGCAAAAGAGCTGGCCAAAACATTAGGAACACCTGCCATACACACACAGCATGCAAATACACACAATACAGCACTGTGCAAAAGAGCTGGCCAAAACATTAGGAACACCTGCCATACACACACAGCATGCAAATACACACAATACAGCACTGTGCAAAAGAGCTGGCCAAAACATTAGGAACACCTGCCATACACACAATCCTGTTCAGTTTGACACTACAATATAATCTCTTCTTCTTGGTGTCTGTGTTAGTTTACTACATTCTTCCAGAGTGTAGAATATAGTAAAGCCAGTAATTTAAGCAATGTTCTGCCTGCCTGGAACTAGAATGGAGAATGTAAACTAACTGGAAAGTCATCAATCTAGTTTCTGATGAACTAGTTCTGCACAGAAAGCTGAACTCTGGTAGAATGTAGCAAACATTCACTCAGGAATAATATTGTAGTTTCTGTAGAAGCTCTTATCCAATTGTAGATTCAGTGGTTTCCCACGATTGATTAGACTGAAACAAAAATACTGTTAAACTGAAGTCTAGTGGAACAACGTATTAAACACGCACCCATGCAATCGTATTGACTGTGAAACTGCACACAGATTTGTTACACCGGCGCTGTGTCGTTTTCCTGCAGCCAGTACTTGCGTGGAGGCCTGGCGCCATCTACTGGGAGAAGTGAGAATAGCAGGGAGAGGTTTGTCATTCATTTCAATGGGAGAGAGATTAAATCTCCAAACGGTATGTGGAAAGTTAATACTCGAATTTAAATGAATATATTAACTCATGTGTTTGTATTATACATGACAGTGATACAAGGTATTATTAGCCATGTGTAACTTTATAAATGAATCGGCTATTATATAAATGAACCAACATTTCCTTGTCATTTTATTAACTGACTGATCAGCTGGTAACTTTTATCCATTTTTTATATAATTAATAAAACAATTATCTGTGTGCTTGTTTTAACTACATAAATTAATCTCCTCTTGTAATATATATATCACTGCATATATTATTTATTATTATTATTATTCATATAGTGAACGGTACTCGATTATAAAAATGCGCCTGTTTTCTTCATTATACGGTAAACTGCCGCAGAACTGATCCCCTATTGGTTAAGAGTGCCCCAGCGCGACCAATCACCGGAGGACTACTCTGTTCAGCGTGACCCCACAGCCAATGGCACAGGAGAGAGGGGCGGGCTTATTTCGTTTCGGTCTCTCAGAATTTTTTTTCCCCTGAAGGAGAGAGAGGAGGCTGGAGCGGCTGAATTAACGAGTAAGTTTTTAAATATAAATTAATTTAATTCCATTTGTTAACCGGTAGCGACAGTTACCTTTGATTAGTTGTATTGAAAGCAACGTGTTTCATGTAAAACTATTTTAAGAAAGTGGTCGAAAACAACAATTGTTTATCTACACACACACACAGAGGCCCAGGCCCACATTTTTAGTCTATTAATTCGGAACATTTTGACATTTTTAAAAACAAGTAACCGCTCCAGCCCTCGGCGCTGCTCGGGACAGTTCCCCCGCATCACCGCCTCATGTTATTTCCAGGGTCAGGTTGCGCTCCGCTCCGCTTCAGACTCTACAGTGTTTGAACATCTTCTCAAATCGCGTGTTGTTTTCTCGCGCTGTTGTCTGCGTGAGGCGCGTGCCTGCAGGTTTGCGCGGACATCCGGGCAACTTGGCGCGCACGCACATAGGGGGCGCGTTCACGACCCTTTTTTTTCCGGCTAGATTTGCAGACGGGAGTCTGCGCGTGACGTCACGGTCTGCGCAGACGCAGCGTGGACAGCTTTGGTAGATGAACAACAGTTCTGAGCAGAACCAAAACGGAGGTGGTGTTGAGAGAAATTCCTATCGCAGAAGAAGTGGATGCAATCGAAGTTCCCTTTGTGCTCCACCAGCTTCATAATTTACAGCATGATCAGAAAAAGTATAGTAGAAACAGTCCCTGCTATAAAGAGATCATATAAATGTTTATATTAGACAGTTGTTAGACAGTACTGTATTTTGATCTGGGACAAAAATAGTTCAAATACTTGCACATAGGGTCACATATCTCACTTCAACTACCTGCTATTAAAGCTGATTTATTCTCCTTAATTCAAAGTAGGTTATTCCCTGTCCCTGAGAGCCTTTCATCAATAACCAATTACACCTGCTGAAAATAACACCGCGGTTTCAGGTTCATTTCAACCGTTTAGCATTATTATACATGTTTAAACCTTTAGAATAAATATCTGAATATTTGAAAAGTATAACAACTGTGTGGAGAAAGAGTCAAATCATTTTAATTTGTATTACAAATCATTCATAAGATAATTAATGACATGACTCGAAGGCGATTCACACCCCCTGACTAGGTGGCAGTAGCACATGGAGTGAAGATTGGATCTGGTTTCCTACACACTTCTTTGTCAGCCAGCGCTCGTCTATTGTTTTGATCTGCGGCTGCTCCAGCGCAGTACCTCTTGAGAAGCTGCGCGGACTTTTAACTTAGCAAAGTCTGCGTCTCGTGAACGCAGCCAGTAAGTGCACAGCAACCTCGGAGCCTCTGAAAACAAACCAAAACAGACGCGGTTTCCTTTATCAATTGAAGAGTTGCTTCCACATATATTTTTAACACAGTGTCGAGGAGTTGTGTGGTTGTTGGATGCCACAACCACGTCGACATGAAAGACAAGCGGCTGTCATTTTTTTAACGTCCGAAGAGGCGTTTAAGTCCAGATAGAAGGGAAAAGTGGCTTTCTGCTTCACATCGGCAGCATGAAGAAGGGTCTAAATGGAGTCCACCAGACTCAAGAACCATCTGCAACGAACATTTTATTAATGATAACATAGTTATACTTACAGCATAAATTACAGTAATACACAATTATAACTTATACTTAAAATAATAATAATAACAATAATAATAATAATAATAATAAGCACCACATTGTAACACGTTAGTAGCGTGAAGATTCATTTTAGTAATAAGATCAGAAAATAAACATTTTGAATACTATTCACTGGAACATGCGAGCACTGTAAAACACTTTTTGAAATAACTATTTTAGACGACTCATCTGGCAAAATAGACACCAATTTAACCAGCTGTGGGCTGGAAATAATTAGTTTACTGTATGCATTATTATTATTATTATTATTATTATTATTATTAATCTTGTATATATCAGACATTCTTTTATGCCTCCTAATTACTGTAATTTTTTTTGTAATTCATTGTTTATGATCGGTCCCCCAGTGCAGAAGATACATTACACCCAGACTGCATCCCGTAGTTAATCCTGGGGTTTCTTGTGGGGTCTTACATATTCATGAGACATGCATCAAGCAACATCAAAACATAGAATAACATTTTAAAATAAGTGTACTTCCCCGGTGTAGATGAGAGAGATGTGTGTGCACATCGACAAACTCCACAGGTGGTCAGTCTGTCAGTTCATAGACCCAGAAGCCAGCCGGCAGGGTGTGTGGCCGTTGCTTTAAACCTACAACACCTCGTTTTAGTTTGTATCTATTATGTTTCGAGTCACGTAGGTTAGCCGTGTCCACCGGTCACGTGTTACACCGCTTGACAAAGGTTTGTTTTCAGCGGTTCCCGGTTGCTATGCGGAAGTCACTGCAGCCCTGATCTGAAGCCGCGGTATTTCAAATGAACAGAAGCCCGTTTTGCTTTAGTGATGTTGGCTACAAATGTTTTTTTTTCCATGCAAAACTCGTCGTTGTTCTTTTATTGAAATGAATGTTCACATACTGAAGCTTCTTGCACTGACGGCAGAGTGCTAATATTGAACAACTACAGTAATACATGGAAGAGTTTGTGCTCCGTTTAAAAAGAGAAGTCAGGTTTGCACTGACCACAGAGTTTGTTTTTTTAATCAGACAGCTCCACTACAGCACAGCGTTGTTTCCTCTGCCTTTGCGATTTCATTTTCACTGCAGTGTCTGTGGCAGTGTCCTGGGTGTGAACAGCATCACTGATTCCTGCATCTCTGAAGCCACGTAGCATAGCATGCGTTTCCACAGAGAGATCAGCAACAGCCTTCATCGGCCACTTCCATTCAAATCACTTCATTTCTTTACATATTGCATTGCAGCACAGCACTCTCAGTACAATACCGCTTCAGCACACATTTATTTCACAAATTCTCGCGAAATCCGTGAAAATAAAAAACACACTAACAGGTGATCCTGGTTTCATACCCGAACCTGTTTGTTATTTATTGTTTTTAGGTAGGGCAACATTCTTTCCATGCAGTGAAAAATACATTTATTCATTAATACATAAACACGTTGCCATGAGAGTGACAGCCTGTATTTTATTTTAAAAAGATGCTGTACAGATGATCTCATGTCTAAGCATTTTATTTCTAGCATTATAAACATACTTGTCAATCTTCATGTTTTAATAGTTTCACAATCAATGGATTGTGAAGGTACAATAAGCAACTAATATCGATTCTGTTCAAATCACGTACAAAAGCATTATTTATTTATTTATTCCAAAGTAGCATTAAAATCTAAAAAAAAAATATGGTAAATGGCAGACTGCGTTTACAAGAAAAAGAAAGAAAAAAGTTTCAAGTTTGTCTTGAAATAAAACAGTAAACTTAGAATCCCAACAAGTACACACTTGACCACAAATCTTAGCAGACTTACAATTGTTACAAGATATCACTTTTTTTTTTCTTTACATACAATTACATTATTTTTTTTACACATTATTTTTACACACAATTATCCATTTATACAGTTGAGTTTTTACTGGAGCAATCTAGGTAAAGTACCTTGCTCAAGGGTACAGCAGCACTGTCCCCCACCTGGGATTGAACCCACGACCCTCCGGTCAAGAGTCCAGAGCCCTAACCACTACTCCACACTGCTGCCCCCCTTTTTCTAATAACCTAATGCTTAGTGACTGTGTTTTTTTTTTAGTAACTTTACTAGATTGATGCATTTAAATGTCAGGTTCATGTATTAAGAAAGCAGTGCGACTGATTTGCTAATTTACAAAAGGCGTAAATAATACCTTAAGTTCATGAAGAAGTTTAAAAGCTTAGCCATTTCCTGCTAAATGAAAGATCAGCCTTTTCCACAGCTAGCCAATCAGAAGTTATAGGAAGGGACGTACACACGTTCTAAATGTTTGTATGTATGTGCTAGACTTCTGCAAGTCAGAGTTTTCAGAAACTTGCGTGGCTCTCATGAGATCTACCGGAGTGTTTTTCTAGCAGCAGAACAAACACAGGAAAAATAAATAAAGAGTATTTGTCCAACGGGAAAAGTATGATGGCAAAACTTGTTGTCCCGGGCGGGCATCGGGGGATCTGAATTCCACGCCCCTGATATATAAACTGAAACGGGGCACCATACAGTGAGCTCTCGAACCCGAGTGCCACGTCTACAAACTCCTGTCTGCCCTAAAAGAGAGTTCCCCTTCATGAGGGAATATTGATCAGTTATCTTGTACTTGTTAAACTAGCCGACTCTTATATTTTGTCTAAAGATATATGCTGCAGTAAACTGTGTTTTTTTTATATGCAAGGCTTAGGATATTGGCTATACTTACGATAGGTATACCTACAGGAGAGTTGAGATTGAGTGATCATTGTTTGTTATGTAATATGCTTTACCATACCTCTCTGTGCTTTACAATGCTTCCCTATGCTTTACCAGACCTCTCTGTGCTTTACAATGCTTCCCTATGCTTTACCAGACCTCTCTGTGCTTTACAATGCTTCCCTATGCTTTACCAGACCTCTCTGTGCTTTACAAAGCTTCCCTATGCTTTACCAGACCTCTCTGTGCTTTACAATGCTTCCATATGCTTTACCAGACCTCTCTGTGCTTTACAATGCTTTCCTATGCTTTACCAGACCTCTCTGTGCTTTACAATGCTTCCCTATGGTTTACCAGATATCTCTGTGCTTTACAATGCTTCCCTATGCTTTACCAGACCTTAACAAAATTATTGTAACAGATTGTATTTTATATTTTCTTTAGGAATTTGTTCAGAAGACAAAACTGGATTATCCTTGTAAAGAGAAGATTTAATGATGGAGCCTGTCCATATTAAAGAGGAGAGTCCTGTACTAGAATCAGTCCATATTAAAGAGGAGAGTCCTGTACTAGAATCAGTCCATATTAAAGAGGACAGTCCTGTACTAGAATCAGTCCATATTAAGAAGGAGAGTCCTGTACTAGAATCAGTCCATATTAAAGAGGAGAGTCCTGTACTAGAATCAGTCCATATTAAAGAGGAGAGTCCTGAACTAGAATCAGTCCATATTAAAGAGGAGAGTCCTGTACTAGAATCAGTCCATGTTAAAGAGGAGAGTCCTGTACTAGAATCAGTCCATGTTAAAGAGGAGAGTCCTGTACTAGAATCAGTCCATGTTAAAGAGGAGAGTCCTGTACTAGAATCAGTCCATATTAAAGAGGAGAGTTATGTTCTAGAATCAGTCCATATTAAACAGGAGAGTCCTGTACTAGAATCAGTCCATGTTAAAGAGGAGAGTCCTGTACTAGAATCAGTCCATATTAAAGAGGAGAGTTATGTTCTAGAATCAGTCCATATTAAAGAGGAGAGTCCTGTACTAGAATCAGTCCATATTAAAGAGGACAGTCCTGTACTAGAATCAGTCCATATTAAAAAGGTTATTCTCATTTATAAACCCTTAAGCAGCTTGCAGGGCTCTCTTACCTGTGGTGACTGTGGGAAGAGGTTCAGTCTGTCAGGCGCTTTGAAAAGACACCAGAAAATCCACACAGGAGAGAAGCCACATCACTGTAATGACTGTGGGAAGAGTTTCAGATATTCACAAAACCTGAAACTTCACCAGCGAATCCACTCTGGAGAGAAACCATATGTCTGTGCTGACTGTGGGAAGAGTTTCATGCATTTGCAAAGCCTCAAACTTCACCAGCGAATCCACACTGGAGAGAAACCACATGTCTGTGCTGACTGTGGGAAGAGTTTCACACAGTCACAAAGCCTGAAACGTCACCAGCGAATCCACACTGGAGAGAAACGATATGTCTGTGCTGACTGTGGGAGGAGTTTTACACAGTCAGTCTGCCTGAAACGTCACCAGCAAAGCCACACTGGAAAGAAACCATATGTCTGTGCTGACTGTGGGAAGAGTTTCATGCACTCACAAAGCCTGAAACTTCACCAGCAAATCCACACTGGAGAGAAACCACATGTCTGTGCTGACTGTGGGAAGAGTTTCAATCAGTCAAGCGCATTGAAAACACACCAGCGAATCCACACAGGAGAGAAGCCACATCACTGTAATGACTGTGAGAAGAGTTTCATGCACTCACAAAGCCTGAAACTTCACCAGCAAATCCACACTGGAGAGAAACCACATGTCTGTGCTGACTGTGGGAAGAGTTTCAATCAGTCAAACCAGCGAATCCACACAGGAGAGAAACCATATGTCTGTGCTGACTGTGGGAAGAGTTTCAATCAGTCAGGCTATTTGACAAAACACCGGCGAACCCACAGAGGAGAGAAAGCGGATGTCTGTGCTGATTGTGGGAAGAGTTTCAGTCAGTCCTGCTATTTGAAAATGCACCAGCAAATTCACACTGGACAGAAACAATATGTCTGTTCTGACTGTGGGAAGAGTTTCAGTGGGTCAGGCACATTGAAAAGACACCAGCAAATCCACACAGGAGACAAACCACATGTCTGTGCTGACTGTGGGAAAAGTTTCAATCAGTCAGGCTATTTGAAAAAACACTGGCGAACCCACAGAGGAGAGAAACCATATGTCTGTGCTGAGTGTGGGAAGAGTTACAGAGATTTACAAAACCTGAAAATTCACCAGAGAATTCACACAGGAGAGAAACGGCATCCATGTAGTAGATGTGGGAAGAGTTTCAGTCAGTTAGCATATCTTAAAATCCACCAGTTAATTCACACAGGAGAGAAGCCACATCACTGTAATGACTGTGGGAAGAGTTTCAGACAGTCTGGCAACTTAAAAATTCACCAGCGAATCCATACTGGAGAGAAACAACATGTCTGTGCAGACTGTGGAAAGAGTTTCACAGATTTACGAAATCTGACACTTCACCAGCAAATCCACACTGGAGAGAAACCATATGTCTGTGCTGACTGTGGAAGGAGTTTCAGGATGTTACAAACCCTGAAACTTCACCGGCGACTCCACACTGGAGAGAAACCACATCACTGTAATGACTGTGGGAAGAGTTTCAGATGGATGTACAGCTTGACAATGCACCAGCTATTCCACACAGGAGAGAATCCTTATCAGTGCTCTCACTGTGGGAAGTCTTTTAATGCTTCCAGTTCTCTTGAAAGACACAAATGCAAGTTGTGAAAGTTTAGGCAGAATGTTAGTGTGTGTTCATTCACCCGCACTCAGTATAAAAACTGTGAGAACTCTGGTGAATCTCTACAGATGATACAAATTTATTGATATTAAACACAGTGCTCTGAAGCCGTTACATTATAAAGTACATTGTTAGCATGCAATCCGTTGAATATACAGACGCCTCGGAGCGTTGTGTGATACGAGGCGAAGCCGAGTGCCTCCAACCCCTGAGAAGTCTGTATATTCAACGCATACGGTGTGGGAGAAATTCATAGTTGTAATTGAATGTACTTTATAAAATGACATTTCAAATCTTAAACTGTGAGTCTTAAGATGCTGTGATGTTAATTAAGTGTGTCTTCCCCCAACCTTCTCCCATAACATTCGAAATCTGCTTCAAAGGACTGGATATTAATAACAGAGGGTCGTAAATATTTAAAATGGTTTTAGTTCAGATTACCTGCCAGTCTGTTCTGGTAACAAATAAGTAATAACATACCTGATTTAAATAGGTTTTAGAATCATTTTAATAAAGAATGTGGTTTCCCAATATATTGAAATGTTTATTGTGTTTTAATGAAGTTTAAATTGAAAGTAATTCTTACATCATTTTACTTTAATTATTGTATAACATGTTTAACATTTTTATCCTTCTGTGATCAATTTAACTAGCTGTCACAAAATGAAGTTGAGTTCTATAAATGTTACGAATCCTGTTCTATCTATCTCTCTTTCTCCATGGAGGAGGGTCACTCTGTGTTAATGACACACATTGCTTTTGTAAAAGGAAGCGTCATTCAAACTTTGTAAGCCAATGAAAGGACTGATTTCGGTCAGGGATTAAAAGTGATTGGATCACCAAAGTAAACTCCTCTTTGGGCGCTATATTTAAATCAAAACATGCATGAACTCGTTCTCTTGGATTCAGACTCATCTCGCCATGAAGTAACCATTGAGCCTTCGCTTGCAATGGGGACCCATTCAAGCATCGTACATATCTTCATCCTGAAGAAGACTGCTCGCCGCTACACCCTTTGTTTTTCAACAAGAACCACATCTCCAGAATAAGTACTACATTTGAAAGACATTAAGATTCAGTAAAATACTATGTGTAGAAAAATCTACATGCAAACCGGAAGTAAAAAACATTTAATACAGAATAACACTTTGTGACAAAAATACAAACAATTCTACTCTGAACAATTGAAAGAAGATAAGACTTTAACTGAACTGATGCTACTGTGTGCATTTGAAAACAATGTGAACGTCTGAACCATTTAAACATTGATTGAGTTTATCTACAAGTTCTGAAGTAACTCTAGAATACAACTTCATACTAAATACAATTGAAGCTGCTTCCCAACTGAACTTGTTGAAACAAAAATGCCGTCTTCATTTGAACCCACACAACAGACGCTGCTTCACCCCGTCACTGTGTGTAATGTGCGTGAATCCTGCGTGTGCGTGTACGGAAACACACGGAGGACAGCGTGCTCATGGAAATATGTGTTTCCATGTTTGATTCCTGCTTGTGTACTTATAATTCTGATACCATGATATATAATTTCTGTATCCTTCTTACTTTTGTGAGCCTTAATAAACATAATCATTTTTATGTGTTGAGTTTGTTATGAGTACTAAAGTAAGCATTTATGATTAATATGTGATCCGTAAAATAAACACACACACACACATATACACACACATATATATATATATATATATATATATATATATATATATATATATATATATATATATATATATATATAATTTGACTGGTTAACCTCTTTATATTGAAACTGGAAGCATATTTTTTATAACTTAGCCTCATATTTATTTTCTATTTTGTTCATAATTCTTTTGATATTTCAAAAATCGACTAATGGAATTGTAAATATAATTTTATAAGAAATATGAGATTTATAAACGACTAAAATCCTATTATTATATTTAAATATTAATCATATATTTAAGGTGTCGTCCTGCATATTAAAATACATTTATATTAACTCATATGTTTGTATATTACCAATATGGGGGGGGGGGGGGATATTTACTCCGGCGCTGTGTCGTTTTCCTGCAGCCAGTACCTGCGTGGAGACCTGGCGCCATCTACTGGGAGACGTGAGAGTAGCAGGGAGAGGTTTGTCATTCATTTCAATGGGAGAGAGATTATTAAATCTCCAAACGGTATCTGGAAAGTGAATACTAGAATTTAAATGAATATATTAACTCATGTGTTTGTATTATACATGACAGTGATACAAGGTATTAATAGCGATTTGTAACTTTATAAATGAACCGGCTATTCTATAAATGAACCAACATTTTATTAACTGACTGATCAGCTGGTAACTTTTATCTATTTTTTGATATAATTAATAAAACTATTATCTGTGTGTTTGTTTTAAATACATGCATTAATCCCCTGCTTTCATATATCACCGCATATATTATTATTATTATTATTATTATTATTATTATTATTATTATTGTTATTATTATTATTAATACACTGAACGGTAATCGAGTATAAAAATGCGCCTGTTTTCTTGATTATATGGTAAACTGCCATAGAGCTGATCCCCTATTGGTTAGGAGAGCCCCAGCGCGTCCAATCACCGGAGGACTCCACGGTTCAGAATGAACCCGCAGCCAATGGCAGGCGAGAGAGGGGGCGGGTTTGTTTTCGCTTCGGTCCCTCACAATATTTTTCCCTGAAGGAGAGAGAGGAGGCTGGAGAGGCTGAATTAACGAGTAAGATTTTAAATATAAATTCATTTTATTACATTTGTTAATCGGTACTGACAATTACATTTGATTAGTTATGCTGAAAACAATTTGCTTCACGTAAAAATAGTTTAAAGAAAGAGGGTCCTTTTTCCGTCTTAAAAAATAATAATTGTATCACACAGACACACACACAGGCCCACGGGGAGGCCGGGGGCATTTCAGCTGCCCGCTGAAAAATTAAAAAAAAAGGCTCCTGTCAATTAATACCGAATATTTAAACTTTTTTAAAAACAAGTAACCGCTCCAGCCCTCAGCCCTACACGGTGTTGGCGCGCACCACCACACAAATAAACAAAACACACCTTTTTATTTCTGGGGTAAGATTGCGCTCCACTCCACTGCAGACTCTACAGTCCTGCTAGGACTATGGGTGCGTTCACGAGAGGCAGACTTTGCAAAGTCTGCGCAGGTTCTGCAAAGACTCTGAAAATCCATTGGCTTCTTGCTCCGATTCTGTACAGATCCTGCGCAGAATGACGAAAGTCTGCGTGTCGTGAACTCACCCACTATAAAGAAGGATAGGAAAATGATGTCACACGTGGGCAGAGTTAGTAAACAGTGGAGCATTTCTGGAGCCCGTAGAGCTGGGCTCGTAATGCTTTTAACTTATTCACGCTTGCCCTGGCAAAATGTTTCTTGATAATCAAGCACCAATTCGTATAAGTAACAGTCAGTCACTTTATATTAACGATATTTTCTATTGTTATTAAAAAAATACAGGTATATCCTGGCGCTGCAACACAGCATCTCCGCAATGTATTCAGTACTGAGTGGGCTCCAGAAATGGCGCCTGTAATTGCGTACCGAACTGCATCACGGGATTGACTGTCCTATCCTCCTTGATATAGTCCTATCGGTACTGTACACGGAATCGGTGTGCTTCTGTAATGTACGCGCTGAGGCCACACAGAAAACAACTGTAGTGTGATGATACAGAACGGTATTCTACTTTATTATTTTTATTGACCAGTCCGCAATGTGTTTAGCTGTAATCAGATTAGTCTCTACCCTATGCCTGAGTGAATTATTATTGTTTATTTCTTAGCAGACGCCCTTATCCAGGGCGACTTACATTATTTTTTACATACAATTCCCCATTTATACGGTTGGGTTTTTACTGGAGCAATTAAGGTAAAGTACCTTGCTCAAGGGTACAACAGCAGTGTCCCCCACCTGGGATTGAACCCATGACCCTCCGGTCAAGAGTCCAGAGCCCTAACCATTACTCCACAATGAGTATATCTCCGGTCCTGCTAGTGTTAAGAAAGCCATTGTAACAGATTGTATTTTTTTCTTTTTAGGAAATTTGTTCAGAAGACAAAACTGGATTATCCTTCTGACGGAGAAGATTCAACGATGGAGCCTGTCCATATTAAACAGGAGAGTCCTGTACTAGAATCAGTCCATATTAAAGAGGAGAGTCCTGTATTAGAATCAGTCCATATTAAACAGGAGAGTCCTGTACTAGAATCAGTCCATATTAAAGAGGAGAGTCCTGTACTAGAATCAGTCCATGTTAAAGAAGAGAGCCCTGCACTAGAATCAGTCCATATTAAAGAGGAGAGTCCTGTACTAGAATCAGTCCATGTTAAAGAGGAGAGTCCTGTACTAGAATCAGTCCATGTTAAAGAGGAGAGTCCTGCACTAGAATCAGCCCATGTTAAAGAGGAGGCTCATCATTCTAACTGTCATGAATGCGGGGCAGATTTCAGACACCACAGCACCGTGAAACACCACCTGCGAGTTCTGAAGGTACAGCTGGGTTATCCTTGTGAAAGGCAGGATTCAGAGATGGAGCCTGTCCACATTAAAGAGGAGCTTCCTGAACTAGACCCTGTCCATGTTGAAGAGGAGGGTAACCATTTTAAAACAAGCAGCTTGCAGGGCTCTCTGTCCTGTACAGAATGTGGAAAGTGTTTCAGTCAGTTGCAAGACCTGATACTTCACCAGCTAATCTACAGTGGAGAGAAACCACATGTCTGGGCTGACTGTGGGAAGAGTTTCAGTCAGTTACAAAACCTGAAAATGCACCAACAAATCCACACAGAAGAGAAGCCGCATGTCTTTGCTGACCGTGGGAAGAGTTTCACTAATTCAACCTATTTGAAAACACACCAGCAAATTCACACAGGAGATAAACCTCATGTCTGTGCTGAGTGTGGGAAGAGTTTTGCTAAGTCGAGCTATTTGAAAACACACCAGCGAATTCACACTGGAGAGAAGCCACATGTCTGTGCTGACTGTGGGAAAAGTTTCAGTAAGTCAAGCTATTTGAAATCACACCAGCGAATCCACACAGGAGATAAACCGTATCTGTGTAGTAAATGTGGGAAAAGTTTCAATCAGTTATCAAATCTTAAAACCCACGAGTTAATTCACACAGGAGAGAAGCCACATCACTGTGATGACTGTGGGAAGAGTTTCAGACAGTCACAAAACCTGAAATTTCACCAGCGACTCCATACTGGAGAGAAACCACATGTCTGTGCTGACTGTGGGAAGAGTTTCAGACAGTCGGGCGACATGAAAACACACCAACAAATCCACACTGGAGAGAAACCATATGTCTGTGCTGACTGTGGGAAGAGTTTCAGTAGATTAGGACATCTTAAAACCCACCAGTTAACCCACACTGGAGAGTAACAACATGTCTGTGCTGACTGGGATGATTTTCATGCAATTAGGAGATGTTAAAGACCAGCAGAGAATTCACGCAGGAGAGAAACCATGTGTCTATGCTGACTGAGGGAAGAGTTTCAGTCTCTCTTGTAAAACGCTTTGTAATGGTGGTCCACTATGAAAGGTGCTATATAAAAATAAATATTGATTGATTGATCAGCCAGTAAATAACTTTGAAAAACTACAAGTTAATTCACACAGGAGAGAATCCACATCACTGTAAAATGACTGTGGGAAGAGTTTCAGATGGCTGTACAGCTTAAAAAGGCACCAGTTAATTCACACAGCAGATAAACCTCATCACTGTTCTCACTGTGGGAAGTCTTTTAATGCTTCCAGTTCTCTTAAAAGACACAAATGCAAGTTGTGAAAGTTTAGGCAGAATGTGAGTGTGTGTTCATTCACCCGCATTCAGAAATTCCAGTCGTTTTAAACAGCAGCTTAATATATAAACTGTGAGATCTCTGGTGAATGTCTACGGATGATACAGATTCATCGATATTAAACACAGTGCTCTGAAGCCGTTACATTACAAAGTACATTGTTAGTATGCAATCCATTGAATATACAGACGCCTCGGAGCGTTGTGTGATACGAGGTGAAGCCGAGTGCCTCCAACCCCTGAGAAGTCTGTATATTCAACGTATACGCCGTGGGAGAAATTCATAGTTGTAATTGAATGGTTTTTTTCAAATGACATTTCAAATCTTAAACTATGAGGCTTAAGATGTTCTGAAGATTTAAATTGGATTTAGTTCAGATTACCTGCCAGTCTGGTCTAAACAAATATAGCTGATCCTTATCTGTTAAGTAAGAAAGACTGTCTGAAAGCCAATATTCAACTTTCTTCCTAGATAGGGTTAAGAAGTGCGACACCTGGTGGATAGGCGGTGCCATGACTTTCAACCCATGAAATGAATTGTTATCCTGAAACACAAGTGAATGAAACTGACATTTTTATCCTTCTGTGATCAATATAACTAGCGAGCATAAAATGAAGTTTTGTTCTATACATGTTTTGAATCCTGTTCTCTCTCTCTCTCTCTCTCTCTCTCTCTCTCTCTCTCTCTCCATGGAGGAGGGTCACTCCCTGTGTTAATGACGCACATTGCTTGTGTAAAAGGAAGCGTCATTCAAACTTTGTAAGCCAATGAATGGACTGATTGTGTAGAAAAATCTACATGCCAAGCAGAAGTAAAAACATTGAACACAGAGCAACACACTGTGAGATTAAAAATACAAGCGATTCTACTCTGAACAATTGAAACCAGATAAGACTTTCACTGCACGTCAGAACCATTGAAACATTGATTGAGTTTATCTACAAGTTCTGAAGCAACTCTAGATTACAGCTTCATACTAAATGCAATTGAAGCTGCTTCCCAACTGAACTTGTTGAAACAAAAATGGCGTCTTCATTCGAACCCACACAACAGGCGCTACTTCACCCCGTCACTGTGTGTAATGTGCGTGAATCCTGCGTGTGCGTGTACGGAAACGCACAGAAGACAGCGTGCTCATGAAAATATGTGTTTCAGTGTTTTATTCCTGCTATTCTTATAATTCTGATACCTTGATTTCTAACTTCTGTATTCTTATTAGTTTTGTGAGTCTCAATAAATGTAATCATTTTTATGTGTTGAGTTTCTTCTTGCCTGTTATGAGTACTTCTTCTGGGTGTCTGTGTTAGTTTACTACATTCTGAAAAGAGTTTAGAATACAATAAAGCCAGTAATTTAAGCAATGTTCTGCCTGCCTGGAACTAGAATGGGGAATGTAAACTAACTGGAAAGTCATCAGTCTACTTTCTGATGAACTAGTTATGCATAGAAAGCTGAACTCTGGTAGAATGTAGCAAATATTCACTCAGTAATAATATTGTATTTTCTGTAGAAGCTCTTATCCAATTGTAGATTCAGTGGTTTCCCACGATTGATTAGACTGAAACAAAAATACTGTTAAACTGAAGCCTAGTGGAACAATGTATTAAACATGCAGCCATGCAATCGTATTGACTGTGAAACTGCACACAGATGTGTTACTCCGGCGCTGTGTCGTTTTCCTGCAGCCAGTACTTGCGTGGAGTCCTGGCGCCATCTATCTATTTTTTGATATACTTAATAAAAGTATTATCTGTGTTCTAGTTTTAAATACATGCATTAATCTCCTGTTTTCATATATCACCGCATATATTAGTAGTAGTATTATTAATACATTTAACGGTACTCGTTAAATGTATTAATAATAAAAATACGCCTGTTTTCTTAATTATATTGTAAACTTCCACAGAGCTGATTCCCTATTGGTTGGGAGAACCTCAGCGCGTCCAATCACCAGAGGATTCTTCGGTTCGGAATGACCCCGCAGCCAATGGCAGGCGGGAGAGGGGGCGGGTTTGTTTTCGCTTCGGTCTCACAATATTTATCCCTGAAGGAGAGAGAGGAGGCCGGAGAGGCTGAATTAACGAGTAAGTTTTTAAATATAAATTCATTGTATTCCATTTGTTAATCGATACAGACATTTGATTAGTTGTGCTGAAAACAATTTGTTTCGTGTAATAATATTTTAAGAAAGCGGGTCATTTTTTCCGTGTACGAAAGTAATAATTGTATCTCACACACACGCAGGCCCACTTAGAGGGGAGTCCGGGGACATTTCCGCGCCGCGCTGCTCCTGGAAAAACTAAAAAAACAAAACTTAAAAAATCAATTCCGGTCAATTAATATCAAACATTTAAACATTTTTAAAAACGCGTAACCGCTCGAGCCCTCCGCGCCGCGCGGGAGCGTTTGCGTTCGCGCGCGCCGCCGCCACGTAAACAAACAAGCCGTCCTTGTTGTTTCCGGTGTGAGGCTGCGCTCCGCTCCGCTGCAGACTCGACAGTCCTGAACACTGAACCGATGCGCTTCTGTGCGAGGCTAATGTACGCGCTGTGCAAATACCAGCCATGCATTAGAAACATACAGAGAGAAACGCTGCCTGTGTGTTTATGACTCGCACTGTCAGTGCACGCCTCAGTTCTGCTATAGGAAAGCATTTTCCGCAGATTCATGCTTTAGTTTCAAGGAGCTCTGCATGATGCTGGCAGGCAGAACTGTTTAAACAAATCTAATGTGGGGGTTTACATGGGAATGGAAGTTTACACACTTTATATTCATGTTTATTGCATCTCTAGTTATGTGGGGGCTTTAAAAAGACTAATTTACAAAAATTTATTTTATAAAATCTGTCAAACTTTTCAACAATAACCTTTGCCTTGTGTGAAAGAAATGCTGTCATTTTCTAAGCAGTATTCCTGAGGATCTTATGCTTGAGGGGTTACATGTGTGGGTGCTTTTTATACATGTGTGAATATTTCTCTATTCAGAACTGTGTTTGTTTCTGTGATTTCGGTCCATCTCTCCTTCCTCCTTGTTATAGAAAATCTCCTTCATCTCACTCAGTGCAGCATATTTGTGAACATGGTAATGAATGGAGTCTGGAGTTGGTAAGGCAAGTTCATAGAATTTAACAAAAATGGTAACAGATTACATTTCATGTTTTTCAGGAAATTTGTTCGGAAGACAAAACTGGATTTTTCTTGTGAAAGAGAAGATTCAACAATGGAGCCTGTCCATATTAAAGTGGAGATTCCTGTACTAGAATCAGTCAATTTTAAAACAAGCAGCTTGCAGGGCTCTCTGTCCTGTACAGAATGTGGAAAGAGTTTCAGTCAGTTAAAAAACCTGAAACGTCACCAGCGAATCCACACTGGAGAGAAACGACATGTCTGTGCTGACTGTGGGAAGAGTTTCAGTGAGTCAAGCAACTTAAAAAGACACCATCGAATCCACACAGGAGAGAAACCGTATCTGTGTAGTAAATGTGGGAAAAGTTTCATTCAGTTAGCACATCTTAAAAAGCACCAGTTAATTCACACAGGAGAGAAGCAACATCACTGTAATGACTGTGGGAAGAGTTTCAGTCAGTCAGGCCATTTGAAGAAACACCAGCGAATTCACAGTGGAGAGAAACCGTATGTCTGTGCTGACTGTGGGAAGAGTTTTAGTCAGTTACATAACCTGAAATTTCACCAGCGAATTCACACTGGAGAGAAACCGTATGTCTGTGCTGACTGTGGGAAGAGTTTCAGACATTTACAAAACTTGAAACTTCACCAGCGAATCCACACTGGAGAGAAACCGTATGTCTGTGCTGACTGTGGGAAGGGTTTCAGTCAGCCAAGAACTCTGAGAAACCACCAGTTAATTCACACTGGAGAGAATCCACATCACTGTAATGACTGTGGGAAGAGTTTCAAATGGATATGCAGCTTGAAAAGGCACCAGCGATTCCACACAGGAGAGAATCCTTATCACTGCTCTCACTGTGGGAAGTATTTTACTGCTTCCAGTTCTCTTAAAAGACACAAATGCAAGTTGTGAAAGTTTAGTCAGAATGTGAGTGTGTGTTCATTCACCCGCACACAGAAATTCCAGTCTTTCTAAACAGCAGCTTAATATAAAAACTGTGAGAACTCTGGTGAATGTTTACAGCTGATACAGATTCATCGATATTAAACACAGTGCTCTGAAGCCGTTACATTATAAAGTACATTCTTAGTATGCAATCCATTGAATATACAGACGCCTCGGAGCGTTGTGTTATACGAGGCTAAGCCGAGTGCCTCCAACCCCTGAGAAGTCTATATATTCAACGTATACGGTGTGGGAGAAATTCATAGTTGTAATTGAATGGTCTTTGTAAAATGACATTTCAAATCTTAAACTATGAGGCTTAAGATGCTGTGATGTTAATTAAGTGTGTCTTCCCCCACCCTTCTCCCATAACATTCAAGATCTGCTTCAAAGGACTGGATATTAGTAACAGAGGGTCGTAAAGATTTGTTAATTAAGAAAGGCTGTCTGAAAGCCAGGATACAACTTTCTTCCTATAAAGGGTTAAGACGTGCGACACCTGGTGGATACGAGGTGCCATGACTTTCAACCATGAAATGAATTGTTACCATGAAACACTGAATATTTAAGTGAGTAGAAATTCTTAATTTCCTTATTCTAGAAGTTAAGAGAAAGAAACCTTTACGAGGGTATAATATTAACTTGTTTAACAAACTATCAGATTCAAACATAACAAATAAGTAATTACTGATTTAAATGGGTTTTAGAATCATTTTAATAACAAATCTGCCGGATGCAAGTTTAAGAGTTGTTTCAGTGTGTTTTCCCAATCAAATTTAAATGTTTGTTGGAAAACATGAAATAAGAATTGCGTAGCAGTTTGCTATGCATGCGGACTGCCTGAGCTACACTGGTGGTCTTTTCTGAAAATAGACTAATACTGGAGATAGCAGACTGCTAGTTCCAAAATGCAGGTACTGCTGACAATTGATGAGGGCTAGAGTCACAGATTCTGGGTCTGCAGCTTACTTTTCAAGCACTGACTGCAAGTTATTATTATTTATTTCTTAGCAGACGCCCTTATTCAGGGCGACTTATAATTGTTACAAGATATCACATTATTTTTACATACAATTACCCATTTATACAGTTGAGTGTTTACTGGAGCAATCTAGGTAAAGTACTTTGCTCAAGGGTACAGCAGCAGTGTCCCCCCATCTGGGATTGAACCCACGACCCTCCGGTCAAGAGTCCAGAGCCCTGACCACTACTCCACAGAGAGCTGGAACAAGGTATTATAAGCCTTATACAAGATATTATTAGCCATTTGCAACTTTAGAACTTAAACAGCTATTGCATAAATCAGGGGTGTCTAATATTGGTCCTGGAGGGCCGGTGCCCCTCCTGGTTTTTGTTCCAACTGTGTCCTAAACTGGACCAATTATTACCAATTATTGTTAATGAAGCAACATTTCCTTGTCATTTTATTAACTGACTGATCAGATGGTAACTTTTATCAATTTTTTTATATAATTAATAAAACTATTATCTGTGTGCTAGTTTTTCATACATGCATTAATCTCCTGGTTTCATATATCACAGCATATATTATTATTATTAATAATAATAATAATAATAATAATAATAATAATAATAATAATAATAATAATAATAATAATAGTAATAATAATAATAATAATAGTATTTAAATGCACTTGTTTTCTTGATTATACGGTAAACTGACACAGATCTGATCCCCTATTGGTTAGTTGAGCCGCAGCGTGTCCAATCAGCGGAGGACTCCTCAGTTTAGAATGACACCGCAGCCAATGGCAGGCGAGAGAAGGGGCGGGTTTGTTTTCGCTTCGGTCCCTCACAATATTTTTCCCTGAAGGAGAGAGAGGAGGCTGGAGTGGCTGAATTAACGAGTAAGTTAATTAATTTGATTCCATTTGTTAGCCGGTACAGACATTTGCATTTTTTTTAGTTGCACTGAAAACAACGTGCTTGATGTAAAGAATGTGGTCAAAAATAACAATTGTATGTCTACACACACACACAGAGACCCACATTTCTGGTCAATTCATTCGGAACATTTTGACATTTTTAAAAACAAGTAACCGCTCCAGCCCTCGGCGCTGCTCGGGACAGTTCCCCCGCATCACCGCCTCATGTTATTTCCAGGGTCAGGTTGCGCTCCGCTCCGCTTCAGACTCTACAGTGTTTGAACATGTTCTCAAATCGCGTGTTGTTTTCTCGCGCTGTTGTCTGCGTGAGTCGCGTAACAGCAGCGCGTGGGTGCGTGCCTGTAGGTTTGCGCGGACATCCGGGCAACTTGGTGCGCACGCACATAGTAACAGCATAGCAACCGCTGAAAACAAACCAAAACAGACGCGGTTTCCTTTATCGATTGAAGAGTTGCTGGCACATATATTTAACACAGTGTCGAGGAGTTGTGTGGTTGTTGGATTCCACAACCACGACGACATGAAAGACAAGCGGCTGTCATTTTTTGAACTTCCGAAGAGGCGTTTAAGTCCAGATAGAAGGGAAAAGTGGCTTTCTGCTTTACATCTGCAGCATGAAGAAGGGTCTAAATGGAGTCCACCAGACTCAAGGACCACCTGCAGCGAACATTTTATTAATGGTAACATAGTTATACTTACAGTATGAATTACAGTAATACACAATTATAACTTATACTTAAAATAATAATAATAATAATAATAATAATAATAATAATAATAATAATAGTAATAATAATAAAAATAATAATAATAATAAGCACAACATTGTAAGACATTAGTAGCGTGAAGATTAATTTTAGTAGTAAGATCATTATACATTAATTTACTCCATGCATTTTTTAGTACTCTGTACCGGTTTACCTGCATTGATGTTAGGTAGTCCACGATTAGTGGTAATCACGGTCCGTGAAACCAGACGAAATCACCCAGGGTCCTGGTTTAACAGGTACACACCCAAATAAAAAATGCGGTCAAGCACTCAGCCCAAAACAACGTTCACAAGGGGGGCAGCGCTAACCTTCTATCGCTATGCCATCCGAAGCTGGACACACTCGGGTTATCATGCAATCAGAAACACCCACAGACACGGCACACAATAAAGAGCTTTACAAATTAAAAACTGCACAACAAATGAACTCTAACAATCCCCGTGGAACAATGCTGCTGTACGCTTGAGCAAGGCGGTCTACCTTACCCACGTTGCTCCTGTAAAATTAACCCAACATATATACATATTGCATTGCAGTAGCACTAACTGTGTGGTCCAGTGAGGCTGTGTGGTCCAGTGGTTAAAGAAAAGGGCTTGTAACTAGGAGGTCCCCGGTTCAAATCTCACCTCAGCCACTGACTCATTGTGTGACCCTGAGCAAGTCACTTGACCTCCTTGTGCTCCGTCTTTCGGGTGAGACATAATTGTAAGTGACTCTGCAGCTGATGCATAGTTCACACACCCTGGTCTCTGTAAGTCGCCTTGGATAAAGGTGTCTGCTAAATAAACAAATAATAACTACAGCAGACTCAGGCAAACCAAACTTAATTTAACAGTCATTGTTCCCAGCAGGTTATCAGTTACAGTCACATTTTACTACTATTAATAATAATAATAATAATAATAATAATAATAATAATAATAATATTAACTTATGATTGTAAAGTGACCCCAGAGTTTGGATGTGCCTCCAGGATATATTAACAGTTGCTTGCACAGTTTGCATTCATCTTTTTTTTTTTTTTTTTTTGGTCGTCTGGCCATTTAAAAAAAAAATCCCAAACAGCAGAGGGGTTTTGAGACACTTCATTCAATACAGCTTACACTATACAACGCTTTGCTGTCGAGATGGAGAATAAAGAAATTTGCCTCTGGTTAACACGGGCTGGAGGGGAGACATGGTAATGAATGGAGTCTGGAGTTGATAAGGCAAGTTCATAGAATTTAAGAAAGGGATTGTAACAGATTGTATTTTTTTTTTTCTAGGAAATTTGTTCAGAAGACAAAACTGGATTATCCTTGTGAAAGAGAAGATTCAATGATGGAGCCTGTCCATATTAAAGAGGAGAGTCCTGTACTAGAATCAGTCCATGTTAAAGAGGAGAGTCCTGTACTAGAATCAGTCCATGTTAAAGAGGAGAGTCCTGTACTAGAATCAGTCCATATTAAAGAGGAGAGTCCTGCATTAGAATCAGTCCATGTTAAAGAGGAGAGTCCTGTACTAGAATCAGTCCATATTAAACAGGAGAGTCCTGTACTAGAATCAGTCCATATTAAAGAGGATAGTCCTGCATTAGAATCAGTCCATGTTAAAGAGGAGAGTCCTGTACTAGAATCAGTCCATATTAAAGAGGAGAGTTCTGCACTAGAATCAGTTCTTGTTAAAGAGGAGAGTCCTGTACTAGAATCAGTCCATGTTAAAGAGGAGAGTCCTGTACTAGAATCAGTCCATATTAAACAGGAGAGTCCTGTACTAGAATCAGTCCATATTAAAGAGGAGAGTCCTGCATTAGAATCAGTCCATGTTAAAGAGGAGAGTCCTGTACTAGAATCAGTCCATATTAAAGAGGAGATTCCTGTACTAGAATCAGTCCATGTTAAAGAGGAGAGTCCTGTACTAGAATCAGTCCATATTAAACAGGAGAGTCCTGTACTAGAATCAGTCCATATTAAAGAGGAGAGTCCTGTACTAGAATCAGTCCATATTAAAGAGGAGAGTCCTGTACTAGAATCAGTCCATATTAAACAGGAGAGTCCTGTACTAGAATCAGTCCATGTTAAAGAGGAGAGTCCTGTTCTAGAATCAGTCCATATTAAGGAGGAGAGTCCTGTAGTAGAATCAGTCCATATTAAACATCACTGTAATGACTGTGGGAAGAGTTTCAATCAGTCAAGCACATTGAAAAGACACCAGCGAATCCACACTGGAGAGAAACCATATGTCTGTGCTGACTGTGGGAAGAGTTTCAGTCAGTCCTGCTATTTGAAAAAACACCAGCGAATTCACACTGGAGAGAAACAATATGTCTGTGATGACTGTGGGAAGAGTTTCAATCAGTCAAGCACGTTGAAAAGACACCAGCGAATCCACACAGGAGAGAAACCATGTGTCTGTGCTGACTGTGGTAAGACTTTCAATCAGTCATGCTATTTGACAAAACACCGACAAATTCACACTGGAGAGAAACCTTATGTCTGTGCTGACTGTGGGAAGAGTTTCAGAGATTTACAAAGCCTGAAAATCCACCAGAGAATTCACACAGGAGAGAAACCGCATCCATGTAGTAGATGTGGGAAGAGTTTCAGTCAGTTAGGAAATCTTAAAACCCACCAGGTAATTCACACAGGAGAGAAGCCACATCGCTGTTATGACTGTGGGAAGAGTTTCAGACAGTCACGCGACTTGAAAATACACCAGCGAATCCACACTGGAGAGAAACAATATCTGTGTTGACTGTGGAAGAAGTTTCACAGATTTACGAAACCTGAAACTTCACCAGCAAATCCACACTGGAGAGAAACCACATCACTGTAATGACTGTGGGAAGAGTTTCAGATGAATAGGCAGCTTGAAAATGCACCAGCAATTCCACACAGGAGAGAAACCTTATCACTGCTCTCGCTGTGGGAAGTTTTTTCCTGCTTCCAGTTCTCTTAAAAGACACAAATACAAGTTGTGAAAGTTTAGGCAGAATGTGAGTGTGTGTTCATTCACCCGCACTCAGAAATTCCACACTGTTAAACCCTGACGTTAGAGTAAGTACATTCCTTGTATGCAATAAGGCCTGAAAGTCTGTATACGTTGAATATATGTATGCCTCAGGGCGTTGTACGATACGAGGTGAAGCCGAGTGCCTCCAACCCCTGAGAAGTCTGTATATTAAACGTATACAGTGTGGGAGAAACGTGTAGCTGTAATTGAATTAAACTATGATGTTAATTAAGTGTGTCTTCCCCCAACCTTCTCCCATAACATTCTAGATCTGCTTCAAAGGACTGGATATTAGTAACAGAGGGTCGTAAAGATTTAAATTGGTTTTAGTTTAGACTACCTGCCAGTCTGGTCTAAACAAACAGAGTTGATTCTTATCTGTTAATTAAGAAAGTCTGTCTGAAAACTAGTGTACAATTTTCTTCCTATAAAGGGTTAAGAAGTGCGACACCTGGTGGATACGAGGTGCCATGACTTTCAACCATGAAATGAATTGTTACCATGAAACATGGAACGTTTAAAGAATAGAAAATCCTAATTTCCTTATTCTTACAGTTTTGTATGTGCATAAACCTGTTTACACACTAGTTGAAATGTTTATTTTATTATAGTTCTTCATGTTTTGAAGCAGTGCTTTATATGTGGCAAGTTAGGAAATAAACCCTTTAATAATTAATTGTTCATTTAAATAACGGTTTTTCGGCTGTGCAGATGTTTGATGTAACGCTTGAATAAAACTTTTGAGTTGCATCCGATAGTTTGTCTTTCATTTTAATATTGATGTTTAAAATGTACCGTGATGATGACTAGGTACGAGTATAGCCGCGGGACTCGTGAGAGTAGCAGGGAGAGGTTTGTCATTCATTTCAATGGGAGAGAGATTATTAGGTCTCCAAACGATATCTGGAAAGTTAATACTAGAATTTAAATGAATATATTAACTCATGTGTTTGTATTATACATGACAGTGATGCAAGGTATTATTAGCGATTTGTAACTTTATAAATGAATCGGCTATTCTATAAATGAACCAGCATTTCCTTGTCATTTTATTAAGCTGGAAGCTTTTATCATTGTTTTTTTTTAATATATAGAATTAATACAACTATTATCTGTGTGCTTGTTTTAAATACATGAATTACTCTCCTATATCATCGCATATATTATTATTATTATTATTATTATTATTATTATTATTATTATTATTATTATTATTATTATTATTATTATTATTAATACACTGAGAGGTACCCGAGTATAAAAATGCGCGTGTTATTTGATTATACGGTAAATTGACATGGAACTGATCCCCTATTGGATAGGAGAGCCGCAGCTCGTCCAATCACCGGAGGTAACCTCAGTTCAGAGTGACGTCACAGCCAATAGCAGGCGGTTTGGGTTCGCTTCGATCTCTCGCAATATTTCTTTTTTTCTATCTGACGGAGAGAGGGGAGGCCGGCGTAGCTGAATTAAGGAGTGAGTTTTTAAATATACATTATTTTGATTCTGTTTATTAACCGGTACAGACACTGCATATGATTAGTTGTATTGAAAACATTTTCTTTGATGTAAAAAAATATATATTTTAAGAGTGTCCTTTTTTTCCGTGGTCGAAAATAGTAATTGTATCACACAGGCCCACCGAGAGGGCGCAGAGGCCGGCGATATTACCGCCGCCCGTTGACCCCTGGAAAAACTAAAGAACATAACAAAACAAACAAACAAAAAAGAAAGCAATTCTGGTCACTTAATACCGAACATTTTAAACATTTAAAAAAACAAAATAACAGCTCGAGCCCTCAGCCCTGCACGGGACCGTTTGCGTTCGCGCGCACCACCACATAAACAAAAGAAAATAAACCATTTTTTAAAAATATTTTGAGCGTGATATTTATTATTATTATTATTATTATTATTTCCAGGGTAAGATTGCGCTCCACTACAGACTCTGTACACTGAACCGATGCGCTTCTGTGCGAGGCTAATGTACGCGCTGTGCAAATACCAGCCATGCATTAGAAACATACAGAGAGAAACGCTGCCTGTGTGTTTATGACTCGCACTGTCAGTGCACGCCTCAGTCCTGCTCTAGGAAAGCATTTCCCACTAGTTTTTATTTGGAAGTGTGGATTTGTTGAATAAGTTGCGCTGTTCTGCTTTCCACAACCTTTCAATTAAAATGTAATGTGGTATTTTGCTGTACTAATATAACAAATTGTGGGTTATAACCACTACTCCAGCAGTGTGGAGTAGAGGTCAGGGCTCTGGACTCTTGACCGGAGGGTCGTGGGTTCAATCCCAGGTGGGGGGACACTGCTGCTGTACCCTTGAGCAAGGTACTTTACCTAGATTGCTCCAGTAAAAACCCAACTGTATAAATGGGGAATTGTATGTAAAATGAATGTGATGTATTGTAAAAATTGTAAGTCGCCCTGGATAAGAGCGTCTGCTAAGAAATAAATAATAATAATACTTTATATAAATTGTCACGTTGTACACGAATTGGCTTTCAGTGGTTATGTACCTTTTTTCTTTCAAATCACATATATTGTTTGCATGATGTATTTTAATTGCAAATGTATATTTTCCACACTATTACAGTTTTGTTACAGGATACATTAGTCTATCTTTAATGTAATCACAGTTTTGCACGTAGACTGCCCCTGTTTTCATTTACGTCCCAAATTCTGGGCCGCTTTGCCTTTCTAAGTCATGCATGCACAGTTTACCATAAACTGGATCGTGAATTAATTTAAGAGGAACCCTTCGTACACGAAGTTAAGTTAATGCATTTTCTACTCTTCCCCAGAAAACATTATTTTTTTTTATGAAGAAACAGAAATAAAATGTAAATGTTAAAAAAACGTATTTCTTTATTCCAATGAAGAAACTACATTGCACTGAAAGAGATACATGAAAATTCATTAAAGCAGTCGTTTTCCTTCATTACAGGATAATATTAAAACACATTTTTGAGAAGGAACATGGTATTCCAAAAAATCTCATTTTCTTATGTAACGTCCATCAATATATTGTAGTGTTTTGGGACAGAAATGAGACTGCAACCGTCAGTAGATGAAGGCTGTTTATTTTTACAGTAATTAAATAATCACAAAATAAAATCATAAAGTGAGGGAAAGGGAATTGGGAGTTGAAAATGAAAATTAATGATTGTAGTAGTTTTTATTTTACCCTACCCTTCCCAGTCTTTTCCCTGCACCCCCTTATATGCAACCCCTGCACGCACACACCACCGTGCAACCCCTGCACGCACACACCACCGTGCAACCCCTGCACGCGCACACCCACCGTGCAACCCCTGCACGCGCACACCCACCGTACAACCCCTGCACGCACACACCACCGTGCAACCCCTGCACGCACACACCACCGTGCAACCCCTGCACGCACACACCACCGTGCAACCCCTGCACGCACACACCACCGTGCAACCCCTGCACGCACACACCACCGTGCGACCCCTGCACGCACACACCGTGCGACCCCTGCACGCACACACCACCGTGCAACCCCTGCACGCACACACCACCGTGCAACCCCTGCACGCACACACCGTGCGACCCCTGCACGCACACACCACCGTGCAACCCCTGCACGCACACACCACCGTGCAACCCCTGCACGCACACACCACCGTGCAACCCCTGCACGCACACACCACCGTGCAACCCCTGCACGCACACACCCACCGTGCAACCCCTGCACGCACACACCACCGTGCAACCCCTGCACGCACACACCCACCGTGCAACCCCTGCACGCACACAGCACCGTGCAACCCCTGCACGCATACACCCACCGTGCAACCCCTGTATGCACACACCACCGTGCAACCCCTGCACGCACACACCACCGTGCAACCCCTGCACGCACACACCCACCGTGCAACCCCTGCACGCACACACCCACCGTGCAACCCCATGCACACGCACACACCACCGTGCAACCCCTGCGCGCACACACCACCGTGCAACCCCTGCACGCACACACCCACCGTGCAACCCCTGCACATGCACACACCACCGTGCAACCCCTGTGCGCACACACCACCGTGTAACCCCTGCACGCACACACCCACCGTGCAACCCCTGCACGCACACACCCACACCCTCTACACTATCCTGATTCTCTCATGCCTTGAAGTTTATCAGACCTCAAAATGAATGAAATGGCAGAGTTCAATATTATGAAAACGGTAGGGTAAAATAAAAACTACTACAATCATTAATTTTCAATTCCCTTTCCCTCACTTTATGATTTTATTTTGTGATTATTTAATTATTGTAAAAATAAACAGCCTTCATCTACTGACAGTTGCAGTCTCATTTCTGTCCCAAACCTCTGCAATATATTGATGGACGTTACATAAGAAAACGAGATGTCCTTTTTTTGGAATACCATGTTCCTTCTCAAAAATGTGTTTTAATATTATCCTGTAATGAAGGAAAACGACTGCTTTAATGAATTTTCATGTATCTCTTTCAGTGCAATGTAGTTTCTTCATTGGAATAAAGAAATACGTTTTTTAACATTTACATTTTATTTCTGTTTCCTCATAAAAAAAATAAGGTTTTCTGGTGCGAGTAAAAAATACATTAACTTTGATTCATGTTATTATTATTTATTTCTTAGCAGATGCCCTTATCAAGGGCAACTTACAATTGTTACAAGATATCACATTATTTCTTTACATACAATTACATTATTTTTTACACATTATTTTTACATACGATTACCCATTTATACAGTTGGGTTTTTCCTGGAGCAATCTAGGTAAAGTACCTTGCTCAAGGGTACAGCAGCAGTGTCCCCCACCTGGGATTGAACCCACGACCCTCCGGTCAAGAGTCCAGAGCCCTAACCACTACTCCACACTGCTGCCCATGTACTAAGGGCTACTCTTAAATTAATTTACAATCCAGTTTGTGGTAAACTGTGCATGCATGACTTAGAAACTCGTCTGTCAGCTGAGCAGAATATCCCAAAAACTGAGCTGAATTCAGAAAAGCAAAGCGGCCCAGAATTTGGGACGTTATCTCATTACAATCTTTACAATATTTGTTGCAGTTTCACAAATGTTCAATTTGTATTCCAAAGATCAGCCTGCTTCCAGTAGCTGTGACAGTCTTGGGTCAGTTTCTGCTCTCAGTGAGTCAGTTTCTGCTAACAATGATCAAATCTGTCAACCTTTTCAACAATAACCTTTGTCTTGTGTGAAAGAAATGCTGTCATTTTCTAAGCAGTATTCCTGAGGATCTTGTGCTTGAGTGGTTACATGTGTGGGTGCTTTTTATACATGTTTGAATATTTCTCTGTTTAGAACTGTCTTTGTTTCTGTGATTTTGGTCCATCTCTCCTTCCTCCTTGTTATAGAAAATCTCCTTCATCTCACTCAGTGCAGCACATTTGTGAACATGGTAATGAATGGAGTCTGGAGTTGGTAAGGCAAGTTCATAGAATTTAAGGAATAGATTGTAACTGATTGTATTTTATGTTGTTTTTTGTTAGGATATTAGTTCAGAAGACAATACTGGATAATCCTTGTGAAAGAGAAGATTCAACGATGGAGCCTGTCCATATTAAAGAGGAGAGTCCTGTATTAGAATCGGTCCATATTAAACAGGAGAGCCTTGTACTAGAATCAGCCCATATTAAACAGGAGAGTCCTGCACTAGAATCAGTCCATATTAAAGAGGAGAGTCCTGCACTAGAATCAGTCCATATTAAAGAGGAGAGTCCTGTACTAGAATCAGTCCATATTAAAGAGGAGAGTCCTGCACTAGAATCAGTCCATATTAAAGAGGAGAGTCCTGTACTAGAATCAGTCTGTATTAAAGAGGAGAGTCCTGTACTAGAATCAGTCCATATTAAAGAAGAGAGTCCTGTACTAGAATCAGTCCATATTAAAGAGGAGAGTCCTGTACTAGAATCAGTCTGTATTAAAGAGGAGAGTCCTGTACTAGAATCAGTCCATATTAACGACGAGAGTCATGTAATAGAATTAGTCCACATTAAAGAGGAGCTTCCTGAACTAGACCCTGTCCATGTTGAAGAGGAGGGTAACCATTTTAAAACAAGCAGCTTGCAGGGCTCTCTGTCCTGTATAGAATGTGGAAAGAGTTTCAATAGATTAGGACATCTTAAAGACCACCAGCTAATCCACACTGGAGAGAAACAACAAGTCTGTGCTGACTGTGGGAAGAGTTTCAGTCAGTTAAAAAACCTGAAAAGACACCAGCGAATTCACAGTGGAGAGAAACCGCATGTCTGTGATGACTGTGGGAAGAGTTTCAGTCAGTCTGGCAACTTGAAAAAACACCAGCGAATTCACACTGGAGAGAAACCAATTGCCTGTGCTGACTGTGGGAAGAATTTCAGAGATTTACAAAACTTGAAGCTTCACCAGCGAATCCACACTGGAGAGAAACCGTATGCCTGTGCTGACTGTGGGAAGAGTTTCAGTCAGTCGAGAACTCTAAGAAACCACCAGTTAATTCACACAGGAGAGAATCCACATCACTGCAATGACTGTGGGAAGAGTTTCAGATGGATATACAGCTTGAAAAGGCACCAGCGATTCCACACAGGAGAGAAACCACACTACTGGAGTCCAGTTCTCTTAAAAGACACAAATGCAAGTTGTGAAAGTTTAGGCAGAATGTGAGTGTGTGTTCATTCACCCGCACTCAGAAATTCCAGTCTTTTTAAACAGCAGCTTAATATAAGAACTGTGAGAACTCTGGTGAGGGAGGAATTCATATTTGTAATTGAATGGTCTTTGTAAAATGACATTTGAAATCTTAAACTATGAGGCTTAAGATGCTGTGATGTTAATTAAGTGTGTCTTCCCCCAGCCTTCTCCCATAACATTTGAGATCTTCTTCAAAGGACTGGATATTAGTAACAGAGGGTCATAAAGATTTAAATTGGTTTCAGTTCAGATTACCTGCCAGTCTGGTCTAAACAAACAGAGCTGATTCCTGTCTGTTAATTAAGAATGTCTGTCTGAAAACTAGTGTACAATTTTCTTCTTATAAAGGGTTAAGAATTGCGACACCTGGTGGATACAGTGTGGAGTAGTGCTTAAGGCTCTGGACTCTTGACCAGAGGGTCTTGGGTTCAATCCCAGGTGGGGGTCACTGCTGCTGTACCCTTGAGTAAGGTACTTTACCTAGATTGCTCCAGTAAAAACCCAACTGTATAAATGGGGAATTGTATGTAAATATAATGTGATATCTTGTAACAATTGTAAGTCGCCCTGGATAAGGGCGTCTGCTAAGAAATAAATAATAATAATACGAGGTGCCATGACTTTCAATCCAAGAAATGAATTGTTACCTGAAACATGGAACGTTTAAGTGAATAGAAATTCCTAATGTCCTTTACGAGGGTGTATGTTTAAGACTCTGTGTTTTAGATTTACTCAAACTATCAGATTGAAACGTAACAAATAAGTAATAAATGATTTCAATTGGTTTTAGAATCATTTTAATAACATCTCGTGTTTTAATGAAGTTGAAAGTAAAAATTATTCTTACATTGTTTTGCATTAATTGTATAATGTGTTTAACACGTCTGAAACTGTCATTTAGTTCGGAGAATGAAATTGATATTTTTATCCTTCTATGATCAATATAGCTAGCTGGCACAAAATGTTCTATTGTTTTGTTCTATAAATATTACGAATCCTGTTCCCTCTGTCTCTCTCCATGGAGGAGGGTCGCTCCCTGTGTTAATAACACACATTGCTTGTGTAAAAGGAAGCGTCATTCAAACTTTGTAAGCCAATGAAAGGACTGATTTCGGTCAGGGATTACAAGTGATTGGATCACCAAAGTAAACTCCTGTTTGGGCTCTATATTTAAATCAAAACATGCATGAACCCGTTCTCTTGGATTCAGACTCATCTCGCCATGAAGTAACCATTGAGCCTTCGCTTGCAATGGGGACCCATTCAAGCATCGTACGTATCTTCATCCTGAAGAAGACTCCTCGCCGCTACATCCTGCAACTCTACATGTTACAAAGAAGACAACTGCATTCCAACAAGGACCACGTCTCCAGAATAAGTGTTACGATTCAAAGACTTTGAAATTCAAGTAAAATACTGTGTTTGTGTAGAAAAATCTACATGTAAACCAGAAGTAAAAACATTGAACTCAGAGTAACACTTTGTGAGATTAAAAACACAAGCGATTCTACTCTGAACAACTGAAAGAAGAAAAGACTTTAACTGAACTGATGCTATTGTGTGCATTTGAAAACAATGTGAACGTCTGAACCATTTAAACATTGATTGAGTTTATCTACATGTTCTGAAGTAACTCTAGATTACAAGCTGCTTCCAAACTAAACTTTTATGTACACATATGGAAGCCTGCATGCTCATGAAAATATGTGTTTTAATGTTTTATTCCTGCTATTCTAGGTTCTATATTCTTTTTACTTTTGTTAGCCTTAATAAATGTAATAGTTTTTATGTGTTGAGTGCCTTTTTGCCTGTTATGAGTACTAAGTAAGCATTTATGATTGGTTTGAGATCCTGAAACTTATAATATATGAACTTTTAAAGTTAGTTTATTGATTTAGTTACTTAACTGGTTAACGTCTCGATATTGAAACTGAAAAGCATATTTTTTATAACTGAGCCTCACATTTTTTCTATTCTTTTCATAGTTATTTTGATATGGCAGGGCAGCAGTGTGGAGTAGTGGGTAGGGCTCTGGACTCTTGACCGGAGGGTCGTGGTTCAATCCCAGGTGGGGGACACTGCTGCTGTACCCTTGAGCAAGGTACTTTACCTAGATTGCTCCAGTAAAAACCCAACTGTATAAATGGGTAATTGTATGCACAAATAATGTGATATCTTGTAACAATTGTAAGTCGCCCTGGATAAGGGCGTCTGCTAAGAAATAAATAATAATATAGTTCAAAAATCGAATAATGGAATTATAAATATAATTCTATAAGAAATAAGACATTTTAAAGGACTAAAACCCTATTTTTTATATTTAAATATTAATCACGTTATGGAGGTGTAATCCTGTATATTAAGACAGTAATATTAACTAATATGTTTGTATATTACCAACATAGCAGGGGGTGGCCTAGGATATTGAGGTATTAATGATAAATATTATCATATCTTCATAAATATGCACAACAACAGGCACCCTGAAGGACCATATTGCATTTATAATTCAGGTCAAACCATGGAATTGAAAACAAAGCAGAAATAATTTTTAGGGCATTTTTTTTCTTTTATTAAATATCCTTATGCCAATAAAGGGTCCAAAAAAGTAGTCCCGGTTATGAAGCTGAACTAAACACTAAGTAAATCTGAGTAAATGTATTTAATTGAAACATTAAAGCTGCAGAGACAGGCAGACATATCCCCACAATCCTGTTCAGTTTGACGCTACAATATAATCCCCCCTTTATTGGTGTCTGTGTTAGTTTACTACATTCTAAAAAGAGTTTAGAATGCAATAAAGCCAGTAATTTAAGCAATGTTCTGCCTGCCTGGAACTAGAATGGGGAATGTAAACTAACTGGAAAGTCATCAATCTAGTTTCTGATGAACTAGTTCTGCACAGAAACCTGAACTCTGGTAGAATGTAGCAAACATTCACTCAGGAATAATATTGTAGTTTCTGTAGAAGCTCTTATCCAATTGTAGATTCAGTGGTTTCCCACGATTGATTAGACTCAAACAAAAATACTGTTAAACTGAAGTCTAGTGGAACAATGTATTAAACACGCACCCATGCAATCGTATTGACTGTGAAACTGCACACAGATTTGTTACACCGGCGCTGTGTCGTTTTCCTGCAGCCAGTACTTGCGTGGAGGCATGGCGCCATCTACTGGAAGAAGTGAAAATAGCAGGGAGATGTTTGTCTCATTTCAATGGGAGAGAGAGTATTGTCTCCAAACGGTATCTGGAGAGTTAATATTCGAATTTAAATGAATATATTAACTCATGTGTTTATATTATATACGACAGTGATGTAAAATATTATTAGCCATGTGTAACTTTATAAATGAACCGGCTATTCTATAAATGAACCAACATTTCCCTGTCATTTTATTAACTGACTGATCAGCTGGTAACTTTTATCAGTTTTTTATATAATTAATAAAACAATTGTGTGTTTTTTTTTAATACATAAATTAATCTCATGTTTTCATATATATATTACCACATATTATTATTATTATTATTATTATTATTATTATTATTATTATTATTATTATTATTATTATTATTATTATTATTATTGAGTACGCGAGTATAAAATGCGCCTGTTTTTATGATTATACGGCAAATTGCCACAGAGCTGATCCCCTATTGGTTAACATCGTGCAAACGCGTCCAATCATCGGAGAAGTCCTTGTTTCAGAATGACCTCGCAGCCAATGGCAGGCGAGAGAGGGGGCGGGTTTGTTTTCGCTTCGGTTCCTCACAATATTTTTCCCTGAAGGAGAGAGAGGAGGCTGGAGTGACTGAATTAACGAGTAAGTTTTAAAATTTAAATTAATTTTATTTAATTTATTACCCGCTACAGAGACTTACATTTGATTAGTTGTAGTGAAAACAGTTTGTTTCATGTAAAAAATTAAAGAGGGTCTTTTTTTTTTACGTGTTTGAAAATAATAATTTAATATACACACACACAGGCCCACCGAGAGGCCGGGGAGATTTACGCGGCACGCTACCCCTGGCAAATAAACAAACAAACAAATCAATAATAAATAATAAATTCTGGTAAATTAATACCGAACATTTAAACATTTTTAAAAGCTCAAGACCTGCACGTGATGGTGTAAAAATATATCTATATTTTTAAATATATATCTAATAATAATATATATATATATATATATATATATATATATATATATATAAAAAATAAATACAAATAAAATATATCTAATAATATATATATATATATATGACATTTTCAATATGTTTCTTTGAAATAGTTTGTTTATATAATAGATTACAACTGCTAAATGCAATTGAAACTGCTTCTGAACTGAACTTTTATGTACACATATGGAAGCCTGCATGCTCATGAAAATATGTGTTTTAATGTTTTATTCCTGCTATTCTAGGTTCTATATTCTTTTTACTTTTGTTAGCCTTAATAAATGTAATAGTTTTTATGTGTTGAGTGCCTTTTTGCCTGTTATGAGTACTAAGTAAGCATTTATGATTGGTTTGAGATCCTGAAACTTATAATATATGAACTTTTAAAGTTAGTTTATTGATTTAGTTACTTAACTGGTTAACGTCTCGATATTGAAACTGAAAGGCATATTTTTTATAACTGAGCCTCACATTTTTTCTATTCTTTTCATAGTTATTTTGATATAGCAGGGCAGCAGTGTGGAGTAGTGGTTAGGGTTCTGAACTCTTGACCGGAGGGTCATGGTTCAATCCCAGGTGGGGGGGGACACTGCTGCTGTACCCTTGAGCAAGGTACTTTACCTAGATTGCTCCAGTATAAAAAAACACTGTAATTATATGTAAGAATTTTTTAAAAAAAGTATTTTCTTTTTGTATGGGCTCTGTGTCAGTTTGTACATTTTTAGCTTAATTTAATGCGTGGCTGACATTGAACATCCCTGAAGCGAGAATACTAACGGTGACACAGAGGGCATTTTTCATTTATAAATTTCCTTTGTTTCTTACGACAGTGATTTCAAAGCAGAATGAAGGAAAATGAATGCAAACGAAAGCGCGACACTTTGACAAGCGTCTCGGAAACTGTACAGTGCCTCCCCCTTTTGTTGCATAAATTAGCAAGCTAAAAAAAAATCTTCGAAAAGTGAAAGGTCACCTTAAATTTGGGCCAATGTGGTTTTCAATTGGAATGGGCACAAGAACTAAGTTTTTTCAGTGCATGAGAGGAGGGCTCATTTTTAAGAAAAAAATGCACATGATCAACTTATTATTATTATTATTATTATTATTATTTATTTCTTAGCAGACACCCTTATTATTATTAGTTATTTAGCTGACACCTTTATCCAAGGCGACTTACAGAGACTAGGTTGTGTGAACTATGCATCAGCTGCATTCACTTACAATTACGTCTCACCCGAAAGACGGAGCACAAGGAGGTTAAGTGACTTGCTCAGGGTCACACAATAAGTCAGTGGCTGAGGTGGGATTTGAACCAGGGACCTCCTGGTTACAAGCCCCTTTCTTTAACCACACAGCCTCAGCCCTTATCCAGGGCGACTTACAGTCGTAAACACTAAGGTGGCGTTAGGCTTAGGGTTAGGCTTATTTTGTGTTACACACATATCAATCATCATTACCCAGTAGGCTAACTACTGCCCAGAAGTAATCTTTTCAAAAAGGTAAAAGTAAAATTGTTACCTGCGGTTTGGAGCTAATCACTGTTGTCAGTCTTCAGGATCGCTGGAGTTAACTGCCTGTGTACCTTTTAAGCTGTTGTAATGTTGTCCGATAATCCAATTCTTTGATTTGTGTGCTTTCTCCTCTCTTAATATAGACCTTGGGGTTGAAATAGTCAGTGTTGATGTGGTGCAGAGGAGGCCACATCAATGAACTGTTGCTGTTGCTTTAAGGTGCCTGTTTACCTGGGAAGAAACAAGACTGCCAGAGCCGTGCTGCAGATATCCTGCTGACAATCCCTGAAGTGAGTTTCTTATTCTTTTACTCTTCAGTCCTGATTCAGCTTCACTGCTCTGTGTTTGATTGTGTGTTTCTGGTCGTATCGGTTTATTTAATACTGAACACAAGTCTGATCTAAGCTATCAAACTTTTCAACAATAACCTTTGTCTTCTGTGAAAGAAATGCTGTCATTTTCTAAGCAGTATTCCTGAGGCTCTTCTGCTTGAGTGGTTACTGTGTGGGTGCTTTTTATACATGTTTGAATATTTCTCTGTTTAGAACTGTCTTTGTTTCTGTGATTTTTGGTCCGTCTCTCCTTCCTCCTTGTTATAGAAAATCTCCTTCATCTCACTCAGTACAGCACATTTGTGAACATGGTAATGAATGGAGTCTGGAGTTGGTAAGGCAAGTTCATAGAATTTAAGAAGGGATTGTAACTGATTGTATTTTATGTTGTTTTTTGTTAGGGTTAGTTCAGAAGACAAAACTGGATGATCCTTGTGAAAGAGAAGATTCAACGATGGAGCCTGTCCATATTAAAGAGGAGAGTCCTGTACTGGAATCAGTCCATATTAAAGAGGAGAGTCCTGTATTAGAATCAGTCCATATTAAAGAGGAGAGTCCTGTACTAGAAACAGTCCATGTTAAAGAGGAGAGTCCTGTACTAGAATCAGTCCATATTAAAGAGGAGAGTCCTGCACTAGAATCAGTCCATATTAAAGAGGAGAGTCCTGTACTAGAAACAGTCCATATTAAAGAGGAGAGTCCTGTACTAGAAACAGTCCATGTTAAAGAGGAGAGTCCTGCACTAGAATCAGTCCATATTAAAGAGGAGAGTCCTGTACTAGAATCAGTCCATATTAAAGAGGAGAGTCCTGCACTAGAATCAGTCCATATTAAAGAGGAGAGTCCTGCACTAGAATCAGTCCATATTAAAGAGGAGAGTCCTGTACTAGAAACAGTCCATATTAAAGAGGAGAGTCCTGTACTAGAATCAGTCCATATTAAAGAGGAGAGTCCTGTACTAGAAACAGTCCATGTTAAAGAGGAGAGTCCTGTACTAGAATCAGTCCATATTAAAGAGGAGAGTCCTGTACTAGAATCAGTGCATATTAAAGAGGAGCTTCCTGAACTAGACCCTGTCCATGTTAAAGAGGAGGGTAACCATTTTAAAACAAGTGGCTTGCAGGACTCTCTGTCCTGTACAGAATGTGGAAAGAGTTTCAGTCACTTAAAAAAACTGAAACTTCACCAGCGAATCCACACTGGAGAGAAACGACACATTTGTGCTGACTGTGGGAAGAGTTTCAGTCAGTCAAGCCATTTGAAAATGCATCAACTAATTCACACAGGAGAGAAACCGCATGTCTGTGCTGACTGTGGGAAGAGTTTCAGCCTGTCAGGCAATTTGAAAATGCACCAGCGAATTCACACTGGAGAGAAACCACATGTGTGTGCTGACTGTGGGAAGAGTTTCAGGAGATTAGGATCTCTGAAAGACCACCAGCTTATTCACACTGGAGAGAATCCATATGTCTGTTGTGACTGTGGGAAAAGTTTCAGCCAGTCAAGCAACTTAAAAATGCATCAGCGAATCCACAGAGGAGAGAAACCACATGTCTGTGCTGACTGTGGGAAGAGTTTCTGTCAGTCAGGCAATTTGAAAATACACCAACGAATTCACACTGGAGAGAAACCAAATGTGTGTGCTGACTGTGGGAAGAGTTTCGGGACTTTAGCAAATCTTAAAGATCACCAGCAAATTCACACTGGAGAGAAACCAAATGTGTGTTGTGACTGTGGGAAGAGTTTCAGCCTGTTAAGCAATTTGAAAATGCACCAGCGAATTCACACAGGAGAGAAACCACATGGCTGTGCTGACTGTGGGAAGAGTTTTAGGACATTGGGACATCTTAAAGACCACCAGCAAATTCACACAGGAGAGAAACCACATGTCTGTGCTGACTGTGGGAAGAGTTTTAGGACATTGGGACATCTTAAAGACCACCAGCGAATTCACACTGGAGAGAAACCACATCTCTGCTGACTAGAGCTTCATGAAATGATTATTAATGTAATCGATTAATCTATCAACTCTTGCTTCGATTAATCAATTATTTGGATAAACACCAACACATCACCAAATAGCAAGTTGAACCATTTTTAACATCCTAAACAAGAGTCCTAAACAAGTCACGCAGTGATTTCCTTTCGCTATTCACAGTGAACAATGTAAAACCAAAAATAAATGTGTGCGTTTTTAATTGGTATTTAGTCGTAAAATTGATACTTTTATTGCATTCGGTACTTACCACCTCTGGATGCTTTACATTACATTGATCAGCGTTTCAATACATACCCTTTACAGTAAAAATAAATGCTTTAATAAATATATATATATATATATATATATATATATATATATATATATATATATATATATATATATATATATATATATATATATGTGTGTGTGTTTATGTATTCACGCTGTAACTCAGTTATCATTTGTAATTATATTGAAGTGATGGTTGTTTTGACGTTAATGTACTTTTATAAGGAGGGGGTGAACAGCAGCAGACTGACTTGGTGTTTACAAACTGAACGCAGGCGTCACACATGGAACGTGGTTGTCTTAAGCATGTTTGAAGGGAGAGGGAGAGGGAGAGGGAGAGGGAGAGGGAGAGTGGGGGGGGGGGAACCTGAGCAGGAAGAGATTTTGATCCTAGTGTAAAAAATAGGAGAAAATGGGCACATGAAATAAAAGTTAATTGTCATTAAACTCGGATGCCCTGTAATATACATATGCGTGGTTAAAACTCCCTGGGGTCTTTTCACAGGGTGCGATTTTCACCCATGCAAAAAAAACAAGATTGGAAAGCCAAAATATGACATGAAAAGTTAAACAGCAGCTTAATAAAAAAAATAAACTGTTCTGAAGCCGTGACAGGATAAATAGTGTTTCGCATTTAAGGTTTATTCTAAATTTTACCAAAAAATGACTTTTTTTTTTTTACTGAATGTCGGTTTCTATGATTTCTACCCGATTTTTAGTCTATTATTCAGTTTGTTTTAGGAAATGCGCCTAGGATACAGCAGGTACGTTTATACGATGGAGGATCAACGTTCAATGTCTCAATATATTATCTTATTCTTGCCAAATGTTTAATTCTTCTTTTTTAATTGATTGTTCTGTTTAATTATTTTAAATATACTTTCTCCATTAAATGTGAATTGTGATAGTTTTTGTAATAAAATATGAGAAACAAAACTGTGTATTAATGCTTATTTCCTGCGATATTGTTTAATTATGTCATAATCATGGTCTGTTTGTTTTTTTAAGGCTATGAACTATTCAAACCCTTCACTTCTAAACCCTTCTTCATAATCATGATTATTTGTAATATGAAGAAATCCACACAACCCACTTCATTGTTAGAACAATGATTTGTAGTTAGTGAATTTAAAATTAAAACATAATAATAAAAACATTTTAAAAAACCTTACTCCAATATTAGGGCACTAGATGTATGCGTGTAATCAGCAGTGAAATGATGCCTTATGAAATCATTATGAGGGCTTCAGAGTAAACGAAGGCTTCAGCCCATTCAAATTGTTCTGTGTTCCACACTATTCAATAGGCTGGATGTTTCAGTGCTTCATATGAAGCAAACAAGTGCTTCAATGCTTCATTGGGGCTTCAGGTGATTCTCAGTGGTTTACAATTCAGATCCTTCAGTGTCTCATTGAAGCTTCCCCTAATTAAAAAGAACACTTTTTAATGATTCATATGAAGCAAACAAGTACTTTGGTAACTTATTCATGTTTCAAATTGGCGTCGTTTAGATTATTGTTTCTTATGAAGCAAACAAATCAATTAATGAATGCATCATGAGGTCAGCATCATTGAACTAGTCACCTACATACCTTATGCAGGACATATATGTGTGTGTGTGTGTGTGTTTAAGGATCTCAAACCAATCATAACTGCTAACTTTAGTACTCAAAACAAGCAAAAAGAAACAACACATAAAAATGATTGTTTATTAAGACTCACAAAAGTAAGAATATAATCATGGTACCAGCATTAACACATGACGCTTCATTGACACAGGTAGTGACCCTCCTCCATACAGAGAGAGAGACAAAGATTCATATCATTCACAGAAAAAAACTTCATTTTGTGCTAGCTAGTTATACTGATCCTAGAAGGATAAAAATGCCAGTTTCGTTCTCTGAACTAAATTACTGTTGCAAGCATGGTAAACACAGTACAATAATTAAAGTAAAATAATGTAAGAATTATTTTCACTTTAAACTTCATTAAAACACAATAAACATTTCAGTGTTACTGGGAAAGCATCCTTAAACAATGTTGTTAAAATGATTCTGAAACCCATTTAAATCAGTGAAGTTATTACTATCTGTTACGTTTCAATCTGATACTTATTAGTAAATCTAAAACCCTGAGATTGTTACACAAGTTAATATTACACCCTCGTGAAGGTTTGTTTTTCAATTCACTTTTAAAATAAGGAAATTAGGAATTTCTAGTCACTTAAACATTCAATGTTTCATGGTAACAATTCATTTAATGGGTTGAAGTCATGGCACCTCCTATCCACCAGGTGTCGCACTTCTTTGTATCCTGGCTTCCAGACAGACTTTCTTAATTAACAGATAAGATTCAACTCTGTTTGTTTAGACCACACTGGCAGGCAATCTAAACTGAAACCAATTTAAATATTTACGACCCTCTGTTATTAATATCCAGTCCTTTGAAGCAGATCTCAAATTATTTATTTATTTCTTAGCAGACGCTCTTATCCAGGGCGACTTACAATCATAAGCAAATACATTTCAAGTGTTACAATACAAGTAATACAATAAGAGCAAGAAATATAATAACTTTTGTTCAAGCAAAGTACAAGTGTGACAAACCACAATTCAATAATACAGCAGATAATAGTGATAGTTACATCAGGATATGATTAAATAGTGATAGTTACATCAGGATATGATTAAATACAAAGTACTAATGTTATGGGAGAAGGTTGGGGGAAGACACACTTAATTAACATCACAGCATCTTAAGCCTCATAGTTTAAGATTTGAAATGTGATTTTATAAAGTACATTCAATTACAACTATGAATTTCTCCCACACCGTATACGTTGAATATACAGACTTCTCAGGGGTTGGAGGCACTCGGCTTCACCTCGTATCACACAACGCTCCGAGGCATCTGTAAATTCGACGGATTGCAAACTAAGAATGTACTTTATAATGTAACGGCTTCAGAGCACTGTGTTTAATATTGATAAATCTGTATCATCTGTAGACATTCACCAGAGTTCTCACAGTTTTTATATTAAGCTGCTGTTTAAAAAGACTGGAATTTCTGAGTGCGGGTGAATGAATACACACTCACATTCTGACTAAACTTTCACAACTTGCATTTGTGTCTTTTAAGAGAACAGGAAGTAGTAAAACTCTTCCCACAGTGCGTACAGTGATAAGGTTTCTCTCCTGTGTGGAATCGCTGGTGTTTCTTCAAATGGCCTGACTGACTAAAACTTTTCCCACAGTCAGCACAGACATGTGGTTTCTCTCCTGTGTGGATTCGCTGGTGTCTTTTCAAAGCATCTGACCAGCTGAAGCTCTTCCCACAGTCAGCACAGACATATGGTTTCTCTCCAGTGTGAATTCGCTGGTGAAGTTTCAGGTGTTGTAAGTGACTGAAACTCTTCCCACAGTCAGCACAGACATGTGGTTTCTCTCCAGTGTGGATTCGCTGGTGAAGTTTCAGGTTTTGTAAATGTCTGAAACTCTTCCCACAGTCAGCACAGACATGTGGTTTCTCTCCAGTGTGAATTTGCCGGTGATCTTTCAAAGTTCCTGACTGACTGAAACTCTTCCCACAGTCAACACAGAGATATGGTTTCTCTCCTGTGTGGATTCGCTGGTGCCTTTTCAATGCGTCTGACCAGCTGAAGCTCTTCCCACAATCAGCACAGACATATCGTTTCTCTCCTGTGTGAACTCGCTTGTGATATTTCAGGCTTTGTGAACATCTGAAACTCTTCCCACAGTCAGCACAGACATGTTGCTTCTCTCCAGTGTGGATTCGCTGGTGATATTTCAGGCTTTGTGAACATCTGAAACTCCTCCCACAGTCAGCACAGCCATGTTGCTTCTCTCCAGTGTGGATTCCCTGGTGATATTTCAGGGTTTGTAAACATCTGAAACTCTTCCCACAGTCAGCACAGACATGTTGCTTCTCACCAGTGTGGATTCGGTGGTGATATTTCAGGCTTTGTGAACATCTGAAATTCCTCCCACAGTCAGCACAATCATATGGTTTCTCTCCAGTGTGGATTCGCTGGTGACGTTTCAGGTTGTGTAACTGACTGAAACTCTTCCCACAGTCACCACAGACATATGGTTTCACACCAGTGTGGATGCGCTGGTGGATTTTTAAGTTGCTTGACTGACTAAAACTCTTCCCACAGTCAGCACAGACATGTTGTTTCTCTCCTGTGTGAATTCGCTGGTGAAGTTTCAGACTTTGTAACTGTCTGAAACTCTTTCCACATTCTGTACAGGACAGAGAGTCCGGCAAGCTGCTTGTTTCAACACGGACAGGGTCTAGTTCAGGAAGCTCCTCTTTAATGTGGACTGATTCTATTACAGGACTCTCTTCTTTAATATGGACTGATTCTAGGACAGGATTGTCCTCTTTAATATGGACTGATTCTAGTACAGGACTGTCCTGTTTAATATGGACTGATTCTAGTGCAGGACTCCCCTCTTTAATATGGACTGATTCTAGTACAGGACTCTCCTCTTTAATATGGACTGATTCTAGTGCAGGACTCTCCTCTTTAATATGGACTGATTCTAGTGCAGGACTCTCCTCTTTAATATGGACTGATTCTAGTGCAGGACTCTCCTGTTTAATATGGACTGATTCTAGTGCAGGACTCTCCTCTTTAATATGGACTGATTCTAGTGCAGGACTCTCCTCTTTAATATGGACAGGCTCCATCATTGAATCTTCTCTTTCACAAGGATAATCCAGTTTTGTCTTCTGAACAAATTCCTAAAGATAATATAAAATGCAATCAGTTACAATAATTTTGTTAAATTCTATGAACTTGCCTTACCAACTCCAGACTGCATTCATTACCATGATCACAAATGTGCTGTACTGAGTGAGATGAAGGAGATTTTCTATAAAGGAAGGAGAGACGGACCAAAATCACAGAAACAAAGACAGTTCTAAACAGAGAAATATTCAAACATGTATAAAAATCACCCACACGTTTAACCACTCAGTAAACCACACATCTTTTCAAAATGGCTGCTCTAGTGCGCTGGGGTTCGAGAGCTGTTCTCTAAATCACTGAAGGAAGAGCAATTTAAAAAAAAACATAAGTGATCTGGCATTTCTGTTTCGTACCACATCATGAATTGTTATCGCTGTGTTTCCTGTTTGACAATAACCCTTAAACTAGCAGTGCACATGTAAAACGCTGTCAGGATGTTAACAATGAAAAGAAAACTAACAGGTACATTATTTAAACAGTTGTAGCAACACGTGGGGCCGCGAGACGATAGATTCTTCTGAACCAGCAGCTGAGCGGAGGTCATTAATGCTGACAATCTCATTCATTTATAAAGGAGGGCGATGCTGCAATCGAACCTGCTTCCAGACGGTTTAGAAAATCCAGTGTGGTCTCTTGAGAAGAGTCACACTGTGTGTAAGAGGCTTGAATCAAGCATTCAGGGAACACAACCAATCTGAGAGTCCATTTGAAATGACAGCATCAGATCAGTCAGCACATGAAGGTAGGATAACTCCATATGCACAGCCTGCGCGAGAAACACAAAATCATTCAGAACTATGTGGAGCATGTGAGCGCGCTGGCAAAGGGTTACCTGTGCATCCCAGAGAGCAGACTCTGCTGACAGAGCGTTCTCCACTGCTGGAGATGTGGGGACAGCACAGAGAAGTGCACTCAAACCAGGACATGGAGACCGCTTGGTGTGCATCCCAGAGAGCAGACTCTGCTGACAGAGTGTTCTCCACTGCTGGAGATGTGGGGACAGCACAGAGAAGTGCACTCAAACCAGGACATTGAGACCGCTTAGTGTGCATCCCAGAGAGCAGACTCTGCTGACAGAGTGTTCTCCACTGCTGGAGATGTGGGGACAGCACAGAGAAGTGCACTCAAACCAGGACATGGAGACCGCTTAGTGTGCATCCCAGAGAGCAGACTCTGCTGACAGAGTGTTCTCCACTGCTGGAGATGTAGGGACAGCACAGAGAAGTGCACTCAAACCAGGACATGGAGACCGCTTAGTGTTCCTCAAGAGAAAAAAAAACTACTTACCTGATTGCAGTAAAAGATAACTGCTATTCACTACATGCAGCTCTCAGATTGTGCTAATGAAAATATGACAATGTGTTTGCTGCGGTGTATTTAACGTTGAAGTTAGCAGAACGAACTCGCTGCAATTTAAACTTGTTTTTAATGAAAGATAAACGGTGCCATGTAATTATAAGAGCTGTGTGTGTTACATACTGTCAGCTCAGGATTTCTCTAACACTGAGCATGGGAGCTGCAGCACGCTGTCAGATCAGGACTCCACTAACACTGAGCATGGGAGCTGCAGCATGCTGTCAGATCAGGACTCCACTCACACTGAGCATGGGAGCTGCAGCATGCTGTCAGATCAGGACTCCACTAACACTGAGCAGGGGAGCTGCAGCATGCTGTCAGATCAGGACTCCACTAACACTGAGCATGGGAGCTGCAGCATGCTGTCAGATCAGGACTTCACTAACACTGAGCATGGGAGCTGCAGCATGCTGTCAGATCAGGACTTCACTAACACTGAGCATGGGAGCTGCAGCATGCTGTTTCCATATTACAACTGGACTCAATTCAATACACAACACCTGCAGAATACCTCAAATAGAAACATGCTGAGTTCATTTCAGTCATCAGCTCCATAGGTTAACAATTCAGCAGAAAGAGGCAACAAACAAGTGAGTACAGACATGAAGTAACTGTTTTAGTATCACTTTAGAGTCTGAGAAAGTTGCTGTATTTTAAGCAGTTGAATATGATAGCAACCAACTTGCTCCTGAAGGGGCTCCAGCAACTGGATTTGGCGGAGGAGCCACTGGCTTCAAAGAGTAAATAGACCTGATTTGGAATTTTCATTTAAATAAATCAATTTTGAAGAATAAACAGGAAACAAAAACAAAACAGGTTGTGAAGCTTATTTGACCAAAAGTGCTTTACCAGTGTTATTGCAAACACGTGCACAAGCAAACGAGACAATTGTGTGATTTTTATAACCTAGAAGCATCAGCTGCATGTAACCTGATTCATGGATGTTTTCTCCATAAACAACCATCCCTTGTCCAAGACACACAGTGTTATAAACAAGTCAACTTGTTTTCATGTAGGCAAACTTAGTTTTAACCGTTACATTTTCAAGCATTGTATAACCCTTAACCTGTGAAAGCACGTTGGTGATGACGTCATCACGCAGCTTCACCGAGCGCTTTTAAGCGGTACTGTAGCTGGGATACCTATTCAGTACAAACAGGACGTGCTTCAATTCAACCCAAATAAGTCACAATAATACACAGCGCTCCCCCTCCTTTCCAGGGTCCGAGCTTCACTACAGTACAGAGCTGAGAAATAACATGAAAACTGACAGAGCAACTTATTCAACAAATCCATACTTCAAATAAAAACTAGTGGGAAATGCTTTCCTAGAGCAGGACTGAGGCGTGCACTGACAGTGCGAGTCATAAACACACAGGCAGCGTTTCTCTCTGTATGTTTCTAATGCATGGCTGGTATTTGCACAGCGCGTACATTAGCCTCGCACAGAAGCGCATCGGTTCAGTGTTCAGGACTGTCGAGTCTGCAGCGGAGCGGAGCGCAGCCTCACACCGGAAACAACAAGGACGGCTTGTTTGTTTACGTGCAGCGGCGGCGCGCGCGAACGCGAACGCTCCCGCGCAGCGCGGAGGGCTCGAGCGGTTACGCGTTTTTAAAAATGTTTAAATGTTTGATATTAATTGAACAGAATTGATTTTTAAGTTTTGTTGTTTTTTTAGTTTTTCGAGGAGCAGTGCGGCGCGGAAATGTCCCCGGACTCCCCTCTAAGTGGGCCTGTGTGTGTGTGAGATACAATTATTACTTTCGTACACGGAAAAAAATGACCCTCTTAAAATATTTTCACATGAAGCAAATTGTTTTCAGCAAAACTAATCAACTGTCTGTACCGGTTAACAAATGGAATACAATGAATTTATATTTAAAATCTTACTCGTTAATTCAGCCTCTCCAGCCTCCTCTCTCTCCTTCAGGGAAAAATATCGTGAGAGACCGAAGCGAAAACAAAACCCGCCCCCTCTCTCGCCTGCCATTGGCTGCGCGGTCATTCTGGAACGAGGAGTCCTCCACTGATTGGACGCGCTGGGGCTCTGCTAACCAATAGGGGATCAGCTCTGTGGCAGTTTACCGTATAATCAAGAAAACCGGCGCATATTTATACTCTGATACCGTTGATGCATGAAAAAAATTAGATTAATTTATGTATTTAAAAAAAGCACACAGATAATAGTTGTGTTAATTATATCAAAAATGAATAAAAGTTACTAGCTGATTTGTCAGTTAATAAAATGACAAGGAAATGTTGGTTAATTTATAGAATAGCCAGTTCATTAATAAAGTTATTATTATTATTATTATTATTATTATTATTATTATTGAAGTTACAAATGGCTAATAATACCTTGTATCACTATCAAGTATAATACAAACACATGAGTTAATACACCATTTAAATTATTACATTAACTTTTCAGATACCGTTTGGTGATTGATCTCTCTCCCATTTAAATGAATGACAAACCTCCCCCTGCTATTCTCACGTCTCCCAGTAGATGGCGCCAGGCCTCCACGCAAGTATTGGCTGCAGGAAAACGACACAGCGCCGGTGTAACAAATCTGTGTGCAGTTTCACAGTCAATACGATTGCATGGGTGCATGTTTAATACATTCTTCCACTAGACTTCAGTTTAACAGTATTTTTGTTTGAGTCTAATCAATCGTGGGAAACCACTGAATCTACAATTGGATAAGAGCTTCTACAGAAACTACAATATTATTCCTGAGTGAATGTTTGCTACATTCTACCAGAGTTCAGCTTTCTGTGCAGAACTAGTTCATCAGAAACTAGATTGATGACTTTCCAGTTAGTTTACATTCCCCATTCTAGTTCCAGGCAGGCAGAACATTGCTTAAATTACTGGCTTTATTGTATTCTAAACTCTTTTCAGAATGTAGTAAACTAACACAGACACCAAGAAGAAGGGATTATATTGTAGCGTCAAGAACAGGATTGCGTGTATGGCAGGTGTTCCTAATGTTTTGGCCAGCTCTTTTGCACAGTGCTGTATTGTGTGTATTTGCATGCTGTGTGTATGGCAGGTGTTCCTAATGTTTTGGCCAGCTCTTTTGCACAGTGCTGTATTGTGTGTATTTGCATGCTGTGTGTGTATGAAGTTAATCTGAACACAATTAACACACAGCTTACTAATCATACTAATAGAAACCCTTCTTACTGATTAAAACAGCTTGTTATTTTCATTCGAATGCAGTTCAGGATGTGTTTTAAAGCTAGTTCAAAAAGACATTTTAAAAGATAAATCAGTGATATTATTGCTATAAAATGTATAATCCAGGTCTGGCAATGGAATTTTAAACAAGCGATGGGATTGGTCGAGCAAGGCTCCAGCTGTCCGTATATTGGATGGAGCCTCATCACAAATTAGAAATCACTGAATTTACAGGACCGCTAGCCATCTTGTTGACAGATACAGAGGTGCAGTATCTATAAAACTGAGTGACCAACTATCAGCAAAAACAACCCCAACAGTAGAGAGTAGACAAGCAGCTTCGGATGAAGAGCAATGTAATGAACTGGAAGATAGCAAAATGGAAAATATAACAAACAGATAAAAATCTTAAGAAAATGCTGAGGGATTTCTATGGAAATATAAGAAATGTCGAAGGAGAAGAATATCAAATCTCAAGCTTCACTGATGTGGAATAAACTGCTATCTAAATGAAAACGAAACTGGAGAATCTGTCAATATACACACTAACCCTGACTTCATCGCTTTAAGTAATGTCTTTTTAGTGGTTTGTAAACTTACAAAAAAACAGAAAAAGCCACGTCTGCACATTCTCCACTCCTCTCCGACACACACCTTTAAAAACGAATGAAATCCGAGACGGTATTAAATATTTTTTTCTCCCGTCCCTCCGTTCTGATGAAACAACATCTGAGAGAAAAAAAAAATTCAGTGCCGCCTCAACACCGCCTCCTGGTGGATCTTTTCAATATCAATGTAAATTCAATACATACCAAAAATAAATATTTACTTATTTTTACATGTTTCAATTAGATACATTTACTCAGCTTTACTTAGTGTATAGTTCAAAGTTATAAGTAGGGCTACTTTTTGGTCTCTTTATAAATGCAATATGGCCCTTCAGGGTGGCTGTTGTAATGCATATTTATGAAGATATAATATTTATCATTAATACCTCAATATCCTAGGTTATAAAAATATGCTTTTCTTTTTCAATATCAATAAAGCTTGACCGGTCAAATAACTTAGTCACCAAACTAACAGTAAAAGTATGCATATTAGATAGATAGATAGATAGATAGATAGATAGATGGATGGATCTCTCCCCCCCCTTTCGCTATATTGCTGGTATAAAAACATATTAGTTAATATTAATGTATTTTAATATACAGGACGACACCTCCATTATGTGATTAATATAAAAGTAGTGTTTTACTCCTTTACAAATTTCATATTTGTTATAAAATTATATTTACAATTCATCGATTTTTTAAATATCAAAAGAATTATGAACAAAATAGAAAATAAATATGAGGCTAAGTTATAAAAATATGCCTCCAGTTTCAATATAAAGAGGTTAACCAGTCAAATTACTAAGTCACAATAAACTAACCTTAAAAGTGCAATATATACGTTTACGGATCTCATATCAATCATAAATACTTACTTTAGTACTCATAACAAACTCAACACATGAAAATGATTACATTTATTAAGGCTCGCAAAAGTAAGAAGGATATAGACGTTATATATCACGGTACCAGAATTATAAGTACACAAGCAGGAATAAAACATTGAAACACATATTTTCATGAGCACGCTGTCCTCCGTGTGTTTCTGTACACGCACACGCAGGACTCACGCACATTACACACAGTGACGGGGTGAAGCAGCGTCTGTTGTGTGGGTTCAAATGAAGACGCCATTTTTGTTTCAACAAGATCAGTTCGGAAGCAGCTTCAATTGCATTTAGTATTAAATTGTAATCTAGAGTAACTTCAGAACTTGTAGATAAACTCAATCAATGTTTAAACGGTTCAGACGTTCACATTGTTTTCAAATGCACACAATAGCACCAGTTCAGTTAAAGTCTTATCTTCTTTCAATTGTTCAGAGTAGAATTGTTTTTATTTTTGTCACAAAGTGTTACTCTGTATTAAATGTTTTTACTCGTGGTTTGCATGTAGACTTTTCTACACAAACACAGTATTTTACTTAATCTTAATGTCTTTCAAATGTAGTACTTATTCTGGAGATGAGGTTCTTGTTGAAAAACAAAGGATGTAGCGGTGAGGAGTCTTCTTCAGGATGAAGATACGTACGATGCTTGAATGGGTCCCCATTGCAAGCGAAGGCTCAATGGTTACTTCATGGCGAGATGAGTCTGAATCCAAGAGGACGAGTTCATGCATGTTTTGATTTAAATATGGCGCCCAAAGAGAAGTTTACTTTGGTGATCCAATCACTTCCGGGTAAAACAGGTAGCTAATCCCTGACCGAAATCAGTCCTTTCATTGGCTTACAGTTTGAATGACGCTTCCTTTTACACAAGCAATGTGTGTCATTAACACAGGGAGCGACCCTCCTCCATGGAGAGAGAGAGAGAGAGAGAGAGAGAGAGAGAGAGAGAGAGAGAGAGAGAGAGAGAGAGAGAGAGAGAGAGAGAGAGAGAGAGAGAGATAACAGGATTCGTAACATTTATAGAACAAAACTTCATTTTGTGACAGCTAGTTAAATTGATCATATAAGGATAAAAATGTTAAACATGTTATACAATAATTAAAGTAAAATAATGTAAGAATTACTTTCAATTTAAACTTCATTAAAACACAATAAACATTTCAATATATTGGGAAACCACAATATTTGTTATTAAAATGATTCTAAAACCCATTTAAATCAGGTATGTTATTACTTATTTGTTACGTTTCAATCTGATAGTTTCAGTAAATCTAAAACCCAGAGATTGATATTACACCCTCGTAAAAGTTTGTTTATCAATTCACTTTCAAAATAAGGAAATTAGGAATTTCTATTCACTTAAACATTCCATGTTTCATGGTAACAATTCATATAATGGGTAACGTCGTGGCACCTCGTATCCACCAGGTGTCGCACTTCTTAACCCTTTATAGGCATCTCCAGCCTCGCCCCACCCTTTCGTTCGCTATAACTTTCACCTATGTAAGAAATACATAATAATAATAATAATAGTCGTACATACCGATCAATCATCTCCTGATCACTCGTTTTATCACCAAACACCTCAATAATGTGATCCAAGTCATTATTTTATTACTATAACATCTCAAAAAAGCTCTGTAAATGTCCGTGTTCTCTGTGCGGGGACTCACTATCAACCAACTTGTTTACTTATGACCGCCCCGTTATCTGATACCAGGGCCATGTATGACTAATCATCAGATACGCCTTTTTTTTTCGACTTGTCTCGGCTCTTGTCGTTCCCACTCGGCCATTGAATGGTTTTCTCGGCTTTTTCCGGAGAAAATACGACTAGAAACCCGTTTTTTGCGTTTCTATAATGATGTCGGACCAGAAAGGGTTAATTAACATCACAGCATCTTAAGCCTCACAGTTTAAGATTTGAAATGTCATTTTACAAAGACCATTCAATTACAACTATGAATTTCTCCCACACAGTATATGTTGAATTGTGGCAAAGTGCCCCGCCCCTGTGTGCATTTGTGTGATCTGTGTTGTATGTTGCGTGCGTGTGTGTGTTAATGTTGGTGTATAGATTGGTACACGGGATATAAACGGGTCTGTTTCACGTATATTTAAAGTGTAGATTTGTATTTAGGCACGAGGAGAGCACAAATCACTTCACGTGCTGGTTAAATGTAATATGTGAGCACGGGGTTGCACAGAATTAATTCACGTGCTGGGATTCAAGTGAATGATTAATTAGTAATTGAATCCCAGCACAACAGTATATATAGATGCACATTTTCACTCAGTCGTGGTTAGGTGTTCGGTGAGTGGAGAACGGGAGAGAGAGGAGAACGTAAAAGCAAAGCAAAGTAATAATAATAAGAAGTGTTTTCACTCACCGTGTTTGTGTGTCTGTCCGTGCACCGTTTGTTTAGTGTTAGTCGTTTTGTATGTCTGTTTATTTTGGCGCAAGTGCCGTGTCCTGTTTTTGTGTTCCAACCTTTTATTTTCTGTTCTGTTGATTAAATGCTGAGCGAAAGCATTCGCTCAGCTGCACCAAACCACAAATCTCTGTCTGTTTATTTCCGGTCTCTGGTCTGACACCACCCACTCCGGCCGTCTTTGTGACATGAATATACAGACTTCTCAGGGGTTGGAGGCACTCGGCTTTGCCTCGTATCACACAACACTGCGAGGCGTCTGTATATTCAATGGATTGCAAACTAACAATGTACTTTATAATGTAACAGCTTCAGATAACTGTTTAATATCAATAAATCTGTATCATCTGTAAACATTCACCATACTAAGAATGTACTTTATAATGTAAAGGCTTCAGAGCAGTGTTTAATATTGAGGGATCTGCGTCGTCTGTAGACATTCACCAGAGTTCTCAGTTTTTATATTAAGCTGCTGTTTAAAAAGACTGGAATTTCTGAGTGTGGATGAATGAACACACACTCACATTCTGACTAAATTTTCACAACGTGCATTTGTGTCTTTTAAGAGAACTGGAAGCATTAAAAGACTTCCCACAGGGAGAGCAGTGATAAGGATTCTCTCCTGTGTGGAATAGCTGGTGCATTGTCAAGCTGTACATCCATCTGAAACTCTTTCCACAATCATTACAGTGATGTGGTTTCTCTCCTGTGTGGATTCGCCGGTGAAGTTTCAGGGTTTGTAACATCCTGAAACTCTTCCCACAATCAGCACAGACATGTTGTTTCTCTCCAGTGTGGATTCGTTGGTGCATTTTTAAGTTGCTTGACTGTCTGAAACTCTTCCCACAGTCATTACAGCGATGTGGCTTCTCTCCTGTGTGAATTAACTGGTGGGTTTTAAGATATGCTAACTGACTGAAACTCTTCCCACATCTACTACATGGATGCCGTTTCTCTCCTGTGTGAATTCTCTGGTGAATTTTCAGGTTTTGTAAATCTCTGTAACTCTTCCCACACTCAGCACAGACATATGGTTTCTCTCCTGTGTGGGTTCGCTGGTGTCTTTTCAATATGCTTAACTGATTGAAACTCTTCCCACAGTCAGCACAGACATGTGGTTTCTCTCCTGTGTGGATTCGCTGGTGAAGTTTCAGGGTGTGTAACTGAGTAAAACTTTTACCACACTCAGCACAGACATATGGTTTCTCTCCTCTGTGGGTTCGCCTGTGTTTTGTCAAATACCCTGACTGATTGAAACTCTTCCCACAGTCAGTACAGATATATGGTTTGTCTCCTGTGTGGATTCGCTGGTGTCTTTGCAATGTGCTTGACCCACTGAAACTCTTCCCACAGTCAGCACAGACATATTGATTCTCTCCAGTGTGGATTCGCTGGTGTCTTTTCAATGTGCTTGAATGATTGAAACTTTTACCACACTCAGCACAAACATATGGTTTCTCTCCAATGTGAATTCGCTGGTGTTTTGTCAAATAGCCTGACTGATTGAAACTCTTCCCACAGTCAGCACAGACATATGGTTTCTCTCCTGTGTGGATTCGCTGGTGTCTTTTCAAAGCGCTTGACTGACTGAAACTCTTCCCACAGTCAGCACAGACATGTGGTTTCTCTCCAGTGTGGATTTGTTGGTGAAGTTTCAGGTTTTGTGAGTGTATGAAACTCTTCCCACAGTCAGCACAGACATATGGCTTCTCTCCAGTGTGGATTCGCTGGTGTATCTGAAATCTCCTTGACAGTCTGAAACTCTTCCCACAGTCATTACAGTGATGTGGCTTCTCTCCTGTGTGGATTTTCTGGTGTCTTTTCAAAGCGCTTGACAGACTGAACCTCTTCCCACAGTCAACACAGCTAAGAGAGCCCTGCAAGCTGTTTAAGGGGTTATAATTGAGAATAACCTTTTTAATATAGACTGATTCTAGTACATGACTTTCCTCTTTAATATGGACTGATTCTAGTTCAGGACTCTCCTCTTTAATATGGACTGATTCTAGTTCAGGACTCTCCTCTTTAATATGAACTGATTCTAGCACAAGACACTCCTCTTTAATATGGACTGATTTTAGTGCAGGACTCTCCTCTTTAATATGGACTGATTCTAGTACAGGACTCTCCTCTTTAATATGGACTGATTCTAGTGCAGGACTCTCCTCTTTGATATGGACTGATTCTAGTACAGGGCTCTCCTCTTTAATATGGACTGATTCTAGTGCAGGACTCTCCTCTTTAATATGAACTGATTCTAGTGCAGGACTCTCCTCTTTAATATGGACTGATTCTAGTACAGTACTCTCCTCTTTAATATGGACTGATTCTAGTACAGGACTCTCCTGTTTAACATGGACAGTCTCCATCATTGAATCTTCTCTTTCACAAGGATAATCCAGTTTTCTCTTCTGAACAAATTCCTAAAGAAAATATAAAATTCAATCTGTTACAATGTCTTTGTTAAATTCTATGAACTTGCCTTATCAACTCCAGACTCCATTCATTACCATGTTCACAAATGTGCTGCACTGAGTGAGATGAAGGAGATTTTCTATAACAAGGAGGAAGGAGAGATGGACCAAAATCACAGAAACAAAGACAGTTCTAAACAGAGAAATATTCAAACATGTATAAAAAGCACCCACACATGTAACCCCTCTCAGCAATGAGCTACTGCTACCACTACTACTACTAATAATAATAATAATAGTAATAATACACCTGTCAGTGACATCTACGTCCCATCACCATATACAATAATAATAATAATAATAATAATAATAATAATAATAATAATAATAATAATAATAATAATAATAATCCTGTAAAGCTTAATGAAGCATTGTAAAGCACAGAGCGGTCTGGTAAAGCATAATGAAGCATTGAAAAGCACAGAGAGGTCTGGTAAAGCATAGGGAAGCATTGTAAAGCACAGAGAGGTCTGGTAAAACATAGGGAAGCATTGTAAAACACAGAGAGGTGTGGTAAAGCATAGGGAGGCATTGTAAAGCACAGAGAGGTCTGGTAAAGCATAGGGAAGCTTTGTAAAGCACAGAGAGGTCTGGTAAATGATAGGGAAGCATTGTAAAGCACAGAGAGGTCTGGTAAAGCATAGGGAAACATTGTAAAGCACAGAGAGGTCTGGTAAAGCATAGGGAGGCATTGTAAAGCACAGAGAGGTCTGGTAAAGCATAGGGAGGCATTGTAAAGCACAGAGAGGTCTGGTAAAGCATAGGGAAGCATTGTAAAGCACAGAGAGGTCTGGTAAAGCATAGGGAAGCATTGTAAAGCACAGAGAGGTCTGGTAAAGCATAGGGAAGCATTGTAAAGCACAGAGAGGTCTGGTAAAGCATAGGGAAGCATTGTAAAGCACAGAGAGGTCTGGTAAAGAATATTACATAACAAAAGATGATCACTCAATCTCAACTCTCCTGTAGGTATACCTATCGTAAGTATAGCCAATATCCTAAGCCTTGCATATAAAAAAAACACAGTTTACTGCAGCATATATCTTTAGACAAAATATAAGAGTCGGCTAGTTTAACGAGTACAAGATAACTGATCAATATTCCCTCTCGTTCAGGCCAGACAGGAGTTTGTAGACGTGGCAGTCGGGTTCGAGAGCTCACTGTATGGTACCCCGTTTCAGTTTATATATCAGGGGCGTGTAATTCAGATCCCCCGATGCCCGCCCGGGACAACAAGTTTTGCCATCATTCTTTTCCCGTTGGACAAATACTCTTTATTTATTTTTCCTGTGTTTGTTCTGCTGCTAGAAAAACACTCTGGTAGATCTCTAGAGAGCCACGCAAGTTTCTGAAAACCCTGACTTGCAGAAGTCTTGCACATACATACAAACATTTAGAACGTGTGTACCTCCCATCCTCTAACTTCTGATTGGCTAGCTGTGGAAAAGGATGATCTTTCATTTAGCAGGAAATGGCTAAGCTTTTAAACTTCTTCGTGAACTTAAGGTATTATTTACGCCTTTTGTAAATTAGCAAATCAGTCGCACTGCTTTCTTAATACATGAACCTGACATTTAAATGCATCAATCTAGTAAAGTTACTAAAAAAAACATAGTCACTAAGCATTAGGTTATTAGAAAGAGGGGGGCAGCAGTGTGGAGTAGTGGTTAGGGCTCTGGACTCTTGACCGGAGGGTCGTTGGTTCAATCCCAGGTGGGGGACAGTGCTGCTGTACCCTTGAGCAAGGTACTTTACCTAGATTGCTCCAGTAAAAACCCAACTGTATAAATGGGGAATTGTATGTAAAAATAATGTGTAAAAAATAATGTAATTGTATGTAAAAAAAATAATGTGATATCTTGTAACAATTGTAAGTCTGCTAAGATTTGTGGTCAAGTGTGTACTTGTTGGGATCCTAAGTTTACTGTTTTATTTCAAGACAAACTTGAAACTTTTTTCTTTCTTTTTCTTGTAAACGTAGTCTGCCATTTACCATATTTTTTTAGATTTTAATGCTACTTTGGAATAAATAAATAAATAATGCTTTTGTACGTGATTTGAACAGAATCGATATTAGTTGCTTATTGTACCTTCACAATCCATTGATTGTGAAACTATTAAAACATGAAGACTGACAAGTATGTTTATAATGCTAGAAATAAAATGCTTATACATGAGATCATCTGTACAGCATCTTTTTAAAATAAAATACAGGCTGTCACTCTCATGGCAACGTGTTTATGTATTAATGAATGAATGTGTTTTTCACTGCATGGAAAGAATGTTGCCCTACCTAAAAATGTCTTCTGCCGTGACTTAGAAGACCGATCTGAAACCCGGCATATACAATGAATTCAGGAAACGATATTTGCATTGCACAATTAATTAATATGGGACAGACTAAAACGAATGACAAAACCCAGTGTCCACTGACTATAATGGGGAATGAAATGCCCATTGACTATAATGGGGAATGAAATGTCTATTGACTATAATGGGGAATGAAATGCCCATTGACTATAATGGGGAAATGAAATTCCCATTGACTATAATGGGGAATGAAATGCCCATTGACTATAATGGGGAATGAAATGCCCATTGACTATAATGGGGAATGAAATGCCTATTGACTATAATGGGGAATGGAATGCCCATTGACTATAATGGGGAATGAAATGCCCATTGACTATAATGGGGAATGAAATGCCCATTGACTATAATGGGGAAATGAAATTCCCATTGACTATAATGGGGAATGAAATGCCCATTGACTATAATGGGGAATGAAATGCCCATTGACTATAATGGGGAAATGAAATTCCCATTGACTATAATGGGGAATGAAATGCCCATTGACTATAATGGGGAAATGAAATGCCCATTGACTATAATGGAGAATGAAATGCCCATTGACTATAATGGGGAATGAAATGCCCATTGACTATAATGGAGAATGAAATACCCACTGACTAGAAGATTGACAGCCTATATCCCAAACAGGAATCTTCAAATCCCGAATATTGTTTCTTGAAAATAAACCCATGTACAAAATAAAAGTGGAATTTTATTTTATTTATTTATTTCTTAGCAGACGCCCTTATCCAGGGCGACTTACAATTGTTACAAGATATCACATTATTTTTACATACAATTCCCCATTTATACAGTTGGGTTTTTACTGGAGCAATCTAGGTAAAGTACCTTGCTCAAGGGTACAGCAGCAGTGTCCCCTACTAGGGATTGAACCCACGACCCTCCGGTCAAGAGTCCAGAGCCCTGACCACTACTCCACACTGCATGACATGGAATGACAGGCTGGGAATATCACATGCATGTTTTTTGTAAAAAGATAATTTATAGGGTAATTCTGTGTCAAATGAAATATAATGTCACCCACACATCTCAGATTTGTTATTAGCTTTTAAAAGCACTGTGGGTGTTTTTTCACTTCATCGGCTGACCCACCCCTTTTATTTGTTTTTATTTGGGTGTGTACCTGTTAAACTAGGAACCTGGGTGATTTCGTCTGGTTTCACGGACCGTGATTACCACTAATCGTGGACTACCTAACGTCAATACAGGTAAACCGGTACAGAGTACTAAAAAATGCATGGAGTAAATTAATGCATAATGATCTTACTACTAAAATTAATCTTCACGCTGCTAATGTCTTACAATGTTGTGCTTATTATTATTACTATTATTATTATTATTATTATTATTATTATTATTATTATTATTATTATTAATATTATTATTATTATTATTATTTTAAGTATAAGTTATAATTGTGTATTACTTTAATTTATACTGTAAGTATAACTATGTTACCATTAATAAAATGTTCGCTGCAGGTGGTCCTTGAGTCTGGTGGACTCCATTTAGACTCTTCTTCATGCTGCCGATGAAAGCAGAAAGCCACTTTTCCCTTCTATCTGGACTTAAACGCCTCTTCGGGCGTTCAAAAAATGACAGCCGCTTGTCTTTCATGTCGACGTGGTTGTGGAATCCAACAACCACACAACTCCTCGACACTGTGTTAAAAATATATGTGCTAGCAACTCTTCAATCGATAAAGGAAACCGCGTCTGTTTTGGTTTGTTTTCAGAGGCTCCGAGGTTGCTGTGCAGTTACTGGCTGCGTTCACGAGACGCAGACTTTGCTAAGTTAAAAGTCCGCGCAGCTTCTCAAGAGGTACTGCGCTGGAGCAGCCGCGGATCAAAACAATAGACGAGCGCTGGCTGACAAAGAAGCGTGTAGGAAACCAGATACAATCCTCACTCCATGTGCTACTGCCACCGAGTCAGGGGGTGTGAATCACCTTCCAGTCAGGTCATTAATTATCTTATGAATGATTTGTAATACAAAATGATTTGACTCTTTTTCCACACAGTTATTATACTTTTCAAATATTCAGATATTTATTCTAAAGGTTTAAACATGTAAAATAATGCTAAACGGTTGAAATGAACCTGAACCCGCGGTGTTATTTTCAGCAGGTGTAATTGGTTATTGATGAAAGGCTCTCAGGGACAGGGAATAACCTACTTTGAATTAAGGAGAATAAACCAGCTTTAATAGCAGGTAGCTGAAGTGAGATATGTGATCATATGTGCAAGTATTTGAACTATTTGTGTCCCAGATCAAAATACAGTACTGTCTAACAACTGTCTAATTTAAACATGTATATGATCTCTTTATAGCAGGGACTGTTTATACTATACATTTTCTAATCATGCTGTAAATTATGAAGCTGGTGGAGCACAAAGGGATCTTCGATTGCATCCACTTCTGTGATTAGAATTTCTCTCAACACCACCTCCGTTTTGGTTCTGCTCAGAACTGTTGTTCATCTACCAAAGCTGTCCACGCTGCGTCTGCGCAGACCGTGACGTCACGCGCAAACTCCCGTCTGCAATCTAGCTGGCAAAAAAGTGTCGTGAACGCGCTCACTATGTGCGTGCGCGCCAAGTTGCCCGGATGTCCGCGCAAACCTGCAGGCACGCACGCACGCGCTGCTGTTACGCGGCTCACGCAGACAACAGCGCGAGAAAACAACACGCGATTTGAGAAGATGTTCAAACACTGTAGAGTCTGAAGCGGAGCGGAGCGCAACCTGACCCTGGAAATAACATGAGGCGGTGATGCGGGGGAACTGTCCCGAGCAGCGCCGAGGGCTGGAGCGGTTACTTGTTTTTAAAAATGTCAAAATGTTCCGAATTAATAGACCAGAAATGTGGGCCTGGGCCTGTGTGTGTATGTAGATATACAATTGTTATTTTCGACCACTTTCTTAAAATAGTTTTACATGAAACACGTTGTTTTCAATACAACTAATCAAAGCTAAGCGTACCGGTTAACAAATGGAATCAAATTAATTCATATTTAAAAACTTACTCGTTAATTCAGTCACTCCAGCCTCCTCTCTCTCCTTCAGGGAAAAATATTGTGAGGGACCGAAGCGAAAACAAACCCGCCCCCTCTCTCGCCTGCCATTGGCTGTGGGGTCACTCTGAACCGAGGAATCCTCCGGTGATTGGCTCTCGTAACCAATGAGGGATCAGCTCTGTGGCAGTTTACCGTATAATCAAGACAACAGGCGCATTTTATACTCGGGTACCGTTCAGTTTATTATTATTATTATTATTATTATTATTATTAATATGTGGTGATGTATATGAAAATAGGAGATTATCGTTGTATTGATTATATAGAAAATTGATAAAAGTTACCAGCTGATCTGTCAGTTTATAAAATGGCAAGGAAATGCCGGTTCATTTGTAAAGTTACAAATTGCTAATAATACCTTTTATAACTTATGTATAACACACACACACACACACACACACACACACACACACGAGTTACTACACTCATTTCAACTGGATACCGTTTGGAGATTTAATAATCTCTCTCCCATTGAAATGAATAACACACCTCTCCCTGCTATTCTCACATGTCCCAGTAGATGGCGCCAGGCCTCCACGCAAGTACTGGCTGCAGGAAAACGACACAGCGCCGGTGTAACAAATCTGTGTGCAGTTATACAGTAAATGTGTGCATGTTTATGGAGCTATAATATTTATCATTAATACTTCAATATCCTAGGCCACCCCCTGCTATGTTAAAAATATACAAACATATTAGTTAATATTAATGTCTTATTAGACAGGACGAGACCTCCATTACGTGATTCATATTTAAATATAAAAATAGGATTTTAGTCCTTCACAAATTTCATACTTCTTATAAATTATATTTAAAATCCAATTATTCGATTTTTGAAATGTATCAAGAAATATGAACAAAATAGAAAATAAATACAGACAGTTATAAAAATATGCTTTTTAGTTTCAATATCGAGAGGTTAACCAGTCAAATAACTAAGTCAATAAACTAACATTAAAAGTATATATATATATATATATATATATATATATATATATATATATAGTGTTTATTTAGCAGACACCTTTATCCAAGGCGACTTATAGAGACTAGGGCGTGTGAACTATGCATCAGCTACAGAGTCACTTACAACTACGTCTCACCCGAAAGACGGAGCACAAGGAGGTTAAGTGACTTGCTCAGGGTCACACAATGAGTCAGTGGCTGAGGTGGGATTTGAACCGGGGACCTCCTGGTTATAAGCCCGTTTCTTTAACCACACACACGTGTCTCAGGATCCCAGATCAATCATAAATGCTTACTGTAGTACTCATAATAGGCAAAAAGAAACTCAACCCATAAAAATGATTACATTTATTAAGACTCACAAAAGTAATAAGAATATAAAAGTTATAATACAGAAGTTAGAAATCAAGGTATCAGAATTATAAGTATAGCAGGAATAAAACATTGAAACACATATTTTCATGAGCACGCTGTCTTCAGTGTGTTTCCGTACACGCAGGATTCACGCACATTACACACAGTGACGGGGAGAAGCAGCGTCTGTTGTGTGGGTTCGAATGAAGACGCCATTTTTGTTTCAACAAGTTCAGTTCGGAAGCAGTTTCAATTGCATTTAGTATGAAGCTGTAATCTAGAGTTACTTCAGAACTTGTAGATCAACTCAATCAATGTTTAATCTCACAAAGTGTTATTCTGTATTCAATGTTTTTACTTGTGGTTTGCATGTAGACTTTTCTACACAAACATAGTATTTTACTGAATCTTAATGTCTTTCAAATGTAGTACTTATTCTGGAGATGTGGTTCTTGTTGAAAAACAAAGGGTGTAGCGGTGAGGAGTCTTCTTCAGGATGAAGATATGTACGATGCTTGAATGGGTCCCCATTGCAAGCGAAGGCTCAATGGTTACTTCATGGCAAAATGAGTCTGAATCCAAGAGAACGAGTTCATGCATGTTTTGATTTAAATATAGAGCCCAAAGAGGAGTATACTTTGGAGATCCAATCACTTCCGGGTAAAACAGGAAGCTAATCCCTGACCGAAATCAGTCCTTTCATTGGCCTACAAAGTTTGAATGAACACAGGGAGCAACCCTCCTCCATGGAGAGAGAGAGAGAGAGAACAGGATTCGTAACATTTATAGAACAAAACTTCATTTTGTGACAGCTAGTTAAATTGATCATAGAAGGATACTAATGTTAAACATGTTATACAATAAGTAAAGTAAAATAATGTAAGAATTACTTTCAATTTAAACTTCATTAAAACACAATAAACATTTTAATATATTAGGAAACCACAACATTTGTTATTAAAATGATTCAGAAACCCATTTAAATCAGGTATGTTATTACTTATTTGTTACGTTTCAATCTGATAGTTTCAGTAAATCTAAAACCCTGAGATTGTTCCACAAGTTAATATTACACCCTCGTGAAGGCCTGTTTATCAATTAACTTTTAGAATGAGATAATTAGGAATTTCTATTCACTTAAACATTCCATGTTTCACCGTAACAATCCATATAATGGGTAAAGTCATGGCACCTCGTATCCACCAGGTGTCGCACTTCTTAACCCTTTATAGCAAGAAAGTTGTATCCTAGCTTTCAGACAGACTTTCTTAATTAACAGATAAGAATCAGCTCTCTTTGTTTAGACCAGACTGGCAGGTAATCTGAACTGAAACCAATTTAAATCTTTACGACCCTCTGTTACTAATATCCAGTCCTTTGAAGCAGATCTTGAATGTTATGGGAGAAGGTTGGGGGAAGACACACTTAATTAACATCACAGCATCTTAAGCCTCACAGTTTAAGATTTGAAATGTCATTTTACAAAGACAATTCAATTACAACTATGAATTTCTCCCACACCATATACCTTGAATATACAGACTTCTCAGGGGTTGGAGGCACTCGACTTCACCTCGTATCACACAACGCTCCGAGACGTCTGTATATTCGACGAATTGCAAACTAGGAATGAACTTTATAATGTAACGGCTTCAGATAACTGTTTAATATCAATAAATCTGTATCATCTGTAAACATTCACCATACTAAGAATGTACTTTATAATGTAAAGGCTTCAGAGCAGTGTTTAATATTGAGGGATCTGTATCATCTGTAGACATTCACCAGAGTTCTCACAGTTTTTATATTAAGCTTCTGTTTAAAAAGACTGGAATTTCTGAGTGTGGATGAATGAACACACACTCACATTCTGCCTAAATTTTAACAACGTGCATTTGTGTCTTTTAAGAGAACTGGAAGCATTAAAAGACTTCCTACAGCGAGAGCAGTGATAAGGATTCTCTCCTGTGTGGAATAGCTGGTGCATTGTCAAGCTGTACATCCATCTGAAACTCTTCCCACAATCATTACAGTGATGAGGTTTCTCTCCTGTGTGGATTTGCCAGTGAAGTTTCATGGTTTGTAACATCCTGAAACTCTTCCCACAATCAGCACAGACATGTTGTTTCTCTCCAGTGTGGATTCGTTGGTGCATTTTTAAGTTGCTTGACTGTCTGAAACTCTTCCCACAGTCATTACAGCGATGTGGCTTCTCTCCTGTGTGAATTAACTGGTGGGTTTTAAGATATGCTAACTGACTGAAACTCTTCCCACATCTACTACATGGATGCAGTTTCTCTCCTGTGTGAATTCTCTGGTGAAGTTTCAGGTTTTGTAAATCTCTGTAACTCTTCCCACACTCAGCACAGACATATGGTTTCTCTCCTGTGTGGGTTTGCTGGTGTCTTTTCAATATGCTTAACTGATTGAAACTCTTCCCACAGTCAGCACAGACATGTGGTTTCTCTCCTGTGTGGATTCGCTGGTGAAGTTTCAGGGTGTGTAACTGAGTAAAACTTTTACCACACTCAGCACAGACATATGGTTTCTCTCCTCTGTGGGTTCGCCTGTGTTTTGTCAAATAGCCTGACTGATTGAAACTCTTCCCACAGTCAGTACAGATATAAGGTTTCTCTCCTGTGTGGATTCGCTGGTGTCTTTGCAATGTGCTTGACCCACTGAAACTCTTCCCACAGTCAGCACACACATATTGATTCTCTCCAGTGTGGATTCGCTGGTGTCTTTTCAATGTGCTTGAATGATTGAAACTTTTACCACACTCAGCACAAACATATGGTTTCTCTCCAATGTGAATTCGCTGGTGTTTTGTCAAATAGCCTGACTGATTGAAACTCTTCCCACAGTCAGCACAGACATATGGTTTCTCTCCTGTGTGGATTCGCTGGTGTCTTTTCAAAGCGCTTGACTGACTGAAACTCTTCCCACAGTCTGCACAGACATGTGGTTTCTCTCCAGTATGGATTTGTTGGTGAAGTTTCAGGTTTTGTGAGTGTATGAAGCTCTTCCCACAGTCAGCACAGACATGTGGTTTCTCTCCAGTGTGGATTTGTTGGTGAAGTTTCAGGCTTTGGGAGTGTATGAAACTCTTCCCACAGTCAGCACAGACATGTGGTTTCTCTCCAGTATGGATTTGTTGGTGAAGTTTCAGGCTTCGTGACTGTCTGAAACGCTTCCCACAGTCAGCACAGACATGTGGTTTCTCTCCAGTGTGGATTTTCTGGTGTCTTTTCAAAGCGCTTGACAGACTGAACCTCTTCCCACAGTCAACACAGCTAAGAGAGCCCTGCAAGCTGTTTAAGGGGTTATAATTGAGAATAACCTTTTTAATATGGACTGATTGTAGTTCAGGACTCTCCTCTTTAATATGGACTGATTCTAGTACATGACTTTCCTCTTTAATATGGACTGATTCTAGTTCAGGACTCTCCTCTTTAATATGAACTGATTCTAGCAGAAGACACTCCTCTTTAATATGGACTGATTTTAGCACAGGACTCTCCTCTTTAATATGGACTGATTCTAGTGCAGGACTCTCCTCTTTAATATGGACTGATTCTAGTACAGGGCTCTCCTCTTGAATATGGACTGATTCTAGTACAGGACTCTCCTCTTTAATATGGACTGATTCTAGTACAGGACTCTCCTCTTTAATATGGACTGATTCTAGTACAGGACTCTCCTGTTTAACATGGACAGTCTCCATCATTGAATCTTCTCTTTCACAAGGATAATCCAGTTTTGTCTTCTGAACAAATTCCTAAAGAAAATATAAAATTCAATCTGTTACAATCTCTTTGTTAAATTCTATGAACTTGCCTTATCAACTCCAGACTCCATTCATTACCATGTTCATGAATGTCCTGTACTGAGTGAGATGAAGGAGATTTTCTATAACAAGGAGGAAGGAGAGATGGACCCAAATCACAGAAACAAAGACAGTTCTAAACAGAGAAATATTCAAACATGTATAAAAAGCACCCACACATGTAACCCCTCTCAGCAATGAGCTACTACTACTACTACTACTACTAATAATAATAATAATAATAATAATAATAATAATAATAATAATAATACACCTGTCAGTGACATCTACGTCCCATCACCATGTACAATAATAATAATAATAATAATAATAATAATAATAATAATAATAATAATAATAATAATAATAATAATCCTGTAAAGCTTAATGAAGCATTGTAAAGCACAGAGCGGTCTGGTAAAGCATAGGGAAGCATTGTAAAGCACAGAGAGGTCTGGTAAAGCATAGAGAAGCATTGTAAAGCACAGAGAGGTCTGGTAAAGCATAGGGAAGCATTGTAAAGCACAGAGAGGTCTGGTAAAGCATAGGGAAGCATTGTAAAGCACAGAGAGGTCTGGTAAAGCATAGGGAAGCATTGTAAAGCACAGAGAGGTCTGGTAAAGCATAGGGAAGCATTGTAAAACACAGAGAGGTGTGGTAAAGCATAGGGAAGCATTGTAAAGCACAGAGAGGTCTGGTAAAGCATAGGGAGGCATTGTAAAGCACAGAGAGGTCTGGTAAAACATAGGGAAGCTTTGTAAAGCACATAGAGGTCTGGTAAGTGATAGGGAAGCATTGTAAAGCACAGAGAGGTCTGGTAAAGGATATGGAAGCATTGTAAAACACAGCGAGGTCTGGCAAAGCATAGGGAAACATTGTAAAGCACAGAGAGGTCTGGTAAAGCATAGGGAGGCATTGTAAAGCACAGAGAGGTGTGGTAAAGCATAGGGAAGCATTGTAAAGCACAGAGAAGTATGGTAAAGCATATTACATAACAAAAGATGATCACTCAATCTCAACTCTCCTGTAGGTATACCTATCGTAAGTATAGCCAATATCCTAAGCCTTGCATATAAAAAAAACACAGTTTACTGCAGCATATATCTTTAGACAAAATATAAGAGTCGGCTAGTTTAACGAGTACAAGATAACTGATCAATATTCCCTCTCGTTCAGGCCAGACAGGAGTTTGTAGACGTGGCAGTCGGGTTCGAGAGCTCACTGTATGGTGCCCCGTTTCAGTTTATATATCAGGGGCGTGTAATTCAGATCCCCCGATGCCCGCCCGGGACAACAAGTTTTGCCATCATTCTTTTCCCGTTGGACAAATACTCTTTATTTATTTTTCCTGTGTTTGTTCTGCTGCTATAAAAACACTCCGGTAGATCTCTAGAGAGCCCCGCAAGTTTCTGAAAACTCTGACTTGCAGAAGTCTAGCACATACATACAAACATTTAGAACATGTGTACGTCCCTTCCTATAACTTCTGATTGGCTAGCTGTTGAAAAGGATGATCTTTCATTTAGCAGGAATGGCTAAGCTTTTAAACTTCTTCGTGAACTTAAGATATTATTTACGCCTTTTGTAAATTAGCAAATCAGTCACACTGCTTTCTTAATACATGAACCTGACATTTAAATGCATCAATCTAGTAAAGTTACTAAAAAAAAACATAGTCGCTAAGCATTAGGTTATTAGAAAAAGGGGGGCAGCAGTGTGGAGTAGTGGTTAGGGCTCTGGACTCTTGACCGGAGGGTCGTGGGTTCAATCCCAGGTGGGAGACACTGCTGCTGTACCCTTGAGCAAGGTACTTTACCTAGATTGCTCCAGTAAAAACCCAACTGTATAACTGCTCCACTGGCTCCCGATCACCGCTCGCATCCAGTTCAAGACTCTTGTACTAGCCTACAGATGCCTTGACCAGACTGCACCCAGTTACCTCCAGACCCTCATCTCTCCCTACACCCCCACTCGACCTCTCCGCTCTGCCTGCACTAGAAGACTGGCTCTACCTCCGCTACGCTCCCCTGCCTCCAGAGCCCGCTCCTTCTCCACCCTTGCTCCGCAGTGGTGGAATGACCTTCCTACAGATGTCAGGACTGCCCAGTCCCTGACCACATTCCGGTGCCTCCTTAAGACTCACCTCTTCAAACAGCACCTGTAGAACTCCTCTGTTTGTATCCTGGGACACTATCACCCTTCATTTAAATGTGCTCTATTTTGCTCTTATCTGCCCCCTATTTTACTGCATTTAATCCTGTACTTCAGAATACTGTAATCTGCCAAGTGTTTAACCTGTAGTATTTTGTATTTAATCATATCCTGATGTAACTATCACTATTATCTGCTGTATTATTGAATTGTGGTTTGTCACACTTGAACAAAAGTTATTGTATTTCTTGATCTTATTGTATTACTTGTATTGTAACACTTGAAATGTATTCGCTTATGATTGTAAGTCGCCCTGGATAAAGGCGTCTGCTAAGAAATAAATAATAATAATAAATGGATAATTGTATGTAAAAATAATGTGTAAAAAATAATTTAATTGTATGTAAAAAAAATAATGTGATATCTTGTAACAATTGTAAGTCTGCTAAGATTTGTGGTCAAGTGAGTACTTGTTGGGATCCTAAGTTTACTGTTTTATTTCAAGACAAACTTGAAACTTTTTTCTTTCTTTTTCTTGTAAACGCAGTCTGCCATTTACCATATTTTTTTTTTAGATTTTAATGCTACTTTGGAATAAATAAATAAATAATGCTTTTGTACGTGATTTGAACAGAATCGATATTAGTTGCTTATTGTACCTTCACAATCCATTGATTGTGAAACTATTAAAACATGAAGATTGACAAGTATGTTTATAATGCTAGAAATAAAATGCTTATACATGAGATCATCTGTACAGCATCTTTTTTCAAATAAAATACAGGCTGTCACTCTCATGGCAACGTGTTTATATATTAATGAATGAATGTGTTTTTCACTGCATGGAAAGAATGTTGCCCTACCTAAAAACGATAAATAACACAGGTTCGGGTATGAAACCAGGATCACCTGTTAGTGTGTTTTTTATTTTCACAGATTTCGCGAGAATTTGTGAAATAAATGGGTGCCGAAGCGGTATTGTACTGAGAGTGCTGTGCTGCAATGCAATATGTAAAGAAATGAAGTGATTTGAGTGGAAGTGGCCGATGAAGGCTGTTGCTGATCTCTCTGTGGAAACGCATGCTATGCTACGTGGCTTCAGAGATGCAGGAATCAGTGATGCTGTTCACACCCAGGACACTGCCACAGACACTGCAGTGAAAATGAAATCACAAAGGCAGAGGAAACAACGCTGTACTGTAGTGGAGCTGTCTGATTAAAAAAAACAAACTCTGTGGTCAGTGCAAACCTGACTTCTCTTTTTAAACTCAGAACAAACTCTTCCATGTATTACTGTAGTTGTTCAATATTAGCACTCTGCCGTCAGTGCAAGAAGCTTCAGTTTGTGAACATTCATTTCAATAAAAGAACAACGACAAGTTTTGCATGGAAAGAAAAAACATTTGTAGCCAACATCACTAAAGTAAAACGGGCTTCTGTTCATTTGAAATACCGCGGCTTCAGATCAGGGCTGCAGTGACTTCCGCATAGCAACCGGGAACCGCTGAAAACAAACCGTTCACAAGCGGTGTGACACGCGACCAGTGGACACGGCTAACCGACGTGACTCGAAACATAATAGATCCAAACTAAAACGAGGTGTTGTAGGTTTAAAACAACGGCCACACACCCTGCCGGCCGACTTCTGGGTCTATGAACTGACAGACTGACCACCTGTGGAGTTTGTCGATGTGCTCATACATCTCTCTCATCTACACCGGGGAAGTACACTTATTTTAAAATGCTGTTCTATGTTTTGATGTTGCTAGTTGCATGTCTCATGAATATGTAAGACCCCACAAGAAACCCCAGGATTAACTACGGGATGCAGTCTGGGTGTAATGTATCTTCTGCACTGGGGGACCGATCATAAACCATGAATTACAAAAAAAAAATAAAAGAATGTCTGATCTATACAAGATTAATAATAATAATAATAATAATAATAATAATAATAATAATAATAATAATAATAAATACAACTCCACGACACTGTGTTAAAAATATATGTGGTAGCAACTCTTCAATTGATAAAGGAAACCGCGTCTGTTTTGGTTTGTTTTCAGAGGCTCCGAGGTTGCTGTGCAGTTACTGGCTGCGTTCACGAGACGCAGACTTTACTAAGTTAAAAGTCCGCGCAGCTTCTCAAGAGGTTCTGCGCTGGAGCAGCCGCGGATCAAAACAATAGACGAGCGCTGGCTGACAAAGAAGCGTGTAGGCAAGCAGATACAATCCTCACTCCATGTGCTACTGATCAAAATACAGTACTGTCTAACAACTGTCTAATATAAACATGTATATGATCTCTTTATAGCTGGGACTGTTTCTACTATACATTTTCTAATCATGCTGTAAATTATGAAGCTGGTGGAGCACAAAGGGATCTTCGATTGCATCCACTTCTTCTGTGATTAGAATTTCTCTCAACACCACCTCCGTTTTGGTTCTGCTCAGAACTGTTGTTCACCTACCAAAGCTGTCCACGCTGCGTCTGCGCAGACCGTGACGTCACGCGCAGACTCCCGTCTGCAATCTAGCCGGCAAAAAAGTGTCGTGAACGCGCCCCCTATGTGCGTGCGCGCAAATGTTGCCCGGATGTCCGCGCAAACCTGCAGGCACGCGCCTCACGCAGACAACAGCGCGAGAAAACACCACGCGATTTGAGAAGATGTTCAAACACTGTAGAGTCTGAAGCGGAGCGGAGCGCAACCTGACCCTGGAAATAACATGAGGCGGTGATGCGGGGGAACTGTCCCGAGCAGCGCCGAGGGCTGGAGCGGTTACTTGTTTTTAAAAATGTCAAAATGTTCCGAATTAATAGACTAAAAATGTGGGCCTGGGCCTGTGTGTGTGTGTAGATAAACAATTGTTATTTTGACCACTTTCTTAAAATAGTTTTACATGAAACACATTGCTTTCAATACAACTAATCAAAAGTAACTGTCGCTACCGGTTAACAAATGGAATTAAATTAATTTATATTTAAAAACTTACTCGTTAATTCAGCCTCTCCAGCCTCCTCTCTCTCCTTCAGGTAACAATATTGTGAGAGACCGAAGCGAAAACAAACCCGCCCCCTCTCTCGCCTGCCATTGGCTGCGGGGTCATTCTGAACCGAGGAATCCTCCGGTGATTGGACGCGCTGGGGCTCTGCTAACCAATAGGGGATCAGCTCTGTATCAGTTTACCGTATAATCGAGAAAACAGGCGCATTTTTATACTCGAGTACCGTTCACTATATAAATAATAATAATATGCGATGATTTATGAAAACAGGAGATTAATTTATATATTTAATAAAGTACACAAATAATTGTTTTATTAATTATATAAAAAAATGATAAAAGTTACCAGCTGATCACTCAGTTAATAAAATGACAAGGAAATGTTGGTTAACTTATTATTTATTTCTTAGCAGACGTCCTTATCCAGAGTGACTTACAATTGTTACAAGATATCACATTATTTTTTACACACAATTACCCATTTATACAGTTGGGTTTTTACTGGAGCAATCTAGGTAAAGTACCTTGCTCAAGGGTATAGCAGCAGTGTCCCCCACCTGGGATTGAACCCACGACCCTCCGGTCAAGAGTCCAGAGCCCTAACCACTACTCCACACTGCTGCCCCATTTATAAAATAGCTAGTTCATTTATAAAGTTACAAATGGCAAATACTATTTTGTAACTATCATGTACGATGCAAATACCTGAGTTCATACACCTCATTTAAACTGGAGTTTTATCTTTCCAGATACCGTATGGAGACCGAATAATCTCTCTACCATTGAAATTAATGAAAAACGTCTCCTTGCTATTCTCACGTCTCCCAGTAGATGGCGCGAGGCCTCCACGCAAGTACTGGCTGCAGGAAAACGACACAGCGCCGGTGTAACAAATCTGTGTGCAGTTTCACAGTCAATACGATTGCATGGCTGCATGTTTAATACATTGTTCCACTAGACTTCAGTTTAACAGTATTTTTGTTTGACTCTAATCAATCGTGGGAAACCACTGACTCTACAGTTGGATAAGAGCTTCTACAGAAACTATTATTCCTGAGTGAATGTTTGCTACATTCTACCAGAGTTCAGCTTTCTGTGCAGAACTAGTTCATCAGAAACTAGACAGATGACTTTCCAGTTAGTTTACATTCCCCATTCTAGTTCCAGACAGGCAGAACATTGCTTAAATTACTGGCTTTATTGTATTCTAAACTCTTTTCAGATTGTAGTAAACTAACACAGACACCAAGAAGTAGTTCTCATAACAGGCAAAAAGAAACTCAACACATAAAAATGATTACATTTATTAAGACCCACAAAATTAATAAGAATATAGAAGTTAGAAATCAAGGTATCAGAATTATAAGTATAGCAGGAATCAAACACTGAAACACAGATTTTCATGCGCACGCTGTCTTCCGTGTTTCCGTACACACACACGCAGTATTCACGCACATTACACACAGTGACGGGGTGAAGCAGCGTCTGTTGTATGGGTTCGAATGAAGGCAGCATTTTTGTTTCAACAAGTTCAGTTGGGAAGCAGCTTCAATTGCATTTAGTATGAAGTTGTAATATAGAGTTACTTCAGAACTTGTAGATGAACTCAATCAATGTTTAAATGGTTCAGACATTCACATTGTTTTCAAATACAGACAATAGCATCAGTTCAGTTAAAGTCTTATATTTCAATTGTTCAGAGTAGAATCGCTTGTGTTTTTAATCTCACAAAGTGTTATTCTGTATTCAATGTTTTTACTTCTGGTTTGCATGTAGATTTTTCTACACACAGTATTTTACTGAATCTTAATGTCTTTCAAATGTAGTACTTATTCTGGAGATGTGGTTCTTGTTGAAAAACAAAGGGTGTAGCGGCGAGCAGTCTTCTTCAGGACGAAGATACGTACGATGCTTGAATGAGTCCCCATTGCAAGCGAAGGCTCAATGGTTACTTCATGGCGAGATGAGTCTGAATCCAAGAGAACGAGCTCATGCATGTTTTGATTTAAATATAGAGCCCAAACAGGAGTTTACTTTGGTGATCCAATCACTTCCGGGTAAAACAGGAAGCTAATCCCTGACCGAAATCAGTCCTTTCATTGGCTTACAAAGTTTGAATGACACTTCCTTTTACACAAGCAATGTGCGTCATTAAAACAGGGAGCGACCCTCCTCCATGGAGAGAGACAGAGATAACAGGATTCGAAACAAGTATAGAACAAAACTTCATTTTGTGACAGCTAGTTAAATTGATCACAGAAGGATAAAAATGTTAAACATGTTATACAATAATTAAAGTAAAATAATGTACGAATTACTTTCAATTTAAACTTAATTAAAACACAATCAACATTCCAATATATTGGGAAACCATAAGAATTGTTATTAAAATGATTCTAACACTCATTTAAATCACTGAGGTTTGTACTTATTTGTTACGTTTCAATCTGACAGTTTCAGTAAATCTAAAACCCTGAGATTGTTACACAAGTTAATATTACACCCTCGTGAAGGTTTGTTTATCAATTAACTTTTAGAATAAGGAAATTAGGAAATTAGGAATTTCTATTCACTTAAACATTCTATGTTTCATGGTAACAATTCATATAATATTCAAAGTCATGGCACCTCGTATCCACCAGGTGTCGCACTTCTTAACCCTTTATAGGAAGAAAGTTGTATATTGGCTTTCAGACAGACTTTCTTAATTAACAGATAAGGTTCAGCTCTCTTTGTTTAGACCAGACTGGCAGGTAATCTGAACTGAAACCAATTTAAATATTTACGACCCTCTGTTACTAATATCCAGTCCTTTGAAGCAGATCTCGAGTGTTATGGGAGAAGGTTGGGGGAAGACACACTTAATTAGCATCACAGCATCTTAAGCCTCATAGTTTAAGATTTGAAATGTCATTTTATAAAGTACATTCAATTACAACTATGAATTTCTCCCACAGCGTATACGTTGAATATACAGACTTCTCAGGGGTTGGAGGCACTCAGCTTCGCCTCGTATCACACAACGCTCCGAGGCGTCTGTATATTCAATGGATTGCAAACTAAGAATGTACTTTATAATGTAACGGCTTCAGAGCACTGTGTTTAATATTGATAAATCTGTATCATCCGTAGACATTCACCAGAGTTCTCACAGTTTTTATATTAAGCTGCTGTTGAAAAAGACTGGAATTTCTGAGTGTGGGTGAATGAACACACACTCACATTCTGACTAAACTTTCACAGCTTGCATTTGTGTCTTTCAAGAGAACTGGAAGCATTAAAAGACTTCCCACAGTGAGAGCAGTGATAAGGATTCACTCCTGTGTGGAATCGCTGGTGCATTGTCAAGCTGTACATCCATCTGAAACTCTTCCCACAGTCATTACAGTGATGTGGTTCCTCTCCTGTGTGGATTCGCTGGTGAATTTTCAGGGTTTGTAACATCCTGAAACTCTTCCCACAATCAGCACAGACATGTTGTTTCTCTCCAGTGTGGGTTCGCTGGTGTCTTTTCAATTTGCTTGACTGTCTGAAAGTCTTCCCACAGTCAGCACAGACATGTGGTTTCTCTCCTGTGTGGATTCGCTGGTGAAGTTTCAGGGTGTGTAACTGAGTGAAACTTTTACCACACTCAGCACAGACATATGGTTTCTCTCCTTTGTGGGTTCGCCGGTGTCTTGTCAAATAGCCTGACTGATTGAAACTCTTCCCACAGTCAGTACAGACATATGGTTTGTCTACTGTGTGGATTCGCTGGTGTCTTTGCAATGTGCCTGACCCACTGAAACTCTTCCCACAGTCAGCACAGACATATTGATTTTCTCCAGTGTGGATTCGTTGGTGTATTTTCAAATAGCCTGACTGATTGAAACTCTTCCCACAGTCAGCACAGACATATGGTTTCTCTCCTGTGTGGATTTGCTGGTGTCTTTTCAAAACGCTTGACTGACTGAAACTCTTCCCACAGTCAGCACAGACATGTGGTTTATAGCCACTGTGGATTTGTTGGTGAAGTTTCAGATTTTGTGACAGTATGAAACTCTTTCCACAGTCAGCACAGACATGTGGTTTCTCTCCAGTGTGGATTTGTTGGTGACGTTTCAGGCTTTGTGACTGTCTGAAACTCTTCCCACAGTCATTACAGTGATGTGGCTTCTCTCTTGTGTGGGTTTTCTGGTGTCTTTTCAAAGCGCTTGACAGACTGAACCTCTTCCCACAGTCACCACAGATAAGAGAGCCCTGCAAGCTGCTTAAGGGTTTATAATTGAGAATAACCCTTTTAATATGGACTGATTCTAGTACAGGACTCTCCTCTTTCATATGGACTGATTCTAGTGCAGGACTCTCCTCTTTAATATGGACTGATTCTAGTACAGGACTCTCCTCTTTAATATGGACTGATTCTAGTACAGGACTCTCCTCTTTAATATGGACTGATTCTAGTTCAGGACTCTCCTCTTTAATATGGACTGATTCTAGCACAGGACTCTCCTCTTTAATATGGACTGATTCTAGTTCAGGACTCTCCTCTTTAATATGGACTGATTCTAGTACAGGACTCTCCTGTTTAATATGGACTGATTCTAGCACAGGACTCTCCTCTTTAATATGGACTGATTCTAGTGCAGGACTCTCCTCTTTAATATGAACTGATTCTATTGCAGGACTCTCCTCTTTAATATGGACTGATTCTAGTGCAGGACTCTCCTCTTTAATATGGACTGATTCTAGTGCAGGACTCTCCTCCTTAATATGGACTGATTCTAGTACAGGACTCTCCTGTTTAACATGGGCAGTCTCCATCATTGAATCTTCTCTTTCACAAGGATAATCCAGTTTTGTCTTCTGAACAAATTCCTAAAGAAAATATAAAATTCAATTTGTTACAATCTCTTTGTTAAATTCTATGAACTTGCCTTATCAACTCCAGACTCCATTCATTACCATGTTCATGAATGTCCTGTACTGAGTGAGATGAAGGAGATTTTCTATAACAAGGAGGAAGGAGAGATGGGCCAAAATCACAGAAACAAAGACAGTTCTAAACAGAGAAATATTCAAACATGTATAAAAAGCACCCACACATGTAACCCCTCTCAGCAATGAGCTACTGCTACCACTACTACTACTACTACTAATAATAATAATAATAATAATAGTAATAATACACCTGTCAGTGACATCCACGTCCTATCACCATGTACAATAATAATAATAATAATAATAATAATAATAATCCTGTAATCCATAACGAAGCATTATAAAGCACAGAGAGGTCTGGTAAAGCATAGGGAAGCATTGTAAAGCACAGAGAGGTCTGGTAAAGCATAGGGAAGCATTGTAAAGCACAGAGAGGTCTGGTAAAGCATAGGGAAGCATTGTAAAGCACAGAGAGGTCTGGTAAAGCATAGGGAAGCATTGTAAAACACAGAGAGGTCTGGTAAAGCATAGGGAAGCATTGTAAAGCACAGAGAGGTCTGGTAAAGCATATTACATAACAAACAATGATCACTCAATCTCAACTCTCCTATAGGTATACCTATCGTAAGTATAGCCAATATCCTAAGCCTTGCATATAAAAAAAACACAGTTTACTGCAGCATATATCTTTAGACAAAATATAAGAGTCGGCTAGTTTAACGAGTACAAGATAACTGATCAATATTCCCTCTCGTTCAGGCCAGATAGGAGTTTGTAGACGTGGCAGTCGGGTTCGAGAGCTCACTGTATGGTGCCCCGTTTCAGTTTATATATCAGGGGCGTGTAATTCAGATCCCCCGATGCCCGCCCGGGACAACAAGTTTTGCCATCATTCTTTTCCCGTTGGACAAATACTCTTTATTTATTTTTCCTGTGTTTGTTCTGCTGCTAGAAAAACACTCTGGTAGATCTCTAGAGAGCCCCGCAGGTTTCTGAAAACTCTGACTTGCAGAAGTCTAGCACATACATACAAACATTTAGAACGTGTGTACCTCCCATCCTCTAACTTCTGATTGGCTAGCTGTGGAAAAGGATGAGCTTTCATTTAGCAGGAATGGCTAAGCTTTTAAACTTCTTCGTGAACTTAAGATATTATTTACGCCTTTTGTAAATTAGCAAATCAGTCACACTGCTTTCTTAATACATGAACCTGACATTTAAATGCATCAATCTAGTAAAGTTATTTAAAAAAAAAACATAGCCGCTAAGCATTAGGTTATTAGAAAAAGGGGGACAGCTGTGTGGAGTAGTGGTTAGGGCTCTGGACTCTTGACCGGAGGGTCGTGGGTTCAATCCCAGGTGGGAGACACTGCTGCTGTACCCTTGAGCAAGGTACTTTACCTAGATTGCTCCAGTAAAAACCCAACTGTATAACTGTATAACTGCTCCACTGGCTCCCGATCACCGCTCGCATCCAGTTCAAGACTCTTGTACTAGCCTACAGATGCCTTGACCAGACTGCACCCAGCTACCTCCAGACCCTCATCTCTCCCTACACCCCCACTCGACCTCTCCGCTCCGCCTGCACTAGAAGACTGGCTGTACCTCCGCTACGCTCCCCTGCCTCCAGAGCCCGCTCCTTCTCCACCCTTGCTCCGCAGTGGTGGAATGACCTTCCTACAGATGTCAGGACTGCCCAGTCCCTGACCACATTCCGGTGCCTCCTTAAGACTCACCTCTTCAAACAGCACCTGTAGAACTCCTTTGTTTGTATCCTGGGACACTATCACCCTTCATTTAAATGTGCTCTATTTTGCTCTTATCTGCCCCCTATTTTACTGCATTTAATTCTGTACTTCAGAATACTGTAATCTGCCAAGTGTTTAACCTGTAGTATTTTGTATTTAATCATATCCTGATGTAACTATCACTATTATCTGCTGTATTATTGAATTGTGGTTTGTCACACTTGAAGAAAAGTTATTGTATTTCTTGCTCTTATTGTATTACTTGTATTGTAACACTTGAAATGTATTTGCTTACGATTGTAAGTCGCCCTGGATAAAGGCGTCTGCTAAGAAATAAATAATAATAATAAATGGATAATTGTGTGTAAAAATAATGTGTAAAAAATAATTTAATTGTATGTACAAAAAATAATGTGATATCTTGTAACAATTGTAAGTCTGCTAAGATTTGTGGTCAAGTGAGTACTTGTTGGGATCCTAAGTTTACTGTTTTATTTCAAGACAAACTTGAAACTTTTTTCTTTCTTTTTCTTGTAAACGCAGTCTGCCATTTACCATATTTTTTTTTTAGATTTTAATGCTACTTTGGAATAAATAAATAAATAATGCTTTTGTACGTGATTTGAACAGAATCGATATTAGTTGCTTATTGTACCTTCACAATCCATTGATTGTGAAACTATTAAAACATGAAGATTGACAAGTATGTTTATAATGCTAGAAATAAAATGCTTATACATGAGATCATCTGTACAGCATCTTTTTAAAATAAAATACAGGCTGTCACTCTCATGGCAACGTGTTTATGTATTAATGAAAGAATGTGTTTTTCACTGCATGGAAAGAATGTTGCCCTACCTAAAAATGTCTTCTGCAGTGACTTAGAAGACCGATCTGAAACCCGGCATATACAATGAATTCAGGAAACGATATTTGCATTGCACAATTAATTAATATGGGACAGACTAAAACGAATGACAAAACCCAGTGTCCACTGACTATAATGGGGAATGAAATGCCCATTGACTATAATGGGGAATGAAATGTCTATTGACTATAATGGGGAATGAAATGCCCATTGACTATAATGGGGAATGAAATTCCCATTGACTATAATGGGGAATGGAATGCCCATTGACTATAATGGGGAATGAAATGCCCATTGACTATAATGGGGAATGAAATGCCCATTGACTATAATGGGGAATGAAATGCCCATTGACTATAATGGGGAAATGAAATTCCCATTGACTATAATGGGGAATGAAATGCCCATTGACTATAATGGGGAATGAAATGCCCATTGACTATAATGGGGAAATGAAATGCCCATTGACTATAATGGAGAATGAAATGCCCATTGACTATAATGGGGAATGAAATGCCCATTGACTATAATGGAGAATGAAATACCCACTGACTAGAAGATTGACAGCCTATATCCCAAACAGGAATCTTCAAATCCCGAATATTGTTTCTTGAAAATAAACCCATGTACAAAATAAAAGTGGAATTTTATTTTATTTATTTATTTCTTAGCAGACGCCCTTATCCAGGGCGACTTACAAACACTGAAACACAGATTTCCATGCGCACGCTGTCTTCCGTGTTTCCGTACACACACACGCAGGATTCACGCACATTACACACAGTGACGGGGTGAAGCAGCATCTGTTGTATGGGTTCGAATGAAGGCAGCATTTTTGTTTCAACAAGTTCAGTTGGGAAGCAGCTTCAATTGCATTTAGTATGAAGTTGTAATATAGAGTTACTTCAGAACTTGTAGATAAACTCAATCAATGTTTAAATGGTTCAGACATTCACATTGTTTTCAAATACAGACAATAGCATCAGCTCAGTTAAAGTCTTATCTTCTTTCAATTGTTCAGAGTAGAATTGTTTGTATTTTTAATCTCACAAAGTGTTACTCTGTATTCAATGTTTTTACTTCCGGTTTGCATGTAGATTTTTCTACACACAGTATTTTACTGAATCTTAATGTCTTTCAAATGTAGTACTTATTCTGGAGATGTGGTTCTTGTTGAAAAACAAAGGGTGTAGCGGCGAGGAGTCTTCTTCAGGATGAAGATACGTACGATGCTTGAATGGGTCCCCATTGCAAGCGAAGGCTCAATGGTTACTTCATGGCGAGATGAGTCTGAATCCAAGAGAACGAGTTCATGCGTGTTTTGATTTAAATATAGCGCCCAAAGAGGAGTTTACTTTGGTGATCCAATCACTTCCGGGTAAAACAGGAAGCTAATCCCTGACCGAAATCAGTCCTTTCATTGGCTTACAAAGTTTGAATGACACTTCCTTTTACACAAGCAATGTGCGTCATTAAAACAGGGAGCGACCCTCCTCCATAGAGAGAGACAGAGATAACAGGATTCGAAACAAGTATAGAACAAAACTTAATTTTGTGACAGCTAGTTAAATTGATCATAGAAGGATAAAAATGTTAAACATGTTATACAATAAGTAAAGTAAAATAATGTATGAATTACTTTCAATTTAAACATAATTAAAACACAATCAACATTTCAATATATTGGGAAACCATAACAATTGTTATTAAAATGATTCTAAAACCCATTTAAATCACTGAGGTTTGTACTTATTTGTTACGTTTCAATCTGACAGTTTCAGTAAATCTAAAACCTTGAGACTGTTACACAAGTTAATATTACACCCTCGTAAAGGTTTGTTTATCAATTAACTTTTAGAATAAGGAAATTAGGAATTTCTATTCACTTAAACATTCCATGTTTCATGGTAACAATTCATATAATATTCAAAGTCATGGCACCTCGTATCCACAAGGTGTCGCACTTCTTAACCCTTTATAGGAAGAAAGTTGTATATTGGCTTTCAGACAGACTTTCTTAATTAACAGATAAGGTTCAGCTCTCTTTGTTTAGACCAGACTGGCAGGTAATCTGAACTGAATCCAATTTAAATCTTTACGACCCTCTGTTACTAATATCCAGTCCTTTGAAGCAGATCTTGAATGTTATGGGAGAAGGGTGGTGGAAGACACACTTAATTAACATCACAGCATCTTAAGCCTCATAGTTTAAGATTTGAAATGTCATTTTACAAAGACCATTCAATTACAACTATGAATTTCTCCCACACCGTATGCGTTGAATATACAGACTTCTCAGGGGTTGGAGGCACTCAGCTTCGCCTCGTATCACACAACGCTCCGAGGCGTCTGTATATTCAATGGATTGCATACTAAGAATGTACTTTATAATGTAACGGCTTCAGAGCACTGTGTTTAATATTGATAAATCTGTATCATCCGTAGACATTCACCAGAGTTCTCACAGTTTTTATATTAAGCTGCTGTTTAAAAAGACTGGAATTTCTGAGTGTGGGTGAATGAACACACACTCACATTCTGACTAAACTTTCACAGCTTGCATTTGTGTCTTTCAAGAGAACTGGAAGCATTAAAAGACTTCCCACAGTGAGAGCAGTGATAAGGATTCACTCCTGTGTGGAATCGCTGGTGCATTGTCAAGCTGTACATCCATCTGAAAGTCTTCCCACAATCATTACAGTGATGTGGTTCCTCTCCTGTGTGGATTCGCTGGTGAATTTTCAGGGTTTGTAACATCCTGAAACTCTTCCCACAATCAGCACAGACATGTTGTTTCTCTCCAGTGTGGGTTCGCTGGTGTCTTTTCAATTTGCTTGACTGTCTGAAAGTCTTCCCACAGTCAGCACAGACATGTGGTTTCTCTCCTGTGTGGATTCGCTGGTGAAGTTTCAGGGTGTGTAACTGAGTGAAACTTTTACCACACTCAGCACAGACATATGGTTTCTCTCCTTTGTGGGTTCGCCGGTGTCTTGTCAAATAGCCTGACTGATTGAAACTCTTCCCACAGTCAGTACAGACATATGGTTTGTCTACTGTGTGGATTCGCTGGTGTCTTTGCAATGTGCCTGACCCACTGAAACTCTTCCCACAGTCAGCACAGACATATTGATTTTCTCCAGTGTGGATTCGTTGGTGTATTTTCAAATAGCCTGACTGATTGAAACTCTTCCCACAGTCAGCACAGACATATGGTTTCTCTCCTGTGTGGATTTGCTGGTGTCTTTTCAAAACGCTTGACTGACTGAAACTCTTCCCACAGTCAGCACAGACATGTGGTTTATAGCCACTGTGGATTTGTTGGTGAAGTTTCAGATTTTGTGACAGTATGAAACTCTTTCCACAGTCAGCACAGACATGTGGTTTCTCTCCAGTGTGGATTTGTTGGTGACGTTTCAGGCTTTGTGACTGTCTGAAACTCTTCCCACAGTCATTACAGTGATGTGGCTTCTCTCTTGTGTGGGTTTTCTGGTGTCTTTTCAAAGCGCTTGACAGACTGAACCTCTTCCCACAGTCACCACAGATAAGAGAGCCCTGCAAGCTGCTTAAGGGTTTATAATTGAGAATAACCCTTTTAATATGGACTGATTCTAGTACAGGACTCTCCTCTTTAATATGGACTGATTCTAGTTCAGGACTCTCCTCTTTAATATGGACTGATTCTAGCACAGGACTCTCCTCTTTAATATGGACTGATTCTAGTTCAGGACTCTCCTCTTTAATATGGACTGATTCTAGTACAGGACTCTCCTGTTTAATATGGACTGATTCTAGCACAGGACTCTCCTCTTTAATATGGACTGATTCTAGTGCAGGACTCTCCTCTTTAATATGAACTGATTCTATTGCAGGACTCTCCTCTTTAATATGGACTGATTCTAGTGCAGGACTCTCCTCTTTAATATGGACTGATTCTAGTGCAGGACTCTCCTCCTTAATATGGACTGATTCTAGTACAGGACTCTCCTGTTTAACATGGGCAGTCTCCATCATTGAATCTTCTCTTTCACAAGGATAATCCAGTTTTGTCTTCTGAACAAATTCCTAAAGAAAATATAAAATTCAATTTGTTACAATCTCTTTGTTAAATTCTATGAACTTGCCTTATCAACTCCAGACTCCATTCATTACCATGTTCATGAATGTGCTGTACTGAGTGAGATGAAGGAGATTTTCTATAACAAGGAGGAAGGAGAGATGGGCCAAAATCACAGAAACAAAGACAGTTCTAAACAGAGAAATATTCAAACATGTATAAAAAGCACCCACACATGTAACCCCTCTCAGCAATGAGCTACTGCTACCACTACTACTACTACTACTAATAATAATAATAATAATAATAGTAATAATACACCTGTCAGTGACATCCACGTCCTATCACCATGTACAATAATAATAATAATAATAATAATAATAATAATAATAATAATAATAATAATAATAATAATAATAATAATAATAATCCTGTAATCCATAACGAAGCATTATAAAGCACAGAGAGGTCTGGTAAAGCATAGGGAAGCATTGTAAAGCACAGAGAGGTCTGGTAAAGCATAGGGAAGCATTGTAAAGCATAGAGAGGTCTGGTAAAGCATAGGGAAGCATTGTAAAGCACAGAGAGGTCTGGTAAAGCATAGGGAAGCATTGTAAAACACAGAGAGGTCTGGTAAAGCATAGGGAAGCATTGTAAAGCACAGAGAGGTCTGGTAAAGCATATTACATAACAAACAATGATCACTCAATCTCAACTCTCCTATAGGTATACCTATCGTAAGTATAGCCAATATCCTAAGCCTTGCATATAAAAAAAACACAGTTTACTGCAGCATATATCTTTAGACAAAATATAAGAGTCGGCTAGTTTAACGAGTACAAGATAACTGATCAATATTCCCTCTCGTTCAGGCCAGATAGGAGTTTGTAGACGTGGCAGTCGGGTTCGAGAGCTCACTGTATGGTGCCCCGTTTCAGTTTATATATCAGGGGCGTGTAATTCAGATCCCCCGATGCCCGCCCGGGACAACAAGTTTTGCCATCATTCTTTTCCCGTTGGACAAATACTCTTTATTTATTTTTCCTGTTTTTGTTCTGCTGCTAGAAAAACACTCTGGTAGATCTCTAGAGAGCCCCGCAGGTTTCTGAAAACTCTGACTTGCAGAAGTCTAGCACATACATACAAACATTTAGAACGTGTGTACCTCCCATCCTCTAACTTCTGATTGGCTAGCTGTGGAAAAGGATGATCTTTCATTTAGCAGGAATGGCTAAGCTTTTAAACTTCTTCGTGAACTTAAGATATTATTTACGCCTTTTGTAAATTAGCAAATCAGTCACACTGCTTTCTTAATACATGAACCTGACATTTAAATGCATCAATCTAGTAAAGTTATTTTAAAAAAAAACATAGCCGCTAAGCATTAGGTTATTAGAAAAAGGGGGACAGCTGTGTGGAGTAGTGGTTAGGGCTCTGGACTCTTGACCGGAGGGTCGTGGGTTCAATCCCAGGTGGGAGACACTGCTGCTGTACCCTTGAGCAAGGTACTTTACCTAGATTGCTCCAGTAAAAACCCAACTGTATAACTGTATAACTGCTCCACTGGCTCCCGATCACCGCTCGCATCCAGTTCAAGACTCTTGTACTAGCCTACAGATGCCTTGACCAGACTGCACCCAGCTACCTCCAGACCCTCATCTCTCCCTACACCCCCACTCGACCTCTCCGCTCCGCCTGCACTAGAAGACTGGCTGTACCTCCGCTACGCTCCCCTGCCTCCAGAGCCCGCTCCTTCTCCACCCTTGCTCCGCAGTGGTGGAATGACCTTCCTACAGATGTCAGGACTGCCCAGTCCCTGACCACATTCCGGTGCCTCCTTAAGACTCACCTCTTCAAACAGCACCTGTAGAACTCCTTTGTTTGTATCCTGGGACACTATCACCCTTCATTTAAATGTGCTCTATTTTGCTCTTATCTGCCCCCTATTTTACTGCATTTAATTCTGTACTTCAGAATACTGTAATCTGCCAAGTGTTTAACCTGTAGTATTTTGTATTTAATCATATCCTGATGTAACTATCACTATTATCTGCTGTATTATTGAATTGTGGTTTGTCACACTTGAAGAAAAGTTATTGTATTTCTTGCTCTTATTGTATTACTTGTATTGTAACACTTGAAATGTATTTGCTTACGATTGTAAGTCGCCCTGGATAAAGGCGTCTGCTAAGAAATAAATAATAATAATAAATGGATAATTGTGTGTAAAAATAATGTGTAAAAAATAATTTAATTGTATGTACAAAAAATAATGTGATATCTTGTAACAATTGTAAGTCTGCTAAGATTTGTGGTCAAGTGAGTACTTGTTGGGATCCTAAGTTTACTGTTTTATTTCAAGACAAACTTGAAACTTTTTTCTTTCTTTTTCTTGTAAACGCAGTCTGCCATTTACCATATTTTTTTTTTAGATTTTAATGCTACTTTGGAATAAATAAATAAATAATGCTTTTGTACGTGATTTGAACAGAATCGATATTAGTTGCTTATTGTACCTTCACAATCCATTGATTGTGAAACTATTAAAACATGAAGATTGACAAGTATGTTTATAATGCTAGAAATAAAATGCTTATACATGAGATCATCTGTACAGCATCTTTTTAAAATAAAATACAGGCTGTCACTCTCATGGCAACGTGTTTATGTATTAATGAAAGAATGTGTTTTTCACTGCATGGAAAGAATGTTGCCCTACCTAAAAATGTCTTCTGCAGTGACTTAGAAGACCGATCTGAAACCCGGCATATACAATGAATTCAGGAAACGATATTTGCATTGCACAATTAATTAATATGGGACAGACTAAAACGAATGACAAAACCCAGTGTCCACTGACTATAATGGGGAATGAAATGCCCATTGACTATAATGGGGAATGAAATGTCTATTGACTATAATGGGGAATGAAATGCCCATTGACTATAATGGGGAATGAAATTCCCATTGACTATAATGGGGAATGGAATGCCCATTGACTATAATGGGGAATGAAATGCCCATTGACTATAATGGGGAATGAAATGCCCATTGACTATAATGGGGAATGAAATGCCCATTGACTATAATGGGGAAATGAAATTCCCATTGACTATAATGGGGAATGAAATGCCCATTGACTATAATGGGGAATGAAATGCCCATTGACTATAATGGGGAAATGAAATGCCCATTGACTATAATGGAGAATGAAATGCCCATTGACTATAATGGGGAATGAAATGCCCATTGACTATAATGGAGAATGAAATACCCACTGACTAGAAGATTGACAGCCTATATCCCAAACAGGAATCTTCAAATCCCGAATATTGTTTCTTGAAAATAAACCCATGTACAAAATAAAAGTGGAATTTTATTTTATTTATTTATTTCTTAGCAGACGCCCTTATCCAGGGCGACTTACAATTGTTACAAGATATCACATTATTTTTACATACAATTCCCCATTTATACAGTTGGGTTTTTACTGGAGCAATCTAGGTAAAGTACCTTGCTCAAGGGTACAGCAGCAGTGTCCCCTACTAGGGATTGAACCCACGACCCTCCGGTCAAGAGTCCAGAGCCCTGACCACTACTCCACACTGCATGACATGGAATGACAGGCTGGGAATATCACATGCATGTTTTTTGTAAAAAGATAATTTATAGGGTAATTCTGTGTCAAATGAAATATAATGTCACCCACACATCTCAGATTTGTTATTAGCTTTTAAAAGCACTGTGGGTGTTTTTTCACTTCATCGGCTGACCCACCCCTTTTATTTGTTTTTATTTGGGTGTGTACCTGTTAAACCAGGAACCTGGGTGATTTCGTCTGGTTTCACGGACCGTCATTACCACTAATCGTGGACTACCTAACATCAATGCAGGTAAACCGGTACAGAGTACTAAAAAATGCATGGAGTAAATTAATGCATAATGATCTTACTACTAAAATTAATCTTCACGCTGCTAATGTCTTACAATGTTGTGCTTATTATTATTACTATTATTATTATTATTATTATTATTATTATTATTAATATTATTATTATTTTAAGTATAAGTTATAATTGTGTATTACTTTAATTTATACTGTAAGTATAAGTATGTTACCATTAATAAAATGTTCGCTGCAGGTGGTCCTTGAGTCTGGTGGACTCCATTTAGACTCTTCTTCATGCTGCCGATGAAAGCAGAAAGCCACTTTTCCCTTCTATCTGGACTTAAACGCTGCTTCGGAAGTTCAAAAAATGACAGCCGCTTGTCTTTCATGTCGTCGTGGTTGTGGCATCCAACAACCACACAACTCCTCGACACTGTGTTAAAAATATATGTGGAAGCAACTCTTCAATTGATAAAGGAAACCGCGTCTGTTTTGGTTTGTTTTCAGAGGCTCCGAGGTTGCTGTGCAGTTACTGGCTGTGTTCACGATACGCAGACTTTGCTAAGTTAAAAGTCCGCGCAGCTTCTCAAGAGGTACTGCACTGGAGCAGCCGCGGATCAAAACAATAGACGACCGCTGGCTGACAAAGAAGCGTGTAGGCAAGCAGATACAATCCTCACTCCATGTGCTACTGCCACCGAGTCAGGGGGTGTGAATCACCTTCCAATCAGGGCATTAATTATCTTATGAATGATTTGTAATACAAAATGATTTGACTCTTTTTCCACACAGTTATTATACTTTTCAAATATTCAGATATTTATTCTAAAGGTTTAAACATGTAAAATAATGCTAAACGGTTGAAATGAACCTGAACCCGCGGTGTTATTTTCAGCAGGTGTAATTGGTTATTGATGAAAGGCTCTCAGGGACAGGGAATAACCTACTTTGAATTAAGGAGAATAAACCAGCTTTAATAGCAGGTAGTTGAAGTGAGATATGTGATCATATGTGCAAGTATTTGAACTATTTGTGTCCCAGATCAAAATACAGTACTGTCTAACAACTGTCTAATTTAAACATGTATATGATCTCTTTATAGCAGGGACTGTTTATACTATACATTTTCTAATCATGCTGTAAATTATGAAGCTGGTGGAGCACAAAGGGATCTTCGATTGCATCCACTTCTGTGATTAGAATTTCTCTCAACACCACCTCCGTTTTGGTTCTGCTCAGAACTGTTGTTCATCTACCAAAGCTGTCCACGCTGCGTCTGCGCAGACCGTGACGTCACGCGCAAACTCCCGTCTGCAATCTAGCTGGCAAAAAAGTGTCGTGAACGCGCTCACTATGTGCGTGCGCGCCAAGTTGCCCGGATGTCCGCGCAAACCTGCAGGCACGCACGCACGCGCTGCTGTTACGCGGCTCACGCAGACAACAGCGCGAGAAAACAACACGCGATTTGAGAACATGTTCAAACACTGTAGAGTCTGAAGCGGAGCGGAGCGCAACCTGACCCTGGAAATAACATGAGGCGGTGATGCGGGGGAACTGTCCCGAGCAGCGCCGAGGGCTGGAGCGGTTACTTGTTTTTAAAAATGTCAAAATGTTCCGAATTAATAGACCAGAAATGTGGGCCTGGGCCTGTGTGTGTATGTAGATATACAATTGTTATTTTCGACCACTTTCTTAAAATAGTTTTACATGAAACACGTTGTTTTCAATACAACTAATCAAAGCTAAGCGTACCGGTTAACAAATGGAATCAAATTAATTCATATTTAAAAACTTACTCGTTAATTCAGTCACTCCAGCCTCCTCTCTCTCCTTCAGGGAAAAATATTGTGAGGGACCGAAGCGAAAACAAACCCGCCCCCTCTCTCGCCTGCCATTGGCTGTGGGGTCACTCTGAACCGAGGAATCCTCCGGTGATTGGCTCTCGTAACCAATGAGGGATCAGCTCTGTGGCAGTTTACCGTATAATCAAGACAACAGGCGCATTTTATACTCGGGTACCGTTCAGTTTATTATTATTATTATTATTATTATTAATATGTGGTGATGTATATGAAAATAGGAGATTATCGTTGTATTGATTATATAGAAAATTGATAAAAGTTACCAGCTGATCTGTCAGTTTATAAAATGGCAAGGAAATGCCGGTTCATTTGTAAAGTTACAAATTGCTAATAATACCTTTTATAACTTATGTATAACACACACACACACACACACACACACACACACACACACACACACACACGAGTTACTACACTCATTTCAACTGGATACCGTTTGGAGATTTAATAATCTCTCTCCCATTGAAATGAATAACACACCTCTCCCTGCTATTCTCACATGTCCCAGTAGATGGCGCCAGGCCTCCACGCAAGTACTGGCTACAGGAAAACGACACAGCGCCGGTGTAACAAATCTGTGTGCAGTTATACAGTAAATGTGTGCATGTTTATGGAGCTATAATATTTATCATTAATACTTCAATATCCTAGGCCACCCCCTGCTATGTTAAAAATATACAAACATATTAGTTAATATTAATGTCTTATTAGACAGGACAAGACCTCCATTACGTGATTCATATTTAAATATAAAAATAGGATTTTAGTCCTTCACAAATTTCATACTTCTTATAAATTATATTTAAAATCCAATTATTCGATTTTTGAAATGTATCAAGAAATATGAACAAAATAGAAAATAAATACAGACAGTTATAAAAATATGCTTTTTAGTTTCAATATCGAGAGGTTAACCAGTCAAATAACTAAGTCAATAAACTAACATTAAAAGTATATATATATATATATATATATATATATATATATATATATATATATAGTGTTTATTTAGCAGACACCTTTATCCAAGGCGACTTATAGAGACTAGGGCGTGTGAACTATGCATCAGCTACAGAGTCACTTACAACTACGTCTCACCCGAAAGACGGAGCACAAGGAGGTTAAGTGACTTGCTCAGGGTCACACAATGAGTCAGTGGCTGAGGTGGGATTTGAACCGGGGACCTCCTGGTTATAAGCCCGTTTCTTTAACCACACACACGTGTCTCAGGATCCCAGATCAATCATAAATGCTTACTGTAGTACTCATAATAGGCAAAAAGAAACTCAACCCATAAAAATGATTACATTTATTAAGACTCACAAAAGTAATAAGAATATAAAAGTTATAATACAGAAGTTAGAAATCAAGGTATCAGAATTATAAGTATAGCAGGAATAAAACATTGAAACACATATTTTCATGAGCACGCTGTCTTCAGTGTGTTTCCGTACACGCAGGATTCACGCACATTACACACAGTGACGGGGAGAAGCAGCGTCTGTTGTGTGGGTTCGAATGAAGACGCCATTTTTGTTTCAACAAGTTCAGTTCGGAAGCAGTTTCAATTGCATTTAGTATGAAGCTGTAATCTAGAGTTACTTCAGAACTTGTAGATCAACTCAATCAATGTTTAATCTCACAAAGTGTTATTCTGTATTCAATGTTTTTACTTGTGGTTTGCATGTAGACTTTTCTACACAAACATAGTATTTTACTGAATCTTAATGTCTTTCAAATGTAGTACTTATTCTGGAGATGTGGTTCTTGTTGAAAAACAAAGGGTGTAGCGGTGAGGAGTCTTCTTCAGGATGAAGATATGTACGATGCTTGAATGGGTCCCCATTGCAAGCGAAGGCTCAATGGTTACTTCATGGCAAAATGAGTCTGAATCCAAGAGAACGAGTTCATGCATGTTTTGATTTAAATATAGAGCCCAAAGAGGAGTATACTTTGGAGATCCAATCACTTCCGGGTAAAACAGGAAGCTAATCCCTGACCGAAATCAGTCCTTTCATTGGCCTACAAAGTTTGAATGAACACAGGGAGCAACCCTCCTCCATGGAGAGAAAGAGAGAGATAGAGAGAGAGAGAGAGAGAGAGAGAACAGGATTCGTAACATTTATAGAACAAAACTTCATTTTGTGACAGCTAGTTAAATTGATCATAGAAGGATACTAATGTTAAACATGTTATACAATAAGTAAAGTAAAATAATGTAAGAATTACTTTCAATTTAAACTTCATTAAAACACAATAAACATTTTAATATATTAGGAAACCACAACATTTGTTATTAAAATGATTCAGAAACCCATTTAAATCAGGTATGTTATTACTTATTTGTTACGTTTCAATCTGATAGTTTCAGTAAATCTAAAACCCTGAGATTGTTCCACAAGTTAATATTACACCCTCGTGAAGGCCTGTTTATCAATTAACTTTTAGAATGAGATAATTAGGAATTTCTATTCACTTAAACATTCCATGTTTCACCGTAACAATCCATATAATGGGTAAAGTCATGGCACCTCGTATCCACCAGGTGTCGCACTTCTTAACCCTTTATAGCAAGAAAGTTGTATCCTAGCTTTCAGACAGACTTTCTTAATTAACAGATAAGAATCAGCTCTGTTTGTTTAGACCAGACTGGCAGGTAATCTGAACTGAAACCAATTTAAATCTTTACGACCCTCTGTTACTAATATCCAGTCCTTTGAAGCAGATCTTGAATGTTATGGGAGAAGGTTGGGGGAAGACACACTTAATTAACATCACAGCATCTTAAGCCTCACAGTTTAAGATTTGAAATGTCATTTTACAAAGACAATTCAATTACAACTATGAATTTCTCCCACACCATATACGTTGAATATACAGACTTCTCAGGGGTTGGAGGCACTCGACTTCACCTCGTATCACACAACGCTCCGAGACGTCTGTATATTCGACGAATTGCAAACTAGGAATGAACTTTATAATGTAACGGCTTCAGATAACTGTTTAATATCAATAAATCTGTATCATCTGTAAACATTCACCATACTAAGAATGTACTTTATAATGTAAAGGCTTCAGAGCAGTGTTTAATATTGAGGGATCTGTATCATCTGTAGACATTCACCAGAGCTCTCACAGTTTTTATATTAAGCTTCTGTTTAAAAAGACTGGAATTTCTGAGTGTGGATGAATGAACACACACTCACATTCTGCCTAAATTTTAACAACGTGCATTTGTGTCTTTTAAGAGAACTGGAAGCATTAAAAGACTTCCTACAGCGAGAGCAGTGATAAGGATTCTCTCCTGTGTGGAATAGCTGGTGCATTGTCAAGCTGTACATCCATCTGAAACTCTTCCCACAATCATTACAGTGATGAGGTTTCTCTCCTGTGTGGATTTGCCAGTGAAGTTTCATGGTTTGTAACATCCTGAAACTCTTCCCACAATCAGCACAGACATGTTGTTTCTCTCCAGTGTGGATTCGTTGGTGCATTTTTAAGTTGCTTGACTGTCTGAAACTCTTCCCACAGTCATTACAGCGATGTGGCTTCTCTCCTGTGTGAATTAACTGGTGGGTTTTAAGATATGCTAACTGACTGAAACTCTTCCCACATCTGCTACATGGATGCAATTTTTTTCACGTGTGAATTCTCTGGTGAAGTTTCAGGTTTTGTGAATCTCTGTAACTCTTCCCACACTCAGCACAGACATATGGTTTCTCTCCTGTGTGGGTTCGCTGGTGTCTTTTCAATATACTTAACTGATTGAAACTCTTCCCACAGTCAGCACAGACATATGGTTTCTCTCCTCTGTGAGTTCGCCGGTGTTTTGTCAAATAGCCTGACTGATTGAAACTCATCCCACAGTCAGCACAGACATATGGTTTCTCTCCAGTGTGGATTCGCTGGTGTCTTTTCAATGTGCTTGAAAGATTGAAACTCTTCCCACAGTCTGCACAGACATATGGTTTCTCTCCAATGTGAATTCGCTGGTGTTTTGTCAAACAGGCTGACTGATTGAAACTCATCCCACAGTCAGCACAGACATATGGTTTCTCTCCTGTGTGGATTCGCTGGTGTCTTTTCAAAGCGCTTGACTGACTGAAACTCTTCCCACAGTCAGCACAGACATGTGGTTTCTCTCCAGTGTGGATTTGTTGGTGAAGTTTCAGGCTTTGTGAGTGTATGAAACTCTTCCCACAGTCAGCACAGGTATATGGCCTCTCTCCACTGTGGATTCGCTGGTGTATGTGAAAGCTACTTGACCGTCTGAAACTCTTCCCACAGTCATTACAGTGATGTGGCTTCTCTCCTGTGTGGATTTTCTGGTGTCTTTTCAAAGCGCTTGACAGACTGAACCTCTTCCCACAGTCAACACAGCTAAGAGAGCCCTGCAAGCTGTTTAAGGGTTTAGAATTGAGAATAACCCTTTTAATATGGACTGATTCTAGTACAGAACTCTCCTCTTTAATATGGACTGATTCTAGTTCAGGACTCTCCTCTTTAATATGGACTGATTCTAGTACAGGGCTCTCCTCTTTAATATGGACTGATTCTAGTACAGGACTCTCCTGTTTAATATGGACTGATTCTAGTACAGGGCTCTCCTCTTTAATATGGACTGATTCTAGTGCAGGACTCTCCTCTTTAATATGAACTAATTCTATTGCAGGACTCTCCTCCTTAATATGGACTGATTCTAGTACAGGACTCTCCTCTTTAATATGGACTGATTCTAGTACAGGACTCTCCTCTTTAATATGGACTGATTCTAGTACAGGGCTCTCTTTAATATGGACTGATTCCAGTGCAGGACTCTCCTCTTTAATATGAACTGATTCTATTGCAGGACTCTCCTCCTTAATATGGACTGATTCTAGTTCAGGATTCTCCTCTTTAATATGGACTGATTCTAGTTCAGGACTCTCCTCTTTAATATGGACTGATTCTAGTACAAGACTCTCCTGTTTAATATGGACTGATTCTAGTACTGGACTCTCCTCTTTAAAATTGACTGATTCTAGTACAGGACTCTCCTCTTTAACATGGACTGATTCTAGTACAGGACTCTCCTGTTTAACATGGGCAGTCTCCATCATTGAATCTTCTCTTATACAAGGACCATCCAGTTTTGTCTTCTGAACAAATTCCTAAAGAAAATATAAAATTCAATCTGTTACAATCTCTTTGTTAAATTCTATGAACATGCCTTATCAACTCCAGACTCCATTCATTACCATGTTCATAAATGTGCTGTACTGAGTGAGATGAAGGAGATTTTCTATAAGAAGGAGGAAGGAGAGATGGACCAAAATCACAGAAACAAAGACAGTTCTAAACAGAGAAATATTCAAACATGTATAAAAAGCACCCACACATGTAACCCCTCTCAGCAATGAGCTCCTGCTACCACTAGTGTTCTGCGGTATTTCGGTATATCGAAATATCATGATACAAAAATTATATGATACCTAATATCGGGTTAAAAAAAAAAAATCGATATATCGTTTTTTTTCGATCCCGTCTTTTTTTTGGTGATATATCGTGTTTTTCGGTCTGGCTATTTTTTTTTTTTGAGACTTCAAAACAACACTTTAATTGTGTGCTTTAAAAACGATATGAACTTTTTTGCATATACCGGAAGAAACTAACTTTCCTGCGCTGCGCGTTCTCGGAAAATTTAATTACAGTACTGCCCAAGTAACAACATGGCGGACGCGGGAGAACAGCTGGTTTCTAAAGCCAATTCCACTGTAGTGTGGAACTATTTTGGTTATCCATTAAATGAAAGCGGCAATCCAGTTGAAGGTGGACATCCAAAATGTAGGAGGTGTTTGAAAGAAGTAAAAAACAAGGGAGGAAACACCACCAATTTATTTAAGCATTTATCAGATCGCCACCCCAATCTCTTTGTTGAAGTGAAAATAGTTCTACTTTTACTGTAGTTCTTTTGTTTTACATATTATTGAGATTCTGTGAATTACATCTCGCCTTAAAAATGTAAATAATGCACCCAATTAGTATTTATATATGTGTGTGTGTGTGTGTGTGTGTAAGAAGTTGAAATAGTACAATACTATATAAAAAAGCACTGTGTAAAGAGAACATAGGAACGCTCTAAAAGCGGATCAAAATGCCGTTTGTTAGTTCACCAAGATGCAAAAATATATTTTGCAGACGTGTCATTAAAACGACTCCATGTTAAAAATTGTTAACACTTTATATATTCCTTGGATTTTGTCGTAAAACATTTTTGTGTGTGTGTAAAACAATTAGCTTTCATGCTGGAAACGGACGTCTGATTGTTGCAAGTTCAGCACAAAAACATACAGTACACAGTACATAGGCTGCATAGTCCCGTCCCCCCGTCCCCCCCCCCATATATAGTTCAAGGCGTGCATACGCGATTCAGCAGGTAAACGATGTGCTCTAATCTATAGTTGTAAAAGTCTTTTGTCTAATTTATTTTCTTAGCAAAATTAACATCCACGCTCGCATGATGGTCTGAATAAAATTGCGTAACATTTCCTATGTTTATAGTGCACTGCAATGTTGTTTTGAAGGAGACGTTTGGCTTGAATAAGATGAAACATAATATTATGTTCTAATAGTTATCAGTGTTTTCAGTACTACAGTATCAGAAGTTCTTTGCCAGAAATGCTTTTTTCATCAGCTCAACTTATTTTATAAAATTAATTTGAAGTAATGATTTTCTCTCTCATATATATATATATATATATATTGAAACACAATATATACAGAAAATAATGTCTCTTATACTAAGCTTTCTTTACAGTTGTATTTAATAGTCGGTGGCAATGACTTTGATTACACTATTTTCTGTATTTCTTATATAAAAAGAGAACTTGTTTCAACAGAAAATAAAATTAAAAAGCAAGCATTCCACCATGCTGTAGCATTAAGTGAGTTTTAGCCTCTACCACACTTTGTACTTGCAAACATTTTTATTTGACAGCCATTTAACATGTAATGGACATAAAATTCAAAGAATCGTGATAATATCGAATATCGTGATCTTATGCAGGGTATCGTATCGAGGTAGCCTAAATCAGGTATCGCAGAACACTAGCTACCACTACTACTACTAATAATAATAATAGTAATAATACACCTGTCAGTGACATCCACGCCCCATCACCATGTACAATAATAATAATAATAATAACAATAACAATAATAATAATCACAATAATAATAATCCTGTAAAGCATAATGAAGCATTGTAAAGCACAGAGAGGTCTGGTAAAGCATAGGGAAGCACTGTAAAGCACAAAGAGGTCTGGTAAAGCAAAGGGATGCATTGTAAAGCACAGAGAGGTCTGCTAAAGCATAGGGAAGCATTATAAAGCACAGAGAGGTCTGGTAAAGCATAGGGAAGCATTGTAAAGCACAGAGAGGTCTGGTAAAGCATAGGGAAGCATTGTAAAGCACAGAGAGGTCTGGTAAAGCATAGGGGAGCATTGTAAAGCACAGAGAGGTCTGGTAAAGCATAGGGAAGCATTGTAAAGCACAGAGAAGTCTGCTAAAGCATAGGGAAGCATTGTAAAGCACAGAGAGGTCTGGTAAAGCATAGGGAAGCATTGTAAAGCACAGAGAGGTCTGGTAAAGCATAGGGAAGCATTGTAAAGCACAGAGAGGTCTGGTAAAGCATAGGGAAGCATTGTAATGCACAGAGAGGTCTGGTAAAGCATAGGGAAGCATTGTAAAGCACAGAGAGGTCTGGTAAAGCACAGGGAAGCATTGTAATCATTGTGATCTCTCTGTGGAAACGCATGCTATGCTACGTGGCTTCAGAGATGCAGGAATCAGTGATGCTGTTCACACCCAGGACACTGCCACAGACACTGCAGTGAAAATGAAATCGCAAAGGCAGAGGAAACAACGCTGTACTGTAGTGGAGCTGTCTGATTAAAAAAAACAAACTCTGGGGTCAGTGCAAACCTGACTTCTCTTTTTAAACAGAGCACAAACTCTTCCATGTATTACTGTAGTTGTTCAATATTAGCACTCTGCCGTCAGTGCAAGAAGCTTCAGTATGTGAACATTCATTTCAATAAAAGAACAACGACGAGTTTTCCATGGAAAGAAAAAACATTCGTAGCCAACATCACTAAAGCAAAACGGGCTTCTGTTCATTTGAAATACCGCGGCTTCAGATCAGGGCTGCAGTGACTTCCGCATAGCAACCGGGAACCGCTGAAAACAAACCGTTGTCAAGCGGTGTAACACGTGACCGGTGGACACGGCTAACCTACGTGACTCGAAACATAATAGATACAAACTAAAACGAGGTGTTGTAGGTTTAAAGCAACGGCCACACACCCTGCCGGCCGACTTCTGGGTCTATGAACTGACAGACTGACCACCTGTGGAGTTTGTCGATTGGCACACACATCTCTCTCATCTACACCGGGGAAGTACACTTATTTTAAAATGCTGTTCTAGGTTTTGATGTTGCTAGATGCATGTCTCATGAATATATAAGACCCCACAAGAAACCCCAGGATTAACTACGGGATGCAGTCTGGGTGTAATGTATCTTCTGCACTGGGGGACCGATCATAAACAATGAATTACAAAAAGAAATACAGTAATTAGGATAAAAGAATGTCTGATCTATACAAGATTAATAATAATAATAATAATAATAATAATAATAATAATAATAATAATAATGCATACAGTATTTCGTCTGGTTTCACGGACCGTCAATGCAGGTAAACCGGTACAGAGTACTAAAAAATGCATGGAGTAAATTAATTCATAATGATCTTACTACTAAAATTAATCTTCACGCTACTAATGTCTTACAATGTTGTGCTTATTATTATTACTATTATTATTATTATTATTATTATTATTATTATTATTTTAAGTATAAGTTATAATTGTGTATTACTGTAATTTATGCTGTAAGTATAACTATGTTATCATTAATAAAATGTTCGCTGCAGGTGGTCCTTGAGTCTGGTGGACTCCATTTAGACCCTTCTTCATGCTGCCGATGTGAAGCAGAAAGCCACTTTTCCCTTCTATCTGGACTTAAACGCCTCTTCGGACGTTCAAAAAATGACAGCCGCTTGTCTTTCATGTCGTCGTGGTTGTGGCATCCAACAACCACACAACTCCTCGACACTGTGTTAAAAATATATGTGGAAGCAACTCTTCAATCGATAAAGGAAACCGCGTCTGTTTTGGTTTGTTTTCAGCGGTTGCTATGCTGTTACTATGTGCGTGCGCGCCAAGTTGCCCGGATGTGCGCGCAAACCTGCAGGCACGCACCCACGCGCTGCTGTTACGCGCCTCAGGCAGACAACAGCGCGAGAAAACAACACGCGATTTGAGAAGATGTTCAAACACTGTAGAGTCTGAAGCGGAGCGGAGCGCAACCTGACCCTGGAAATAACATGAGGCGGTGATGCGGGGGAACTGTCCCGAGCAGCGCCGAGGGCTGGAGCGGTTACTTGTTTTTAAAAATGTCAAAATGTTCAGAATTAATAGACTAAAAATGTGGGCCTGGGCCTGTGTGTGTGTGTAGATATACAATTGTTATTTTTGACCACTTTCTTAAAATAGTTTTACATGAAACACATTGCTTTCAATACAACTAATCAAATGTAAGTGTCGGTACCGATTAACAAATGGAATAATAATTTATATTTAAAAACTTACTCGTTAATTCGGCCACTCCAGCCTCCTCTCTCTCCTTCCTGTAAAAATATCCTGAGAGACCGAAGCGAAAACAAACCCGCCCCCTCTCTCGCCTGCCATTGGCTGCGGGGTCATTCTGAACTGAGGAGTCCTCTGGTGATTGGACACGCTGGGGCTCTCCTAACCAATAGGGGATCAGCTCTGCAGCAGTTACCGTATAATCAAGACAACAGGCGCATTATTATACTCGGGTACCGTTCAGTTTATTATTATTATTATTATTATTATTATTATTATTATTATTATTATTAATAATAATAATAATATGTGGTAATGTATATGAAAACAGGAGATTATCGTTGTATTGATTATATAGAAAATTGATAAAAGTTACCAGCTGATCTGTCAGTTTATAAAATGAGAAGGAAATGCCGGTTCATTTATAAAGTTACAAATTGCTAATAATACCTTTTATAACTTATGTATAACACACACACACACACACGAGTTACTACACTCATTTCAACTGGAGTATTAACTTTCCAGATACCGTTTGGAGATTTAATAAACTCTCCCCCATTGAAATTAATGGCAAACCTCTCCCTGCTATTCTCACGAGTCCCAGTAGATGGCGCCAGGCCTCCACGCAGGTACTGGCTGCAGGAAAACGACACAGCGCCGGAATAACAAATCTGTGTGCAGTTTCACAGTCAATACGATTGCATGGTTGCATATTTATGAAGGTATAATATTTATCATTAATACTTCAATATCCTAGGCCACCCCCTGCTACGTTAGTAATATATAGGACAACACCTCCATTATGTGATTCATATTTAAATATAAAAATAGGGTTTTAGTCCTTCACAAATTTCATACTTCTTATAAATTATATTTAAAATCCAATTATTCGATTTTTGAAATATATCAAAAGAAATATGAACAAAATAGAAAATAAATAGACAGTTATAAAAATATGCTTTTTAGTTTCAATTTCGAGAGGTTAACCAGTCAAATAACTAACAAATAACGCTCCCCTGCCTCCCGAACCCGCTCCTTCTCCACCCTTGCTCCGCAGTGGTGGAACGACCTTCCTACAGATGTCAGGACTGCCCAGTCCCTGACCACATTCCGGCGCCTCCTTAAGACTCACCTCTTCAAACAGCACCTGTAGAACTCCTCTGTTGTATCCTGGGACACTATCACCCTTCATTTAAATATGCTTTATTTTGCTCTTATCTGCCCCCTATTTTACTGCATTTAATCCTGTACTTCAGAATATTGTAATCTGCCAAGTGTTTAATCTGTAGTATTTTGTACTTAATCATATCCTGATGTAACTATCACTATTTAATCATATCCTGATGTAACTATCACTATTATCTGCTGTATTATTGAATTGTGGTTTGTCACACTTGAGAATTATTGTATTTCTTGTTCTTATTGTATTACTTGTATTGTAACACTTGAAATGTATTTGCTTGCGATTGTAAGTCGCCCTGGATAAGGGCGTCTACTAAGAAATAAATAATAATAATAATAATAATAATAATAATAATAATAATAATAACTAAGTCATTAACACAGGGCGCAACCCTCATCCATGGAGAGAGAGAACAGAATTTGTAACATTTATAAAACAAAAAATGAATTTTGTGCTAAGTAGTGATATTGCACATAGAATGATAAAAATGTCAGTTTAATTCCCCGAACAAGATGCCTGTTTCCAGCATGTTAAACACATTCTACAATAATTAAAATAAAGTAACGTAAGTAATGAATCATTTTCACTTTTAACTTCATTAAAACACAATAAACATTTACATTTTATTGGGAAAACATACTGAAATAACTCTTAAACTTGCGTCCGTAAGATGTTATTAACCCTTTGTGGTCCTATGTCAGACCTGGTCCGACATTGCAATTTTCCCTTTCCGGTCCGATGTCGGACCCTGTCCAACATCATCAAAAAGACACAATAAACAGGTCTCTAGTCGTTTTTTCTCCGGAAAAAGCTGAGAAAACCATTCAATGGCCGAGTGAGACTGATAGGAGCCGAGAGAAGCCAAAAAAAAGGGGGCGTATCTCATGAATACTGATAGCCCCGACACCACATAAATAACACGGACATAAACAAACAAGATAGCTGCTTCCGCATCCAGCGCTCAAAGAATATCACAGACATTTGCAGAGCTTTTTTTAGATGTTATAGTAATAAAATAATGACTTGGATCGCAGTATTGAGGAGTTTGGTGATAAAACGAGTGATCAGGAGATGATTTATCGGTATGCACTATCAAGAGGTATGTGAAAAATATGTAGTATTATTAAGAGGCATTGACAGCAAACAAGGGGTGGGGGCGGGGCTGGAGAGTGTCCTGTTGATATGCAGTGCCTTTTAAACCTGTTTTATTGTGAAAAAAAATACTTTTAAACAGCGCGTCTAAAATAAACTGCACGTGTGAAAATAAATTGAACCTGACACGCCTTGAGACGCGCTGAATAAATGGACCGCAAAGGGTTAAAATGATTCTAAAACACATTTAAATCAGTTATTACTTGTTACATTTCAATCTGATAGTTTCAGTAAATCTAAATCCCTGAGCTTGCTAAACAAGTTAATATTACACCCTCGTAAAGGTTTGTTTTTCAGTTCACTTTTAGAATAAGGAAATTAGGAATTTCTACTCAAACATTAAATGTTTCATGGTAACAATTCATATAATGGGCAAAGTCATGGCACCTCGTATCCACCAGGTGTTGCACTTCTTAACCCTTTATAAGAAGAAAGTTGTACACTGGCTTTCAGACAGACTTTCTTAATTAACAGATAAGAATCAGCTCTGTTTGTTTAGACCAGACTGGCAGGTAATCTGAACTGAAACTAATTTAAATCTTTATGACCCTCTGTTACTAATATCCAGTCCTTTGAAGCAGATCTCAAATGTTATGGGAGAAGGTTGGGGGAAGACACACTTAATTAACATCACAGCATCTTAAGCCTCATAGTTTAAGATTTGAAATGTCATTTTACAAAGTACATTCAATTACAACTATGAATTTCTCCCACACCGTATACGTTGAATATACAGACTTCTCAGGGGTTGGAGGCACTCGGCTTCACCTCGTATCACACAACACTGCGAGGCGTCTGTATATTCAATGGATTGCAAACTAAGAATGTACTTTATAATGTAACAGCTTCAGAGCACTGTGTTTAATATCAATAAATGTGTCTCATTTGTAGACATTCAAAAGAGTTCTCACAGTTTTTATATTAAGCTTATATTTGAAAAGGCTGGCATTTCTGAGTGCGGGTGAATGAACACACACTCACATTCTACCTAAACTTTCACAACTTGCATTTGTGTCTTTTAAGAGAACCGGACTGCAGTGATCAGGTTTCTCCGCTGTGTGGAATCGCTGGTGCCTTTTCAAGCTGTATATCCATCTGAAACTCTTCCCACAGTCATTACAGTGATGTAGCTCCTCTCCTGTGTGAATTAACTGGTGGATTTTCAAAGATCTTGATTGACTGAAACTCTTCCCACAGTCAGCACAGACATATGGTTTCTCTCCACTGTGAATTCGCTGATGACGTTTCAGGCTTTGTAAATCCCTGAAACTCTTCCCACAGTCAGCACAGACATCCGGTTTCTCTCCAGTGTGGATTCGTTGGTGAAGCTGCAGGTGCTGTAAATCCCTGAAACTCTTGCCACAGTCAGCACAGACATACGGTTTCTCTCCAGTGTGGATTCGTTGGTGAAGCTGCAGGTGCTGTAAGTCTCTGAAACTCTTCCCACAGTCAGCACAGACATGTCGTTTCTCTCCAGTGTGAATTCGCTGGTGGAATTTAAAGTTGCTTGACTGTCTGAAACTCTTCCCACAGTCATTACAGTGATGTGGCTTCTCTCCTGTGTGGATTAACTGGTGGTTCTTAAGATGTGATAACTGATTGAAACTCTTCCCACATTTACTACACAGATACGGTTTATCTCCAGTGTGAATTCGCTGGTGTGTTTTCAAAGTGCATGGCAGGCTGAAACTCTTCCCACAGTCAGCACAGACATTTGGTTTCTCTCCAGTGTGGACTTGCTGGTGAATTTTCAGGTTTTGTAGACGTCTGAAACTCTTCCCACAGACAGCACAGACGTGTGGTTTCTCTCCAATGTGGATTTGCTGGTGAATTTTCAAGTTTTGTAGACGTCTGAAAGTCTTCCCACACTCAGAACAGACATGTGGTTTCTCTCCAGTGTGGATCTGCTGGTGAATTTTCAGGTTTTGTAGACATCTGAAAGTCTTCCCACACTCAGAACAGACATATTGTTTCTTTCCAGTGTGAATTCGCTGGTGCAATTTCAAGTTGCCTAACTGTCTGAAACTCTTGCCACAGTCATTACAGTGATGTGGCTTCTCTCCTGTGTGAATTAACTGGTGGTTTTTAAGATGTGCTAACTGAATGAAACTTTTCCCACATTTACTACACGAATGTGGTTTATCTCCTGTGTGGATTTGCTGGTGTCTTTTCAAATGGTTTGACTTCCTGAAATTCTTCCCACAGTCAGCACAGACATATAGTTTCTCTCCAGTGTGGATTCGCTGGTGAAGTTTCAGGCTTTGTGACCATCTGAAACTCTTCCCACAGTCAGCACAGGTATACGGTTTCTCTCCTGTGTGAATTCGCTGGTGTATTTGAAAGTCACCTGACTGTCTGAAACTCTTCCCACAGTCATTACAGTGATGTGGCTTCTCTCCTGTGTGAATTAACTGATGGTTTTTAAGATGCGCTAACTGATTGAAACTTTTCCCACATTTACTACACAAATAAGGTTTCTCTCCTGTGTGAATTCTCTGGTGTCTCTTCAAATGGCTTGACTGACTGAAACTCTTCCCACAGTCAGAACAGACATGTTGTTTCTCTCCAGTGTGGATTTGCTGGTGAAGTTTCAGGTTTTTTAACTGTCTGAAACTCTTTCCACATTCTGTACAGGACAGAGAGTCCTGCAAGCTGCTTGTTTTAAAATGGTTACCCTCCTCTTCAACATGGACAGGGTCTAGTTCAGGAAGCTCCTCTTTAATGTGGACAGGCTCCATCTCTGAATCCTGCCTTTCACAAGGATAACCCAGCTGTACCTTCAGAACTCGCAGGTGGTGTTTCACGGTGCTGTGGTGTCTGAAATCTGCCCCGCATTCATGACAGTTATATGGAGTCTTTCCAGTGCCTGTTTGCTGCTGTCCGTTCAGGATTCCTGACTCCCTGAAAGTCTTCACACATCCAGCACAGCGATGCAGAGTCTTTCCAGGAGATGTTTCAAGGTTTCCTTCAGGATTAAAACTCTCCCCACATCCAGGACAGGGAAGAGAGCCCTGCAAGCTGCTTAAGGGTTTAGAACTGAGAATAACCTTTTTAATATGGACTGATTCTAGTTCAGGACTCTCCTCTTTAATATGGACTGATTCCAGTACAGGACTCTCCTCTTTAATATGAACTGATTCTAGGACAGGACTCTCCTCTTTAATATGGACTGATTCCAGTGCAGGACTCTCCTCTTTAATATGGACAGGCTCCATCGTTGAATCTTCTCTTCAACAAGGATAATCCAGTTTTGTCCTAAAAAAAAACAACATAAAACACAATCTGTTACAATCTCTTTCTTAGATTCTATCAACTTGCCTTATCAGCTCCAGACTCCATTCATTACCATGTTCACAAATGTGCTGCACTGAGTGAGATGAAGGAGATTTTCTATAACAAGGAGGAAGGAGAGATGGACCAAAATCACAGAAACAAAGACAGTTCGAAGCAGAGAAATATTCAAACATGTATAAAAAGCACCCACACAGTAACCACTCAAGCAGAAGAGCCTCAGGAATACTGCTTAGAAAATGACAGCATTTCTTTCACTCAAGACAAAGGTTATTGTTGAAAAGTTTGACAGATTTTATAATGACGTTTCTTTTTAATACAGTCAGTATTTACATACCTGACTTCAGTGATGGTTAAACACATGTGACTCATATATGATTATTTCATTTTGGACGGTCCAACCCTTGTCTGTTTTTCAGGGAACACAAAAAAGATACAAAATAAAAAATACATAGCTGAAAGGACTGTGTTTTAAAATAAGCAGGCTTCCATCTAGATAAACTGTTTTGGTTTTGTTGGTACAGTACTATATAGTTCAACAGTAGTATTTTAATTCAGAACGATATGATTTTAAAAATATCACTTGCCAAAGAGACAACACGTGGACTGTAATACAGTACCTACTTTTAAATCTGGTACGTTTTGTAGCAGAATGTAAAATCTGAAACAAACACATTGGAAATAGGGATGTCACGGTATCCCGCTTGTCAGTGCAGAGAGGTGCTGTATTAACATCAGCAGAATACAGGAACCCCAGTTTCATGCCAGAGCTGTGATGGGGACCCAACGCGTGGGAGTACTGTTGTGTACAAACATAGCTTAAAATGAAACGTTTTGAACAAGAACAGCAAAAAAATAAAAACACACTTAAAACTAAAAATTTTAAATAAAAGAAAATAAATATAAGGGTTGAAAAGCAGAAAAAAAGCTAAATAATTAAACTAAGGAAGTGAAAAGGTTATCAAGCTGAAAAAAGTTTTCTTTATAAACGCCAATAAACCAACATTCTCTTTCGCCAGTCAAATCGTAGGGTGCCTAAATAGTTTCGAGTCCCACGAACAGATGTATTTAGTCTGTTGCATCTTCTTTGGCAGCCACAACTATCCCAGATACAATAGTTTTGGTTAGATAGTTTACCGTCAGGAGTTTAAGGATGGTTCACAGCAGATTCCCTAGTTAGATGATGAGCTGATAATATCTCTTCAGCCAAAGAAGTAGGCACAGTAATTTAAGACTTCACCACAATGAAAAACAGTAATATAGCGCGAGTTTTGTACTAAAGCAGGGTCAGCTGTTGCAGGGGAAACACAGTGTATTTCTCAAATCCCACCTCAGGCACTGACTCATTGTGTGACCCTGAGCAAGTCACTTAACCTCCTTGTGCTCCGTCTTTCGGGTGAGACGTAGTTGTAAGTGACTCTGCAGCTGATGCAGTTCACACACCCTAGTCTCTGTAAGTCGCCTTGGATAAAGGTGTCTGCTAAATAAACAAATAATGTAAATTAAATAAAAAAAGTTGAATTATGTATTTAATTTATTGTGTGTATTTACCTAAACAATGTTAACACTCTTAAAATTGAGCGATCACCAGATTTCTTTTTCACATGACCTCCACTAGAACAGTGAGACTTTGAACACAAGAATACTAGCGATTGAATACATTTATAATGAAACGGTATTTGAAAATATATCTACAAACTAAATTAATAAATCCCATAAATATCAAGTATTAAAGAAGATAACTGGGAAAGTTTTTTTTAAAAAAGGACGCCTCCAGTTTCTAGTTTCTTTTTTTTAATATTCTATTTTGGACTCAGTCAGCAGATTTTTCCATTTTCTTAACCTCATTTACAGTACGATTTACAGCTGGGTTGATGGCATTTATCCTTTCAGTAATCTCTTCTTTATTTCTACCTGAATTTTTTTAATGACACCCCTAACCTCCCCAGTATTATTTATTTTTTTAAATAATTACTTCCAGTACAATTGGCAATTTTTCTTCGCTAAAATCTATTTTCTTCACTTTGAGCGCAGCCATTTCTTTTTCAAAAAGACTAAAAAAAAAAAAAACGACCGGTCTTTGTTGCTTAGCAATAGCATCTTAAGACCAGTCTTAAGTAAGACCTGTGAAGCTTTGCTTTGTGCAACAGTGTGGAGTAGTGGTTAGGGCTCTGGACTCTTGACCGGAGGGTCGTGGGTTCAATCCCCAGTGGGGGACACTGCTGCTGTACCCTTGAGCAAGGTACTTTACCTAGATTGCTCCAGTAAAAACCCAACTGTATAAATGAGGAATTGTAAAAATAGTGTGATATCTTGTAACAATTGTAAGTCGCCCTGGATAAGGGCGTCAGCTAAGAAATAAATAATAATAAATAATAATAATAATAATAATAATAACAGACTTATCTCAAGGTCTTACGTTAGACCAATTTCGCTGGACTTAAACGACATCTTCGACTACATCTCACCAATTCAATACACAACACTTACAAAATATTTAAAATAGAAAAGACGTTAGAAGAATAAAACAGCTAACAAAAGCAAAGAAGGTTGTAAACGACACGACTCACGCAGACAAAAGCATAAGAAAACAACATGCGATTTGAGAATATTTTCAAGCCCTGCGCAACCCTTAACCTGTGAGAGCACGCTGGTGATGACGTCATCACGCAGCTTCACCGAGCGCTTTTAAAGCCGGGATACGTATTCAGTAAAAAACAAGACTTCAATTCAACCCAAATAAGTCACAATAACACACCTTTCCAGGGTCCAAGCTTCACTACAACACACGGCTGAGAAATAAAATTAAAAACATTAAAACAAAACTGACAGGCTTGTTTTGTTTTTGTTTATGCGGTGGCGGTGCGCGTGAACGCAAACGGTCCCGCGCACGGCTGAGGGCTCGAGCTGTTAGTTGTTTTTTTTTTTTTTTTAATTGTTCGGTATTAATTGACTAAATTAATTTTTAATTTAGTTTTGTTTGTTTGTTTCTTTTTCCACACGAATTTCCCCGACCTCCCGCCCTCTCGGTGGGCCTCTGTGTCTGTGTGATACAATTATTATTTAACCACGGAAAAACAGGACCCTTTCTAAAGATATTACTACATGAAGCAAAAGGTTTTCAGTAGAACTCATCAACTGTGTCGGTACCGGTTCACAAATTGAATAACATTAATTTATATTTAATTACTTACTCGTCAATTCAGCTCCGCCTCCTCTCTCTCCTTCAGGGACCGAAGCGCAAACAAGATCCGCCCTCTTCTAGCTTGCCATTGGCTGCGGGGTCACTCTGAACAGAGGAGTCCTCTGGTGATTGGACGCGCTGGGGCTCTCCTAACCAATAGGAGATCAGTGCTGTGGCAGTTACCGTTCGATGTATTATTATTTATTTGTTTCTTAGCAGACGCCCTTATCCAGGGCGACTTACAATTGTTACAAGATTATTTTTACATACCCATTTATGCAGTTGTGTTTTTACTGGAGCAATCTAGGTAAAGTACCTTGCTCAAGGGTACAGCAGCAGTGTCCCCCCACCTGGGATTGAACCCATGACCCTCCGGTCGAGAGTCCAGAGCCCTAACCACTACTCCACACTGCTGCCCATATAATAATAATGTATGTAGTGACATACGAAACAATCACACAGATAATACTTCATTAATTATATATTTTTTAAAAATTGATCAATTACCAGCTGATCTGCCAATTAATAAAATGGTCAAGGAAATGTTTGTTCATTTATAGACTAGCCGGTTCATTTATGAAGTTACACATGGCTAATAATACCTTGTATCACTGCCATGTATAATGCAAACACATGAGCTAATACACTCATTTAAATTTGAGTTTAATTTTCCAGATACCGTTTGGAGATTTAATAATCTCTCTCCCATTGAAATGAATGACAAACCTCTCCCTGCTATTCTCACGTCTCCCAGTAGATGGCGCCAGGCCTCCACGCAAGTACTGTCTGCAGGAAAACGACACAGCGCCGGAGTAACACATCTGTGTGCAGTTTCACAGTCAATACGATTGCATGGGTGCATGTTTAATACATTGTTCCACTAGACTTCAGTTTAACAGTATTTCTGTTTGAGTCTAATCAATCGTGGGAAACCACTGAATCTACAATTGGATAAGAGCTCCTACAGAAACTACAATATTATTCCTGAGTGAATGTTTGCTACATTCTACCAGAGTTCAGCTTTCTGTGCAGAACTAGTTCATCAGAAACTAGATTGATGACTTTCCAGTTAGTTTACATGTAAAAATAATGTGATATCTTGTAACAATTGTAAGTCGCCCTGGATAAGGACATCTGGATAAGGAAATAATAATAGACAGCATGGGGTTATAAATGCTGAAAGGTCTCTTTACACTACAGGTTAACTCTGCAGCCTGTAAGGTTTGTGGATTCAGGTCCAACATGGAATTAACTACTTTGTTGCTCTATAAGGATGAGACCAGACCATGTTTCAAATCTGAACAACGTTTACCATTTATTAGTTTCAAACACCCACATTCCACATTCTACATTGAACTCTTTTGTTTAGATGCTTTCCTGTTCTTTGACACAGATGTGATGCATTGATATTTACTGAAACAACTCCTTCATTTTCATATTCTGGGTTTGTGTGTCATTGGAAGTTAAATACAACTTTTAAAAACTCAAGCATAACGTTAAAATAGAACTAAAAAGAAACTTAATAATAAAACGAGGCTCATGTTTTGTAATTGGTGTCCCTCACAAAATACACTGGCAGAGTCTTCTGGTCTCTTCAGACACTTCATGAAATGAATTCAGTGTCACACAGATAGGGTTTACTCAGATTATTTCTCTCACTCTTGAAGTTGAACACGATTAACACACAGCTTGCTAATCATGCTAATAGAAACCCTTCTTACTGATTAAAACAGCTTGTTATTCTCATTCCGATGCAGTTTATTATGTTAGGAAGAGTTAAACAGACATTTGTTGGAATTATGACAAGCTATGTTTTAAAGCTAGTTCAAAGGGATATTTTATTATTATTATTATTATTTATTTCATTATTTTTACATACAATTCCCCATTTATACAGTTGGGTTTTTACTGGAGCAATCTAGGTAAAGTACCTTGCTCAAGGGTACAGCAGCAGTGTCCCACACCTGGGATTGAACCCACGACCCTCTGGTCAAGAGTCCAGAGCCTTAAGCACTACTTCACACTGTATCCACCAGGTGTCGCAATTCTTAACCCTTTATAAGAAGAAAATTGTACACTAGTTTTCAGACAGACATTCTTAATTAACAGATAGGAATCAGCTCTGTTTGTTTAGACCAGACTGGCAGGTAATCTGAACTGAAACCAATTTAAATCTTTATGACCCTCTGTTACTAATATCCAGTCCTTTGAAGCAGATCTCGAATGTTATGGGAGAAGGTTGGGGGAAGACACACTTAATTAACATCACAGCATCTTAAGCCTCATAGTTTAAGATTTCAAATGTCATTTTACAAAGACCATTCAATTACAAATATGAATTTCTCCCTCACCAGAGTTCTCACAGTTGTTATATTAAGCTGCTGTTTAAAAAGACTGGAATTTCTGAGTGCGGGTGAATGAACACACACTCACATTCTGACTAAACTTTCACAGCTTGCATTTGTGCCTTTTAAGAGAACTGGAAGCAGTAAAAGACTTCCCACAGTGAGAGCAGTGATAAGGATTCACTCCCGTGTGGAATCGCTGGTGTATTCACAAGCTGTATATCCATTTGAAACTCTTCCCACAATCACCACAGACATGTCGTTTCTCTCCAGTGTGGATTTGCTGGTGTATTTTCAAATGGCTTGACTTAGCAAAACTCTTCCCACAGTCAGCGCAGACATATGGTTTCTCTCCTGTGTGAATTCGCTGGTGCATTTTCAAGTTGCCTGACTGTCTGAAACTCTTCCCACAATCACCACAGACATTTGGTTTCTCTCCAGTATGAATTCGCTGGTGGTCTTTAAGATGTCCCAGTGTCCTGAAACTCTTCCCACACTCTGCACAGACATTTGGTTTCTCTCCAGTGTGAATTCGCTGGTGTATTTTGAAATTGCTTAACAGACTGAAACTCTTCCCACAGTCAGCACAGACATGTGGTTTCTCTCCTGTGTGAATTCGCTGGTGGTGTTTAAGATCTCCTAATCTAGTGAAACTCTTCCCACAGTCAGCACAGACAAGTTGTTTCTCTCCAGTGTGAATTTGCTGGTGCATTTTCAAGTTGCTTGACTGACTGAAACTTTTCCCACAGTCACAACAGACATGTGGTTTCTCTCCTGTGTGAATTCGCTGGTGCATTTTCAAGTTGGTTGACTTACTGAAACTCTTCCCACAGTCAGCACAGACATGCCGTTTCTCTCCAGTGTGGTTTCGCTGGGGAAGTTTCAGGTCTTGTAACTGACTGAAACTCTTTCCACATTCTGTACAGGACAGAGAGCCCTGCAAGCTGCTTGTTTTAAAATGGTGACCCTCCTCTTCAACATGGACAGGGTCTAGTTCAGGAAGCTCCTCTTTAATGTGGACAGTGTCTAGTTCAGGACTCTCCTCTTTAATATAGACTGATTCTAGTACAGGACTCTCCTCTTTAATATGGACTGATTCTAGTACAGGACTCTCCTCTTTAATCTGGACTGATTCTAGTACAGGACTCTCCTCTTTAATATGGACTGATTCTAGTACAGGACTCTCCTCTTTAATCTGGACTGATTCTAGTACAGGACTCTCCTCTTTAATATGGACTGATTCTAGTGCAGGACTCTCCTCTTTAATATGGACTGATTCTAGTACAGGACTCTCCTCTTTAATATGGACTGATTCTAGTGCAGGTCTCTCCTCTTTAATATGGACTGATTCTAGTACAGGACTCTCATCTTTAATATGGACAGGCTCCATCATTGAATCTTCTCTTTCACAAGGATAATCCAGTATTGTCTTCTGAACTAATTTCTTTAAAAAAAAACATAAAATACAATCAGTTACAATCCCTTTGTTAAATTCTATGAACTTGCCTTGCCAACTCCAGACTCCATTCATTACCATGTTCACAAATGTGCTGTACTGAGTGAGATGAAGGAGATTTTCTATAACAAGGAGGAAGGAGCGATGGACCAAAAATCACAGAAACAAAGACAGTTCTAAACAGAGAAATATTCAAACATGTATAAAAAGCACCCACACAGTAACCACTCAAGCAGAAGATCCTCAGGAATACTGCTTAGAAAATGACAGCATTTCTTTCACAGAAGACAAAGGTTATTGTTGAAAAGTTTGATAGCTTCGATCAGACTTGTGTTCAGTATTAAATAAACTGATACGACCTGAAACACACAATCAAACACAGAGCGGTGAAGCTGAATCAGGACTGAAGAGTAAAAGAATAAGAAACTCACTTCAGGGATTGTCAGCAGGATATCTGCAGCACGGCTCTGGCAGTCTTGTTTCTTCCCAGGTAAACAAGCACATTAAAGCAACAGCAACACTTCATTGATGTGGCCTCCTCTGCACCACATGAACACTGACTATTTCAACTCCTGGGTCTGGCAGTGCTAAGAACACTGAACCCAACTCCTCAGCCAATCCCCAGCTGATAGCACTCTTGTCACTAAACTGAGAAATTAATATAGATAAACCATGTATGATCCATCCCTCAACATTTAACTATACTTCATAATTCACGTACGTGTACTTTGGTAGTGGCTTTTAAAAGAGATGCAATTACACCTTCAACTGTTGCCAGTTGGATACCACTGACTGTTGTGTAGGCTCTCCGGACGAATGCTGCTGTCTTTGTTTTGAGACAGCGTTGCCCGTCTCAACTGTAACCCTCTTCCACAGATTTTTCATATCTGTTCATGTCCTTGGCTGCGTCTGTCGGAAGGCAGCAGTAGATTTTTTTTTACAAGCAAGTGGTCATCCTCCACAGCGTCCTGTATGCACTCTATGAAATTCAGCTTGTTTGTGTAGTTTTCTACACGACTGCCCATTCATATGGATATACTGAGAAATTCAGCTTTTCGAGGCTATGCTTCTAATATATCCTACTTATTATTATTATTTGTTTATTTAGCAGACGCCTTTATCCAAGGCGACTTACAGAGACTAGGGTGTGTGAACTATGCATCAGCTACAGAGTCACTTAAAATTACATCTCACCCGAAAGACGGAGCACAAGGAGGTTAAGTGACTCGCTCAGGGTCACACAATGAGTCAGTGGCTGAGGTGGGATTTGAATCGGGGACCTCCTGGTTACAAGCCCTTTTCTTTAACCAATGGACCACACCGCTGATCTGATTCACACTTATTTCCTACAATGTGTTATTTGTATAAATTAATGTATTTGTTTTCTGTGTGAATTAAATAAATGACTGATATAACACAACTCTACCATCACAGCTTGGTTCATTTTGGCAGTGTTTTAGGAAAATGGTGATGCATGTGAATTCAATGTAAGGGAAAAAAGGGAAATAAACTTATTATTTGTATATACTTTCGTACACACTTTTCATATTATTAATAATAATAATAATAATAATAATAATAATAATAATAATAATAATAATAATAACATTCTTAAAATATAATTTGCTCGCTGAAACCAATCGCTCGGATTTTGAGCTTGGCGCCCTCTTCAGTTCCTGTTTGGAAGCACACCAAAAACAAACCATAATCCTGAGCACTTTACTAAGACTGGGGATCAGCTGGTCCCCAACTTTGCTCCACTTCTTTTTTCGTTGCAATTGCTATTAAGCGAGTAAGCAGCTGGAGGATAATCCTGAGATAGTCCAGTACTAGCTGGTACGCAACTTAATACAAGCTCCGACCAACTCTGCAAGTCTGTTGCAATTGACCGCATGCGATTTGAGAAGATTTTCAAACCCTGCACAACCCTTAACGTGTGAACGCACGTTGGTGATGACGTCATCACGCAGCTTCACCGAGCGCTTTTAATACTGTAGCTGGGATACCTATTCAGTACAAACAGGACTTCAATGCAACCCAAATAAATCACAATAATACACAGCGCTCCCCCTCCTTTCCAGGGTCCAAGCTTCACTGCAGTACAGAGCTGAGCAATAACATGAAAACTGACAGAGCGACTTAAACAAATCCACACTTCCAAATAGAAACTAGTGGGAAATGCTTTCCTAGAGCAGGACTGAGGCGTGCACTGACAGTGCGAGTCATAAACACACAGGCAGCGTTTCTCTCTGTATGTTTCTAATGCATGGCTGGTATTTGCACAGCGCGTACATTAGCCTTTTTTAAAAAATGAAATGTTTGTTATTAAATGACCGGAACTATTTAGTTTTTGTTTGTTTTGTATCTTAGTTTTTGTTCCCTCTTGGTGGGCCTGTGTGTGTGTGATACAATTATTATATTCGTCCACGGAAAAAAAGACCCACTATCTTAATATTATTACACGAAGCAGATTGTTTTCAGTATAACTAATCACATATAAGTATCTGCAACGGTTAACAGATGTAATAAAGTGAATTTATATTTAAAATCTTACTCGTTAATTCAGCCTCTCCAGCCTCCTCTCTCTCCTTCAGGGAAAAATATTGTGAAGAACCGAAGCGAAAACAAACCCGCCCCCTCTCTCGCCTGCCATTGGCTGCGGGGTCATTCGGAACCGAGGAGTCCTCCGGTGATTGGACGCGCTGGGGTACTCCTAACCAATAAGGGATCAGCTCTGTTTTTAGTTTACCGTATAATCAAGAAAACAGGCGCCTTCTTTTTTCCTGGGGTATAGTTCAGTGCATACATTAATATGCGTGTCGATATACAGGAGATTCATTTTGTATTTCAAACAAGCACACAGATAACAGATGTATTAATTATATTCAAAAATGGATAAAAGTTACCAGCTGATCAGCCAGTTAATAAAACGACAAGGAAATGTTGGTTCATTTATAGACTAGCCGGTTCACTTATAAAGTTACACATGGCTAATAATACCTTGTATCACTGTCATGTATAATACAAACACATGAGTTCATATATTCATTCAAATTCGAGCATTAACTTTCCAGATACCGTTTGGAGATTTAATAATCTTTCTCCCACTATAATAAAGAAATAAATAATAATAATAATTTCACCCAGACAACACATTGTTGGTGTAAGAAATGTTGTTTTATCAAATTGTATGGAGTTTCTTTACAGTAATGAAGTTCAGGATGATCGGCCTAGTGACAGACAAGCGAGAGAGAGCTGAAGGACTCTCTTTCATCATGTGGCGTGGAACGGTACCAAAGCACTTACACACAAATCACAGCGATATTTTCCAGTGTCTGTATGACATACTAATGTTATTATTATTATTTATTTCTTAGCAGACTCCCTTATCCATGGCGACTTACAATTGTTACAAGATATCACATTATTTTTTACATACAATTCCCCATTTATACAGTTGGGTTTTTACTGGAGCAATCTAGGTAAAGTACCTTGCTCAAGGGTACAGCAGCACCTGGGATTGAACCCACGACCCTCCGGTCAAGAGTCCAGAGCCCTGACCACTACTCCACACTGCTGCCCACATTCTAGGATTGAGACAAAATTTAAAAAAATAACTATAAACATAATTTTGATCTTTTATTTAACATCACTGAATCAAATAAATGACAAAATGATATCGCAAAAAAAGCCTAACAGAATCCTCAACAGTAGTACACTAGATTTCAAATTGTCACATTTTTCAATTTGTCGGTTTTTAGTTTAGTAGATGGGAAAACTACAAAGCGGTGTGCAGTTCAATATGTTAACATTGTTCAGAAGGTTTCACTCAGCTTCATGAAACATAATGCACTCTATAGGGTGATGCAAAACATTTGCCACAGCTATGCATGTACAATGCATTTTAATCAATACAATACCAAGCACTATTTTATATAAAAAAATGTAAAAAAAAAAAAAAACATAAGATCCATACATTTATTTACACAAACATCTGTTTCACACGTTTGGTTTTCCCCATCATATTTATATTTCCCTTTATGAGTTTTAACAAAGGAAGAGAAGCCTTTTATTATGGTAAGAAAAGGAGGCTCCAGGTTCAAATCCCAGCTCCGCCACAGACTCACTCTGTGTGTGTGCGTGTGCGTGCGTGCGTGTGTGTGTGTGTGACCCTGAGCAAGTCACTGAACCTCCTTGTGCTCCGTCCTTCGGATGAGACGTCAAACAAACAAGCTCCTATTGGAAGTGACTCTGCAGCAGCCACTGACTCACTCTGTGTGTGTGTGTGTGCGTGTGTGACCCTGAGCAAGTCACTGAACCTCCTTGTGCTCCGTCCTTCGGATGAGACGTCAAACAAACAAGCTCCTATTGGAAGTGACTCTGCTGTGATGGACAGTTCACCCCCTAATCTCTGTAAGTCGCTTTGGATAAAAGTGTCTGCTAAATTACTTAATAATAATAATAATAATAATAATAATAATAATAATAATAATAATAATCACGCTTCTGTATTGAAACGCCAGTTCATTTCATTTAAGATCTCTGTCCTGCGTGAATTCTCTGATGGTGTTTGAGGCTGGTTAAGTGCCTATAAATGTTCCCACACTCTGTACATTTATAGGGCTTCTCTCCTGTGTGAATTCGCTGGTGTTTTTTGAGGCTGTCTAGATGCCTGAAACTTGTCCCACAGTGGGTGCAGGGGTACGGCTTCTCTCCCGTGTGAATGCGCTGGTGTATATGAAGCGTTTTTATACGAGTGAAACTCTTCCCACACACGTTACAGGGGTGTCTGCTCTCTCCTGTGGGAATACGCTGGTGCTGCCGAAGCTGAACCTCTTCCTTGAAGCGCTTCCCCCGATCAGGCATGTGATAGGGTTTCTCTCCTGTGAGAACACGCTGGTGCTGTCGGAGGTTTTCAAACAGGCTCAAGCTCTGAGGAGAGTCGTACGCTCTCTCGGACACACTGATATGCTGGTGTTGTTTCCTGAAAGCGGGGAAGGAGGGACTTGCAACACTTTGAGACAACGAGTGAGTTTTTCCTATTTTTCTGGGTTGCTGCCACTTTGCGGAGCCTCTTGGCTTTTTAAAAGCGGCCGCTTTTTCCGTTTCAATGCTGAACTGATTCACAAGTCCAGCATAGTTATTGGGGCAAGGCAAACTCGCAGAGGAGCGATTCAGGTCCTCTTTAATTTCAACGCAGTCCTGTTCGGGATCCTCCTGTTTAACCGGGACAGGATCCAACTCAGAAGCGGGATCCGTAACACAGGCAGGATGCGTGCCCTCATCTCCAATGAGGACAGATCGAATATCAGAGAGCTCCTCTTTAATGTGAAGAGGATCCAGTCCCTCGTTCGGGACACAGTGCTCCTGGGATCTTTGATAATCCTGGTCCTCCTCGATGCCCCTGCCTTGAAAAACAGATACAAAAAAAGGGTGCTTTTAAAACTTTGAGCCGATTCTGTTTTCTAACTAAACTCTGTTAAACTGTTAATTGCAAAACAATGCTGCTCGTTTTTTAACCTCCACGTCTTCAAAACAGACAAATTACGTTAATTGCTCATCGCTGATCCAAATTGCATTTCATTCTCGCACTCTAGTTTATCGTTGGATGTGTAATTTTCCCCCATTCATTTAAGAGCTGTTCTGACAGCTTTTCTTAGTGTAACCTTAGTGTAAGGCGGCTGTGTGGTCCAGTGGTTAAAGAAAAGGGCTTGTAACCAGGAGATCCCCGGTTCAAATCCCACCTCAGCCACTGACTCATTGTGTGACCCTGAGCAAGTCACTTAACCTCCTTGTGCTCCGTCTTTCGGGTGAGACGTAGTTGTAAGTGACTCTGCAGCTGATGCATAGTTCACACACCCTAGTCTCTGTAAGCCGCCTTGGATAAAGGCATCTGCTACATAAACACATCATAATAATAATCCGATAGCAAGCCCATCATTTAAAATCTCCGTGATCTGTAGCAAAAATAACATCCAACCCCAGTTTGTAAGGAATAGTTTTCTCTATCAGGATGCATTGACAGCTTAACAATACTAATTAACATTTAAAAAACGAAGATAGAGATTCAGGAAAATTAAAATTCAAAGTTCCAGGTTGAATTATAAGGTGTGACTGGGCAGTAAGGCTGTTTAATTGTTTAATTAGTTAAGTGTGAAGTGTTTTTTTTTTTATTAAAAAGGGTGGAATGTGGTCAGGTGGCAATTATTATTATTATTATTATTTATATCTTAGCAGACGCCCTTATCCAGGGTGACTTACAATTGTTACAAGATATCACATTATTTTTACATACAATTACCCATTTATACAGTTGGGTTTTTACTGGAGCAATCTAGGTAAAGTACCTTGCTCAAGGGTACAACAGCAGTGTCCCCCACCTGGGATTGAACCCACAACCCTCCGGTCAAGAGTCCAGAGCCCTGACCACTACTCCACACTGCTGCAATTGAATTACCGATTCTCCATTAACCCCTGACCACATCTTAGAGAACAAAGACATGTTTGAACAGTGAGAGATGAGCCACACTTGCTCAGCTGGAAAAGTGGATCAGGGTTCAGGGTTCAAGATATTAGAGAGTTTAGTTCACGCACTGTGGCAGCCACAGCTTGGGTCCTGTTTTGTGCAGAAGAGTTTTTGTTTAAATTATTTACTTGTGTGAACCCTTTTGTGGTTTGTGGGCAAGGAAGTGCTGGACTGCAGTGTTCCGAGTCTGGGTTATTATTTCCAGGGCACAGACCAGCCGTGAAGGACAGGTTTAGGGCGCTGTGTGTTTTTTGTTTCACGGTAAAAATAGGATTTTGTCACGGAATTTCACAGTCTAAAAATATTTCAAGATATTACAGGAAGCAAACCAAACCGGCCGCCAGGTTCCTGAATGCAAACAGGAAGTGGGTCAGTAAGGCAAACACTTGATGGATTTATTTTTAAGTAAATAAAATATATGCATGTTCTTTCAGGAATGGGAGTTTTCGTGGGGAGCTACATATTACACAAGAGGCAAATTTCAAATGAAATCCGTCAAAAAAAATCCATCCTTGTGTGTGTGTGTGTGTGTGTGTAATATATATATATATATATATATATATATATATATATATATATATATATATATATATCAACAAAGCAATGGTTCCCAAGACTTTCAAACACTCCTGTAGCACCGACTGTATATTTGTGTGTGTGTGTGTGTGTGTGTGTATAATTTTATATATATATATAACTTCAAGTCAAATCTCACTGCTGACACGTCCTGGCACGTCATAGTTTCTAGGTGGCTCTGTGCATCTCTGACAGGTGTCTTTTGCGCCCTCTGCTGGTGTATATTGTTTAAATCTACATTTATTTATTGTCTCAATCCTAAAATTCCAGGTAATGCAAAACCTTTTGCCATAGCTGTATATCCAAACAATGTTTATTTATTATTATTATTATTATTATTATGGAATACAGTATTTTGAAATATATATATATATATATATATATATTATTGTTTCTTACAGTACAGAGAGTGTAAATCCTGTAGTGTAAACATTTACACTGCAGGTAGTGTAAACATTTACACTATTAGACATTACATCAACATGCCACTGGCAAAAAAAATAGGCTTACAAAATATCAACATTCAAGTAATATGTATAATAAATAAATCAATACATAAAAACCATTGCATTATTTGATTCAATAAATCGTTTTTTAATTACAGGGAGTGTAACACAAGTACAGTTTGAATAAAGACCAGCTTCTGCATCATTTTAAACAACGCAATTAAAAAGCAACACAAAACTTTGAGATTACAGTGAATGAACAGGACAACTATAAAATACAGAACTAGTAAATGTTTACATTGACATATTAAATACATGACTCCTGATCACCTATAGGGTCTACCGCCAGTCCAAGAGTTTAGGAGAGAGAGAGAGAGAGAGAGAGAGAGAGAGAGAGAGAGAGAGAGAGAGAGAGAGAGAGAGAGAGAGAGAGAGAGAGAGAGAGAGAGAGAGAGAGAGAGAGAGAGAGAGAGAGAGAGAGAGAGAGAGAGAGAGAGAGAGAGAGAGAGAATGAATGAATGAATTTATAGGGGCCAGCAGTGTCGGGTAGTGGTTAGGGCTCTGGACTCTTGACCGGAGGGTCGTGGGTTCAATCTCAGGTGGGGGACACTGCTGCTGTACCCTTGAGCAAGATACTTTACCTAGATCGCTCCAGTAAAAACCAAACTGTATAAAAATGGGGAATTATATGTCAAAATACACCTGGACAAAAATAATAAAAAAGTCAGTATTTTTTTATTGCAAAGTTTTGACTGTTTCTGTTTCTACCTATGGTCAAATGTTTTGATTTATATATTGCAGGATGCCTCTTATTGTAAAATGCCTCTAGTCTGTAGTCTCCTGTATGAATTAAACTGAATAATTCAATATAGTTGTAAGAAGCGCAATGGGGCATTTCAACCATCGCCAAAGCACTGGTGTCAAAACACACTTTAAAAAAAACACCTGTTTGTTAATCAGTCAGGAGCTGGAGTAATTCAGAGGCATAAGGAAACGGTGATTGACTTAACATTTATTTACAGTAACATGTTGGGCTACAGCAGCAGGATTAGCTTAGCATGCTTAATGGGTCTGTTCAGGTCATTTGCAACCCAAAATAAATCACACATCATTTTCTAAAACAACTGTAATCGAATGGATTACTCATAATCCTCACACCACGGTAATTATATACCCTTCAGCCTTCGGACAGCGTTGCTTTTTCAATATGTTTCCAATGATCACCACCTTCACCACACAAAGCCTCTGAAAGGTCAGCTTCAGGACCGAGTGTTTAGTTCCCTTTGTGAACCTGCTGGTGTTTCTTCAGGTAATCCAAGCGACTGAAGCTCTCTCCGCACTCCGCGCACTGATAGGGCTTCTCTCCAGTGTGAATTCTCAGGTGCTTCTTGAGGCAGTCGGAGTGCCTGAAGCTCTTCCCACACTCGGTGCAGTGATAGGGCTTCTCTCCAGTGTGAATGCGCTGGTGGATATGGAGCGTTCCCAAGCGAATGAAGCTCTTCCGACACACCTGGCAGCGGTACGGGGTCTCCCTGGTGTGAACCCGTCTGTGCTTCTCAAGATGAAGGAGTTCCTTGAAGGAGCTGCCGCATTCTTGGCAGTGGTACGGTTTCTTCCCTCTGTGAACCTGCTGGTGCGTTCGAAGGTTGCCTCCTGACTTGAAGCTCTTACCACAGACAGTGCAGTGAAAGGGTTTCTCCGCAGTGTGAATCCGCTGGTGTCTTTTCAAAGAGCTGGAGTAGCGGAAGCTGGCTCCGCATTCTCTACAGGCGTTCGGAAGATCTCCCTCTGGGATTTGCAAACGTCTCTGAACTGCAAATTCATCGGAGGTGAACGCGCTGTTAATCTCAGGGCTCGGGTTCGAGGCCTGGAAACTGCTCGCTGCATCGGAGAGGCGATCAGCGCTGGCAGAACGGGCCTCCTCATCACAGGGGTCAGGGTTCAGCCCAGGAATCTCCTCTTTGATGGTGATCAGTTCTATCTGTGATATTTCCTCCTTGATGTACCTGGTTTCCATGGAGCTGGGGCTGGGATAGGAGAGTTGATTCACTGTGCCTGCGTCTTCAAAAGAGAAGGCAAACACTTAACAATGCTTTCTAGACACTTATTACCCAATAAACAATGCTTTTCCCAAAGTAAAGACACATTATGAAAACACATGATTTACAGCAAAACTGTGGCCAAACATTTTGCATCAAATTGAAGAAGGGAACTGTGAAAAAGACCTAGGAATTTATGTTGACTCAGAAAATGTCTTCATCTAGACAATGTGGAGAAGCTATAAAAAAGGCCAACAAGATGCTCGGATATATTGTGAGAAGTGTTGTATTTAAATCAAGGTAAGTAATGTTAAAACTTTACAATGCATTAGTAAGACCTCACCTAGAATATTGTGTTCAGTTCTGGTCACCTCGTTACAAAAAGGATATTGCTGCTCTAGAAAGAGTGCAAAGAAGAGCGATCAGAATTATCCCGGGTTTAAAAGGCATGTCGTATGCAGACAGACTAAAAGAATTGAATCTATTCAGTCTTGAACAAAGAAGACTACACGGCAATCTGATTCAAAATCCTACAAGGTATAGACAATGTCGACCCAGGGGACCTTTTTGACCTGAAAAAAGAAACAAGGACCAGGGGTCACAAATGGAGATTAGATAAAGGGGCATTCAGAACAGAAAATAGGAGGCACTTTTTTTTTAAACAGAGAATTGTGAGGGTCTGGAACCAACTCCCCAGTAATGTTGTTGAAGCTTACACCCTGGGACCCTTTAAGAAGCTGCTTGATGAGATTCTGGGATCAATAAGCTACTAACAACCAAACGAGCAAGATGGGCTGAATGGCCTCCTCTCGTTTGGAAACAAACTCATGTTGCTTCATGAAGTCGAATGCTGAATAATGTTAACGGATTGAATCACACACACCACTTCGAAGTTTTACACATAACAAAAAACTGACAAGTGGAAAAACGTGACAGTTCGAAATCTAACATGAAATACTACTGTACTGCTATTATGGCTTCCGGGTGACATTTTTTTTGGCGAGATCATCAATTGTAGGTGATGCAAACTCTTGGCCACAGCTCTACAGTATTATACTGTAAACATGCAACACATTGTAATTGTTAAAACCACAGAAAAACTGCAGAGATTGGAGATCTGACAATACTTGTATATTTGCTTAGTTTTTTAAATTATATCTCAATGCTTAAATTCTAGGGGGGGATGCTAAACTTTTGGCCACAGCTGTACAGTACCAACACAAAGTACAGCAACAGCAAATGATTTATAGCAAGACATTTTTGGCTGGTTTGTGCAACACCACAACAGCCGTGACATACAGAGAAGCAAGTCGCTTTGGATACAAGCGTCTGCTGAATGACTCCTTCATAAGAATGCTAATATATTCAAGGCTGAATTGTTACCCTGCAGAAAGATGATGTGTATTTGAAATCTAAGTGAACTCACCTCTCGGGTTTCTCGTTAGCCTCTCTGCGTTTCTTCAGTTTTGTAAACAGCAGCATCAACGAAGTGGAGAAAATAAATAAAAAACTCGGTACAGTCTAATCTTTTTCAACCACATTTAAAAACGTACTTTTTGGCGTTGGCTTGTTCTTGAGCTGGTTTGACTGGCCGGTGGCTTGTGATTTATTTTATAGTTTTTATTGCAATGCATCCTGGGATGCTCCACACGAAGAGTTCTATATAAAAGCAAATTGGATTGTATGGAGAGAACATGTCCTGCATCAATGATCCTGTCCTGGATCAGTATTTTAACAACAGCGTCTCCTAAACGTGCCAACGGGGACTTTTGTCCAGCCCTAGCAAACCCCCTAAGGTACAGTCAAGATTTCTTTTTTTTATTTTTAAAAAACCGTCTGTGTGAACTCGCTTGAGAAGCCAAAACAAACATTCAAGTATTATAAACTACAGCTCTAGCCAAAAGTTTTGCATCAGAGCATTTGATTAAGACATAATTAAAAAATAAATTAATAAACATTTTTTTAACATCATGTAATTAAAGAAACTACAAAATGATATCGCAAAAGTCTACCAGAAGCCTTAATAGTAGTATAACATTATTTATATTATATAAAGTTTGAGAAAAAGGAAAACGGCTGTGTACCAAAATGATCAATAAGAAAAAAGAAAAAATAGAGAAAAGGATATTTCAGGTATTTAAAAAGGTAGAATAATTTATTACAATTTTTGTACAATTATCAACGTCCTGATAATTGATTTGTAATCAATTATTCTACCTTTTTAAATACCTGAAATATCCTTTTCTCTCTCCATCTATCTATCTATGTATGTATGTATGTATGTATGTATGTATGTATGTATGTATGTATGTATGTATGTATGTGTATGTATGTGTGTATATATATATATATATATATATATATATATATATATATATATATATATATATATATATATATATATATATATATATATATATAATGTATGTATGTATCTATGTATGTTATGGACCAATGCCAAAATCTGGCAGAAATGCCCGGACAGTTCTGAGTGCCCAGCTGCGGTGGGTTAGCTTTGAATTTTATGTAATTTCTGCATCTGCCCTGGCTGGTGAACTGCCCACAGGCACCCGGGCGAAGACAATTTAACAGATACAGTCTAATACAAACAGAGAGTGAATTACCTTAGTTGCCTTTAAGGGTAAAAACGCACCTGCACCAAACCACCTGTTGCAATGTTTATTTAAATAACTTTAATACTTTGACAACGCTATAGCAACGGAACTAAACAAAATATCAACACACAGTTTATTTTTACTCTTATTGCAGTAATACAATACACTGGGAGGCTGTGTGGTCCAGTGGTTAAAGAAAAGGGCTTGTAACCAGGAGGTCCCCGGTTCAAATCCCACCTCAGCCACTGACTCATTGTGTGACCCTGAGCAAGTCACTTAACCTCCTTGTGCTCCGTCTTTCGGGTGAGACGTAGTTGTAAGTGACCCTGCAGCTGATGCATAGCTCACACGCCTTGGATAAAGGCGTCTGCTAAATAAACATATAATTTTCTGAGCAGAGCTGCGTTGTTTGAATGAGAGATCGTTCAATATCAGCGAGAGACTAATAATCACAGTTAAGTTGAAACGTGTAAAAGCCACGCAGTTAAATACAGTTACCTGAAACTCAGTTAGACCGCTGTGCCAAACAACTCCGGTATCGTGAATGAGTAAAAGCGAGACCAAGACAAAAGACCGGAATAAACCAACTCCGATCGTCCCGAAAACCAGTGTACAGATAATTCAAGAGTAACAAAACACATGATCGACACCTAACAGTCAATCTGTTTAAAGGTTAACCCTTCACCAGCTGTCAATTGTTGACTATTTATTTCAATCGTAGCTTCTATTTTCCTAAGGATTTCTACGCGTCTGGTCACGTGATAGTACAGGGGCGCACGTTCTCATCTGAAGTAGTTTCTCCTGCTAGAAAACGTTTTCTTCCGAGTCAAATTGTGGTTCATATTTCTAAATAAAAAAAATAAAAAACGTTATGCTGTTGATTAATGATTAATTAATATTGATAAATTAGTTTGGGCATTGCGTTCTTCCTGAGTTTCAGGTAACTGTGTTTAACTGGGTAGCTTTTACACTTTTAAAACTTACCTGTGATTAATTCACTCTCTATTTGTATCTGTTAAAACATTTTCATCGCCCGGGTGTCTGTGGGCAGTTCAGCCTGAGCAGATGCAGAAATTACATAAAATTCGCAGCTAGGCACTTCGCGAACTATATTATTATTTAACAATGTAATCAAAGAAACTTCTAAATGACATCGCAAAAGTCTACCATGCATGGAGTGTGTTATAACGCTTATAAAGACTCCTATTGCACAGCAGTGTGATCCAGTCCAGGTTTCACCACCAGCTTGATCAGCCCCCAGTGTGTCTAGCTAACAAGCTCAGGTGTGTCTGATTATTAAAAACTCATTTATTTAAAAACTCACAGTAAAACCAGGACTGGATCGCACTGCTATGCAATGGGAGTGTTAAGTTACTGCCCTCTGTGCTGTACTACAGAAACAGCAGAACATCAATGACCCAGAAGCCTGTACTATATATAAACAAAATTCAAACGGCGGCCAATGCAGCATGCCATTATTTGAAAGAAATCATTTAAAAGGCACATGGGTTAATCGTGCAGGATTGCGCCTTTGTCCGACATGCGAGAATTAACCAATGTGAAAATCATTAACCGTATGAAAGACAAACATACACGTTATTGACAACAGTGTCGTCGCTCCTTTAAGTCTTGAGAAACAAGAGCGGACCAGGCGTGGGTTGGGTTGGGTTAATGTTTAATACAAGCGAATCTTATTAAGCTGTCTGCTTACAATCGGCGATGTGCAAAACACAGTGTGTTCCTAAAACAGACGCACACGGAAAACAACTATTTCTAACAGCAGTGTGGAGTAGTGGTTAGGGCTCTGGACTCTTGACCGGAGGGTTGTGGGTTCAATCCCAGGTGGGGGACACTGCTGTTGTGCCCTTGAGCAAGGTACTTTACCTAGATTGCTCCAGTAAAAACCCAACTGTATAAATGGGCAATTGTATGTAAAAATAATGTGATAACTGTATAATGTGAAATAATGTATACTGTGATACCTTGTAACAATTGTAAGTCGCCCTGGATAAGGGCGTCTGCTAAGAAATGAATAATAATAATTCTCACAAGTTAAAAAATAAACGTACAGGTAAAGTTATATTAATAAATGATGCGCAGAAGTTTGATGTGAATTTAAAGTGAACACATTCTCAATTTTTAATAGAAAAGTTTGTGTTGGGTTATTCAAAAGACAACACGGACTTGCCTTTGGTCTTCCAAAATAACATTTAAAAAAAGCCACGGTTCAGGAAGTTAAACATAATTATTAAACACATGAATCAGAATTATTAAACAAGTGATCCATACGTGTATTTTATTTTTGAATAATATTAATAAACTACTGCTAATTTGTTAAGTACTTAAATGAATAAAAAATTAGAAAAACCGGGACGTTTTTTTTTTAAAAATAATTGACCGGGACAAGAACACAAAATGAAGGCTTGGGACGCTCCCAGCTTCCCCGGGACGTCACCCCCTACCATCCCCAAACAATTCAAACTTACCTGTAGCGCCGCCTCCCCCCCAGATATCATCGATCCGTGGAAAGGCATCATCCCTGATCGATACACTGCGATCGGTCCCATCCTCCTGGATGATCAGATGCGACGTTTCGGGATCTGCAAGCGTGCCGCAGTCCCGGTTAATCAAGATGGGCAAACAATGGGCAAAACTGGCCGCGTTGTACTCGGTCCCAGCCTCGGTCACTTGGTCCCCAAGGAAGGAGACACACGGTTCGTCCACGTTTAGTCCACGGTCCTTAGGATGCGGGACAAAAGCCGGGTTGTTGTTGTTTGTCCACGACGGCACGCCGAGCTGCTCCGTGAAATGGGGAGCGTGTCGTTTGCTGCTGGTCGTTTTCGCTCGGCTCGTTTTCTCCCGTTCCCGCACCGATTTCAACTCGGTCTCGGTTCTTTTCAGCCTCCGTTTCAGGGTCTGGTTTTCGTTCAGGGTCTCGGCGATCTCGACCTGCAGTCCCGCCAGCTTGGTCCCGACCACCTTGGTGATTTCGCACAGGACCGTCTCCACCGCCGCTTGCACGGCCAGCTCGATGGCGGGGCCGAGCTCGTTTTTAAAAAACGACACGGAGACGCTGACGTCCATTTTTTCACTTTAATTAAAGGCTGGTTTCAATAAAATCCTCTTTTGTTTTGAGCCCGTTTCCAAAACAAGAGCGACGTTCGCTTTCCGCTTCCGGTTTTTGGATGCGTACCGCGACGTAATCATTCAAACGCAGACGGCGTGTTAAAAAATGAATTTAAAAAGCTGTCAAATCAATCTGTTTATATGTTAAAAAATAAACACCTCCCCAAACACTCGCCTGTAACTTTAGCAATAAACACACCGCTTTAGTGTGTACAACTGGACAGGCTGGAACAGTGACGTCACTTCCGCCCCGTTCAAGACACGCCCATCTATCATTTTAGAAGCGTCCTCTATCTGTAGTCCTTTGTCTGTCTCATTTTTCTGTCGTCTTTATTTATAACTTCCCTTCTTTCCTTTATATATTTCGTCAGTATCCTTTCTCTATTCAGTCTCCCTTCCTCTTTCCCCAGCAAGTTCTTTATATTGACTTCCTATACCTCCATTTCTCTCAGCCTCCTCTCCATTTTCCTTCTCTGCTCCTCATATTTCTCACACTTTAATAAATAATGTTCTACTGTTTCAGCTACTTTACATTTTTCACACTTTCCATCTTCATGTTTCCCCAGTCTTAAAAGATGTTCACTTAAAGGGCAGCAGTGTGGAGTCGTGGTCAGGGCTCTGGACTCTTGACCGGAGGGTTGTGGGTTCAATCCCCAGTGGGGGACACTGCTGTTGTACCCTTGAGCAAGGTACTTTACCTAGATTGCTCCAGTAATAACCCAATTGTATAAATGGGTAATTGTATGTAAAAATAATGTGATATCTGTAAAATGTGATATGTTGTAACAACTGTAAGTCGCCCTGGATAAGGGCGTCTGCTAAGAAATAAATAATAATAATAAAAGAACTCTGCCCAATCCTTAACCTATCCAACGCTCTTTGTTCACCCAGCTGTTGTTCACCTCTTTCTGGATATTATGATAAAACCTTCCTTTAATGCTTTCATCCCATCTCTCCTGACATTCTTTTACTATCATTTTTTTCACATAGCCTCCCATTTCCTGCGATCCCAGAGGAATCACCACATCAATTTCCTCTCTTTTTAACCCGTTTTTAACTAGCGCCCTCTATTGGATTTACGCTGTCAGAAACTGATTTTATGCTGTCAGAAACTGTGATTGATTTACGTTTGTCCTATTCTGAGATGTTATTAAACTGGGAGTTTGTGTGTATATATATATATATATATATATATATATATATATATATATATATATATATATATATATATATATATATATATATATATAGAGACAAAAGTCCTGTCATGTCTCTTCTTGAACTTCTGATATATACAACACTTAACTTGCATCGGGCAGCAGTGTGGAGTAGTGGTGAGGGCTCTGGACTCTTGACCGGAGGGTCGTGGGTTCAATCCCAGGTGGGGGACACTGCTGTTGTACCCTTGAGCAAGGTACTTTATCTAGATTGCTCCAGTAAAAACCCAACTGTATAAATGGGGAATTGTATGTAAAAATAATGTGATATCTTGTAACAATTGTAAGTCACCCTGGATAAGGGCGTCTGCTAAGAAATAAATATTATTAATCGGTACCTTAAGGCACTGTTTTGTTTTTAATTTATTTTTATGTATTAAAGCCCGCCCGCAAACAAAGTCTGGGTCTGCCACGCCCGACAATAAAAAATGAAACTTTTTTATTACTATTATTTATCGTCAATGTCTTGGCAACTGGTGCTTAAGTATTTTATTTTATTTTTTATTTTTTTTTTACTTCTGGCGTGTGTTGTTGATTGTGTTATCGTTGAAAGAAATACGAATTTAAATGACTGCAAATCCCCGTTTGATACGTCACCGAAGCCCTGCTTATCACCTGACTCGGTCACATGACACGTTTTGCATTCCGCAGCGACGGAGCTCTGCGTGCATGGAATCGGTCTCCTTGCTTTAAATCTGTTATAGACTGTGTGCTCGCTGGTACTAGGGGGAAATATTCAGCACTATCTTGGAAAACATTAATTCTGCACAGCGTTAAACACACACATCAGCAACGATGATGATAAGGGCAGCAGTGTGGAGTAGTGTTTAGGGCTCTGGACTCTTGACCGGAGGGTCGTGGGTTCAATCCCAGGTGGGGGACACTGCTGCTGTACCCTTGAGCAAGGTACTTTACCTAGATTGCTCCAGTAAAAACCCAACTTTATGAATGGGTAATTGTATGTAAAAATAATGTGATATCTTGTAACAATTGTATGTCGCCCTGGATAAGGGCGTCTGCTAAGAAATGCAAAAATAAAGATCTCAATTAACGTCATGGATCGAATTATTTGTTAAATTGGGACATATTTAATATTTTTTTCAAGTTTTTTTTTTTTACTGTACAGTTGATAATTTGTCCAATAAATTAATCCTAATAATTAGACCGATGACGTAATTGTGAGCAGGAGTTGACATCTCTGACCTCACGTTACTTTGGGCAGGGGCGATCATAATTATATTTATTAACTTACAGTTTTTTTATATATATCGTTTTAACAGCGACTTTTTACAGAAAGTTGGCTTCTGGTTTTTAAAATAAGTGTCTGTGATGTCTGTTTGAATTAGGGAGTATTTTACAGCTATGGCCAAAACTTTTCCATCACCTAGAAACTACAAAATGATATCGCAATAAAAGTCTACCGGAAGCCATAATAGCAGTACAGCAGTATTTCAGGTTAGATTTCGAAATGTCACATTTTTTCAATTTGTCAGTTTTTTTGTTAAGTGGATATTTTGACTTGGCTCACTGCACTTTTTATTTTACCATCTTAAAAATATCATTCAAATCTATTATCTTCTTTGAGGGAGGGAGCAGTTTGATCTTTGTGCCTCAAGCCTGCCCTGGACTGGAGGGAGCACCCTTTCTCTTAGGGGGGTGAGGGAGGGAGCAGCAGTCAGTCTCAGTGCCCTCTTCCTCCCTCCTTCCCTCCCCTCCCCTCCCCTCCCTCCCCTTCACTTCCCCTCCCCCCTCCTCAGGAGGTGGAATTCTAGGATTCTATTGCATCACTTGTGCAGTAGTAAAAAGTTTCATGACTGAATTGATCAGAAAGGCTTGTGTTGTTTTTATTTTATTTTTAATAGAAACATTCCAACAGAAATAAGGAAACAGCTTTCAAAGCATCTTGTGACAAAGCCAGGACCCCCCTGAACCCCCACCAGGTCACACTCTGAATCAGCACAGAGGCGACACGCCTACACACACAAAGATGAGAAGCCCGGCCGTTAACACAGGAACCTCACAGTGTGCACAGACAGACCTTCAAGAACGTGGCACCTGTTTGCCATTTTAAAAAGAGGCACATCGAATTATTACAATGTACAAAAAACATCCTAACTCCTGCATTGAGAGACGCTAGACAAAACCCTGCTGTGATACAGGATTGGTCAACACAGAAAAAGTTTTGCTTAGGCAGGAAAGGTTTCCTCTTGGTAGCATTCTGTTCACATAACAGCCGTGTGGAGTAATGGTTAGGGCTCTGGACTCTTGACCGGAGGGTCATGGGTTCAATCCCAGGTGGGGGACACTGCTGCTGTACCCTTGAGCAAGGTACTTTACCTAGATTGCTCCAGTAAAAACCCAACTGTATAAATGGGTAATTGTATGTAAAAATAATGTGATATCTTGTAACAATTGTAAGTCGCCCTGGCTAAGGGCGTCTGCTAAGAAATAATAATTACAATGTATGGAAGATGTTTAACCATAATGTCTTTCCTTAGATCTGCTTATAGCAGCACAGTCTACTTAGAAACACTAAAGATCGCCTTTCTGTCGTTCTACTTGAAGGACAGGGTGACAGGAGTTTGAACCTCAAAGACAGTGTGAAAGTTCAAAAATAAAGCTTTTACATCCAAAAATACCAAAATAAACCGGCACGAGGGCCAAACAAAAAGGGTTTTAAACAGAAATAACAGACAATAAGTGTAGTAAAGAAATTAAGCTGACAAATGGTTTTTGATTCAAAAACACTTACGTACAAGAAAAGCATACCTCCAATACAATCATATAAGCACGAGATTTAAACCGACGTTGGACAAGGCCTCAGTACAGCTCAGTGCATGTGTTTGTATTAGAAAACACGGATATCTATGGAGTCAATTCGAAAGAGATGAAAAGACTGACGACACTTTACAATGTTTGGCATTTACACCTTTGTAAACACTTGTTGACTCCACTCGCATTTGTCTTACTTCTGTCCAATGATAAGGGTTTCCACTATCATTGCACATTCCTGCTGTGGGGGAGAAGGGGGTTGCATGCCATGTTGTGCCTAGCAGGGCGCATCCATCTTACCTTTCATTTCCCCTCCCCCCTCTCACACTATCTCATAGGGCAGAAGTGTGGAGTAGTGGTTAGGGCTCTGGACTCTTGACCGGAGGGTCGTGGGTTAAATCCCCAGTGGGGGACACTGCTGCTGTACCCTTGAGCAAGGTACTTTACCTAGATTGCTCCAGTAAAAACCCAACTGTATAAATGGGCAATTGTATGTAAAAATAATGTGATATCTTGTAACAATTGTAAGTCGCCCTGGATAAGGGCGTCTGCTAAGAAATAAATAATAATAATAATAATATCTCTGCCTTTCAGCGTTTAGCTCTGACTTCCCGTCGTGTTAAGCTATGCAAAACTACATATTAAAATAATAACCAAACCACATACACAGAATTTAAACATAATGATTAAAAACAGCTCAACTATAAAAGAAAAACACACACAATGTAAAACTTATAACAACATAATTAATACCTCATGCAGAAAGCCATCACTACATAAGAACCAAAACAAAACTTACAAAAAATAAGGCTTCCAGGCTGGGCGTGACCTTCACTGGATTCAAAAACGAACAGAAAAACAGCACACACAAAAGAAACTCACTCTTACTTCCTCAGCTACTCTCCTCTTTCTAGAACTCTCCCTACTGGGAGGCTGAGGCCTCCTTTTATGCCAGGTGGCTGAGTAATCATTGAATAATTAATTTATTGATTGCTCCCACCTGATGCAATCAACCTGGGCAGGGAGGAGAAGTGGTTAGGGCTCTGGACTCTTGACCAGAGGGTTATGGGTTCAATCCCCAGTGGGGGACACTGCTGCTGTACTCTTGAGCAAGGTACTTTACCTAGATTGCTCCAATAAAAACCCAACTGTATAAATGGGTAATTGTATGTAAAAATAATGTGATATGTGAAATAATGTATAATGTGATATCTTGTAACAATTGTAAGTCGCCCTGGATAAGGGCATCTGCTAAGAAATAAATAATAATAATAATAATTTAACTCCATCCCTGCCAGTATTTCCAAGGGCAGAGTCCTGCTCTTCCACAGACTGGAAGAGAGGCTCCAAATTGAGATCTGAGGGGGGGAGGAGGGAGGAATCCCTGCAGAGGTGCAGGGTTGATCAGCCAGAGTCTGTACAGGAGAGAGCGGCTGGGGTAATGTGTTGATCTGCCTGTTGAACCGGGTTTTCACACGGAGACAAGCAGTTTAAAATGACAGTGACTGTAAGCACACGGGCTGCGCTGGTGACACGCGCTGCGGTCGGTTTTCCGAAACTTCTTAATCTGGATGAACAGCGATCGGGATTTTGGGATCTTTTTTTTCCCCCCAGAAAATAATCACTGCTGGATTTATCCACATTACAAATAATTCCGATTCACGAAATCTGTGTTTAAAAAGAAATTGCATTACAAAATCCGGATCACTGTTGATCCAGATTGAAAGTTTCGTCTCTTGGAGATGGTTGGAGAAAGGGATTTAAGGTTTCTCTCCTGTGTGAATTCGCTGGTGTGAAACAAGACTGTGTTTTCTATCGAAACCCTTCCCACAGTCAGAGCAGCGGTACGGTTTCTCTCCTGTGTGAACTCTCCGGTGTTCTTGCAAGCCTCCTAAATTATTGAATCTCTTCCCACAGTCAGAGCAGCGATACGGTTTCTCTCCTGTGTTATTTCGCCGGTGTATTTCAAGTTGGTCTGTTCTACTGAAACACTTCCCACAGTCAGAGCAGCAATTCACTTTATCGTGAACTCGCTGGTGTGCTTTCAGGGTGCCTGCGTGACTGAAACTCTTCGCACAGCGAGTGCAGGGATACGGTTTCTCTCCTGTGTGAGTTCGCTGGTGTCTTTTCAGGTCTCTTGACTTTCTGAAACTCTTCACACAGACAGTATCGTTTCCACCGCCCGCCCTCACTTTAGCTGCTGGACTGGAACCTGGAAAAAATGAACAGGAAAGAAAGAGTAACTGCTTGTAGGCTTCGGGCAGGTGGCTAGACAGTGGAAAGGATTTACACCACCTTAAAAAAAAAAAAAAAGATTTTAACAAACTTAAAATCTTTACTTTGTGTGTAAAAACAGTCAGTAAAAGACTGATGCTGGTGAAACCAAGCCCTGGGATCAAAACCTGCCTTCAAAAGTCCTCCTGTAATGTTTCAGGTCTAGTTCCTCCGAACACACAATACTATTATATCTTTTTCAATAGCATTACCCTCCCCCCTCCCCTCTCCTCTCTCTCCTACTCCCCCCACCTCCTTGCGTGCTGTCGGGAGAGCCTTCCTCTCCAGCGCCTTGCTCTCTCACGCAGATTCTCTCCAGCACCACGCTACACTCCCGCAGGCGCACAGGCTCCAGCTCAGGGAGGTTTGGTTTCAAGTCCTCCCATTCTTCCTTCCCTGCTTCCACATGCTCAAACTCTACTAACGGGGGCTCCCGTTTAATCGGGATGATTTCCAGCACCTCTTCTTGTTTCACAGGATGGGGTTCTCCTGTCTGGGGGCTCTCCAGTTCATGGTGCTCAGCTTTAATCTCAGAGACCTCTGGCTGGCTGCTGTCACGTTGCATCTCACAGAGCTCCTGTTTAATGGGGAGGGAAGCCAGCTCAGAGAACTCCACTCTAATGGGGACGAGTTCAAGAAATTCCTCTTTAATCTGGACAGACTCCATCTTCACGCTGTCCATGGCAGCGCACGGGAGTCTGTTTAGCAGCTGAAAAACAAAAAAAGCATATTTATTTATTTAAATTCAGTGCTACTAAAGCCATCCAAGGGGGTTGATAATCTGGCTTCTACTATTGAAGGGGCAGAATTTGCATCTGCCTGACCTGTAGAGCCCGGTTTGAAGAACGACGTACGATTTTTTCTTTCTTTACATGTTTTTTTTTTTTGTTTTTGTTTTTTTTAAAACTGCGTCTCTGTCTGGGAACAGGCTTTCTAAAGACGCAGCGGCGAGCTAGAGAGTTTCCACACGAACACGACAAAATAAAACTAAAAAATGAAGCGGCCGCACAAGCCTGTGTAGACTCAAAAATAGTCAAAAAAAACTTTCTGACGGGCTGGCAGCTGGAAATCACCTGTTTATTTCTCTAATTAATAATAATCATCGTCATTTAAAAATGCGCGTCTCCTTCGGTCGCCCTCTCTTCTCACACACGGCGTCCGCGTGAGCTGTCGAAGCCGCGCCTCTCAGCTCGAGCTGCGCGGCTTTCTCTGGTTGCCAGGACGATAGGAAAATGATGTCACAAGTGGGCGGAGTTAGTAAACAGTGGCGCCATTTCTGGAGCCCGTAGAGCTGCGCTCGCAATGCTTTTAACGTATTCACGCTCGCCCTGGCAAAAATGTTTCTTCACATAATCAAGCATTAATTTGCATAAATAACAGTCAGTCACTTTATATTAACGATATTTGTATTGTTATTAAAAAAAAAACACCGGTATATGCTGGCGCCGCAACACAGCATCGCCGCATTGTATTCAGTACTAAGTGGGCTCCAGAAATGGCGCCTGTAATTGTCCTATCCTTCTTTATATATTATTATTATTATTTATTTATTTAGCAGACGCCTTTATCCAAGGCGACTTACAGAGACTAGGGTGTGTGAACCTTGCATCAGCTGCAGAGTCACTTACAACTGCGTCTCACCCGAAAGACGGAGCACAAGGAGGTTAAGTGACTTGCTCAGGGTCACACAATGAGTCAGTGGCTGAGGTGGGATTTGAACCGGGGACCTCCTGGTTACAAGCCCTTTTCTTTAACCACTGGACCACACAGCCTCCTTATATAGTCCGAGGCCATAGGGTGTGTTCACGGAGACGATTCTGCGCAGAACGATCTCTCTGAACGCAGCCACACGCTTCAGCGGCTGCACAGACCGCGCAGATTCTGAGAGGTGCTGCGCTGGAGCAGCCGCGGTCGCATAGCAACAGAGGAGCGCTGACAGACAGAGAGGCGGGGCGGGCAAGCATGTGACGTCATTGGGAAACCTGGTACTGCCACCTAGCAAAAGATTGGCTGACTGTAATGAATCTCTCTCTCTCTCTCTCTCTCTCTCTCTCTCTCTCTCTCTCTCTCTGTCTCTCTCTCTCTCTGTCTCTCTCTCTCTCTCCTCTCTCTCTCCTCTCTCTCTCTCTCTCTCATATTTAAACAGCAGAAGAAAATCAAATAATTACTAAAAAGGAAAATCTTTAAACTGACAAATAAAGATGTTGTTGATATATGAAAAAGACCCCCCCCCATCACAAGGGAAATATACGAGCCAGTGCCCCCCCTCTAACTTCTCTGTATTTTACACTTCTCTCTCCCCTCCCCCTCTCTCTAACTCCCCTATGAAAAATGTCTTTCCTCCTCCTCCACATTCCCTCCTCTCCCCTCCCCCTCTTTCTGCTCTCCTCATATGCTTTCAACGACCTCTCTGTGCTTTACAATGCTCCCCTATGCTTTACCAGACCTCTCTGTGCTTTACAATGCTTCCCTATGCTTTACCAGACCTCTCTGTGCTTTACAATGCTTCCCTGTGCTTTACCAGACCTCTCTGTGCTTTACAATGCTTCCCTATGCTTTACCAGACCTCTCTGTGCTTTACAATGCTTCCCTATGCTTTACCAGACCTCTCTGTGCTTTACAATGCTTCCCTGTGCTTTACCAGACCTCTCTGTGCTTTACAATGCTTCCCTATGCTTTACCAGACCTCTCTGTGCTTTACAATGCTTCCCTATGCTTTACCAGACCTCTCTGTGCTATACAATGCTTCCCTATGCTTTACCAGACCTCTCTGTGCTTTACAATGCTTCCCTATGCTTTACCAGACCTCTCTGTGCTTTACAATGTTTCCCTGTGCTTTACCAGACCTCTCTGTGCTTTACAATGCTTCCCTGTGCTTTACCAGACCTCTCTTTGCTTTACAATGCTTCCCTATGCTTTACCAGACCTCTCTGTGCTTTACAATGCTTCCCTATGCTTTACCAGACCTCTCTGTGCTTTACAATGCTTCCCTATGCTTTACCAGACCTCTCTGTGCTTTACAATGCTTCCCTATGCTTTAACTGACCTCTCTGTGCTTTACAATGCTTCCCTATGCTTTACCAGACCTCTCTGTGCTTTACAATGCTTCCCTATGCTTTACCAGACCTCTCTGCGCTTTACAATGCTTCCCTATGCTTTACCAGACCTCTCTGCGCTTTACAATGCTTCCATATGCTTTACCAGACCTCTCTGTGCTTTACAATGCTTCCCTATGCTTTACCAGACCTCTCTGTGCTTTACAATGCTTCCCTATGCTTTACCAGACCTCTCTGTGCTTTACAATGCTTCCCTATGCTTTACCAGACCTCTCTGTGCTTTACAATGCTTCCCTATGCTTTACCAGACCTCTCTGTGCTTTACAATGCTTCCCTATGCTTTGCCAGACCTCTCTGTGCTTTACAATGCTTCCCTATGCTTTACCACACCTCTCTGTGCTTTACAATGCTTCTCTATGCTTTACCAGACCTCTCTGTGCTTTACAATGCTTCCCTATGCTTTACAAGACCTCTCTGTGCTTTACAATGCTTCCCTATGCTTTACCAGACCTCTCTGTGCTTTACAATGCTTCCCTATGCTTTACCAGACCTCTCTGTGCTTTACAATGCTTCCCTATGCTTTACCACACCTCTCTGTGCTTTACAATGCTTCCCTATGCTTTACCAGACCTCTCTGTGCTTTACAATGCTTCCCTATGCTTTACCAGACCTCTCTGTGCTTTACAATGCTTCCCTATGCTTTACCAGACCTCTCTGTGCTTTACAATGCTTCCCTATGCTTTACCAGACCTCTCTGTGCTTTACAATGCTTCCCTATGCTTTACCAGACCTCTCTGTGCTTTACAATGCTTCCCTATGCTTTACCACACCTCTCTGTGCTTTACAATGCTTCCCTATGCTTTACCAGACCTCTCTGTGCTTTACAATGCTTCCCTATGCTTTACCAGACCTCTCTGTGCTTTACAATGCTTCCCTATGCTTTACCAGACCTCTCTGTGCTTTACAATGCTTCCCTATGCTTTACCAGACCTCTCTGTGCTTTACAATGCTTCCCTATGCTGTACCATTCTTTATCTGCTGTGCTTTTACGGTGGGACACTTTTATAAGGGTTAGTTTACCGTAGTTTGTTTAGCATGGTTAGTTTTTAATACGCTTCACCATACCTCTCTGTCTATATATAAATGATATGCACCGCCGCTAACGTCATTAAATCGTAATTACAATGTGTAACGTTTTATAATTTGTACGTTTGTTACTTTTAAGAAGGCTGTTGCATTATCAAGAAACCCTCCCACCACGAAAATGTTATTAATTAATTGACCGTGCACATTGATTGGCGGTGGTTTTAATGTTGGGTAAACATCCTCCGTTGAAACTAATGTAATCTAATTTACCGGCGCTTTGTGTTCAATTGTATCATATAACACTTAGCCTACGTTAAAATATCGGATTTCTTACCAGTAGATAGGAGATCGATGTGATGATCCTCTCTTTAATACTGTGGTCGTCTCAGCGCCGTCATATTTTAGAAGTTTTTATACCCAAACTCGGCAAATAATAGATATGATTGTCTAGCATGAAGCTATACCCTGATGGGCAAAAAAATCAAAACGAAATGACCCCAGAATCTAACCAAACAATCCGTTAAAATCATTATGAAGACAGCAGAGAGAGAAATCTACTGTCATAACACGGGGAGAGTGACAGGGACTTTAGCCAATCAAACGTCCGGTTACCCGACAATGTAGCCAATCACCGATAAGGATTATAATCCCAACCCTCCTACTTCCTGTCTACTTCTACCAAATATTCCTGATAAAAAAAAAACAGATGCCGACAACGATAAAATTCAATTGGAATTATTATTCAATGTTTTAGTATTTCAAATCCTACATTGCTTCTGTTATTTTCTGTTTTAAAATTGACTTTAATAATAATAATAATAATAATAATAATAATAATAATAATAATAATAATTCAGTCTAAAATGTTTTGCTTCTGATTTTTTCACTACCGTGAATTCCCTAGATTAATTACTTAACGGTTTAATTAATACGTTATATACGAATGGCCGGATTTTCTGACGCGCTTTCACGCTTTTTAATTTAAATTTCACGTTTGTTTAATGTGACGCAGAAATGGTTGTCATAGTTACGGCGTGGTCAAACAGTCACACGTCAGAATATCGAGTGAGCGCGGCGTGGCTTACATTAACAAACACACCATCGAAATAAAACACAAACACACAAACAAACGAGCTTTTAAAAGCAGTGAAGCCGGGAGAGTAATTCCTCTAGAAGTAAAATAATATGGTAGTCCGGTGGGTGGCAGAAGAGAGCCATACATTGGAAAATGGACCCGAAGTTAATTTCGATGTCTTGAAGGAAGGTTTGCAGGGTTGATAGTAAACGGAAGTGTCTTTACTCTAAAGATTGCGATCACATAGTTACATTATACCAGAGCTGGGTACATTGAGAATATTTATCTTTGTAAAGCACAGAGAGGTCTGGTAAAGCATAGGGAAGCATTGTAAAGCACAGAGAGGTCTGGTAAAGCATAGGGAAGCATTGTAAAGTACAGAGAGGTGTGGTAAAGCATAGGGAAGCATTGTAAAGCACAGAGAGGTCTGGTAAAGCATAGGGAAGCATTGTAAAGCACAGAGAGGTCTGGTAAAGCACAGGGAAGCATTGTAAAGCACAGAGAGGTGTGGTAAAGCATAGGGAAGCATTGTAAAGCACAGAGAGGTCTGGTAAAGCACAGGGAAGCATTGTAAAGCACAGATAGGTCTGGTAAAGCATAGGGAAGCATTGTAAAGCACAGAGAGGTCTGGTAAAGCATAGGGAAGCATTGTAAAGCACAGAGAGGTCTAGTAAAGCATAGGGAAGCATTGTAAAGCACAGAGAGGTCTGGTAAAGCATAGGGAAGCATTGTAAAGCACAGAGAGGTCTGGTAAAGCATAGGGAAGCATTGTAAAGCACAGAGAGGTCTGGTAAAGCATAGGGAAGCATTGTAAAGCACAGAGAGGTCTGGTAAAGCACAGGGAAGCATTGTAAAGCACAGAGAGGTCTGGTAAAGCATAGGGAAGCAGAAAGAGGGGAGGGAGAGAGTGATGAGAGATGTGGAGGAGGGGAGAGAGGAGACTGCAAGGGGGAGAGTGATTTTTCATGGTAGAGAGAGGGGGAGGGGTCCTAAAAGAGGGGAGAGAGAGTGGGAGAGGAAAGAGGGAGATGGAGGAGAGAGAATGGATTAGAGAGGAGAGAGAAGTGTAAAATAGAGAGAAGTGAGGGGGAGTTGAGGGGGGGGGATTGCTGTGTATAAATCCCTTGTGACAACAACATCTTTATTTGTCAGTTTTAAAGATTTTCCTGTTTATTAATTATTTGTAATTTCTTCTGCTGCTTTAATATTAGCGCCAAGGAGAGAAAGAGACAGAGAGAGAGAGAGAGAGAGAGAGAGAGAGAGAGAGAGAGAGAGAGAGAGAGAGAGAGAGCGGTCTGCACTCACAGCCTGTTGCCCTGGGTGGTTCATGTGAGTCATGCCAATAAAGCACATTTTGAATTTTGAATTTGAATTGACAAAGAGGGGGAGAAAAGAGAGGAGAGTGGGAGGAGAGAGAGAAAAAAAAAGAGGCGGGGGAGGGGAGACAAGCAGGTTAAGTGACTTGCTCAGGGTCACACACACACAGAGTGAGTCAGTGGCTGAGCCAGAAACCTGCTGGTAACAAGCCCCTTTCTCTAAGCACAGTGTAATAAAGCACACTGAAGGCATGAGACAGCAACATGCAGAAAATTGTATTCCACATGAGGGCAAAAAATATATATAAATTAAATAAATGCATTTTCTTGTCCGGGTCCTGCACTGTTGGAGGAGTTCGACAGGGGGCGCTGATTAACAGCGCGGCCACAGGAAGACGGCGTGTGTCACTGAAAGGCTGTGATGACGTGATAGTGCGATAATGGAATACTGTGATGTGATTGGCGGAATGAAGCGGGGCGGGGCCGGGCAGGGAGGAGCGTATTTCAGTCGAATTTATGAGGAAGATTCGAGTTTTCTTTAATTTATTTTCGACCAGTTTCGCCTTTGTGAGTGAAGTAGTAAACACCGAAACTGCGTGCGTGAGAGTATTTATTTAGTATCTGGGATATAATTCGCTAATGTATCTGTACCGTATTATTAATAAACGTGTTGATTAGATACCGCTGAGATTTTTCTTAAACTAACTCACAGGGCGTGTTTTTTTTTGTGTAAGTCGACATAACAAGATGAGACCGGTGGTATCCCACACTGCTAAAGATAAGATGGATTTCAGCATCTCCGTGTCGTTCTTTCAAGACGAGCTCGCCTCTACCATCGAGCACGCAGTGAAAGCGGCTGTAGACACCGTCTTGTGCCAAATCACAAAAGTTGTCGGCGGCAAATTCACTGAATTCCGAATGGAAATGGCCGAAAGTGCCAAAGAAAACTCTGCCCTCAAACTCAAATTGCAGAGATACATGGAAGCCGCGGAGAGGAGCGTTGCAAAACGAGATCCGCCGGACGTGCGACAGGAAAACAGCAACACGACCGGCTCCGGGGCGGGCTTGAGTCAGAGTTCCCCGGCTTCGCTGTTCGGCGAACCCGCGATTGATCCGGCGGCTCACGGCGTTCTCGATCCCCCGCCGTGTTGTTTTCAATCCAAACGGGAGCACACGGTTCAGGCGATGCGGGGCAGACCGGAGCATGCGAGCGGCGCTCAGCTTGATCTCAGCAAATCCACCCGAGACGTGCTGGCCGGCTTTCAGCAGTGTGGACACGGCGAGGAGGAGTGGGAAGGTGACTGTGGGGTAACAGTACGAGGTACGTTTATTTATCGAGGGAATTAGATTCGGGGGTTTTAAAAAATAGGTAGGTTCTCGTATATAATGTGTGGCGTCCCTTTTTAGAGGAAAGGGACTAAACATTATTGCTGTGGAGAAATTGTAACCCTAGAGAAAATAACAGGGCTGGGAATCAGACTCCTATCGCACAGCAGTGTGATCCAGTCCAGGTTTTACGGCTACCAGCTTGATCAGCCCCCATTGTGTCTCGCTAACAAGCTCAGGTGTGTCTGATTATTAAACTCCCAGTGAAACCAGGACTGGATCACACTGCTGTGCAGCGGGAGTCTCATTTCTATCCCTGGTATGGCACACAACATTTTTTCGATTGTGGGGCTTCTAATGACGTCACAGTCTTTAAATACTACTTCTCCCATGTTTATTAAACTATTATTTGCTCATTTTTACTCTACAGCTGTGGCCAAACGTTTTGCATCACCCCCCTCTATATAGAATAAACTAATTTTGCTTCATAGAGTCCAATGAAAGCTGCTGAATAATGTTCCCTTGTTAACATATTGAATTCCACCCCCTCTATATAGAATGAACTCCCTCAGCTTCATAGAGTCCAATGAAAGCTGCTGAATAATGTTCCCTTGTTAACATATTGAATTCCACCCCCTCTATATAGAATGAACTCCCTCAGCTTCATAGAGTCCAATGAAAGCTGCTGAATAATGTTCCCTTGTTAACATATTGAATTCCACCCCTCTATATAGAATGAACTCCCTCAGCTTCATAGAGTCCAATGAAAGCTGCTGAATAATGTTCCCTTGTTAACATATTGAATTCCACCCCCTCTATATAGAATGAACTCCCTCAGCTTCATAGAGTCCAATGAAAGCTGCTGAATAATGTTCCCTTGTTAACACTTTGAATTCCACCCCCTCTGTATACATACCGTTTTTGTAATTGTCTCAATCCTAAAATTCTCGGCACAGTTTTCTGCTGTAACTCTTGATGGCTAAGCAGTTGTGTTTCTTTTCGTTCTAGACACGGTTGAACTGTCTCACCCCGGACCGAAGCTGCTGAAAGAACGCGTCTCTGAGTTGGAGTCCGTCCTCAAAGACGATGAGATAGAGCCCATGTACATCACTGCTGACGGCATTTACTCCAAACCACTGCTGTGCCTCCACGGGCTAAACTACTGCGTGGAGTGCCAGGAGAGCTATCTGACCTCCCTCCAGCAGGGGGCAGCAGCAGAGAAACCACACCAGTGCCCAGACTGCGGCAAACGCTTCAAACAGCCCGGCCATCTCAAAACTCACCGGCAGGTTCACTCCTCCGTGGAAAAGGTCTTCTCCTGCGGAGACTGTGGGAAGAGTTTCAACCAACTGGTCAAGCTGAGACAACACCAGCGCATTCACACCGGAGAGAAGCCGTATCAGTGCTCGGAGTGCGGGAAGAGCTTCAGTCGGCTGGACAAGCTGAAGCAGCACCATCGGATCCACACGGGCGAGAGGCCCTTCCACTGCGGAGACTGTGGGAAGAGTTTCAACCAGCTGGTCAAACTGCAGCAGCACCAGCGCATTCACACTGGAGAGAAGCCCTATCTGTGCACAGCGTGCGGGAAGAGGTTCAGCCGGCTGGATAAGATGAAGCAGCACCAGCGTGTACACAAGGGGGCGCTGGAGAGCGGGGAGCGCGCGTCCTCCAGCCAGGACCCCAGCAACGCGCAGTGAGGGGTTCAGAGGAGCGCGGTCTCCTTTTTGAATGGATGTTTCACTGCTGCAGCTGTGATGGGAGCTGTGGGAGATGGAGTTGAGCGAGGAGGGGAGGGGTAGAAACCAGGACTAGAGGACACGGTTTGGAAACGAAGTGCAGTTAAATCACCTACAGTTTTAGGATTATAGCGCTGGGATGAACGTGGAATTTTTTGGGTATTCGTTTTTAAGATTTAGATATTCCTTTTTTTCTCAACGTGATCGAAGCCGTTGTACGGAACGCTGTGTTTTAAAGTTGAAAAATATCCCAGAAGTAAGTCAGGCTTTCCTTCACCCTGCTGAATTAACTACAAGACAAAGCAAGCGCTTTCTTTTTTTCGTTATTGTGTGTTTTGAAGTACAAGCAAAGCTGAATCCTTGCCATTGTCGTGTCTTCGCGATAACCAGAGTGGTCATAGTCGTGTTTATGAAGCGAAATGGGTTAATTCTACAGGGTGATGATGCAGAACATTCAGCCACAGCTCTCTATCTCTCTATCTGTCTCTATCTATCTCTGTCTCTATCTCTGTGTCTCCTCTCTCTCTCGCTCTCTCTCCCCCTCACACTCTCTCTCTGCCCTCTCTCCCCTCCCCCTCCTCTCTGCTCTCTCTCCTCTCACATCCTCTCTCCCCTCCCCCTCCTCTCTGCTCTTCTCCCCTCTCCTGTGACACACTCTCCCCTCCCCCTCCTCTCTGCTCTCTCTCCTCTCTCTGCCCTCTCTCCCCTCCCCCTCCTCTCTGCTCTCTCTCCTCTCACATCCTCTCTCCCCTCCCCCTCCTCTCTGCTCTTCTCCCCTCTCCTGTGACACACTCTCCCCTCCCCCTCCTCTCTGCTCTCTCTCCTCTCTCTGCCCTCTCTCCCCTCCCCCTCCTCTCTGCTCTCTCTCCTCTCTCTGCCCTCTCTCCCCTCCCCCTCCTCTCTGCTCTTCTCTCCTCTCATGTGACACACACTCTCCCCTCCCCCTCCTCTCCCTGCTCGCTCTCTCTCTGCCCTTTCCTCCCTCCCTCTCTCACATCCTCTCTCTCCCTCTCCTCTGCCTCTCTCCCCCTCACACTCTCTCTCCCTCTCTCTCCCCCTCTGTCTCTCTCCTCTCCCCCTCACACTCTCTCTCCCTCTCTCTCCCCCTCTGTCTCTCTCCTCTCCCCCTCACACTCTCTCTCCCTCTCTCTCCCCCTCTGTCTCTCTCCTCTCTCCCCCTCACACTCTTCTCGCCCTCTCTCTCTCCCCTCTCACTCTCTCTCTCTAATATATATATATATATATATATATATATATATATATATATATATATATATATATATATATATATATATATATATATATAAACACACAAGGTACATTTTGCAATCTCTTTTAACCCAATCAAGTTCCAAATTCATTCATCTGAATCAAAGTGAACCCGTCGTGTTTGTCATTTGACACGTTCCGTTTAGACTCCTCGTTTTGCGCTTCACAAAGTCACAGGACTTGGTTAAAGAGAGCGTCTCAATAACAGGGAGGCGATACCACTTCAGAAACATGCTCCAAATTATTATTATTATTTAAAAAATAGCTCCTCCTCAAACGAGAGCAATGGAACGCAATGGCTTCAAGATAAACAGAGTAGAGTAAATATAAGAATGAAAAAGTGACACGTTCACCTTCAGAGTGGAATACAGACACAGACACTGTGGGTGCATGTGTGTGTGTGTGATTTTATATATATAATTTGTCATTTTGTAGTTTTTTTAAATGTTTTTTTTAAGTGTATAAACTGTTTTAATAAAAGTCTAGATAATGGAGGGGCTGACCTATTTTCTTGCGTTGAAAATGACAGCAAAATATTTGAGAAACGTTTAGACTACAAGTCTTTCTGAATGTATTTGACTGACGTGTTTGTTTTTAAGCAGCTTGTGATGTCATCTTTTAATTAATTGACCTGTTTTCATGTTTTGAAGTCTTGTGTCCGGTTCTGGTCTCCGCAATACAAGAGCAGTCAGGTTTGACCCCAGCACAGCTTCGAGGAACATGAAAATAGTCTTGAGTGAACCGAATGGGAATGGAAACTACAGCTCCCAGCATGCCTCTGCACTGGCTGGAACAGGGAGGGATGATGGGAGCTGTAGTTCTTTTAAAATCTCTGCAGCAGCTGACAAACCCTATATCCTAAAACTGAACACCTGGGAGCTGTGGTTCTTTATAGAGGTTGGAGATGGAGGTGAGGGTATGATTTTAAGTGTTTAAAATCTCTGAAGGAGCTGACAGACCCCTGCAGGCCAGACTTTAATCACAGAATCCAGGACCGGAGACGCACAGTGTGGAGATGAAGTGAGGAGACTGAGGGAAGAGACATGTCTTCACACACAGAGAGAGAGAGAGAGAGAGAGGAGGGGAGGGGATGGAATGGGCTGTCTAGTCATGTTGTTGAGGCAGAATCACTGGGATCCTTTAAGATCCGACTTGACAAAGGAAAGTGTCTCTCCCCTCCCCCTCTTGTGTGACTCTCTCTCTGTCCTTTCCTCCCTCCCCCTCTCACATCCTCTCTCCCCTCCCCCTCCTCTCTGCTCTCTCTCTGCCCTCTCTCCCCTCCTCTCTGCCCTCTCTCCCCTCCCCCTCCTCTCTCTCCCCTCCCCCTCCCCCTCTGCTCTCTCTCCTCTCTCTGCCCTCTCCCCTCCCCCTCTGCTCTCTCTCCTCTCTCTGCCCTCTCTCCCCTCCCCCTCCTCTCCTCTCTCTGCCCTCTCTCCCCTCCCCCTCCTCTCCTCTCTCTGCCCTCTCTCCCCTCCCCCTCCTCTCCCCTCCCCCTCCTCTCTGCTCTCTCTCTGCCCTCTCTCCCCTCCCCCTCCTCTCTGCTCCCCCTCCTCTCTGCTCTCTCTCTGCCCTCTCTCCCCTCCCCCTCCTCTCTGCTCTCTCTCCTCTCTCTGCCCTCTCTCCCCTCCCCCTCTTCTCCTCTCTCTGCCCTCTCTCCCCTCCCCCTCCTCTCCTCTCTCTGCTCCCCCTCCTATCTCCTCTCTCTCTGCCCTCTCTCCCCTCCCCCTCCTCGCTGCTCTTCTCTCCTCTCATGTGACACACACTCTCCCCTCCCCCTCCTCTCCCTGCTCGCTCGCTCTCTCTGCCCTTTCCTCCCTCCCCCTCTCACATCCTCTCTCTCTCCCCTCCCCCTCCATCATCTCATCTTTCCTGTCTACCCCTCTCTCTCTCTCTCTCTCTCTCTCTCTCTCTCTCTCTCTCTCTCTCTCTCTCTCTCTCTCTCTCTCTCTCTCTCTCTGTGTAAGACACACAAATACACAGAGAGGTGTGGTAAAGCTTTGTCAAGGGAAAGTGTGTTTGAAAACAAACAGTGGAGATTCGTACAGGCTTCCGAGGCCACAGCAAAAACACTCTTATTTCTGTTCAAATCTATGAATGTGTTTGTCATTTACTACAGAGTTAAAGTAACAATCTGTTTCTTTCTAATTATCCCTTCAGGCATCGCAGTCTTGAGTCCATTTATTATCTCATTTGATTTCTTATAAATCTACACGTTATCGCATTGTGTTCGTTTTCTGTAGAGCGTTGAACTCTTGGTTCATTTTCTTTATTGTGTTTGAGAGGCGATTCTCTATTCTTTAATATAACATTTACTGTTACATTTTTTCTGGTAAATACACCACAGACTAGCAACGGGCAAACGTTTTGCATCAGCACCCTGTTACTTATTCTGATAAAACAAATTTCACATTTATTTATTTATTTAAATCACTCTGTTAGTTTTTACTACTTAAAAAATGTGACATTTCGGAAAACATGAAATACTGCTGTAATTTTTTTGGGTGATATAATTTTGTAGCTTCTTTGATTACATGATGTTAAATAAAAGATCTAAATTATGTTCATATTTTTTATTTTTTTTTCTGATGCTGTCTCAATCCTCTAATTGTAGGTGATGCAGGACATTTGTCCATCGCTGTACTGCAAGGACTCTCTCCTTACACAGCAAGGCAGTCCAGCCAGCCTCTGTGAGAGGATTGGAAACTCTTCAATACAGATGGGCTTGATAGATGAACATAAGAAAGTTTCCAAACGAGAGGAGGCCCCATTCAGCCCATCTTGCTCGTTTGGTTGTTAGTAGCTTATTGATCCCAGAATCTCATCAAGCAGCTTCTTGAAGGATCCCAGGGTGTCAGCTTCAACAACATTACTGGGGAGTTGGTTCCAGACTCCCACAATTCTCTGTGAAAAGCTGCTCTCTCCTCAAAGGGTAACAGATTCTAGTAAATGTGCTCCCTCCTGAAATTATTTAGAAATGTTTCTATGACAGAAAACGTTGCCTCCTGTATTAATATTCACTGAAAAAAACTCCCCGTCCACTCTCTCCTCCCCTCCCCCTCTTTTTGCTTTCTCCTCCCCTCTCCCTCTTTCTGCTCTCTCCCCTCCCCCTCTCTCCACTCACTCTCTCCTCTCCCCTCCCCCTCTTTCCTCTCTCTTCTCCACCCCGTCTCTTCTCTTGTCACTCTCTCCTCTCCTCTCCACCCCCTCTCCACTCTCCTCTCCCCTCCCCCTCTCTCCTCCACCCCCTCTCCTCTCTCGGTTCTCTTCTTTCTCTCCCTGTTTCTGCCCTCCTCTCTCCTCTCTCCTCTCCCCCCTCTCGTCTCTCCTCTCTGCCCAGTGAACGCTGTGATAACGCAGGTGAAGTGCAGCTCATGACTCTAAAGATGAGGAGACTGCAAACTGACCCTGATAGACTTTTATAAGAGGATCCCCAGGGTGCCGTCAGAGCTGCTGAGTGTGTGCGTGTGTCTGTCTGTCTGTGACTGAGTGTGTGTGTCTGTCTGTCTGTAACTGAGTGTGTGTGTGTGTGTGTGTCTGTCTGTCTGTGACTGTGTGTGTCTGTTTGTCTGTCTGTAACTGAGTGTGTGTGTGTCTGTCTGTCTGTGACTGTGTGTGTGTGTGTCTGTTTGTCTGTGACTGTGTGTGTGTGTGTGTTTGTCTGTCTGTAACTGAGTGTGTGTGTCTGTGTCTATCTGTGTCTATGAGTGTGTGTGTCTGTGACTGTGTGTGTCTGTGTCTGTCTATCTGTGTGTGTGTGTGTGTGTGTCTGTGACTGAGTGTCTGTGTCTGTGAGTGTGTGTGTGTGTGTCTCTACTCCTAGTAACAGCACAGCTTCATTCAGAGAGCTGTCTCAGTGTGTGTCTGTGTGTCCGTATCTCTGTGTCGCTTCACTCAGTACATGAAGGAGGATCACGATGCGTTCATGTTCAATGAGATCAGTGAGTCTGTGTGTCTGTGTGTCTGTATCTCTGTGTCGCTTCACTCAGTACATGAAGGAGGATCACGATGTGTTCATGTTCAATGAGATCAGTGAGTCTGTCTGGATCTCTGTCTAATCATTAATAACAGGAACAGGTTTAAACCTGTGATGTATGGAAATGGAAATGAGGGAGAAAATAAAAGGGAGGGAGAAACACACTCTCTCTCTCTCTCTCTCTCTCTTGCTCTGTCCTCCCCCTCTCCATTTCCTTCTCTCTAATATCAAAGCAGAAGATAATCTAATAATTACTAAAAAGGAAACTATTTAAACTGACAAATATAGATGTTGTTGAGATATGAAAAAGACCCCCCCCCACCACCACAAAGGAAATATATGAGGCAGTGCCCCCCCCTCTCCACTTCCTGTATCGCTTCTCTCTATTTTACACTTCTCTCCCATCCCCCTCTCTCCTCCCCCTCTCTCCTCTCCCCCTCTCTCCTCCCCTCTCCTCTCCCCCTATCCAGCTCCCCTCCCCCTCTCTCTAACGCCTCTGACAAAAATACTCTCCTCTCCCCCTCTGCAGTCTCTACTCCCCCCCTCTCTCTCCACCTCTCTCCTCTCCAACCCCTCTCTTCTCTTGTCACTCTCTCCCCTCCCCCTCCCCCTCTCCACCCCCCTCTCTTCCCCTCTCTCGGTTCTCTTCTTTCTCTCCCTATTTCTGCCCTCCTCCTCCCCCTCTCTTCTCTCATCTCTCCTCTCTGCCCAGTGAACGCTGTAATAAAGCAGCTGAAGTGCAGCTAATGACTCAGAAAGATTAGGAGAATGCAAACTAGCTCTGATGAAACACAATTTAACAGCACAGGATCATAAAGCATAGGCTTAGAAAGACACTGTGATTGTACTGATGCCAATCAACAAAGACCTTTTGCTACCTATAACTAGTTTAGCATCACCTGGGATTTTAGGATTGAGATATATATATATATATATATATATATATATATATATATATATATATATATATATATATATATATATATATACAGTACTGTGCAAAAGTTTTCGGCAGGTATTTTTTTTTTCTTTTTCATATGTTGTTTTTTTCTGACTTTATGTGAACGAAAAGACACAAATTCGCCCGTTTTCTCATTGGAAATAGGTGAATTTCAAAATATCACTGTCCTGGTCACAAAAGCAAAGTTTGTGGGGAATAATAGCCATTTTCTATACTTTTGAGGCATAAGCAATTAGGAAATAACATTTACTACCCAGGAACCAAAAAAAAAAAAAATTGTTACACGGTATAATCAACATAATGAGAATACGTGAAAAAAAAAAATGGTACATTCGCATCTCAGAGAAACGGATAACGACACAGAACGTCTGTACAGCACTGAAACACGACGTTTAAAGATAAATAATAAATAATAGATGGGCCTCTATTATTATTTTTTTTGCAAAAAAAGGACACTAATTTTAGAAGGCATACTTATATATTTTGTTCGGTTTCATGTTGCACTTCAGGGCCACCGTAGTTAATTTGGTCGGTAGTTAAATTCCGTAAGGAAAATATATATATATATACTTTTCAGGATTTAAATACTCTGGTCAGGGACCAGGTATACGATTGCGTGTCTTATCACATTTTTTAATTAAAACGACCAGGAAGGCTTCGTCTCTGCTGTTGTGGCTACATTCATAAGGCGGTGGACTAGAAATGCGTTGGTCTCTTCCGGCGTGGTTTCGAATCCTGCCAACAGCAAGATATTACCTCTTATTGTTTTTATATATTATTATTATTATTATTATTATTATTATTAGTTGCTACTTCCGATGTTTATTTCTGTTCTCTCTCTCTGCGTTTATTTAAAGCTGTAATTAGCAATTAAACCCTCTCCATTTCTTAATTACATCGTGGATATATCTGACGGTGATGCAACATTCTTTCTAGAACTATATTCTTGAATAAAAAAAAAACGCTCGCTTTCCTCTCATTCCGAGGACGCTCGTTTCAGAATAAATAAATACATTCTGCCTGCTGGAGACGCGCCCTTTAAGATTTAGCAAATAACAGAAACGCCAGGGTGGATTCGTGAAGCGTTACGGAACGACAGGGGAGGTGGCATTAATGAAGTCAGGATGGCCGAGCGGTCTAAGGCGCTGCGTTCAGGTCGCAGTCTCCTCTGGAGGCGTGGGTTCGAATCCCACTTCTGACAAACAGTTTTTTTGTTTATTTTTGGAGGATGCATCTAATGCTTTTGTCATTTCACTTGTTTTTTTTCTTTCTTGTTAATATTTATATAAGAAAGTCGTTAAACGAGAGACGTCACCTCAAGCCGGCACCTCGCCACTTCTGTCACATTTAAACTGTGATTAGGAGGCCTCTATCACACTGTTTTCTAAATTAACATAACAATCTTAAAAAAAAATAGTTATGTAATGTATTTAAATGTTTGTTTGTTTGTTTTTGTTTGTTTTTTAATACGCAAAAAAAAAATTCTTCGTTATATGTAGATAATTTCAATCACAAAATAACAACAACTACGTAGTGGGCAGGATTCGAACCTGTGTAGGGAAACCCCAATGCCTTTCTAGTCCATCGCCTTAACCACTCGGCCACGACTACTTTATATAATAAGACGTGTATTTACTTTTAAAAATCTATTATTATTATTATTATTATTATTATTATTATTATTATTATTATTATTATTATTATTATTATTATTATTATTATTATTATTATTATTATTATTATTAGTCGGTTTTATAAAATAAAAAGAACGTCTACCAGAAGTGGGGTTCGAACCCACGCGGACATACATCCATTGGATCTTAAGTCCAACGCCTTAACCACTCGGCCATCCTGGTTCAGCACAGCCTCCTGACGTGCGCGCCGCTGCTCCCTATCCCATAGACTGCAAACGGGAGCCACGTCATCACTCGGGACTCGGGACCTTCGGCTTATTCCGCTCTAACTTCGCTGCTGTAGTCCCCTCGATTTTACAAGCATGGCGTGTCAAACTGGTCCTCATGAAACTGCTTTGGCAAGTGAAGCCCTCTGACTGCCTGAAAATGCTTTCAAACCATGTGAATATCTCAGTACAGCCGCACGGTTTGGAACATACAGGTGTCTGTGATTTAAAAACAGCATCTCTTGAAATAAAAGACAGATGAAAATGGTATCGTTACTCTCGCATATAATGAACACAGTAAGAGTCACGCTGATCCCAGCCAGTGTAACACAGAGAGGTTTTGAAAAAATACAGAGGTCCATATTCTTCAGAATGCAGGGCTGCAATCGAGGCAGATTACGTCTGTTAGCGTCACAAGAACGAGGGATCTTTGAAATACTATTGGTCTGCTTCCACGACAAGGAGGTGTGGTTTACGTAATGACATCATCCCTGAGCCAATAAAAACCGGATGCCATTCAGTATTGATAGTTCATTTGTATGTAGATTTAGTATTTCCCTTCAGTGTGGATATTAAGCAGACTATTAACAAACAAAAACAAAAAGATGAGTTGTTTCAAAGATAGATTTATTTCAAAGCTGAACCAAAAATAAATAAAACACATGAAAGTAAACTCAGGAATAACAGCAGAATAGACTTTGCTGCAGCAGTTAAAGCTAGGAGGGAGGGAGGGAGGCTCTAGTGGTTTGAGCTGAGGAGGGACTGGGAGGGAGGGAGGCTCTAGTGGTTAGAGCTGAGGAGGGACTGGGAGGGAGGGAGGCTGGCTCTAGTGGTTAGAGCTGAGGAGGGACTGGGAGGGAGGGAGGGAGGGAGGCTCTAGTGGTTTGAGCTGAGGAGGGACTGGGAGGGAGGGAGGCTCTAGTGGTTAGAGCTGAGGAGAGACTGGGAGGGAGGGAGGCTGGCTCTAGTGGTTAGAGCTGAGGAGGGACTGGGAGGGAGGGAGGCTGGCTCTAGTGGTTAGAGCTGAGGAGGGACTGGGAGGGAGGGAGGGAGGCTGGCTCTAGTGGTTAGAGCTGAGGAGGGATTGGGAGGGAGGCTGGCTCTAGTGGTTCGAGCTGCAGTCAGATAGGAGGGGGGCTGAGATGCCTCAGTGTGATGTGGGGTCTCAGGGTCTGTATAATGAGATGCCAGAGGGATGCCAGGGGGGAGTTGGCAGCCGGGTTGAAGCTGTGCTGAGCGCTCTGGTACAGGAGGCTGCAGAGAGAGACCAGGAGGATGGCACAAGCCAGCCCGATGCAGGAGAGACACGACCTGGCTGAGAGGGGGAGGAGGCGCCCCTGCTCTGAGCTGCAGGGAGACAGAGAGGAGAGGAGTGATACACAGCCACTGCATTATACACTGCACTGTACATGAGATACACAGCCACTGCATTATACACTGCACTGTACATGAGATACACAGCCACTGCATTATACACTGCACTGTACATGAGACACACAGCCACTGCATTATACACTGCACTGTACATGAGATACACAGCCACTGCATTATACACAGCCACTGAGTGGTCTGCACTCACAGCCTGTTGCCCTGGGTGGTTCTCCTGAACTGGACCAGCTGCCTGGAGACGGGAACCAGAGACCGGACCACAGGAACCAACTGCATCTCAGACCTGAGGAGCAGAGACAAGAAACACAGGAATATAAACCAGAGACCGGACCACAGGAACCAACTGCATCTCAGACCTGAGGAGCAGCAACAAGAAACACAGGAATATAAACCAGAGACCGGACCACAGGAACCAACTGCATCTCAGACCTGTGGAGCAGCAACAAGAAACACAGGAATATAAACCAGAGACCGGACCACAGGGACCAACTGCATCTCAGACCTGAGGAGCAGAGACAAGAAACACAGGAATATAAACCAGAGACCGGACCACAGGAACCAACTGCATCTCAGACCTGAGGAGCAGCAACAAGAAACACAGGAATATAAACCAGAGACCGGACCACAGGAACCAACTGCATCTCAGACCTGAGGAGCAGCAACAAGAAACACAGGAATATAAACCAGAGACCGGACCACAGGAACCAACTGCATCTCAGACCTGAGGAGCAGCGACAAGAGACACAGGAATATAAACCAGAGATAATAATAATTGTGCTGCTTTACCACGTGAGTAAGCAGAAAGCGCGCAGTCTTACCAGTCAGCAGTCACAGGGCTCTGAGGATCAGCAGGGTCCTGCGAGAGAGAGAGAGAGAGCACAAGGACATTTACAACGAGAGCAGCCCCGTCTCCTGTTGAATTCTCAAAGAACAGCTGAATATCAGAAGCTCCTGTTTCGGTCGTGTGGAGATGGAGTGGCTTCTCTTCCAGTTTTACCTCCGGGACGGTCTGTGTTGAGGAGCTGGTCGTCTGAACCTCTCTGTGGTTTCGACCGCCCCGCTCCTCAGACGGGATGCTCTGAATCGAACTCCCCCCCTCCTGGGCTCTCGACTCTCCTCTCAGCAGATCCTGCCCACCAAAAAAGTATAGAAAGCCAGCAGTATTATTATTTATTTGGCAGACGTCTTTATCCAAGGCGACTCACACAGGCATCACAGTACAGGGTTACAATGCAAGATTCATATTTAAATACAGTGTAGTTTACAGTGCAGATAATAATACTGCATTATTTTGAATCATAAAGTCCAATGAAAGCTGCTGAATAATGTTCCCTTGTTAACATATTGAATTCCACCCCCTCTATATAGAATGAACTCCCTCAGCTTCATAGAGTCCAATGAAAGCTGCTGAATAATGTTCCCTTGTTAACATATTGAATTCCACCCCCTCTATATAGAATGAACTCCCTCAGCTTCATAGAGTTCAATGAAAGCTGCTGAATAATGTTCCCTTGTTAACATATTGAATTCCACCCCCTCTATATAGAATGAACTCCCTCAGCTTCATAGAGTCCAATGAAAGCTGCTGAATAATGTTCCCTTGTTAACATATTGAATTCCACACCCTCTATATAGAAGGAACTCCCTTTCCTAGGAGCTGTTACCCGTAGATTTGGGCTGCCTCTTATCGACCCCTCACCTGCTCTCCAGACTGCTGCAGGAAGTTGTTTTCCAGACCTGGGTTCCTGAGCAGCGAGGGCTCCTTCGCATCAAACTCGTTGTTAACCAGCATCCCACAGAGAGGGGTGGGGAGTGAAGAGCCGACTGTGTGTGTGTCCTGAAACAGCAGCCAGGTCAGGAGGGGTCAGCCTGTCCACTCACTTCTCATACTGTGTGTGTGTGTGTGTGTGTGCGTGTGTGTGTCAGTGTGTGTGTGTGTCAGTGTGTGTGTGTGTATGCATGTGTGTGTCAGTGTGTGTGTGTGCGCCTGTGTGTGTGTGCGTGCGTGCGTGTCAGTGTGTGTGCGTGTCTGTGTCAGGGGGTGTGTGTGTGTCAGGGGGTGTGTGTGCGTGTGTGTGTGTCAGCGTGTGTGTGTGTCAGTGTGTGCGTGTGCGCGTGTGTGTGTGTGCGCGTGTGTGTGTGTGTCAGTGTGTGTGTGTCAGGGTGTGTGTGTGTGTGTCAGTGTGTGTATGCATGTGTGTGTCAGTGTGTGTGTGTGCGCCTGTGCGTGTCAGTGTGTGTGCGTGTCTGTGTCAGGGGGTGTGTGTGTGTCAGGGGGTGTGTGTGTGTGTCAGTGTGTGTATGCATGTGTGTGTCAGTGTGTGTGTGTGCGCCTGTGCGTGTCAGTGTGTGTGCGTGTCTGTGTCAGGGGGGTGTGTGTGTGTCAGGGGGTGTGTGTGCGTGTGTGTGTCTGTGTGTGAAAGAACAGCGGGGTCAGGAAGGGGTCAGGAGGCCACATGTATTCTGGGATTGCCTCGGTCAGGTTTGATTTCTGTATTTCTAAGAGATCAATAATCCTGTTTAGAATATTTTTACACTTGCATTAATACTGATAGTTACACATGGTCCTCAGCTGGAGGCATTTGAATAGACAGCGATGTACCTTGTGCACGTCCTGTATCTCTAGCTGCAGGGAGCTCTCAGTCCTGTCTCTCCAGGGCAGGGAGCCCTCAGTCCTGTCTCTCCAGGGCAGGGAGCTCTCAGTCCTGTCTCTCCAGGGCAGGGAGCCCTCAGTCCTGTCTCTCCAGGGCAGAGAGCTGCACACCAGAAGGGATTCCTGTGGGCTGCAACTGAACAACAACAGCAGCAGCAGCAGCAGCGATCTCATATCTACAGCTGTGGACAAACATGTCACACCCCCCCCCCCTCCCCTCCTATTGAATTAACTTGCTTCATAGAGTCCAATGAAAGCTGCTGAATAACGTTCCCTTGTTAACATACTGAATTCCACCCCCTCTATATAGAATGAACTCCCTCAGCTTCATAGAGTCCAGTGAAAGCTGCTGAATAATGTTCCCTTGTTAACATATTGAATTTCACACCCTCTATATAGAATGAACTCCCTCAGCTTCATAGAGTCCAATGAAAGCTGCTGAATAATGTTCCCTTGTTAACATATTGAATTCCACCCCCTCTGTATAGAATGAACTCCCTCAGCTTCATAGAGTCCAATGAAAGCTGCTGAATAATGTTCCCTTGTTAACACATTGAATTCCACACCCTCTATATAGAATGAACTCCCTCAGCTTCATAGAGTCTGCTGTACACACACACACCCACACACACAGTATTAAACCCTATCAATTCAGCAGGCAACACTTTTGGCCACAGCTGCAGGTCAAACTCCCAGAAACCCCGCACGGATTACTCACGCTGTCAGATCATTATAACTCTGAGTCAGCTGGTCCTGAAGTCTGCTTATCTCTGCCTTCAGCTCCTTGTGGAAACCAAACCAAAAAAAGAAAGAATTCAGGAATTGGACAGGCAAAGAGGTAAAGCTCAAACACCTTGAAACGGGCCGTTATTCATGGAAAAGTTATCGCTGTTATTAAAGGTGAATCGAGATGCAACGTTGTCTACGGCGTCTCAGCAGCTGATGGATCTCAGAACTTTCTCAAGTCGAGTCTTCAAGGATCCCAGTGATTCTGCCTCAACAACACGTCCTTTCCATCCCCTCCTCTCTGTCTCTCTGTCTCCTAACCCTAACGCTTCCCTCTGTCCTGAGTCTCCACTTCATCTCCACACTGTCCTCTGGTCCTGCTGTGCTAACAGTATTAGTTATGGTTAACGAAGTCGACTCCCTGTCACGATTCTCACGAAATCATAACCCTGCTTTGTTCTAGACCCAGTTATTTCTCAAGCGAGGGTCCGGGACTGCTACCTGAATAAGGGAGACGTATTCCTCTATGCTCTGCTGAAGTCTTTCTGTCTCTCTCCCTCTCTGTGAGGCAAAAGACAACAAGCATATCAGTGAGACAAACTCCACTCCTGGGCTGTGAATTCAATATCAGAACCCCTGAGAAATCTCGGGATTCCTGCCATATTACTGCAGCTACAAACACACTGCCACTGAAACGCAGAGACTGGCTGTTCGCTGCTAGTTTTTTGTTGATGTTTTTGTCTCCTTCACAGAGTCGGAGTTCATTAAAGAGGCGAGGCTTTGGAAAAAGTCTCACTGTGATGTTTTTGTTTGACAGTTTCTAAAAGATTTTACTGATAAAAAAACGCTTGCTGTATCAAACTGGAAGTCCTGAACCCACACATGGTTTGATACGATCATGTTCGCTTGATTTGAAATTTTATTACCCCTTATTAATACCAACACTAAAGTTTTACACTCCCCTATAGAATGAACTCGCCTCGCTTCATGAAGTGGAACGAAAGCTGCTGAATAGCCTTACCTTGCTGAATCACACACCACTTTGTAGTTTTCCAATCTCATCTAACATGAAACAGTACTGTACTGCTATTCCGGTGCAGAAGTGTTTTTGGCGGTATCATTTCTTTGATTACATGATGTTAAATAAATCTGTAATTATAAAACAAGGCTTTCTATAAAAGCCTGGTGCATTATTATTGTAGAATGGGTTTACCTCTGTAATGACAGCATCCTTGCTGGAGAGTGTGTCCTCCACTTCATCAAGCAGAATCTGAGAAGAGATGGAACATGACACAAGCACTGACAGACCTGGAGGCCTGTTGGAATAACAGGTACAATCAGCATCGTCTGCAGAGTTTATGAGGTTTCTCACTTCGTTTCTGCATATATACCTTTGCTAGTTCCATTACAGCAATCCTAGCTAACAAAACACGTCCTATCTGAGTCACTTAGTACAGAGTCTCACCCGCGGAGCACAAGGAGGTTCCGGGACTTGCTCAGGGTCACGCGCAGTGAGTGAGCCGGGATTTGAAGCGGGGACAAGCCCTTTTCTTTAACCACGGCGCCCCGCAGCCTCCCGTGGGACGGGCGTTCTCAGCAGGGTTACCTTGAGCTCTGCTTTGTCCTCAGTCAGCTGCTCCACCCTCCACCTCAGTGTGTCTCTCTCTGCTGCCAGACGCACGCTCTGACAGGAGAAGCAAGCGGGAAGCGTTGTTTTTAATGCATTGTTTTCAGGACCCCTTATTAAAGCAATGCCATGCTATTTGTTTTATCATGTGTTTCCCATGGTTTTATGCATTTGCCATTGTTTACCCTGGTTTGCCATGTTTTTAATAAGCTTTATCATACCGCTCTGTGCTTTACAATGCATACCTAGACAGACAGACAGACAGGCAGGCAGACACACACACAGACAGACAGACAGAGGGACAGACAGACAGGCAGATAGACAGAGGGACAGACAGGCAGACAGACAGAGGGACAGACAGACACACACACACACACACACACACACAAAGACACAGACACACACACAGACACACAGACAGACACACACACACAGACCCACACACACACAGACACACACACAGACACACACACAGACAGACACACACACACAGACACACAGACACACACACACACACACACAGACAGACACAGACACACACACAGACACAGAGACAGACACACACACACACACACAGACACACCCTTCACTGGCACTGCAAATAAAAAGCTATTTGAAGGTAATAAATGTGTGTGTTTTTGGTTTCACCTCCTCCTGTCGACACCTCGTCTCCACAGTCATTGCCTGCTGCTCTCTCTCCTGTTGATGGGAAGCACAGCATTTCAAAACAGGGAAAAGAAACTAACTTACACGCCTCTGTGAAACACCAGCCAGGCTCAGTGCTGGAACGCAGGCCAAGCAAGAGCAGTTAGAAGCATTGCATCGTCCGTTCAAGAATTATAACATGAGACGGCTGGCTTGGAATAGCTTGCATAGTCACATAAAGCAGCCCAGCCCGGCCCAGCCCAGCCCAGCACAGCCCAGCCCAGCCCAACCCCGCCCAGCCCAGCCCAGTCCAGCCCAGCCCAGCCCAGCCCAACCCCGCCCAGCCCAACCCAGGCCAGCCCAGCCCAGCCCAGCCCAGCCCAGCCCAACCCCGCCCAGCCCAGCCCAGCCCAGCCCAGCCCAGGCCAGCCCAGCTCTCACCAGCTGTTTTGTGTGGCGTCTCATGTGGCTGTTGGTCTCCTCCAGCGCCTTGGCGGCTCCCTTCAGCTCCTCCAGCTCCTCAGAAACGCTCCTCGCCTGCTGCAGTGCATGCTGGGAGCTGAGGGGAACAGACAGAGTCGTCACAGTCACAGGGTCAGAGCTACAAAACATCCCTCTGAGCGATTTCAACTACAAAATACCAAAACACCCCTCCAAGTGTGTGTGTGTGTGTGTCAGTGTGTGTCTCAGTGTGTGTGTGTGTGTATGTGTGTGTGGTGGGGGGGTCTCAGTGTGTGTCTGTGTGGGTCTCAGTGTGTGTGTGTGTGTGTGTGTGTGTGTGTGTGCGTCTCAGTGTCCGTGTCTCACATCCTCAGCTGCTGTTGCAGGAGGGAGATCTCTTCATTCAGATGGCTGCTCGTTTCCTCAGACCCCTCCACAGCTCTCTGCAGCGTCTCATTCCTCTCAATCAGTGTGTGTGTGTGTGTGTGTGTGTGTGTGTGCGTCTCAGTGTCCGTGTCTCACATCCTCAGCTGCTGTTGCAGGAGGGAGATCTCTTCATTCAGATGGCTGCTCGTTTCCTCAGACCCCTCCACAGCTCTCTGCAGCGTCTCATTCCTCTCAATCAGCCTCCTGTTTGTAAACTCAAGGCCTTCGATGGAGCTGAGCAGGTCTGCGGGCTCACTATGGAGACAGTGTGAGGAGAGGAGAGAGGAGAGGAGAGGGAGAGGGAGAGAAAGAGACGGAGAGGGAAAGAGGGAGAGAGGGAGAGGAGAGGGAGAGGGAGAGGGAGAGGGAGAGGGAGAGAGAGAGAAAGAGACGGAGAGGGAAAGAGGGAGAGAGGGAGAGGGAGGGAGAGAGGGAGAGGGAGAAAGAGACAGAGAGGGAGAGAGGGAGAAAGAGACGGAGAGGGAGAGAGGGAGAGGGAGAGGGAGAGGGAGGGAGAGAGAGAGGGAGAGGGAGAGAGAGGAGAAAGGAAAGAGGGAGAGAAAGAGAGAGGGGAGAGAGAGGACACAGAGAGAGAGGGGAGAGAGGAGACAGAGAGAGAGGGAGAGGGGGAGAGAGAGGGGAGAGACGGAGAGAGTTCAGTTTAGTTTAGTTTAGTTTAGTTTATAGTTTATAGTTTAGTTTCTTCACTGTGTGCCCCGAGGCACAGGTACATCTCAATAGTGCAGCACTAAGAAATAAATACTAAAAATAATCATAATAATACAAAGAGAGACCTGAACACACCAGACTCAATAAAATAACAATACAACAAGAAACTCCAAACAATTACTGTGCATCCAAAGTGATATCAATACACACACACACACACACACACAGACACACAGACAGACACACACACACACACACACAGACAGACAGACACACACACACACACACAGACACAGACAGACACACACACAGACACACAGACAGACACACAGATAGACACAAACACACACACAGATAGACAGACAGACACACACACAGACAGACACACAGACACAGACAGACACACACACACACACACAGATACAGACACACACACAGACAGACACACAGACAGACACAGACAGACAGACAGACAGACACACACACACACACACACACACAGACACACACACACAGACACACAGAGCTGTCGTGATGACTCTGGCTTTGCTACTCACACAGTCACCCTGCTGGTATCGCCCCCATAGCCCTCCAGCTGAGCAGTGCTGCCCCCTGTCTTCTTTCCTGGGGCAGAACACAAGGCCAGCATTGAACCCACGTCACAATGGATCACCGCTGTGGATTGACATGACCACCCTACAGAAAAAACTGATTCATTGGACTCTGTGAAGCTGAGGGAGTTCATTCTATATAGAGGGGGTGGAATTCAATATGTTAACAAGGGAACATTATTCAGCAGCTTTCATTGGACTCTATGAAGCTGAGGGAGTTCATTCTATATAGAGGGGGTGGAATTCAATATGTTAACAAGGGAACATTATTCAGCAGCTTTCATTGGACTCTATGAAGCTGAGGGAGTTCATTCTATATAGAGGGGGTGGAATTCAATATGTTAACAAGGGAACATTATTCAGCAGCTTTCACTGGACTCTATGAAGCTGAGGAAGTTCATTCTACATAGAGGTGTGGAATTCAATATGTTAACAAGGGAACATTATTCAGCAGCTTTCATTGGACTCTATGAAGCTGAGGGAGTTCATTCTACAGGGTGTAAAACGTTTGCTCACAGCTGTATTCTTGTGGATGGGGATTGGTGTGCAATTGTAACTTCCGGCAAACAGACCCACTGAATAAAAACCGCACAGAGATTTTTTTTAACTTACCCGGGTGAAGAAGGGAGACAGTTTCGATAAACTCCACTTCATCGCTCTCCCTCATCTCTGATCTGGAGGGATAAAAGAGAAGAATCCCATTACAGACCAGCAAACTTGAATTCGAGTCCTCAAACCTCCGGTCCGAGCCCTAGTCCTTGAAACAAACTCAAATCAATTTTCATTAAACTAGAGGTAGTAGTGGGGGGGGGGGGGGGGGGGGGGGGAGATGACTTTGATGTATTTTTTTCTAGCTAGATTATTCTATTTCTATAAATTTGATTTCAGATAATAACGTCTTTTTTATCCTTTCTCTTTTACACAAAAAACACATGAATGCATTTCCCCTTTGCGCCGGTTCACAATGCAATAAAACACATGAAGTTGACACAGACAGAGATTTCTAGGTTGAAAATGCTTTATAGTTCTGTTCAGTGCAGCCAGCACATGCTAGAGCTGGGTCCTCTCCCTGGTTTTGTTGCTGTATATGTTTCTTTGTATTATCTTGTATTCTGTGTAAACTACACTGTATTTAAATATGAAGCTTGCATTGTAACCCTGTGCTGCCCTGTAACACCTGCGTGAGTCGCCTGGGATAAAGGCATCTGCCATATAAATAAAGATAAAGATAATTGTGTGTGAAAGGCGCTGTATACCTAACACATACCCGTCCTCTCTGACCTCCGCAACCCAGCCCTTCATCACACACAGGAAGGTGTTCTGATCCACAGCCTGGCCCGACTGTTCGGGGTCCAGAACCCTGTGCAGCACCCGGAGGGGTCCTTCATCTCGGGGCTGCCCGGTCACTGCCTGCAGGTACTCCACAATCTGATCCGCGCTCACCCAACCTCAGAATAATACAGACAGGTATAGTCAGGTGTGTGTCTGTGCTGTGTGTATCACAGGACAGACAGCAGTGTATAATACAGACAGGTATAGTCAGGTGTGTGCCTGTGCTGTGTGTATCACAGGACAGACAGCAGTGTATAATACAGACAGGTATAGTCAGGTGTGTGCCTGTGCTGTGTGTATCACAGGACAGACAGCAGTGTATAATACAGACAGGTATAGTCAGGTGTGTGCCTGTGCTGTGTGTATCACAGGACAGACAGCAGTGTATAATACAGACAGGTATAGTCAGGTGTGTGTCTGTGCTGTGTGTATCACAGGACAGACAGCAGTGTATAATACAGACAGGTATAGTCAGGTGTGTGCCTGTGCTGTGTGTATCACAGGACAGACAGCAGTGTATAATACAGACAGGTATAGTCAGGTGTGTGCCTGTGCTGTGTGTATCACAGGACAGACAGCAGTGTATAATACAGGCAGGTATAGTCAGGTGTGTGCCTGTGCTGTGTGTATCACAGGACAGACAGCAGTGTATAATACAGACAGGTATAGTCAGGTGTGTGCCTGTGCTGTGTGTATCACAGGACAGACAGCAGTGTATAATACAGACAGGTATAGTCAGGTGTGTGCCTGTGCTGTGTGTATCACAGGACAGACAGCACTGTATAATACAGACAGGTATAGTCAGGTGTGTGTCTGTGCTGTGTGTATCACAGGACAGACAGCAGTGTATAATACAGACAGGTATAGTCAGGTGTGTGTCTGTGCTGTGTGTATCACAGGCCAGACAGCAGTGTATAATACAGACAGGTATAGTCAGGTGTGTGTCTGTGCTGTGTGTATCACAGGACAGACAGCAGTGTATAATACAGACAGGTATAGTCAGGTGTGTGTCTGTGCTGTGTGTATCACAGGACAGACAGCAGTGTATAATACAGGCAGGTATAGTCAGGTGTGTACCTGTGTTGTCTGTATCACAGGCCTCAAAGGTGGAGTTCAGTAAATCTTCCTCAGTACAGGAGCTGCTGTTCACAGGGCTGCTGTCAGTCAGACTGTCCCACTGCAGGGCTGACAGAGGAAACAGAGAAGTTATGTTAGTGACACACACACCCCCCCCCCCAGCCGGGTTAAAAAAAGCGCAGAGTTTGCGCTACACTTTCCTGCATTTTAGAAACGCATACAATTTCTACATTTTATTACAAACCTCAGTTAAATACTATTATTATTACTGCACTTCTGTTTCAAGTTACAAACATGCCATACAACGTAGTTTAGCATACTGCTAAACAAAATAAGGGTAAAGAGAAACTTACCCTGAAAAGTATTTTGTATTTCAGTACAGGCTCTCATCCATACACTGATCACACACTCACCCTCTGGTTCAGTGCAGGCTCTCATCCATACACTGATCACACACTCACCCTCCGGTTCAGTACAGGCTCTCATCCATACACTGATCACACACTCACCCTCTGGTTCAGTCCAGGCTCTCATCCATACACTGATCACACACTCACCCTTGGTTCAGTCCAGGCTCTCATCCATACACTGATCACACACTCACCCTCTGGTTCAGTACAGGCTCTCATCCATACACTGATCACACACTCACCCTCTGGTTCAGTACAGGCTCTCATCCATACACTGATCACACACTCACCCTCTGGTTCACTGTCCAGGCTCTCATCCATACACTGATCACACACTCACCCTCTGGTTCACTGTCCAGGCTCTCATCCATGTAGCTTTGCCCAGACTCAATGTCCCAACTGCTGCTGTCCAGTTGGGGCTGGGGTGCTAGGGACACACACAGGACAGAAGACGTTTTTGAAGGAGTCAAAAAAAAAAGATCTGTGAATGTGACAGCTGTTCTGTATATTTCATGTCACTTCAGCAGCCTGTTTCTGAGAATTCTGATGACGACGCAGGCTGCAGGAGACGGCGAGTCGCTGGGAGTCTGTGGGGTTTCTGAGGAATTCTGTTCCGCCTCCACAGCTGGAACTCTGGTTTCTTTATTTGGGATGTTGTCAAGTCCCCAATGTAAACCTACCTTTTATAACAGATACAGCCTCTGCTGGTTCAGGGTCCGGTTTGCTGAGTAGGACTGCACTGCCTTTAATCAGACTCTCCTCCACCTCTCCGAAAGCACAGCACAGGTCTTCCACAGAGCGACTCCTCCTCTCCCTCACACTCCAGTCCAGGTCTTCCACAGAGCGACTCCTCTCCCTCACACTCCAGTCCAGGTCTTCCACAGAGCGTCTCCTCTCCCTCACACTCCAGTCCAGGTCTTCCACAGAGCGTCTCCTCTCCCTCACACTCCAGTCCAGGTCTTCCACAGAGCGACTCCTCCTCCTCACACTCCAGTCCAGGTCTTCCACAGAGCGACTCCTCTCCCTCACACTCCAGTCCAGGTCTTCCACAGAGCGACTCCTCTCCCTCACACTCCAGTCCAGGTCTTCCACAGAGCGTCTCCTCTCCCTCACACTCCAGTCCAGGTCTTCCACAGAGCGACTCCTCCTCCTCACACTCCAGTCCAGGTCTTCCACAGAGCGTCTCCTCTCCCTCACACTCCAGTCCAGGTCTTCCACAGAGCGTCTCCTCTCCCTCACACTCCAGTCCAGGTCTTCCACAGAGCGACTCCTCCTCCTCACACTCCAGTCCAGGTCTTCCACAGAGCGTCTCCTCTCCCTCACACTCCAGTCCAGGTCTTCCACAGAGCGTCTCCTCTCCCTCACACTCCAGTCCAGGTCTTCCACAGAGCGACTCCTCCTCCTCACATTCCAGTCCAGGTCTTCCACAGAGCGACTCCTCTCCCTCACACTCCAGTCCAGGTCTTCCACAGAGCGACTCCTCTCCCTCACACTCCAGTCCAGGTCTTCCACAGAGCACCTCCTCTTCCTCAAACTCCAGTCCAGGTCTTCCAGAGAGCGTCTCCTCTCCCTCACACTCCAGTCCAGGTCTTCCACGGAGCGACTTCTTCTCAAACTGGACCCAAGCTTCTTATCCCCTGTGCCAGACCTGAAACAAAACGAAAGTGGTTCTTCAAGTACATAATAATTCCAGATTCTTACCTAATATATATTGCCTTGAAAGCTGGTTCCAGGAGACCTAGTTTGATGTTGCTGTATCAAACCCCCAAGCGAGCCATGCAGTGTATATGAAAAACACACCGATTCTGTTAAAATTTTTAAAAGGTGATTGGATCAGGTTTTCTTTGTCATGTATTATAAGTGCCCATATATTTAAAATACTGTTCAAACTACACTGTACATCAGCTGACTTTAAAGCCAACCGCCAATATTAATAAAGACATTCAGATGGAAATAATTATATCCAGCAAGCACACACAAAACAGTATTTATTTTCAACCAGTCTTGCTACTGTAGTGTTATTAAAACAAGGTAAAGTGTTAATTACTGCATACGCGAGGAAAGCCAACCGGTCGTTTCCTTAGCAACGAGCTTATCGATCACCAATCTAAACAAACGACTGCCTTATTATTATTATTATTATTATTATTATTATTATTATTATTATTATTATTATTATTATTATTATAGCTACAGAAATATCAAACCTTAATCAGAGTACCATGATGAATGTTTATATTAACTGGTATGTTTATATTAACACGGCCTCGTTGCCGTGGGAACGTGACGTCACGCTCTTAGCGCGTCATAACGGCACGCCGCTACGCAAACAACGTGCAAGCCGTTGCCTTTCTGTGTAGATTTTTCTTCATGAAACTAAATTAATAATAAAACATATCGCAAACATATTGCTGCTTAGAGAACACACATACCATAAACAATAATGAAACACTGAATATAAAACTCGGTTTCTAATCTAGTAAACTGTATTTCTGTTTAAAAAGTAATAATAATAATAATAATAATAATAATAATAATAATAATAATAATAATAATAATAATAATAATAATAATGTTATTTGTAAAGGCAAAAACAGCTACCACGTACTGCTTTATAGAAAAACTTAGCATTGGAGATAATATTTTTATAAAGAATACGGTACGACTTTCCACAGAGTAAAAAATGAATATTTTGCCTGTCTGTAGCTCCGTTGCCATGGCAAATTTCGCCTTCTATATTAACACACGTTATTAATACGCCTTAAAACCAGCAAAACAGCGACCTTATTGGTTGTGTGTAAGGTAAAAAAAAAAAAAAAAAAAAAAGAGATATAATTATTCAAAATGTATTTAAATTAAATTCGGGTTTTTAATACAATATTACAAATACTATTCACCGAGTCACGCGACGGTTGCCATGCGACGGTTGCCATGAACCAACACCTCGCTCCCCTTAACGACCCCGCAACACCAAACCGTTCACCCCGAAGGCTTTAAATTTGAAATCCTCGGTTACTTATTTTAATATTAAACGGCGGTCGACGCTGTACTCGTACATGTCTAAAAGATATCCAGACTTCGAGCCGCCGCCGCCGCCGTCGTCGTGAGGCGGGAGAACAAAATCTTCACCTCCTTCTCCGACAGCGAAAAACACACCCAACTCCCGCGAGAGCCCGCGTCGCTGGGCAACGCGCAGAGGATTACATGACGTCACTTAAAGGCACAGGACTCGATTTAACCGCAGAAATACCGTCCACTGGAGTTTTAGTCGTGTTTTTCTCGCATTCTGAACATACTGTACTTCAGAAATCCCTGAGCCGAAAGAAGCGGGGATGCCCACGACAAAAAAAGACAGAAGTCGCTAAGACGTAAAACGGAAGCCATAATAGCAGTCCAGTAGTCTATTAGATTTTGAAAAGTCACATTTTCCAATTGTTGTCGGTTTTTTCTACTGCAGATTGAAATTCAATACGTGAAGGTAAAATTATTCAGCAGGTTTCATTCGGCTTTGTAATGCAAACTTAATTAACTATACAGGGTGATGCAAAACGTTTTTGGCCATTTGAAAATGTAACCACCTTAAACCTCCCGTGACTTGAACGCACATTTCCATGAACGTATTTCCAGGGCGGAGTCCTGCTGCTGCTGACGGTGAGGTTACGGAATTCAAGTGTACAATTATTCCTTGACGTCACAATGCAGTGACATCATCAACGTGTCTATCCTGGCTGCAGCAGAGACTCTAAACCAGCTGCCAGATGACGAGGCATCACAAAGCAGTGACATCATCACCGGACTACCGGAATTCTGTGCAAAACCACCAGTTACTTGTTTTAAGGTATTATAATTTATTAAGATAACAGATTTTATTATTGAAAGTGTGAATTTAATCTTATCTCTGTGTGCGTGTGTGTGTGTGTGTGTGTGCGTGCGTGTGTGTGTGTGTGTGTGTGTGTGTGCTCACTATGAACTTCCTGTTGTTCCAGTCACAAAACAGGATGCAAGCTCACAATGATCGCTCAGCTAACGATGAAACAATAACACACAGAGCCTGACTGAGCCCATCTGAAGCTGCACCTTCTCAACTCTGCATTTGAAACCGTATCTAAACTTATTATTATTATTATTATTATTATTATTATTGTCATTTGTTTTACATCTCATCCAAAGGACGGAGCACAAGGAGGTGAAGTGACTTGCTCAGGGTCACACACACACACACACACAGTGAGTCAGTGGCTGCTGCAGAGTCACTTCCAATAGGAGCTCGTTTGTTTGACGTCTCATCCGATGGACGGAGCACAAGGAGGTGAAGTGACTTGCTCAGGGTCACACACACACACACACACACATGCACACACAGTGAGTCAGTGGCTGCTGCAGAGTCACTTCCTATAGGAGCTCGTTTGTTTGACATCTCATCCGAAGGACGGAGCACAAGGAGGTGAAGTGACTCGCTCAGAGTCACACACACACACACACACATGCACACACAGTGAGTCAGTGGCTGCTGCAGAGTCACTTCCAATAGGAGCTCGTTTGTTTGACGTCTCATCCTGAAGGACGGAGCACAAGGAGGTGAAGTGACTCGCTCAGGGTCACACACACACACAGAGTGAGTCAGTGGCCGAGCTGGGATTTGAACCTCGTGGTTCCCCCACTTGATCAATTCCTTGTTCCCGCGTGTCACGGGTTTGGTTTGACCTCGCAGCTGCGCTGGAGCGCAGCGATCTCGCAACACGTCTGTAACCTTCATCGACCCCGCCATCTTCCTCATCATTAGAGTCCGCGCTGGCGTCTCCAGTGTAAACCAGACCGGATTTTCCCCCCCCAAGGGGTTTCCTGATGTAGTTTTGACAAACTTCAGGGCAGCTAGAGAATGTTTTAGCAACGTTTCAGCAGTGTGGAGTAGTGGTCAGGGCTCTGGACTCTTGACCGGAGGGTTGTGGGTTCAATCCCAGGTGGGGGACACTGCTGCTGTACCCTTGAGCAAGGTACTTTACCTAGATTGCTCCAGTAAAAACCCAACTGTATAAATGGGGAATTGTATGTAAAAATAATGTGATATCTTGTAACAATTGTAAGTCGCCCTGGATAAGGGCGTCTGCTAAGAAATAAATAATAATAACAGCTATGGCCAAAAATTTAGCATCACCTAGAATTTTAGGATTGAGGCAACATTTAAAAAAGAAAAAAAACTATATGAACATAAACGGTTTATGAAATATCATGTAATTAGCGCCAATTCAATACGTTAACACAATATGTGAATGTAATCTTACATTATTCAACAGGTTTCATTCAACTTTCTGAAGCAGTCGTAGCTCCTGCTGTTCTGGAGTCTTCGCCTGCATTCTTATTAAAAACCAAAATAAATAAATTAAGTAAAAACACGTTTCTGTTTGCATTTTTTTTATTGTTTAACAAAAATAAATGACCAATAATTCTACAGCTGTTTTTTTTTTTCATAATTAAACATCTACTTATGGTCTGTGTGAAGCGATGCTGTCTATCACTTCCAGAACCATTTCTCATTCAAAAGTAGTTTCCTGAAATGCTTTTAGAAACTTGGGCGATGCAAACACAACAGGATATTAAACACTGGTAGGTAAAACTTTGCTTAAAATCGAAAAGGTATAAAGTACTGCTTTAATAAATCATAAAGACAGACACAGTAAAATAAATATTTGAAAAAATCACACATACAGCAGTGTGGAGTAGTGGTTAGGGCTCTGGACTCTTGACCGGAGGGTCGTGGGTTCAATCCCAGGTGGGGGGACACTGCTGCTGTACCCTTGAGCAACACTTTACCTAGATTGCTCCAGTAAAAACCAAACTGTATAAATGGGTAATTGTATGTAAAAATAATGTGATATCTGTATAATGTGAAATAATGTATAATGTGATATCTTGTAACAATTGTAAGTCGCCCTGGATAAGGGCGTCTGCTAAGAAATAAATAATAATAATAATAAACTACACAACAGAAAAACACCAACAAGAAAAACTAATAATTAACGAAAGCAACGAGAGAGCTACTGACATAGAAAAATTCCTGGCCATATTATTAGGACCCACAGCTCTGGCCAAAAGTATTTCTGATTACATGATATCAAAGAAAAGATCAAAATGATGTTCATATATTTTATTATTATTATTATTATTATTATTATTATTAATGTCTCGATCCTAAAATTCTAGGTGATGCTAAACTGTTGGCCAGCTTTTACACCACTGTCCCCTTTGTAGTTATTAACCAATCATATTCCTCCATTTCATCAGCTGGCTTGCCTCCACTAGGGTGGCTCCCCTCCCCTTTTGCGTGTTTTAACCAATCACAGGTCTCCCTTCCCACAGCGATGACCTCATCGCCGACGAGAGCGAAACGAAGCGAGGTTTCGAAGGACCTAGCGAATGCCTACAGATCGATTCACTGACGTTTGAATTTCTAAATTATAATTCAGAGTACTGTTTCAAGAAACACAACTTGTGGTAGTTTAGCTTTCTCCAGAAGTTTGGGGCGGACTGGAACTCACGCCGCGAGCCTCTTTAAAAAGCAAAGCCCCTGGAGACCTGTTTCCAAACACGACGCAAGAACAGGACGCTAAGATGGAGGGCTGCCAACTGTAAATAAATCATGCTGCTTTTGCCCAAGATGAACCAGAAGTGATTTACTTGTTGAATTATTCAATGGATTACTGCAGCGTTTTTCCCATCAACTGAGATCGATCAAAACGGACACAAGGTAGTGTGATTTATTAATAATCTTATTATTATTATTATTATCTGTTTATTTAGCAGACGCCTTTATCCAAGGCGACTTACAGAGACTAGGGTGTGTGAACTATGCATCAGCTGCAGAGTCACTTACAACAACGTCTCACCCGAAAGACGGAGCACAAGGAGGTTAAGTGACTTGCTCAGGGTCACACAGTGAGTTGAGGTGGGATTTGAACCGGGGACCTCCTGGTTACAAGCCCTTTTCTTTAACCACTGGACCACACAGCCTCCCTGAAATGACATAATCTTGTCATTTAACTGATGGAAGACATTTCAATAATGTGGTAGCTGTTCAGTATATATGACCACGTTACCTCTGTGCTGGCAGCCTTGCATTGGTTTCCTGTACGGTTTAGGATCGATTTTAAAGGTCCTGCTTCTAATGTCTAACGCTTTTAAAAATGGCCTCGCTCCCCTGTATCTCTGCTCAGCCCTCACTGTCTTAGATCACAGGATGAGAGTTTGCTCTGGACTCCACGGACTCAAGAGAGCGAAGGCGGCTCACGATTCCTGAGGGAAGGCTCCATTTCTTGTTGCTTTTAAATTAAGATTAATAACACATTTTTTAAATAATTTAGCAGCTGTATTTTAAAACGTTATCAATGTGAATTTATCTTTTTACTTGTTTTGCACGTTTATCTGTAAAGCGATTTGAGAGGATTTATCGCGAGAGGTGCTATGTAAGTGTGGAGTAGTGGTTAGGGCTCTGGACTCTTGACCGGAGGGTCGTGGGTTCAATCCCAGGTGGGGGACGCTGCTGCTGTACCCTTGAGCAAGGTACTTTACCTAGATTGCTCCAGTAAAAACCAAACTGTATAAATGGGGAATTGTATGTAGATATCTTGTAACAATTGTAAGTCGCCCTGGATAAGGGCGTCTGCCAAGTAATAATTATTCAATAATAATCATCCCAGCTTTCAGTGGCAGTCTCGCAGGTATTCTGATGCGTTTCTGGACTCAGGTCCTATTCAGTCTCTGATCAACTCTTTATTCGGTAGGTTTCTCTTAGGCGTGAAGCCTCTGATGTGCTTTCAGGTAGTCTACCCGGCTGAATCTCATCCCGCACTCGGTACAGTGATAGGGTTTCTCTCCCGTGTGAATCCGCTGGTGTTTTTTCAGCACTCCGGAATGGCGGAACCTCTTCCCGCAGTCCGGGCACTGGTAGGGTTTCTCTCCAGTGTGGATCCTCCTGTGGACTTTCAGATGCTCGAACTGACTGAAGCTCTTTCCACACTCGTCACAGATGTAGCGGGTGTGCCCGGTGTGGGCACGCTCGTGGATTTTCAAGGAATTTGAATGCGTGAAGCTCTTCCCGCATTCAGCGCAGCGGTACGGTTTCTCTCCCGTGTGGATTCTCTGGTGCTGTTTAAGGTTCCCCAGCTCGCTGAAGCTTTTCCCACACTCCGTGCAGCGGTACGGTTTCTCTCCCGTGTGGATTCTCCGGTGCTGTTTAAGATTCCCCGAGTCGGAGAAACTCTTTCCACACTCAGGACAGGGAGTCGGCCTCTTTCCGGTTTGAATTTGTACGTCGGGATCCCTTCTGCTCATCGCGTTGCACTGGGTTTCAGGGTCGCCGACGCACACAGAGCGTCCGGTCTCCGTCGACCCCAAGAGCGAGGGACGCACGCGGCTGTCTGGGAGAGACGCAGCCATGGATTCCTGCGCCTCTTGCGTTGTCGTCTTACTTTGTATCTGAAGCTGTCGACTGCCACCTGAAGCGACCGCCCAGAGGAGGGATGAAGTGGACTCTCCTGCATCTAATTGAGAAGCAGAAAAAAAGATTCTTGGTCACTTCTTTTGCATAGGACGAGGTAAAGCGATCTTATGCTAAAATTCGACCTCCCAACCACCAGGGGGGCTGTGAGCCAACCTTGAGGCTTTCAACAGAAAGGGCGTGACGCGGAAGTTCCGACTTTTGGGGCGGAAGTCCCAAAAGAGAGGTCGCCATCTTTGTTGGGGGCAGCAAGGTTGGCTCACAGCCCCCCTGGTGGTTGGGAGGTCGAATTTTAGCATAAGATCGCTTTACCTCGTCACACACCCCCTACTGAAACCATGTGACCACATGATCTCGTCAGCCAGTCCCACCTCCAGCCATGGCTAAAGGTTTTGAATCACCACCCTATAGAGCGAACTAATTTTGCTTCATAAAGTCCAGTGAAACCTGCTGGGAGATACTGAAATTGAAGAAGGGATCTATGAAAAAGACCTAGGAGTTTATGTTGACTCAGAAAATGTCTTCAACTAGACAATGTGGGGAAGCTATAAAAAAGGCCAACAAGATGCTCGGATATATTGTGAGAAGTGTTGAATTGAAATCAAGGGAAGTTATGTTAAAACTTTACAATGCATTAGTAAGACCTCACCTAGAATATTGTGTTCAGTTCTGGTCACCTCGTTACACGTCACGTTGCTGCTTGTGTACTCCTGGAGTCGCGTTGGAGATTTTTAATACAGGCTTCACTGTACTGTAATTGAATTTAAGACTATTTTTGAGAAGAAAGACGTTGTTTAAAAAGTGTGTCTGAAATTCGTTATGTCAAACTTGTGGAAACAGCTGTAGTGAATGTATGCTCTTCAAAGCTGGACCTGTGAGCCAATCAAACCTCCATCCGGACCCTGACGTCATTCAGTGACTGTGAGCGATGGGACACCCCTGACTTGTAAAAATAAACTACATGAACATAATTTAGATTTTTCATTTAAAGAACCTACAAAATGATATCGGGCAGCAGTGTGGAGTAGTGGTCAGGGCTCTGCACTCTTGACCGGAGGGTCGTGGGTTTAATCCCTGGTAGGAGACACTGCTGCTGTACCCTTGAGCAAGGTACTTTACCTAGATTGCTCCAGTAAAAATGGGTAATTGTATGTAAAAATAATGTGATATCTTGTAACAATTGTAAGTCGCCCTGGATAAGGACGTCTGCTAAGAAATAAATAATAATAATAATAATAATAATAATAATAAAAGCCTACCGGAAGCCATATTAGTAGTACAGTAGTATTTCATGTTAGATTTCGAAATGTCACATTTTTTAATTTGTCAGTTTTTCGTTATCTAGAAAACTACAAAGCGGTGTGGAATTCAATATGTTAACAAGGGAACATTATTCAGCAGCTTTCACTGGACTCTATGAAGCTGAGGGAGTTCATTCTATATAGAGGGGGTGGAATTCAGTATGTTAACAAGGGAACATTATTCAGCAGCTTTCATTGGACTCTATGAAGCTGAGGGAGTTCATTCTATATAGAGGGGGTGGAATTCAATATGTTAACAAGGGAACATTATTCAGCAGCTTTCATTGGACTCTATGAAGCTGAGGGAGTTCATTCTATATAGAGGGGGTGGAATTCAATATGTTAACAAGGGAACATTATTCAGCAGCTTTCACTGGACTCTATGAAGCTGAGGGAGTTCATTCTATATAGAGGGGGTGTGATTCAATATGTTAACAAGGGAACATTATTCAGCAGCTTTCACTGGACTCTATGAAGCTGAGGGAGTTCATTCTATATAGAGGGGGTGGAATTCAATATGTTAACAAGGGAACATTATTCAGCAGCTTTCATTGGACTCTATGAAGCTGAGGGAGTTCATTCTATATAGAGGGGGTGGAATTCAATATGTTAACAAGGGAACATTATTCAGCAGCTTTCATTGGACTCTATGAAGCTGAGGGAGTTCATTCTATATAGAGGGGGTGGAATTCAATATGTTAACAAGGGAACATTATTCAGCAGCTTTCATTGGACTCTATGAAGCTGAGGGAGTTCATTCTATATAGAGGGGGTGGAATTCAATATGTTAACAAGGGAACATTATTCAGCAGCTTTCATTGGACTCTATGAAGCTGAGGGAGTTCATTCTATATAGAGGGGGTGGAATTCAATATGTTAACAAGGGAACATTATTCAGCAGCTTTCATTGGACTCTATGAAGCTGAGGGAGTTCATTCTATATAGAGGGGGTGGAATTCAATATGTTAACAAGGGAACATTATTCAGCAGCTTTCATTGGACTCTATGAAGCTGAGGGAGTTCATTCTATATAGAGGGGGTGGAATTCAATATGTTAACAAGGGAACATTATTCAGCAGCTTTCATGAGCAGAAGCACTGGGTTCTACTCACAGGCTGTGCTGCTCGTGGACGGCATCGCTCCTTCCTCCTTTCCATCTGCAGCTCTTTCCTGAGGGGGGTGATGTTTCCTCTGAATGGATCCCAGCACAGTGCCCTCTTCTCCAACACTAGAACCAGTGTCTTCAGAGACAGGCTGATTGGGTTTCATGCAGATCTGTTCAGGAGGATAATCTTCACAATGGCTAGATTCCAGCCTCTGCTCAAGTGGATGCTTATCATATTCTGTAGTGATGTGGGTATATTGAAGGGGCTCCTCTTTAATGAGGACAGATTGGATTTCGGGGTCCTCCTCTTTAATGAGGACAGATTCCAGTCTGGGCTGGGTCTTCTCATTCCCAGGAGCAGGATGTGGGGCCAGGCTTGAATCCCACTCCCGTCCCTCTGCAGGGTGAACAGCTGGCCTCTCGGGCTGCTCCACGGCTTCAGGGGAAAGGCGTTTCTTTCTGGGATCTGTGAGAGACAGAATGGGACACGCTTAACTCTAGAAAAAACGACAGCCCACGAAACACCACAACACAGCTAGTACACTATACAAAGAAAACCAGTGAAAATTATTATTATTATTATTATTATTATTGGATCCCAGGATCCCAGGGTGTCAGCTTCAACAACATTACTGGGGAGTTGGTTCCAGACCCTCACAATTCTCTGTGTAAAAAAGTGCCTCCTATTTTCTGTTCTGAATGCCCCTTTATCTAATCTCCATTTGTGACCCCTGGTTCTTGTTTTTCAGGTTGATAAAGTCCCCTGGGTCGACATTGTCTATACCTTTTAGGATTTTGAATGCTTAAATCAGATCACTGCGTAGTCTTCTTTGTTCAAGACTGAATAGATTCAATTCTTTTAGCCTGTCTGCATATGACATGCCTTTTAAACCCGGGATAATTCTGGTTGCTTTTCTTTGCACTCTTTCTAGAGCAGCAATATCCTTTTTGTAACGAGGTGACCAGAACTGAACACAATATTCTAGGTGAGTTCTTACTAATGCTTTGTAAAGTTTTAACATTACTTCCCTTGATTTAAATTCAACACTTCTCACAATATAGCCGAGCATCTTGTTGGCCTTATTTTTTATAGCTTCCCCACATTGTCTAGATGAAGATATTTCTGAGTCAACATAAACTCCTAGGTCCTTTTCATAGATTCCTTCTTCAATTTCAGTATCTCCCATATGATATTTATAATGCACACATTTTTTTAACTGCTTTCATTTGAAGACAGTTTTAATTGATTAACTAACAACTAACTGAAAGGATCTATTGCCACTGCGATACGCTGGTTTTAACAGAACACTGCCGATTGCAATTCTGAGCAATCGTGGGTTGGAATTGATTCCAAGGTAATTCGAAAACGGATTTTAAAAATGGAATTTTAAAACAGAAACTGACCCCAACCCTGCTTATCGCACAGCAGTGTGATCCAGTCCAGGTTTCACTACCAGCTTGATCAGCCCCCAGTGTGTCTACGGGCAGCAGTGTGGAGTAGTGGTTAGGGCTCTGGACTCTTGACCGGAGGGTCGTGGGTTCAATCCCAGGTGGGGGACACTGCTGCTGTACCCTTGAGCAAGGTACTTTACCTAGATTGCTCCAGTAAAAACCCAACTGTATAAATGGGTCATTGTATGTAAAAATAATGTGATATCTTGTAACAATTGTAAGTCGCCTGGATAAGGGCATCTGCTAAGAAATAAATAATAATAATAATTAATAACAAGCTCAGGTGTGTCTGATTATTAAACTCCCAGTGAAACCAGGACTGGATGACACGTTATCATGGACGTCATTATTATTATTATCATTATTATTATAATTATTATTATTATTATTATTAATTTTCACCTTGCCTCCATACTTTTACAAAGGACTACTAAATCTCCCTTCTGAGAAAAACAAACAAACTATGAACTCACCTCCAGCTCTGCTGCACCGTGACCCGCGTCCAGAGTTCATGCATTCCCGCACTGCTTTCAACTCGCTCTCTGATATTTCCAATCTCAGCTTCAGACTTTCATTCTCTTTCTCCTTTCCAGCCATTTCCATTCGGAATTCAGTGAATTTGCTGCCGACAACTTTTGTGATTTGGCACAAGACGGTGTCTACAGCCGCTTTCACTGCGTGCTCGATGGTAGAGGCGAGCTCGTCTTGAAAGAACGACACGGAGACGCTGACCTCCATTATTCAGGCGGATTTTGTTAAAATAATGTTTCAGAAACGCAGCTTCGGTTTAATTTAGTTTTCGTTTCTAACGCCGCCACCTCGATTTTAGCTGAAACAGTTAAGGCGATTAAAGGGCATTAGCGAGTTAATAATAGACTATAATCCACACACTGCTGGCGAGATATGAATTAAAATAGACAAAACAGACTCAGTCACTCGTTTCCTTATTTTTTTTTTTTCAAAAACTTACACGGCTTAAAAAAAAAAAAACAAACGTAACTTTTTTCTCTTCCAGCGGCTCCTGCTGTAAACATAGCAACAGACGCTTCCGGTTCCGGTTGGTTCTTGCCAAAGCAGCCAGTGCGCCTGCGTACTATCGCTTAACAAAAGCAATGGTTTTTTTTTTGGGACGTACAAAGAAAACAAAAAAAATCTTATGGTCAAAAAATATAATCTGATATTATTTTTTTTGTAAACAAAATGATATTATCATGATCAGAGGTTTATTGACCCGTGACGTTAAATAAAGTGGATGACGTCACAAGCTCGGCTGTAAAGTGTGAATCCTAAAGAAATCCTAAAATACATTATTTTTCTGTAATTCACTGAAGCCCATCTCTCTCTCTCTCTCTCTCTCTCTCTCTCTCTCTCTCTCTCTCTCTCTCTCTCTCAATTCAATTCAATTCAATTCAAAGTGCTTTATTGGCATGACTTATTTTCCACAGTGTTGCCAAAGCAAATACATACATATTATGAACAGATGCATCTATATACAAACAAGGAACAATGGTAACAAAATAATAATAAATAAAATAGAAGATAAATAATAATAATAATACAGAAATTGAAATATTGAAATAATGATATTGAAACTATTAAATTGTGCCGTCACTGCGTGCCCCTCAGGTTGTGGCAGGTGGCTACATATTTGGCAGCCAGTGGAGCTGTGTGTCCCTCCCCTAGGAGGACAGCAAGTTTCTCTGAGTCTGCCATTTGTCTGAAAAGAGGATATTTTTCTTGTATTTTAATGAAGAATGATTCTCTGATATGGCTGTATTTTATACAGTGTAGGAGAAAGTGCATCTCAGTTTCCACCTCTCCTGTCTCGCAGTGACCACAGAGCCGATCTTCTCTGGGCAGCCAGGTCTGCCTGTGTCTGCCTGTCTCTATGGCCAGGCTGTGGTCACTGAGCCTGTACTTGGTCAGGATCTGTCTCTGCTTCGTATCTCTGACAGTGGAGAGATACTCTGCTAGGCTGTAGTTTCTTTTTAGGGCCCGATAGCAATCAAGTTTATTTTGGGATTTTATTTCTGTGACCCAGTCTCTCTCTCTCTCTCTCTCTCTCAATTCAATTCAAAGGTGCTTTATTGGCATGACCATTATTCACAGTATTGCCAAAGCAATGCATACAGAGCACATCATCTGAACATTAAATAGACAATAACACTGATGAGAATAATAATGATAAACAAATATAAATAATAACCACGTTATTAATGAGTTAACAATAACAACAATGAAATATAACAAGATTTTAACTAATTTTAAGTGCTCACTGTTTGTCCCTCAGGCTGTGACAGGCGGCTGTGTACTGGGCTGCCTCTCTCTCTCTCTCTCTCAATTCAATTCAATTCAAATTGGCAGAGATTTTGCATTTTTGGGAAGAAGGCTTCCCTTATATTCTTATATTTTGTGCACTGCAGTAAAAGGTGTATCTCTGTCTCGACCTGGTTGAGCTGACAGTGATCACGCAGCCTGTCCTCTTTGGGCAGCCAAGTCTGCCTGTGTCGGCCCTTCTCGATGGCCAGGCTGTGCTCACTGAGTCTGTACTTTGCTCTCTCTCTCTCTCTCTCTCTCTCTCTCTCTCTCTCTCTCTCTCTCTCTCTCTCTCTCTCTCTCTCTCTCTCTCTCCTCTCCTCTCTCTCCTCTCCTCTCCTCTCCTCTCTCTCTCTCTCTCTCTCTCTCCTCTCCTCTCCTCTCCTCTCTCTCTCTCCTCTCCTCTCCTCTCTCTCTCTCCTCTCCTCTCTGTCTCTCTCTCTCTCTCTCTCTCTCTCTCTCTCTCTCTCTCTCTCTTCTCTCTCTCTCTCTCTCATCTCCAGTTAGACCTCCCTAGTGTCCTTAATTGTTCCTTAATTCACTCTACCTTTATAAAAATGTGCACTGGGATTGTGACACAAGTGTAAACCGCAGCACCATGGGAACAGTAATATGATCTAATGTCTGTTCTTTCGTACAATGACAGTATAACTGTACTGTGGCTCATGCGTGTACCACGCTGGGCACCTCTGTACAGCATTAACAGTCTGGGGTATACCAATTGTGCATATTATAATTAGGGCTGCTGTTTTGGAGGTTTTATTAATGGTATTTTTCTGTGTTTATGTTTTTTTTTGTTGCTATTTTTGAGTTTTATGTAAATCGTTCTTTTTTTCCAGGGCTTTCATTTTTGATATTGAACCCTGATGGATTTGCACATCGCTGTGCCAATGTGACTTGGGACCAGAATGGACCAGATATGCCATTGCTGGGCCAACGTGGCCAGTTTTGCTGGGATAATAATATCTCACAACGTACACTAATCATCTGAACGTAATTCAACCTCTTTTCAGTGTTTCTTACTTGAAACGTTTTTAGTATTTAAATAAGCATATTGGAGTATTTGTAATTTCTTTAAGAAGAGGCTGTGGAAAACTACACCGCGTTTATAAATGTAATATGTTAACGTGAAATTATTCCAGCAGGTTTCATTCGACTTCATGAAGCAAGATTAGTTCATAGAGGTTGATGCAAAAGTTTTGGCCGCAGCTGTAAGCAGAAGTTAATTAGGCGATGTTTTTCAAGGCCGCTGCCTCTCAAGAAACTCTTAGAAATGAAAGTACAATCATTCAAAAACATATATATTTGAAAGGCAGCCGTAATTAATGAGCGGTTCGCATCTGGCATGGTATATTTCTCATTAACGCGGGCTTTGTTGCGATGTGTTTTTTTCTGTTGTTCCGCCACTCGAGTCGCACTTATCCGGGGAGAACATTTCCTCAAAGAGGCAGCCAAGAAAATAACGCGGGAGGCCCTGAGGGACGAATCGATTGTTTTGCGAGAGCCGCGCCTATTGAACGCTTTGATGAGAGGCGTTGGTAGAAAAATAAGGAATATTGAATACAGTTGTTGTGCTTAATCCTCATTTCAGAAAGAAAAAAACACTCAGACAGAGCTAGAGAGAGAGAAGATGGAGGGAGGGAGGGAGGGAGGGTACACAGCTGGGGCCAGTGGCGTAGTCCTAAACGCCAACAAAATATAGATTTCTTAAACAAAAATTATACAAATTCGCGTTTTATTTGTTTGTTGAGCATAAGGTAACATTTAATAGATAATGCATGCGATAATCCAGACATATTTGTCTTGTTTTGAAAGCATCTTGCGGATATATATATATAGTTGTTTTTATCGTGAATGTTTGATTTTTTTCTGTTCTTTTCGATTATGAGGTCATCACCAGCGTAGAATTCCAATCACCACCACGTCATGTATAAACTATCACGTCATCCCCATGTGTTTGTTCTGCATTCAGTAACATTAGGAATCACACAAACGCGGTTATTTTTTTTATTCGTCATCAGTTTCAGAACTGTACAATTGTTTTTCAATGTATTTTTAAAGAATGTATCGGCTGACAGTTCTGGATAATTTAATTTTACACGACATTCTGAATACATGTTTTTTTTTTTTTATCTCAGATATAAAATAAATAAATACATAAGAGGTTCTGGTTTTGTAAATTGTGAGAAAAAAACGAGCAAAACAGATACATAAATAAATCGTTTATAACATTACTGTGTTTTTTGTAATAAATGTGTAGCACTTAGTTATATGGAGTGCCATGTGTAAAATGATGATGATGATGACCTCAGAATAGAATGTTCATTCCAAATGGCTCCAAAGTGCTGAGTTTGAAAATAAGTTCACATTCCTTTTGTTTCCTGACAGCATTAGTTCCATAGCACTGAACCATCCCACGAATTGAGATGTCTTCTATAATGTGGTCATTTCTGCTAAAATGTCTGGCGACAGGAATGGAAGCTAGTTTGCTAGATACATACAGCTACGGGCAAAAGTTAACATCATCCTCTATATAGAATGAACTCCCTCAGCTTCATAGAGTCCAATGAAAGCTGCTGAATAATGTTCCCTTGTTAACATATTGAACTCCACCCCCTCTATATAGAATGAACTCCCTCAGCTTCATAGAGTCCAATGAAAGCTGCTGAATAATGTTCCCTTGTTAACATATTGAATTCCACCCCCTCTATATAGAATGAACTCCCTCAGCTTCATAGAGTCCAATGAAAGCTGCTGAATAATGTTCCCTTGTTAACATATTGAATTCCACACCCTCTATATAGAATGAACTCCCTCAGCTTCATAGAGTCCAATGAAAGCTGCTGAATAATGTTCCCTTGTTAACATATTGAATTCCACCCCCTCTATATAGAATGAACTCCCTCAGCTTCATAGAGTCCAATGAAAGCTGCTGAATAATGTTCCCTTGTTAACATATTGAATTCCACCCCCTCTATATAGAATGAACTCCCTCAGCTTCATAGAGTCCAATGAAAGCTGCTGAATAATGTTCCCTTGTTAACATATTGAATTCCACCCCCTCTATATAGAATGAACTCCCTCAGCTTCATAGAGTCCAATGAAAGCTGCTGAATAATGTTCCCTTGTTAACATATTGAATTCCACCCCCTCTATATAGAATGAACTCCCTCAGCTTCATAGAGTCCAATGAAAGCTGCTGAATAATGTTCCCTTGTTAACATATTGAATTCCACCCCCTCTATATAGAATGAACTCCCTCAGCTTCATAGAGTCCAATGAAAGCTGCTGAATAATGTTCCCTTGTTAACATATTGAATTCCACCCCCTCTATAGAGAATGAACTCCCTCAGCTTCATAGAGTCCAATGAAAGCTGCTGAATAATGTTCCCTTGTTAACATATTGAATTCCACCCCCTCTATATAGAATGAACTCCCTCAGCTTCATAGAGTCCAATGAAAGCTGCTGAATAATGTTCCCTTGTTAACATATTGAATTCCACACCGCTTGAAGTTTTCCAGACACTTAACAGAAAAAAATTAAAAATGTGACATTTAGAAATATATATATTTTTTTGCAATATCATTTTGTAGTTACATGATGTTAAATAATAAAATATCTAAATTATGTTCATGTCGCTTTTTAAAAAAAATTGTGTCTCGATCCTAGAATTCTAGGTAATGCAAAACTTGTTTTTCCACAGCTGTAGATAAGCAGAGAGAAAGAAAGGGATGAGAAGGGTAGATAAAAGCAGAGACAGAGGAAAAGAGAGGGGGATGTTGAGAGGGAGGGAGGGAGATAGAGAACAGGGTGGGATCAAAACGTACTTCTAAGACTTATAAAACCACGCAGCACAGTTACAAGCATCACAGACAGACTGGAGAAGCGACCAACAAACACATCTGAAGAAGTGAAGCTTAGATTTCAGGAAGTAAGTACTATCCATTTCTTATCATTCAAAACACACACATACACAACTCCAAAGCACCATCTCTTAACACTGAAGTGAATGTTATTATTATTATTATTTGTTTATTTAGCAGACGCCTTTATCCAAGGCGATTTACAGAGACTAGGGTGTGTGAACTATGCATCAGCTGCAGAGTCACTTACAACTACGCCTCACCCGAAAGACGGAGCACAAGGAGGTGAAGTGACTTGCTCAGGGTCACACAATGAGTCAGTGGCTGAGGTGGGATTTGAACCGGGGACCTCCTGGTTACAAGCCCTTTTCTTTAACCACTGGACCACACAGCCCTCCACACAGAATGTGTTAGAAAGCTATCAGTAGATTGTGCAGGGAGACGCTGGTCTATGCTTGAATGATCGAATCATTTATAGACCTTATTTTTCAGAAGCCTCATTTGTTGTTTTCTTTTGAAAGGTTTCAAAGGTGCAGTTTTGAAAGGAACACACTTTTTTTTTAACCCGACAGGGTAGTATTTTGTATATCACGGATGTAGTTTTTTCTTCAGTTGGGTTTATATTTTTTGATAAGATCTATGCATATCCGTGTGCACATTTCTGAGAACACCCCATTGCTTCTGTTATTTTTTATTTTTATTTTAAAAGCTGATTTCACTGTTATTTATTTATTTATTTATTTATTTATTTTGCATAAAAAGGTTTGGAATGTGCAGTTTTGAAAGAAACACATAGTATAGCAAGCTTTATTTTAAAAAAACCCGATGTCTGTACTGCACTACATTTAAGAAATCCATCTTCCACTCAGAGTGGTACTGTTGTTGTATCCTGGGACACTATCACCCTTCATTTAAATATGCTTTATTTTGCTCTTATCTGCCCCCTATTTTACTGCATTTAATCCTGTACTTCAGAATACTGTAATCTGCCAAGTGTTTAACCTGTAGTACTTTGTATTTAATCACATCCTGATGTAACTATCACTATTTAATCATATCCTGATGTAACTATCACTATTATCTGCTGTATTATTGAATTGTGGTTTGTCACACTTGTACTTTGCTTGAACAAAAGTTATTGTATTTCTTGCTCTTATTGTATTACTTGTATTGTAACACTTGAAATGTATTTGCTTACGATTGTAAGTCGCCCTGGATAAGGGCGTCTGCTAAGAAATAAATAAATAATAATAATAATAATAATAATAATAATAATAATAATAATAATAATAATAAAAATAATAATAATAATAATAATAATAAAAAAAAAGTTCTGTGTATATCAGAAACGTATCCAATTCGCTCTATATTTCGGATAAGATGTATTAGAGCACCCCATTGCTTCTGTGGTTTAGATTTGCTGTGCGTATGAAATCAAACCACTAGAACTGAACACCTTGGGAAACAGTTAAATTAAGCAAACTAGTGATCGTAATGGATAACTGTAAGAGAAATGAAGGAACACAGAGCCGTGTGCGGTAAAACGCAGGAGAGACTTTTCAGAAGTTGTTTAAGACGCGTGATTGAAGCACAGAGCGGTCTCGCATTTTCACACACGAGCGTGTTTCTGCATCGCTGATTGCTGAGCGGAAATTGAAATTCTCACACCAAGAAGTGTTTTCATGCAGGCGGGTCTATAAGGATATTATTATTATTATTATTATTATTATTATTATTATTATTATTATTATTATTATTATTATTATTAATTTCTTAGCAGACGCCCTTATCCAGGGCGATTTACAATCGCAAGCAAATACATTTCAAGTGTTACAATACAAGTAATACAATAAGAGCAAGAAATACAATAATTTTTGTTCAAGTAAAGTACAAGTTTGACAAACCACAATTCAATAATACAGCAGATAATAGTGATAGTTACATCAGGATATGATTAAATATTGATAGTTACATCAGGATGTGATTAAATACAAAGTACTACAGGTTAAACACTTGGCAGATTACAGTATTCTGAAGTACAGGATTAAATGCAGTAAAATAGGGGCCAGATAAGAGCAAAATAAAGCACATTTACATGGAGGGTGATAGTGTCCCAGGATACAAACAGAGGAGTTCTACAGGTGCTGTTTGAAGAGGTGAGTCTTAAGGAGGCGCCGGAATGTGGTCAGGGACTGGGCAGTCCTGACATCTGTAGGAAGGTCATTCCACCACTGCGGGGGCGAGGGTGGAGAAGGAGCGGGCTCTGGAGGCAGGGGAGCGTAGCGGAGGTAGAACCAGTCTTCTAGTGCAGGCGGAGCGGAGAGGTCGAGTGGGGGTGTAGGGAGAGATGAGGGTCTGGAGGTAGCTGGGTGCAGTCTGGTCAAGGCATCTGTAGGCGAGTACAAGAGTCTTGAACTGGATGCGAGCGGTGATCGGGAGCCAGTGGAGCGAGCGGAGTAATGGAGTAGCGTGGGAGAAGCGAGGCAGAGAGAACACCAGGCGGGTGTTGGATACGAGCAGTGACACATCTTGAGGGGTCCTGATACATCCACACTCTCTAATCCTCGAATATTTTGTTACTGAATTCCTGTTCTGTACGTAACGTTACTGTGGAACAGTTTAGCATCACCTCCCCCTCTGTGGAATGAACTCATTTTGCTTCACAAAGTCGAATGAAACCCGCTGAATGATGTTACGTTAACATATTGAATCACACACCGCTTTGGAGTTTTCCAGATACTTCACACGAAAAACTGACAGCAAACCATCTGAACTATATAACCCGACACACTACCGCACTGCTATTACGTCTTCCGGTAGACTTTTGCGATATAATTTCTTTGCTTGTTAAAATAAATATCCTTTATATATATATATATATATATATATATATATATATATATATATATATATATATATATATATATATATATATATATATATATATACACATTTTAGCAGAAATGACCACACTATAGAAGACATCTCAATTTGTGGGATGGTTCAATGCTATGGAGCTAATGCTGTCAGGAAACAACAGGAATGTGAACTTATTTTCAAACTCGGCACTTTGGAGCCATTTGGAATGAACATTCTATTCTGAGGTCATCATCATCATCATCATCATCATCATCATCATCATCATCATCCTCATCCTGGAATTTTGTTTATAAGACGACTTGTTTGTTTTTTATTGTGTGTTTTTTTGTATTCAGCCGATGAAGGGCTTGTAGTCCAAAACATCCTGATAATTGATTTGTAATCAATTATTCTACCTTTTTAAGTACCTGAAATATCCTTTTCTCATTTTTCTTTTTTCTTATTGATCATTTTGGTACACAGCCGTTTTCCTTTTTCTCAAACTATATATATTATTATTATTATTATTATTATTATTATTATTATTATTATTATTATTATTATTATTATTATTTAACATAGATGCGTCTCTTCAGGATGAGGCTCGTGTTCTCTGTGATCACCTTAGCAGCCTGTCTCGAGATCAGCCTGACAGCGTTCCTGTCGCGACACGCCGGCCTCCCAGACTATGACGTCACAGGTCAGTACTATCTGCACTGTAAGGGTTGAATCGGAAACAGAAGCGGGTCTTTCATATATATGATTAAAGAATGGAGATTGCGTGTTTGTTTCTGTCTAGTCTTAGCGTGTCGATGTTAAAAGCAAGTTAAAAGTCATTTATTCAACGGAATGCCATTCAAATATAAATCAAAGAATCTTATTATAGTTTTATTTGTTTAAAAATTCGGATTATTTGTACATGATTGTGTTAATAATTATATAATGTTATGTTAACGGCTTCGTTCCTAGGCAGTGAATTGAAGAAAAAAAAGTCTCTCTCTCTCTCTCTCTCTCTCTCTCTCTCTCTCTCTCTCTCTCTCTCTCTCTCGATTAGTGTTCAAAAGTCTGGAAACAACCAATTATTTGTAGCCTCTCTCAGACCCCTGTATCTCTGAATAGATAACCGTCTCCTCTTTAAAAAATATGCTACATATTTTAATGAGCAAGACAGGTCTACCGGAAGTCATAATTCGACCTCTCACAAGTCGACTGGTCCCCGGAAATGGTCTCCTGTTTCCAGGACAGCATCACCATGGGGACGGGGAGTTTGTGGCTGGATGACGTCACTCAGACTACCCGCTCACTAAATATCTTGGGTGTCCCTGAATATAAAAAAATCGCCTCCTCTTTAAACATACACAAGATATTTTAACAAAGAGTTTCTCCCACGAGTGCTGTGGTACCCCAAATATGACCCATTGACACCAGGTCAGTTCTGTTCATTTGATAAACCCCTTTCTTTCCTTGATAAAGTTTTGCATTTTCAAGTTGAGACAATAAACAAACTAAAAAGTAACATCATTTAGTCTGTTCTGCACACAGATTCTCTGAGTCTGTGCTGTTGTTTATTGTCTGTCCTGCACATGGATTCTGTCTCTTCCTCAGAGGGTCTGGACAGCACTGAGCTGGGCGTGTGGGATCTGATCAGCCTGCAGTGTGGACAGGGAGGAGGGGGGTCTGGGGGCCCCCGAGAGAGGGACCGTCGCTCCCCAGCCCGCTGGGACTCAGACCCGGGGAGAGAGAAGAGGCGGCTGCGCCAGGACGGCTACAATCTGAACTCGTTCGGGCTGCGCTTCGGCAAGCGGGACACCAAGTTCAACTGGAACTCGTTCGGGCTGCGCTTCGGGAGGAAGAGGGAGGAGGGGGAGCTCCAGACTGCCAGGAAAACAATGAACCCCACCTGATGAGACACACACACTGACACACACACACAGGTACAGACACACTGACACACATACACAGGTACAGACAGACAGACACACACACACAGGTACAGACACACTGACACACACACACACACAGGTACAGACACACTGACACGCACACACATACACAGGTACAGACAGACAGACAGACACACACAGGTACAGACACACTGACACACACACTGAGACACACACACACAGGTACAGACAGACACACACACAGGTACAGACAGACACACACGCGCACACACACAGAGGTACAGACAGACACACTGACACACACACAGAGGTACAGACAGACAGACACACACACACACACACTGACACACATACACTGAGACACACACACAGAGGTACGCACAGAGGTACAGACAGACAGACACACACACTGACACACATACACTGAGACACACACACAGAGGTAGACAGACACACACACAGAGGTACAGACAGACACACACACACACACACACACACAAGTACAGACAGACACGCACACACACACACAGAGGTACGTGCAGACAGATAGACACACACTGACACACACAGAGGTAGACAAGCAGACAGACAGACAGACACACAGGTACAGACAGACAGAGAGAGACAGACACACACACAGGTACAGACACACACACACACACAGGTACAGACACACACACAGGTACAGACACACACACACACACAGGTACAGACATCACCAGTGAAGTGTGGAACCGATGGGAATAATGAATCACGGGAAAACAGATCTGTAATCTTTTCCATTTCTCTTTTATTGTCTACATCTACGTTTCATGAATGTATAATATGCTGAGTACATGAAACACACTTTCAAATTCTTCAGGGGGCCCTAACCACACTATTATACAGCGTGAAACAGCACACTGTAGTAAAACTAATAAGACATCTTACACTGTTAAAGTACATGGGAAACACTGGAACGCAGTCAGATGCCTGGTAACACTTCATTAATTAACATAAAAACATGCACCTACAGACAGGATATCCTCTACAGAGTGAAAGTCTACAGCTAGCACCAAAAAGATCACATCACCTACAACCCTAGGGGTGAAACATTTAAAAAAAACAAACTATATCCACATCATTTAGACTTTTTATAACATCGTGTAATCAAATAAACTACCTGATGATATTGCAAAAAGTCTACCGGAAACCGTAACAGGAGTACAGTAAAATTATACGTTTTTTTTTGTTAAATAGAGAAAACTACACAGCGGTATGGAATTCAAAGTGAGTTAACTCATTTAAAGACCTCTCTGAATAACTTCCTGTTGATTTTCCGAGACATCTCTAAACGGACCGGAAGTCCTTTCCAGAGTCAGTACCACGCTAGCGAAACATTATTTTAAAAAGAGGCCTGTAAGTTAATTTGAGAGAGCTCTGCTTAACCTTTAGATAAATCACAACGGTGTGTTTAAAACAGTTTATTTACAGAGATCTCAAATTCACTTAAAAACACGCTGCAATTGCAGCTCCCTGCTGTCTTTCTGAAAACGTTGCCAGTCCAGTAGCTCCCAGGACTGCCCTCAGAGGCACATTGGTCAAGGCAGCCACAACGCAGAGGAAAATTGTCCAGTTACAGGGACACCTGCTCCATCAAGCAGCTTCTTGAAGGATCCCAGGGTGTCGGCTTCAACAACATGACTGGGGAGTTGGTTCCAGACCCTCACAATTCTCTGTGTAAAAAAGTGCCTCCTATTTTCTGTTCTGAATGCCCCTTTATCTAATCTCCATTTGTGACCCCTGGTCCTTGTTTTTCAGGTTGAAAAAGTCCCCTGGGTCGACATTGTCAATACCTTTTAGGATTTTGAATGCTTGAATCAGAAAAAAACTTATTTGAAGACGGAGTTTTACTTAGGTGTACTTGTATTTAATTTCCTAGTTGAGGACTGAAACAGAAAAACAACATGTGTGAGAAATACTTATAAAACCTGTGAAGATTATGCTTTGCTAAAATAAATTAATTGCTTAAATGATCCAGTTTTTTATTTATTTTTGGTGGGGTGGGTGAGGGTGGTGGTTGGGGTCCTGGAGATATTCCATGAGAATTTAACCTGCTTTATATGTATTACTAAATATCATCAAGGAAGTCATCGATCTTCCAGTAACCACTGCAGAAACGAGCGTCCGGTTTCTGTTTCAAGTTTGATTAAAACCTATCTACGAAACCTCTATGACCGATCCTCGTCTGAGTGTTCTGCTTGTAACGGCAACTGAAAAATCATTGGTGGTAAACCAAAAGAAACTTGATTTTGATGTCCTGGTTGATATCTTTGCAAAAATGAAGCCTAGGCGATAGCCACTGCTTCACTAGGTTTATTTATGCAATGCCAGGCTTGTTTAAGTTTGTTGCAGTGTTATTATAATTATGGAGAAGGGGGGGGGGGGCTAAATGCATTCATTGACCCCCCCCCCCCTCTCCTCCCAAGCGTTTTGTGAAGTAACGTCTCTGAATGACTCAAAACTCACATTATATAGGTTGTGTACAGCACAGGGCTACAATAATTTGCAGCCCGTTTGTCACTTCCTAGAACCAAAGTCATTGTATTTTATCTTGCTCTTAATTGTATTATTACTTGTACTGTGATTCTTGAAATGTATTTTTTGTTCACGACTGTAAGTCGCCCTGGATAAGGGCGTCTGCTAAGAAATACTAATAATTTGAAACTGACGAGAGATGCGCAGGTCTGCTTTCATATTCTGGTGTGATTGAGGTGCTGTCATTCAGGAAACAATTGTTTTTTTTAAGTGTCCTGACTGACTGAATCTCTGTGAACTAGACTGTGTTTCCTTAGTTTATTTGACACTGCAAATCTCTTCCCACACTCACTACACTCAAAAGGTTTCTCTCCCGTGTGGGTTTTGTGATGCATTCTCAGGTTGTCTTTCCGATTGAAACTCCTCCCACATAGTGAACACACGTACGGTTTCTCTCCTGTCTGAATCCGCTGGTGTAACTGAAGTCTGCTTTTCCGAGTAAAACTCTTCCCACAATCTGCACAGTGATACGGCTTCTCTCCCGTGTGAATACGCTGGTGTGTTTGAAGGTTAAATTTCTGATTAAAACGCCTCCCACAGTCAGAACACTCGTACGGTTTCTCTCCTGTGTGAATACGCTGGTGTATTTTCAGCTTTCCCCGGTCACTGAAATTGGTGCCACATTCAGTACAGTGATACAAGATCTGCTCTGAAGGAATCTGCTGGGGAGTTTGTAGGGAAATGAAGTTGCCCTGGGTTGCAGAACTGTCGGGAAGTGGAGTCGCTGTATATCCCACAGGAAGTGGTCGGCTATCTTGTGCAGAAAGATTCTGAACCGAGCGAGTTCTCAGTTTCTTCACATATTCATCTTGGGGTGTCGACTCTCTGTGTTTCTGCTTACGCTGCAGTTTCCCATCAGTAGAGATTTTGCTCTGGGGTGCTGGAGTGGAGGTGCGTCTTCCTAGATCTGCTTTAGAAGCGCAGGAAACAGAAGCCAAGGTTACTGCACAGCATTGAATCACAACCACTTTCCTGCAAGGCTTCACCTCACAGCCATCACTGTTAACAATTAGAACATTGAAAAGCAAGAAAGATGATAAACTCTTAATCCTTCACAAAACAATTGCAATTCTTATATAAACTGTATTTTTGACATTCTACTCACATGCTGTGCTGCTCGTGGACGGCATCGCTCCTTCCTCCTTTCCATCTGCAGCTCTTTCCTGAGGGGGGTGATGTTTCCTCTGAATGGACCCCAGCACAGTGCCCTCTTCTCCAACACTAGAACCAGTGTCTTCAGAGACAGGCTGATTGGGTTTCATGCAGATCTGTTCAGGAGGATAATCTTCACAATGGCTAGATTCCATCTTAACTATATTCTCCTCCAGCGTATTGACTTTATTTTCTTCACTAACTTCCTCTGTGATGTGAACACACTCCAGCTCTACGGCCTCCTCTTTAATGTGGACAGGTTCAAGTTCAGGGATCTCTTTACCTTCAGCACTTGTCAGCTCTGTAATCTCCATTATTCTTCCACACCACTCCTGATCACAGATTTCCTCTTTCATGTAAAGAGCTTCTATCACTGGACCCTCCTCTGCTTCACTGAAAGCACGTCTCTCTCCAGAATCTGCGTGAAACAAAATTATACATTTATTTGTACAAATAAATACAATCATGTAATTCTGTGGAGTTTATAACTGTATGAAATAACACATCATAGATATTCATCCCATAGAGAGACAGTTACCTGGATACTGCACATCAGAATTTGGCTTGCAAATTATCATTTGGTTATTTATTTAGCAGACGCCTTTATCCAAAGCGACTTACAGAGACTCGGGTGTGTGAACTATGCATCAGCTGCAGAGTCACTTACAACTACGTCTCACCCGAAAGACGGAGCACAAGGAGGTGAAGCGACTTGCTCAGGGTCACACAGTGAGTCAGTGGCTGAGGAGGGATTTGAACCGGGGACCTCCTGGTTACAAGCCCTCTTCTTTAACCACTGGACCACACAGCCTCCGTGTTGAAAGTTGAAAATGTGTAAAATATGGTTTCTTTTTAATTATATATATATTCCACCCACCCCCAAAATAATTGAAACATGATTACTTGTTTGTGGGATTCTAAACAGCTACTGTATCATAAATGAAGCACGTAGCGTTTTAACCACGCTGCTACCATGCGTGCTGACGTAGAAGCGTTCTCACGGTGTAAATATTATGGGATGAACGGCGCTTTCTTAAGTATTAACGTTTTGACGCTCCTATTACGTACAGTACGGTAACCGTGTATTTAATTGTATTTTTTTTTATAATGACCGGAAGGCATACAAGAACCATAACATTATTAATCTCACCTTGAACTCTGATGAATAATCCCTGGTTCTCGTTCCTCTGACAGTCTTGTTCATTGCAGTCGGGGTTCATGTTTCTGAGAGGTTGTTTAATGTCTGCATCTGCAGCGTTCATGCATTCCCGCACCGCTTTCAACTCGCTCTCTGATATTTCCAATCTCAGCTTCAGACTTTCATTCTCTTTCTCCTTTCCAGCCATTTCCATTCGGAATTCAGTGAATTTGCCGCCGACAACTTTTGTGATTTGGCACAAGACGGTGTCTACAGCCGCTTTCACTGCGTGCTCGATGGTAGAGGCGAGCTCGTCTTGAAAGAACGACACGGAGACACTGACGTCCATCTTCACTGACTGTTAGCTTGAGACTGATATCCTTTCTGTATTCACGCTTTTATTATGAATAATATTGGGAGCCTCTCTTTGTTATTCAGTCAGCACTTGACTTATTTAGCAAGTTTCTCTGCTGCTGCAGCTCAACAACCCCACGCAGTCCCACACACACAATGTAAACAAACCCGCACACACTTCCGCTTCCTCCCTGCTCCCATGGAGACGAGCGCGTCGTGACGTCACGTTAGCGGATTGGCGCCTCCTGCTGGAAGCACCCGGATGGAAGCTGACGGTCTCGTGGCAAATTTGTCCCCCCCTGAGTCATGTGACATGTCAGCGTTCTGTTGCTATGCGCGTCACTGCTTTTGCTCCACAGATCTTGACGCTGACAGTTGGAGTTCGTTGGCGCCGTCGTACAATTGTAATCAAATAATTTCTCTTTTTACAGGACAAATGTGTAATACTGTGTTTTTTTCCCCCTCAGAAAACTACATTTATCAATCGATATGGATCACTTGAGAGCGGTATATCGCTACCTCAGCACAGGTGAGTATCCTGAACAAGCCACCAAAGAGGAGAAGAGGGGTATCAGAAAGAAAGCCAGTACATTCGTTTTGAAAGGTAAAAAAAATAGAGAAATATTGAAAATTAATATTAATACATTATAAGTTATTGAAGCCGCCCTGTATTTTTGAAGATGTACATCTAAATAAATGATAAACGTGTGTGTGTGTAATATATATATATATATATATATGAAAGAAAAGGGTTAAAAGATTAAATATATAACTATATATAACTAATAGCAGAAATGTGAGAACCAGAAAACAGAATTTGTATTAAAGAAGAATATATATATATATATATATATAAATGATGTAACTTAAGAGTCTAAGAAATGACCATTATAAAGGGCAGAGACAGTTTTCCACATGTCGGTATTGTCAGTGGTTCTGATTCTTTTGAATAGGTTTTAGGTCATTCTTTTTAAAAACATTCATTTAAAAACCGCCACTCATTGAAGTGTTTACTGTAGTATTATCTTTCCTTTTGTTTTATCTGTCAGGTAAGTACCTGAGAAGACTGGAGAGTGTCTCTGTAGGGTTGTGACCGATGAAGAGGAGAAGACTGCCATTCTCAATGAAGGGGGAGGGGGGGCAGAATTAGGAGTCATTTGGTTTATTGTGTTGGACAGCACCTGTGGAGGGGTGATGAGGTGATGGACCACAGCCAGGCTCTGCTACGTAGACAGTTCCCACAGGTGGGAGGTTTGTATGCTGTCACCAGCCTGACACAGCTGACCTCCTTCAGCTCATCGGCTCAGGGATTTGTACAGATTCTCAATGTGTCTGGCAATCACTGGGTCACGGTAAGTAACATAGGCTGTGAGGAAGTACATTAAATGTCATCTCATTCAGGGTAAGTTTAACTATATTGTGGTGTAAGTGTAAATGTCACACTGCTATTTAGTAATTTTAACTCACTCATAAATATTCAGCTTCATAGATTAAATACTATGCTACAGGAATACTTGTAAGACAAAACAGTAATTAAATACACTTCATACAAATTCTAAAAAGGGATCCAGACTCATGACTCTATTAAATTAAAGCATTTATTTCACAAAATACACCTTTTGGACACCAAGTGCAGTTTATAATTTTTGGATGTCAGTTACTTTTAGACAACAGTGTTCATCCACAAGAATAACTGCTGGCAAAGGAAAAAAAAAGTACACTTGAATATCATTTTACAAATCAAAATGTCCTCACTGCCATCCTGGGTTATTCTGTACTATTTCTGTAGCCCAACTTGTAATTCACACAAATGCATTTAACCCCAGGGTACATTCCGTGCCTCCACAGTTTCAGAAGCACTGCTGTAGGAAACAGGGCTACAATCATTTGCATGCACAGCAGGCTTGGGATTTTTTGAGTTGAATTAGTTTATTTTCACAGTTGCCTGCATTTGAAACCGACGACAGAGACGCAGGGTCTGCTTTGGTATTCTGGTGTGATTGAGATGCTTTTATTGAGTAAACTAAATTCTTTTTTTTGTTTTTAAGTGTCCTGACTGACAATCTCTGTGAACTAGACTGTGTTTCTTTAGTTTTTTTGACTCTACAAATCTCTTCCCACACTCACTACACTCAAAAGGTTTCACTCCAGTGTGGGTTATGTGGTGTGTTCTGAGGCTGCGTCTTCGACTGAAACTCCTCCCACATACTGGACTCACATACGGTTTCTCTCCTGTGTGAGTTCGCTGGTGATTTTGAAGAGCACCTTTCTTATTAAAACTCTTCCCACAATCAGCACAGTGAAACGGTTTCTCTCCCTTGTGAATTCGCTGGTGTGTTTGAAGGTTACATTTGTAACTGAAACGCCTCCCACAGTCAGGACACTCATACGGTTTCTCTCCTGTGTGAGTTCGCTGGTGATTTTGAAGAGCACCTTTCTGATTAAAACGCCTCCCACAATCAGCACATTGAAACGGTTTCTCTCCCTTGTGAATTCGCTGGTGTGCTTGAAGATCACCTTTCTGATTAAAACCCTTCCCACAGTCAGGACACTCGTATGTTTTCACTCCTGTGTGAATACGTTGGTGTACTTTTAATCCAGTTGCAAATCTGAATGTCTTCCCACACTCTGCACAGTGAAACGGTTTCTCTCCCGTGTGAATTCGCTGGTGTGTTTGAAGGTGTACTTTCTGATTAAAACCCTTCCCACAATCTGCACAGTGAAACGGTTTCTCTCCTGTGTGAGTTAGCTGGTGGGTTTGAAGGTTACATTTCTGATTAAAACTCCTCCCACAGTCAGGACACTCATATGGTTTCTCTCCTGTGTGACTACGCTGGTGTATTTTCAGCTTTCCCCGGTCACTGAAATTGGTGCCACATTCAGTACAGTGATACAAGATCTGCTCTGAAGGAATCTGCTGGGGAGTTTGTAGGGAAATGAAGTTGCCCTGGGTTGCAGAACTGTCAGGATGTGGAGTCGCTGTATATCCCACAGGAAGTGGTCGCCTATCTTGTGCAGAAAGATTCTGAACCGAGCGAGTTCTCAGTTTCTTCACATATTCATCTTGGGGTGTCGACTCTCTGTGTTTCTGCTTACGCTGCAGTTTCCCATCAGAAGGGATTTTGCTCTGGGGTGCTGGAGTGGAGGTGCGTCTTCCTAGATCTGCTTTAGAAGCGCAGGAAACAGAAGCCAAGGTTACTGCACAGCATTGAATCACAGCCACTTTACTGCAAGGCTTCACCTCACAGCCATCACTGTTAACAATTACAACATTGAAAGGCAAGAGAAATTATAAACTCTTAATCCTTCACAAAACAATTGCAATTCTTATATAAACTGTATTTTTGACATTCTACTCACATGCTGTGCTGCTCGTGGACGGCATCGCTCCTTCCTCCTTTCCATCTGCAGCTCTTTCCTGAGGGGGGTGATGTTTCCTCTGAATGGACCCCAGCACAGTGCCCTCTTCTCCAACACTAGAACCAGTGTCTTCAGAGACAGGCTGATTGGGTTTCATGCAGATCTGTTCAGGAGGATAATCTTCACAATGGCTAGATTCCATCTTAACTATATTCTCCTCCAGTGTATTGACTTTATTTTCTTCACTAACTTCCTCTGTGATGTGATCACACTCCAGCTCTACGGCCTCCTCTTTAATGTGGACAGGTTCAAGTTCAGGGACCTCTTTACTTTCTACAATTGTCAGGTCTGTAATCTCCATTATTCTTCCACACCGCTCCTGATCACAGATTTCCTCTTGTGTGTAAACAGCTTCTATCACTGGCCCCTCCTCTGCTTCACTGAAAGCACGTCTCTCTCCAGAATCTGCGTGAAAGAAAATTATACATGCTTTTAACTCTCACTGTACCAATAAATACAATCATGTAATTCTGTGGAGTTTATAACTGTATGAAATAACACATCATGGATATTATATATGCAACATTGTGAACGGTGCCTTCTTCAAGGAAACGCAATCATTACAGTAGTGCTGTATTTAATTGTATTTTATTTTTAAATGACTGGAAGGCATACAAGAACCCTAACATTATTAAAAATCACCTTTAACTCTGGTGAATAACCCCTGGCTCTCAATCCTCGGATGGTCTTGTTCATTGCAGTCCGTGTTCATGTTTCCCAGGGCTTGTCTGATGTTTGCATCCGCAGCGCTGACACACAGACGCACCGCTTTCAACTCGCTCTCTGATATTTCCAATCTCAGCTTCAGACTTTCATTCTCTTTCTCCTTTCCAGCCATTTCCATTTGGAATTCAGTGAATTTGCCGCCGACAACTTTTGTGATTTGGCACAAGACGGTGTCTACAGCCGCTTTCACTGCGTGCTCGATGGTAGAGGCGAGCTCGTCTTGAAAGAACGACACGGAGACGCTGACGTCCATCTTCACTGACTGTTAGCTTGAGACTGATATCCTTTCTGTATTCACGCTTTTATTATGAATAATATTGGGAGCCTCTCTTTGTTATTCAGTCAGCACTTGACTTATTTAGCAAGTTTCTCTGCTGCTGCAGCTCAACAACCCCACGCAGTCCCACACACACAATGTAAACAAACCCGCACACACTTCCGCTTCCTCCCTGCTCCCATGGAGACGAGCGCGTCGTGACGTCACGTTAGCGGATTGGCGCCTCCTGCTGGAAACACCCGGATGGAAGCTGACGGTCTCGTGGCAAATTTGTCCCCCCCTGAGTCATGTGACATGTCAGCGTTCTGTTGCTATGCGCGTCACTGCTTTTGCTCCACAGATCTTGACACTGACAGTTGGAGTTCGTTGGCGCCGTCGTGCAATTGTAATCAAATAATTTCTCTTTTTACAGTACAAATTTGTAATACTGTGTTTTTTTCCCCCTCAGAAAACTACATTTATCAATCGATATGGATCACTTGAGAGCGGTATATCGCTACCTCAGCACAGGTGAGTATCCTGAACAAGCCACCAAAGAGGAGAAGAGGGGTATCAGAAAGAAAGCCAGTACATTCGTTTTGAAAGGTAAAAAAAAATAGAGAAATATTGAAAATTAATATTAATACATTATAAGTTATTGAAGCCGCCCTGTATTTTTGAAGATGTACATCTAAATAAATGATAAACGTGTGTGTGTGTGTTATATATATATATATATATATATATATATATATATATATATATATATATATATATATATATATATATATAATATGAAAGAAAAGGGTTAAAAGATTAAATATATAACTATATATAACTAATAGCAGAAATGTGAGAACCAGAAAACAGAATTTGTATTAAAGAAGAATATATACATATATATATATATATAAATGATGTAACTTAAGAGTCTAAGAAATGACCATTATAAAGGGCAGAGACAGTTTTCCACATGTCAGTATTGTCAGTGGTTCTGATTCTTTTGAATAGGTTTGAGGTCATTCTTTTTAAGAACATTCATTTAAAAACCTCCACTCATTGAAGTGTTTACTGTAGTATTATCTTTCCTTTTGTTTTATCTGTCAGGTAAGTACCTGAGAAGACTGGAGAGTGTCTCTGTAGGGTTGTGACCGATGAAGAGGAGAAGACTGCCATTCTCAATGAAGGGGGAGGGGGGGCAGAATTAGGAGTCATTTGGTTTATTGTGTTGGACAGCACCTGTGGAGGGGTGATGAGGTGATGGACCACAGCCAGGCTCTGCTACGTAGACAGTTCCCACAGGTGGGAGGTTTGTATGCTGTCACCAGCCTGACACAGCTGACTTCCTTCAGCTCATCGGCTCAAAGATTTGTACAGATTCTCAATGTGTCTGGCAATCACTGGGTCACGGTAAGTAACATAGGCTGTGAGGAAGTACATTAAATGTCATCTCATTCAGTGTAAGTTTAACTATATTGTGGTGTAAGTGTAAATGTCACACTGCTATTTAGTAATTTTAACTCACTCATAAATATTCAGCTTCATAGATTAAATACTATGCTACAGGAATACTTGTAAGACAAAGCAGTAATTAAACACACTTCATACAAATTCTAAAAAGGGATCCAGACACATGACTCTATTAAATCAAAGCATTTATTTCACAAAATACACCTTTTGGACACTAAGTACAGTTTATAATTTTTGGATGTCAGTTACTTTTAGACAACAGTGTTCATCCACAAGAATAACTGCTGGTAAAGGGGAAAAAAAGTACACTTGAATATCATTTTATAAATCAAAATGTCCTCACTGCCATCCTGGGTTATTTTGTACTATTTCTGTAGCCCAACTTGTAATTTACACAAATGCATTTAACTCCAGAACATGACATTGTGTTACTGTTTCACTTTAACTCGGGAGATTTTGACATCACAGCCAAAAGTTTGTGTCCACGGTGAGTGGTTTGGTTGCCTTTGGATCTCATATTTTGGACGTTCTTTGTGAACACACTTTTGGCTGCGATTTCTAAATCTCCTCAATTCAATGGAAGCAGTGACAAACCTGCACCTTCTGTGGAAGGAGTGATATTTACATCTTCCTTTATATCTCCATATTTATAGAAATTCCCATTGCATAACCAGCCCTCAAAGTGCCACGATACTTATTTCAATTCCAAAACTATAGAACTTAAAATCAAAATACAAATACACCCCATTATTCACTGAAATGTTTTTTCCATTTAGCTTCAGTATTAAAGTTTGTAAATGGATTTTCAAAGCTGTCGAAGCTTTGCTCCATCTTAGATCTAATGATGTTGTGAGAAGATACGAAGCCCATTACATCATCTTTTATATCTGAATGCAATTCATGCAAAAGTTCCTCCATATTTCCAATGACAGATATAAGTATCTCTGACCGGCAAAGCGACTTGAATGATTTTTCTTTAGAATCACCGGGTACTTCACAAAGCTGCTACGAGACAAAGGATCTCACCCAGGAAATGTGTGAGTGTGTAATTACAAATCTGCAGGGTTGTGGTGTAGCTACTAATGTTCTAAGATCTGTCACTGAAAATATAGACCCTTAAATTGAGAAGAAAATAGGAGGCACTTTTTTTTACACAGAGACTGGTGAGGGTCTGGAAGCCACTCCCCAGTAATGTTGTTGAAGCTGACACCCTGGGACCCTTCCTCTTGTCTGCGGTACTTCGTGTGGCAGGAGGTGTCAGCAGTAGCATTTGTTTTAATATATATACAGGTTAAGATGTGTGCGTTCATTTCTACACATGTTTGCATGAGCTTTCTCACCACCCCCCCCCCCCCCCAAGATACATTCTGTGCCTCCCCAGTTTCAGAAGCACTGCTGTAGGAAACAGGGCTACAATCATTTGCCTACACAGCAGGCTTGGGATTTTTTTGAGTTGAATTTGTTTATTTTCACAGTTGCCTGTATTTGAGACCGACGAGAGAGACGCAGGGTCTGCTTTGGTATTCTGGTGTGATTGAGATGCTTTTATTGAGTAAACTGAATTCTTTTTTTTGTTTTTAAGTGTCCTGACTGACTGAATCTCTGTGAACTAGACTGTGTTTCTTTAGTTTTTTTGACTCTACAAATCTCTTCCCACACTCACTACACTCAAAAGGTTTCACTCAAGTGTGGGTTATGTGGTGTGTTCTGAGGCTGCGTCTTCGACTGAAACTCCTCCCACATACTGGACTCACATACGGTTTCTCTCCTGTGTGAATTCGCTGGTGTGTTTGAAGGTTACATTTCTGATTAAAACGCCTCCCACAGTCAGGACACTCGTACGGTTTCTCTCCTGTGTGAGTTCGCTGGTGATTTTGAAGAGCACCTTTCTTATTAAAACTCCTCCCACAATCAGCACAGTGAAACGGTTTCTCTCCCTTGTGAATTCGCTGGTGTGTTTGAAGGTTACATTTGTAACTGAAACGCCTCCCACAGTCAGGACACTCATACGGTTTCTCTCCTGTGTGAATTCGCTGGTGATTTTGAAGAGCACCTTTCTGATTAAAACTCTTCCCACAATCAGCACAGTGAAACGGTTTCTCTCCCTTGTGAATTCGCTGGTGTGCTTGAACGTTACTTTTCTGAATAAAACTCTTCCCACAGTCAGAACACTCGTATGTTTTCACTCCTGTGTGAATACGTTGGTGTACTTTTAATCCAGTTGCAAATCTGAATGTCTTCCCACAATCTGCACAGTGAAACGGTTTCTCTCCCGTGTGAATTCGCTGGTGTATTTGAAGGTGTACTTTCTGATTAAAACCCTTCCCACAATCTGCACAGTGAAACGGTTTCTCTCCTGTGTGAGTTAGCTTGTGTGTTCTCAGGTTACATTTCTGATTAAAACTCCTCCCACAGTCAGGACACTCATATGGTTTCTCTCCTGTGTGACTACGCTGGTGTATTTTCAGCTTTCCCCGGTCACTGAAATTGGTGCCACATTCAGTACAGTGATACAAGATCTGCTCTGAAGGAATCTGCTGGGGAGTTTGTATGGAAATGAAGTTGCCCTGGGTTGCAGAACTGTCGGGATGTGGAGTCGCTGTATATCCCACAGGAAGTGGTCGGCTATCTTGTGCAGAAAGATTCTGAACCGAGCGAGTTCTCAGTTTCTTCACATATTCATTTTGGGGTGTCGACTCTCGGTGTTTCTGCTTACGCTGCAGTTTCCCATCAGAAGGGATTTTGCTCTGGGGTGCTGGAGTGGAGGTGCGTCTTCCTAGATCTGCTTTAGAAGCGCAGGAAACAGAAGCCAAGGTTACTGCACAGCATTGAATCACAGCCACTTTCCTGCAAGGCTTCACCTCACAGCCATCACTGTTAACAATTAGAACATTGAAAAGCAAGAAAGATGATAAACTCTTAATCCTTCACAAAACAATTGCAATTCTTATATAAACTGTATTTTTGACATTCTACTCACAGGCTGTGCTGCTCGTGGACGGCATTGCTCCTCCCTCCTTTCCATCTGCAGCTCTTTCCTGAGGGGGGTGATGTTTCCTCTGAATGGACCCCAGCACAGTGTCCTCTTCTCCAACACTAGAACCAGTGTCTTCAGAGACAGGCTGATTGGGTTTCATGCAGATCTGTTCAGGAGGACAATCCTCACAGCGGCTAGATTCCATATTAACTATATTCTCCTCCAGTGTATCGACTTTATTTTCTTCACTAACTTCCTCTGTGATGTGATCACACTCCAGCTCTACGAACTCCTCTTTAATGTGGACAGGTTCAAGTTCAGGGATCTCTTTACTTTCTACAATTGTCAGGTCTGTAATCTCCATTATTCTTCCACACCACTCCTGATCACAGATTTCCTCTTTTGTGTAAACAGCTTCTATCACTGGCCCCTCCTCTGCTTCACTGAAAGCAGGTCTCTCTCCAGAATCTGAGTGAAACAAAATTATACATGCTTTTAACTCTCACTGTACAAATAAATACAATCATGTAATTCTGTGGAGTTTATGACTGTATGAAATAACACATCATGGATATTATATATGCAACATTGTGAACGGTGCCTTCTTCAAGGAAACACAATCATTACAGTAGTGCTGTATTTAATTATATTATATTTTTAAATGACCGGAAGGCATACAAGAACCATGACATTATTAAACTCACCTTGAACTCTGATGAATAATCCCTGGTTCTCGTTCCTCTGAAAGTCTTGTTCATTGCAGTCGGGGTTCATATTTCTGAGAGGTTGTTTAATGTCTGCATCTGCAGCGTTCATGCATTCCCGCACCGCTTTCAACTCGCTCTCTGATATTTCCAATCTCAGCTTCAGACTTTCATTCTCTTTCTCCTTTCCAGCCATTTCCATTCGGAATTCAGTGAATTTGCCGCCGACAACTTTTGTGATTTGGCACAAGACGGTGTCTACAGCCGCTTTCACTGCGTGCTCGATGGTAGAGCCGAGCTCGTCTTGAAAGAACGACACGGAGACGCTGACGTCCATCTTCACTGACTGTTAGCTTGAGACTGATATCCTTTCTGTATTCACGCTTTTATTATGAATAATATTGGGAGCCTCTCTTTGTTATTCAGTCAGCACTTGACTTATTTAGCAAGTTTCTCTGCTGCTGCAGCTCAACAACCCCACGCAGTCCCACACACACAATGTAAACAAACCCGCACACACTTCCGCTTCCTCCCTGCTCCCATGGAGACGAGCGCGTCGTGACGTCACGTTAGCGGATTGGCGCCTCCTGCTGGAAGCACCCGGATGGAAGCTGACGGCAATGGATTCCTTGACCAGGGTGACCAGACGCCCCGGTAAAGCCGGGCTTGCCAGTTTTCAGACTTCATGTTTTTGTCCCGGTCAGAAACAGTAACATTATCTTCCCGGTTTTGTTATTTTGTACTCACATTGCTTATAAGTACACAACTGTAGCGATGTGCTGAGCAAGTCCACAGCAGAGTGATTTTATTATACAATCAATCATGTGAATCACTTGTTTTCTGATTATGTGTTTAATAATTGATATTCTGTTTAACGTCCTGGACCATGGCTATGTATTTATTTATTTATTTAATTGTATCTTGCCAGTGCCACAAGCTGTTCCTAAAATATACCTTCAATCAAGGCCGGATTAACCCATAATTAACTCTGACACTTTTGTAGTGAACATATGGCTCCCTCGATTTCCGTGTTAAATGAACACTTTGGAAAGTGTTAAGAAATTCACCCTGCTAGAGAGTAAAGTTTTCAACACTGTAGGAGTTTAAATGTCATCTCATTCAGTGTAAGTTTAACTATATTGTGGTGTAAAGAAAAAACTCTCTCAGTGAAGAATTTGGACACTAAGTGTAAATGTCACACTGCTATTTAGTAATTTTAACTCACTCATAAATATTCAGCTTCATAGATTAAATACTATGCTACAGGAATACTTGTAAGACAAAGCACTAATTAAATACACTTCATACAAATTCTAAAAAGGGATCCAGACACATGACTCTATTAAATCAAAGCATTTATTTCACAAAATACACCTTTTGGACACCAAGTACAGTTTATAATTTTTGGATGTCAGTTACTTTTAGAAAACAGTGTTCATCCACAAGAATAACTGCTGGTAAAGGAAAAAAAAGTACACTTGAATATCATTTTACAAATCAAAATGTCCTCACTGCCATCCTGGGTTATTTTGTATTATTTCTGTAGCCCAACTTGTAATTCACACAAATGCATTTAACTCCAGAACATGACATTGTGTTACTGCTTCACTTTAACTCGGGAGATTTTGACATCACAGCCAAAAGTTTGTGTCCACGGTGAGTGGTTTGGTTGCCTTTGGATCTCATATTTTGGACGTTCTTTGTGAACACACTTTTGGCTGCGATTTCTAAATCTCCTCAATTCAATGGAAGCAGTGACAAACCTGCACCTTCTGTGGAAGGAGTGATATTTACATCTTCCTTTATATCTCCATATTTATAGAAATTCCCATTGCATAACCAGCCCTCAAAGTGCCACGATACTTATTTCAATTCCAAAACTATAGAACTTAAAATCAAAATACAAATACACCCCATTATTCACTGAAATGTTTTTTCCATTTAGCTTCAGTATTAAAGTTTGTAAATGGATTTTCAAAGCTGTCGAAGCTTTGCTCCATCTTAGATCTAATGATGTTGTGAGAAGATACGAAGCCCATTACATCATCTTTTATATCTGAATGCAATTCATGCACAAGTTCCTCCATATTTCCAATGACAGATATAAGTATCTCTGACCGGCAAAGCGACTTGAATGATTTTTCTTTAGAATCACCGGGTACTTCACAAAGCTGCTACGAGACAAAGGATCTCACCCAGGAAATGTGTGAGTGTGTAATTGCAAATCTGCAGGGTTGTGGTGTAGCTACTAATGTTCTAAGATCTGTCACTGAAAATATAGACCCTTAAATTGAGAAGAAAATAGGAGGCACTTTTTTTTACACAGAGACTGGTGAGGGTCTGGAAGCCACTCCCCAGTAATGTTGTTGAAGCTGACACCCTGGGACCCTTCCTCTTGTCTGCGGTACTTCGTGTGGCAGGAGGTGTCAGCAGTAGCATTTGTTTTAATATATATACAGGTTAAGATGTGTGCGTTCATTTCTACACATGTTTGCATGAGCTTTCCCCCACCCCCCCCAGGGTACATTCTGTGCCTCCCCAGTTTCAGAAGCACTGCTGTAGGAAACAGGGCTACAATCATTTGCATGCACAGCAGGCTTGGGATTTTTTGAGTTGAATTAGTTTATTTTCACAGTTGCCTGCATTTGAAACCGACGACAGAGACGCAGGGTCTGCTTTGGTATTCTGGTGTGATTGAGATGCTTTTATTGAGTAAACTAAATTCTTTTTTTTGTTTTTAAGTGTCCTGACTGACAATCTCTGTGAACTAGACTGTGTTTCTTTAGTTTTTTTGACTCTACAAATCTCTTCCCACACTCACTACACTCAAAAGGTTTCACTCCAGTGTGGGTTATGTGGTGTGTTCTGAGGCTGCGTCTTCGACTGAAACTCCTCCCACATACTGGACTCACATACGGTTTCAATCCTGTGTGAATTCGCTGGTGTGTTTGAAGGTTACATTTCTGATTAAAACGCCTCCCACAGTCAGGACACTCGTACGGTTTCTCTCCTGTGTGAGTTAGCTGGTGTCTTTGAAGCTCATCTTTCTGACTAAAACTCTTCCCACAATCAGCACAGTGAAACGGTTTCTCTCCCTTGTGAATTCGCTGGTGTTTTTGAAGCTCAACTTTCTGATTAAAACGCCTCCCACAATCAGCACAGTGAAACGGTTTCTCTCCTGTGTGAATTCGCTGGTGTGTTTGTAGGTTACATTTGTATCTGAAACGCCTCCCACAGTCAGGACACTCATACGGTTTCTCTCCTGTGTGAATACGTTGGTGTTTTTGAAGAGCACCTTTCTGATTAAAACTCTTCCCACAATCAGCACAGTGAAACGGTTTCTCTCCCTTGTGAATTCGCTGGTGTGCTTGAACGTTACATTTCTGAGTAAAACTCTTCCCACAGTCAGGACACTCGTATGTTTTCTCTCCTGTGTGAATACGTTGGTGTAGTTTTAATCCAGTTGCACCTCTGAATGTCTTCCCACAATCAGCACAGTGAAATGGTTTATCTGTACTGTGAGTTAGCTGGTGTTTTTGAAGCTCACCTTTCTGATTAAAACTCCTCCCACAATCTGCACAGTGAAATGGTTTATCTGTACTGTGAGTTAGCTGGTGTATTTGAAGCTCACCTTTCTGATTAAAACTCCTCCCACAATCTGCACAGTGAAATGGTTTATCTGTACTGTGAGTTAGCTGGTGTTTTTGAAGCTCACCTTTCTGATTAAAACTCCTCCCACAATCTGCACAGTGAAATGGTTTATCTGTACTGTGAGTTAGCTGGTGTATTTGAAGCTCACCTTTCTGATTAAAACTCCTCCCACAATCTGCACAGTGAAATGGTTTATCTGTACTGTGAGTTAGCTGGTGTATTTGAAGCTCACCTTTCTGATTAAAACTCCTCCCACAATCTGCACAGTGAAACGGTTTCTCTCCCTTGTGAATTCGCTGGTGTGTTTGAAGGTTACCTTTGTGATTAAAACTCTTCCCACAGTCAGGACACTCATACGGTTTCTCTCCTGTGTGAATACGTTGGTGTAGTTTTAATCCAGTTGCAAATCTGAATGTCTTCCCACACTCTGTACAGTGAAACGGTTTCTCTCCCGTGTGAATTCGCTGGTGTGCTTGAAGATATACTTTCTGATTAAAACCCTTCCCACAATCTGCACAGTGAAACGGTTTCTCTCCTGTGTGAATAGGTTGGTGTAGTTTTAATCCAGTTGCAAGTCTGAATGTCTTCCAACACTCTGTACAGTGATTGGGTTTCTGCCTTGTGTGACTACGCTGGTGTTTTTTCAGCTTTCCTCGGTTACTGAAATTGGTGCCACATTCAGTACAGTGATACAAGATCTGCTCTGAAGGAATCTGCTGGGGAGTTTCGAGGGAAATGAAGTTGCCCTGGGTTGCAGAACTGTCGGGATGTGGAGTCGCTGTATATCCCACAGGAAGTGGTCGGCTATCTTGTGCAGAAAGATTCTGAACCGAGCGAGTTCTCAGTTTCTTCACATATTCATCTTGGGGTGTCGACTCTCTGTGTTTCTGCTTACGCTGCAGTTTCCCATCAGAAGTGATTTTGCTCTGGGGTGCTGGAGTGGAGGTGCGTCTTCCTAGATCTGCTTTAGAAGCGCAGGAAACAGAAGCCAAGGTTACGGCACAGCATTGAATCACAGCCACTTTACTGCAAGGCTTCACCTCACAGCCATCACTGTTAACAATTACAACATTGAAAGGCAAGAGAAATTATAAACTCTTAATCCTTCACAAAACAATTGCAATTCTTATATAAACTGTATTTTTGACATTCTACTCACATGCTGTGCTGCTCGTGGACGGCATCGCTCCTTCCTCCTTTCCATCTGCAGCTCTTTCCTGAGGGGGGTGATGTTTCCTCTGAATGGACCCCAGCACAGTGCCCTCTTCTCCAACACTAGAACCAGTGTCTTCAGAGACAGGCTGATTGGGTTTCATGCAGATCTGTTCAGGAGGACAATCCTCAAGGCAGCTAGATTCCATCTTAACTATATTCTCCTCCAGCGTATTGACTTTATTTTCTTTACTAACTTCCTCTGTGATGTGATCACACTCCAGCTCTACGGCCTCCTCTTTAATGTGGACAGGTTCAAGTTCAGGGATCTCTTTACTTTCTACAATTGTCAGGTCTGTAATCTCCATTATTCTTCCACACCACTCCTGATCACAGATTTCCTCTTGTGTGTAAACAGCTTCTATCACTGGCCCCTCCTCTGCTTCACTGAAAGCACGTCTCTCTCCAGAATCTGCGTGAAACAAAATTATACATGCTTTTAACTCTCACTGTACAAATAAATACAATCATGTAATTCTGTGGAGTTTATAACTGTATGAAATAACACATCATGGATATTATATTTGCAACATTGTGAACATCCTTCTTCAAGGAAACACAATCATTACAGTAGTGCTGTATTTAATAGTATTTCATTTTGAAATGACTGGAAGACATACAAGAACCATAACATTATTAAAAATCACCTTTAACTCTGGTAAATAACCTCTGGCTCTCAATCCTCGGATGGTTTTGTTTCTTACAGTCCGTGTTCATGTTTCCGAGGCCTTGTCTGATGTTTGCATCCGCAGCGCTGACACACAGACGCACCGCTTTCAACTCGCTCTCTGATATTTCCAATCTCAGCTTCAGACTTTCATTCTCTTTCTCCTTTCCAGCCATTTCCATTCGGAATTCAGTGAATTTGCCGCCGACAACTTTTGTGATTTGGCACAAGACGGTGTCTACAGCCGCTTTCACTGCGTGCTCGATGGTAGAGGCGAGCTCGTCTTGAAAGAACGACACGGAGACGCTGACGTCCATCTTCACTGACTGTTAGCTTGAGACTGATATCCTTTCTGTATTCACGCTTTTATTATGAATAATATTGGGAGCCTCTCTTTGTTATTCAGTCAGCACTTGACTTATTTCGCAAGTTTCTCTGCTGCTGCAGCTCAACAACCCCACGCAGTCCCACACACACAATGTAAACAAACCCGCACACACTTCCGCTTCCTCCCTGCTCCCATGGAGACGAGCGCGTCGTGACGTCACGTTAGCGGATTGGCGCCTCCTGCTGGAAGCACCCGGATGGAAGCTGACGGTCTCGTGGCAAATTTGTCCCCCCCTGAGTCATGTGACATGTCAGCGTTCTGTTGCTATGCGCGTCACTGCTTTTGCTCCACAGATCTTGACACTGACAGTTGGAGTTCGTTGGCGCCGTCGTACAATTGTAATCAAATAATTTCTCTTTTTACAGGACAAATTTGTAATACTGTGTTTTTTTCCCCCTCAGAAAACTACATTTATGAATCGATATGGATCACTTGAGAGCGGTATATCGCTACCTCAGCACAGGTGAGTATCCTGAACAAGCCACCTAAGAGGAGAAGAGGGGTATCAGAAAGAAAGCCAGTACATTCGTTTTGAAAGGTAAAAAAAAATAGAGAAATATTGAAAATTAATATTAATACATTATAAGTTATTGAAGCCGCCCTGTATTTTTGAAGATGTACATCTAAATAAATAATAAACGTGTGTGTGTGTAATATATATATATATATATATATAATATGAAAGAAAAGGTTTAAAAGATTAAATATATAACTATATATAACTAATAGCAGAAATGTGAGAACCAGAAAACAGAATTTGTATTAAAGAAGAATATATACATATATATATATATATATATAAATGATGTAACTTAAGAGTCTAAGAAATGACCATTATAAAGGGCAGAGACAGTTTTCCACATGTCGGTATTGTCAGTGGTTCTGATTCTTTTGAATAGGTTTTAGGTCATTCTTTTTAAAAACATTCATTTAAAAACCTCCACTCATTGAAGTGTTTACTGTAGTATTATCTTTCCTTTTGTTTTATCTGTTAGGTAAGTACCTGAGAAGACTGGAGAGTGTCTCTGTAGGGTTGTGACCGATGAAGACAAGAAAGACTGCCATTCTCAATGAAGGGGGAGGGGGGGCAGAATTAGGAGTCATTTGTTTTATTGTGTTGGACAGCACCTGTGGAGGGGTGATGAGGTGATGGACCACAGCCAGGCTCTGCTACGTAGACAGTACCCACAGGTGGGAGGTTTGTATGCTGTCACCAGCCTGACACAGCTGACTTCCTTCAGCTCACCGGCTCAGGGATTTGTACAGATTCTCAATGTGTCTTGCAATCACTGGGTCACGGTAAGTAACATAGGCTGTGAGGAAGGTACTTTAAATGTCATCTCATTCAGGGTAAGTTTAACTATATTGTGGTGTAAGTGTAAATGTCACACTGCTATTTAGTAATTTTAACTCACTCATAAATATTCAGCTTCATAGATTAAATACTATGCTACAGGAATACTTGTAAGACAAAGCAGTAATTAAATACACTTCATACAAATTCTAAAAAGGGATCCAGACACATGACTCTATTAAATCAAAGCATTTATTTCACAAAATACACCTTTTGGACACCAAGTACAGTTTATAATTTTTGGATGTCAGTTACTTTTAGACAACAGTGTTCATCCACAAGAATAACTGCTGGTAAAGGGGGAAAAAAAGTACACTTGAGTATCATTTTACAAATCAAAATGTCCTCACTGCCATCCTGGGTTATTTTGTACTATTTCTGTAGCCCAACTTGTAATTCACACAAATGCATTTAACTCCAGAACATGACATTGTGTTACTGTTTCACTTTAACTTGGGAGATTTTGACATCACAGCCAAAAGTTTGTGTCCACGGTGAGTGGTTTGGTTGCCTTTGGTTCTCATATTTTGGACGTTCTTTGTGAACACACTTTTGGCTGCGATTTCTAAATCTCCTCAATTCAATGGAAGCAGTGACAAACCTGCACCTTCTGTGGAAGGAGTGATATTTACATCGTCCTTTATATCTCCATATTTATAGAAATTCCCATTGCATAACCAGCCCTCAAAGTGCCACGATACTTATTTCAATTCCAAAACTATAGAACTTAAAATCAAAATACAATGTTGTGGTTGGCATGTACATTAAATAACTCACTGGAACCGCATGCAAATCAGGTTCTTCAAAGCCATATGAAGTCTAAAGATCAAATGGAACGTTTATCCTAGTTCCTCCTGCATGAAATGAATGAAGATGTTCTACAAAACAAACTGTTTCAAATTCAGATGCAACTAAAAGATATTGTTCAGCTTCTCGAACAATTCCAGTTATTTTCCTAAATACCGGCATTTCGTCTTCTATTTTCTGAAAAGCTTATGATGTTCTGCAATTAGCTGCTTGAGATACACTGTCATACCCTCAGTAATCACTGGTGAAAAAACAATATTGAAAATATTTAACAACATCAGAAGCAAGCTCCGATTTTTGTTTCCCTCACCTTGCTCAAGGGCACAGCAGCAGTGTCCCCCACCTGGGATTGAACCCACGACCCTCCGGTCAAGAGTCCAGAGCCCTAACCACTACTCCACACTGCTGCCCGCATCGCATTGAGCTCTATCCCATTGCCAGACTGCTCTAGATTGAACCTTGGATGATTCATTCTCTCCAACAAACCATAATTCTAAGAGTGAATTCTATTAATGATGTCATGCTTGGAGATGACACTGTCAGAGAGAGAGCCAAAAAGCAACTTCATTTCATACTGGGGGACGCCTTCGAGGACATCGCGCATAATATCAAAAGCAAAATGATCAGAAATGTGAAAGAAACTGTAAGTCATTCAGCAAACAATATCGCTTCATTCCAAAGGAGGAGGGTCATGTAGGGTCTGCTAGCAGATCATTGCAATGCTGTTCATGCAAAACTCTGTCACGTAATATGATATTAGAATCATCGTCGCTGAATACTGACTGAGACACATTCTTATCAATCAAGCAGTCGACAGAAAAAAACTGAACTGAAAGATTCCCTGAACCCCAGAAGTGTGTGCACCCCTAAGGTATCTCCTGTGACCTGAGCAACTGTACCATCAATTGGTTCTTCAGAAAAAGGAACTTTAATTCCAGTACTTTCAAGAATGTTTTAATCATCAACGTGAGGTTGTAGTATAGCATTAAATCCATACTTTTTAATATCTTGTGTGTGGAACAGTGAAACAAGGTGAATATTCATTAGTGCTGAATTTACCTTTGGTGAAAGATTTCTAAGAATAAAATATAAGCTTCCAATTTGATGTATTCCTTGCTTGGATCCTAATGGGTTTGCAGTTTCAAAGTCATCCTAGTAAAGTTGTATTTGGAATGCATTTCTATGCCGAGAGAAAAGTGGATGATTTCTATAGCAGCTGCCGTCACCAAAAATCTTTATAAACCGCGTTTTGTTCACAGGGTTGTACAATAGGATTACAAATGTCTGGATTCCTAAATATAAACTTTAAAGTTTCTAACAATGGAATATAAATACACTTGTCAGTTACAGGATCGTGATCATGTGTGCCTGTATCCCGGTTTCTTCTGCTGTCAAATCTTACTCCTAGAGGGACCTCAACAGGCTCCACTACACCTTGTTTTTCATTGAAATGTCTTTTCCATTTAGCTTCAGTATTAATGTTTGTAAATGGATTTTCAAAGCTGTCGGTTTCTATCCTGTGTGAGTTAGCTGGTGTCTTTGAAGGTTACATTTATGATTAAAACTCTTCCCACAATCAGCACAGTGAAACGGTTTCTCTCCCGTGTGAATTCGCTGGTGTGATTGAAGGTTACGTTTATGATTAAAACTCTTCCCACAATCTGCACAGTGATACGGTTTCTCTCCCGTGTGAATTCGCTGGTGTGATTGAAGGTTATATTTCCGAGTAAAACGCCTCCCACAGTCAGGACACTCGTACGGTTTCTCTCCCGTGTGAATTCGCTTGTGTTTTTGAAGCTTACGTTTATGATTAAAACTCTTCCCACTATCAGCACATTGAAACGGTTTCTCTCCCTTGTGAATTTGCTGGTGTGCTTTAAGTAAAGTTTTATGATTAAAATCTTTCCCACAATCAGCACAGTGAAATGGTTTATCTGTACTGTGAGTTAGCTGGTGTGTTTGAAGGTCACCTTTCTGATTAAAATGCCTCCCACAGTCAGGACATTCGTACAGTTTCTCTCCTGTGTGAATTCGCTGGTGTAATTGAAGGCTTTCTTTCCGAGTAAAACGCCTCCTGCAGTCAGGACACTCATACGGTTTCTCTCCCGTGTGAATTCGCTGGTGTCTTTGAAGGTGTCCTTTCTGATTAAAACTCTTTCCACACTCTGTACAGCGAAACGGTTTCTCTCCTGTGTGAATACGCTGGTGTATTTTCAGCTTTCCTCGGTTACTGAAATTGGTGCCACATTCAGTACAGTGATACAAGATCTGCTCTGAAGGAATCTGCTGGGGAGTTTGAAGGGAAATGAAGTTGCCCTGGGTTGCAGAACTGTCGGGATGTGGAGTCGCTGTATATCCCACAGGAAGTGGTCGGCTATCTTGTGCAGAAAGATTCTGAACCGAGTCAGTTCTCAGTTTCTTCACATATTCATCTTGGGGTGTCGACTCTCTGTGTTTCTGCTTACGCTGCAGTTTCCCATCAGTAGAGATTTTGCTCTGGGGTGCTGGAGTGGAGGTGCGTCTTCCTAGATCTGCTTTAGAAGCGCAGGAGACAGAAGCCAAGGTTACTGCACAGCATTGAATCACAGCCACTTTCCTGCAAGGCTTCACCTCACAGCCATCACTGTTAACAATTAGAACATTGAAAAGCAAGAAAGATGATAAACTCTTAATCCTTCACAAAACAATTGCAATTCTTATATAAACTGTATTTTTGACATTCTACTCACATGCTGTGCTGCTCGTGGACGGCATCGCTCCTTCCTCCTTTCCATCTGCAGCTCTTTCCTGAGGGGGGTGATGTTTCCTCTGAATGGACCCCAGCACAGTGCCCTCTTCTCCAACACTAGAACCAGTGTCTTCAGAGACAGGCTGATTGGGTTTCATGCAGATCTGTTGAGGAGGATAATCTTCACAATGGCTAGATTCCATCTTAACTATATTCTCCTCCAGCGTATTGACTTTATTTTCTTTACTAACTTCCTCTGTGATGTGATCACACTCCAGCTCTACGGCCTCCTCTTTAATGTGGACAGGTTCAAGTTCAGGGATCTCTTTACTTTCTACAATTGTCAGGTCTGTAATCTCCATTATTCTTCCACACCGCTTCTGATCACAGATTTCCTCTTTTGTGTAAACAGCTTCCATCACTGGCCCCTCCTCTGCTTCACTGAAAGCACGTCTCTCTCCAGAATCTGAGTGAAACAAAATTATACATGCTTTTAACTCTCACTGTACAAATAAATACAATCATGTAATTCTGTGGAGTTTATAACTGTATGAAATAACACATCATGGATATTATATATGAAACATTGTGAACGGAGCCTTCTTCAAGGAAACACAATCATTACAGTAGTGCTGTATTTAATTGTATTTTATTTTTTAATGACTGGAAGGCATACAAGAACCATAACATTATTAAAAATCACCTTTAACTCTGGTGAATAACCTCTGGCTCTCAATCCTCGGATGGTTTTGTTTCTTACAGTCCGTGTTCATGTTTCCCAGGGCTTGTCTGATGTTTGCATCCGCAGCGCTGACACACAGACGCACCGCTTTCAACTCGCTCTCTGATATTTCCAATCTCAGCTTCAGACTTTCATTCTCTTTCTCCTTTCCAGCCATTTCCATTCGGAATTCAGTGAATTTGCCGCCGACAACTTTTGTGATTTGGCACAAGACGGTGTCTACAGCCGCTTTCACTGCGTGCTCGATGGTAGAGGCGAGCTCGTCTTGAAAGAACGACACGGAGACGCTGACGTCCATCTTCACTGACTGTTAGCTTGAGACTGATATCCTTTCTGTATTCACGCTTTTATTATGAATAATATTGGGCGCCTCTCTTTGTTATTCAGTCAGCACTTGACTTATTTAGCAAGTTTCTCTGCTGCTGCAGCTCAACAACCCCACGCAGTCCCACACACACAATGTAAACAAACCCGCACACACTTCCGCTTCCTCCCTGCTCCCATGGAGACGAGCGCGTCGTGACGTCACGTTAGCGGATTGGCGCCTCCTGCTGGAAGCACCCGGATGGAAGCTGACGGCAATGGATTCCTTGACCAGGGTGACCAGACGCCCCGGTAAAGCCGGGCTTGCCAGTTTTCAGACTTCATGTTTTTGTCCCGGTCAGAAACAGTAACATTATCTTCCCGGTTTTGTTATTTTGTGTTGAAATGGTTTATATGGGCAGCAGTGTGGAGTAGTGGTTAGGGCTCTGGACTCTTGACCGGAGGGTCGTGGGTTCAATCCCAGGTGGGGGGACACTGTTGCTGTACCCTTGAGCAAGGTACTTTACCTAGATTGCTCCAGTAAAAATCCAACTGTATAAATGGGGAATTGTATGTAAAAATAATGTGATATCTTGTAACAATTGTAAGTCACTCTGGATAAGGACATCAGCTAAGGAATAAGTTGATAACTGCAGCGAGTTAACAGCAGAGTAATTTTATTATGAAATAAAAAATGAATTACTTATTTTCTGATTATGTGTTTAAAATCAATATTTATCCTGGACCATGGCTTTTTTAAATATATATATATATATATATATATATATATATATATATATATATATATATATATATTAAATTCCCATAGAGCCGTTCCCAATATAGAGCCTTTAATAGCTCAGCCAATCAGGTGTCAGTATTGTGAAAACGAGGGCTGCCACCTGGACCTATAATTCCGGGACACTTTGGGACGTGGCGCGGTTTTTAAGTTGCCCTGAAACTGAAAGAAAAAAACACGCGAATTGAGCGCTAAACACGTGCTTAATTTATACTGCTTTTAAATGATCCAAATCACTGTGATAATATAATTCTTACAAAATAATAATAATAATAATAATAATAATAATAATAATAATAATAATAATAATATACTTTTTTATTTTGTAAAATTAGTTTTTCAGTTCTCAATATTTAAAAAATGTTGCTTTTTATATCCTGGTAATTAGTTGTTAATTAATGTTACATCCTGTTAATAAGTTTCACTATATATATATAGTAACGGGCACGGCTGGACTGACTCGCCGTTGCCACCTGTCGGCGAATAGGGCGCTGTGCCCGGAGCCAGTCCCCCACATTTGGTTAATGTGCAGCAGAGGATGCTGGGAGTACAAACTATGGTAGGGGAGAAACGGAATTATTGTTGTTGGAGGGCGCTGACTTGCTGTTAGCTGCTTAATAAACTGCATTACCTAAAATAGCTATTGTGTGCGTGTCTCCGTTAATCCCTGTGCTCGCTACAATATAAACATTTATGATGGTACTTCGTTTATTTAATTTGTTAAAAGATATTATTGTATTGTCATGCTGCCTCGAGATAATTAATTAACTGGATCAATTTAGCAAAGGTTTAGCGCTCAATTAAAGGCAACTTCAAAATCCCGTTCTGTCGTGCAGTGTTCCGGAATTATGGGGACAGGTGTTAGTATTATTATTATTATTATTTGTTTATTTAGCAGACGCCTTTATCCAAGGCGATTTACAGAGACTAGGGTGTGTGAACTATGCATCAGCTGCAGAGTCACTTACAACTACGTCTCACCCGAAAGACGGAGCACAAGGAGGTAAAGTGACTTGCTCAGGGTCACACAATGAGTCAGTGGCTGAGGTGGGATTTGAACCGGGGACCTCTTGATTACAAGCCCTTTTCTTTAACCGCTGGACCACACAGCCTCCCCACCCTGTTCAACACTATTTCTGGGAAGTCAGGTATGGTGAAGGCACACTTTTGCCGTGAGTGTACATCCCAGCACAGACGAATATCTCTTATAAAGTGTCCTGGCACACTCTACAACCCGGTTTCTCAGAGACGTCGGATTCAGCGGCCAAGAGTTGCGTCGCACAGTGAAGAACTTATCTGAAGCAGCAGAGAGGAGCAGCAACTGGCTGTGGTTGAGACGGAAAGATTCTGGCTGGGGATCTCAAGCACAAGAAAGAAAGAAACGCTGATGTACAGGTAAGTAAGCTGGGTTGAGTTGAGTGGGGGACGGAGGGGGGTGATGCTGGGACGCCAGAATCACCGTCGAGCACTCTTGAGGTGTCGTGGGCTAGTCGACGAAACACTGAGGATGGAAGGTGCCCACTTGAAGACCCCAGAGATGTACCCTACTTAGCTCAATCCAGACGGCTGTCCTGCTGATGCGCTGGGGAGACCGCACTGTGGTTGATCCCCGGAGCCAGCATCGCAGCCGTTGTGTGTGCTGATGCGCCAGGGAGGCAAAATAAGCTGATCCCTGGAGCCAGCATTACACTTCAGCCATTCTGCCACAACACCAGACAGAAGGGTATCTACATCATCATATGGAAGGAAGCGCAAATGGATGGAGACACAGATGGATCACATTAGTTTACTGTAAAGCTACGTCTTAGTTGTTGCTTATCTTGGCGAGAGCCAAGTTCAAAACAGCATGACGTTTTAACATCTACTCTCGTGTAATGGGAATTTTAAGAGTTAGTTTTAGGGTTACGTGTTGGGTTTGAGTTTAGGTTTAAGGCTGTGTTTCCAGCAGGAGGCGCCAATCCGCTAACGTGACGTCACGACGCGCTCGTCTCCATGGGAGCAGGGAGGAAGCGGAAGTGTGTGCGGGTTTGTTTACATTGTGTGTGTGGGACTGCGTGGGGTTGTTGAGCTGCAGCAGCAGAGAAACTTGCTAAATAAGTCAAGTGCTGACTGAATAACAAAGAGAGGCTCCCAATATTATTCATAATAAAAGCGTGAATACAGAAAGGATATCAGTCTCAAGCTAACAGTCAGTGAAGATGGACGTCAGCGTCTCCGTGTCGTTCTTTCAAGACGAGCTCGCCTCTACCATCGAGCACGCAGTGAAAGCGGCTGTAGACACCGTCTTGTGCCAAATCACAAAAGTTGTCGGCGGCAAATTCACTGAATTCCGAATGGAAATGGCTGGAAAGGAGAAAGAGAATGAAAGTCTGAAGCTGAGATTGGAAATATCAGAGAGCGAGTTGAAAGCGGTGCGCCTGTGTGTCAGCGCTGCGGATGCAAACATCAAACAAGCCCTGGGAAACATGAACACGGACTGTAAGAAACAAAACCATCCGAGGATTGAGAACCAGGGGTTATTCACCAGAGTTAAAGGTGATTTTTAATAATGTTATGGTTCTTGTATGCCTTCCAGTCATTTAAAAATAAAATACAATTAAATACAGCACTACTGTAATGATTGTGTTTCCTTGAAGAAGGCTCTGTTCACAATGTTGCATATATAATATCCATGATGTGTTATTTCATACAGTTATAAACTCCACAGAATTACATGCTTGTATTTATTTGTACAGTGAGAGTTAAAAGCATGTATAATTTTGTTTCACGCAGATTTTGGAGAGAGACCTGCTTTCAGTGAAGCAGAGGAGGGGCCAGTGATAGAAGCTGTTTACACACAAGAGGAAATCTTTGATCAGGAGTGGTGTGGAAGAATAATGGAGATTACAGACCTGACAATTGTAGAAAGTAAAGAGATCCCTGAACTTGAACCTGTCCACATTAAAGAGGAGGCCGTAGAGCTGGAGTGTGATCACATCACAGAGGAAGTTAGTAAAGAAAATAAAGTCGATACACTGGAGGAGAATATAGTTAAACTGGAATCTAGCCATTGTGAAGATTATCCTCCTGAACAGATCTGCATGAAACCCAATCAGCCTGTCTCTGAACACACTGATTCTGGTGTTGGAGAAGAGGGCACTGTGCTGGGGTCCATTCAGAGGAAACATCACCCCCCTCAGGAAAGAGCTGCAGATGGAAAGGAGGAAGGAGCGATGCCGTCCACGAGCAGCACAGCATGTGAGTAGAATGTCAAAAATACAGTTTATATAAGAATTGCAATTGTTTTGTGAAGGCTAAAGAGTTTATCATCTTTCTTGCTTTTCAATGTTGTGATTGTTAACAGTGATGGCTGTGAGGTGAAGCCTTGCAGGAAAGTGGCTGTGATTCAATGCTGTGCAGTAACCTTGGCTTCTGTTTCCTGCGCTTCTAAAGCAGATCTAGGAAGACGCACCTCCACTCCAGCACCCCAGAGCAAAATCTCTACTGATGGGAAACTGCAGCGTAAGCAGAAACACAGAGAGTCGACACCCAAAGATGAATATGTGAAGAAACTGAGAAATCTTTCTGCACAAGATAGTCGACCACTTCCTGTGGGATATACAGCGACTCCACATCCTGACAGTTCTGCAACCCAGGGCAACTTCATTTCCCTACAAACTCCCCAGCAGATTCCTTCAGAGCAGATCTTGTATCACTGTACTGAATGTGGCACCAATTTCATTGACCGGGGAAAGCTGAAAACACACCAGCGAATTCACACAGGGGAGAAACCGTTTCAGTGTTCAGAGTGTGGGAGGCGTTTTAATCACAAAGGAAACCTTCAAACCCACCAGCTAACTCACACTGCAGATAAACCATTTCACTGTGCAGATTGTGGGAAAGGTTTTAATCACAAAGGTAAACTTCAAACACACCAGTTAACACACAGTACAGATAAACCATTTCACTGTGCTGATTGTGGGAAATGTTTTAATCACAAAGGTAACCTTCAAACACACCAGTTAACACACAGTACAGATAAACCATTTCACTGTGCTGATTGTGGGAAGAGTTTTACTCATAAATGTAGACTTCAGTTACACCAACGAATTCACACAGGAGAGAAACCGTATGAGTGTCCTGACTGTGGGAGGCGTTTTAATCAGAAAGGACACTTTCAAAGACACCAGCTAACTCACAGTACAGATAAACCATTTCAATGTGCCGATTGTGGGAAAGGCTTTAATCAGAAAACTTCACTTCAAGCACACCTGCAAATTCACACAGGAGAGAAACCGTATGAGTGTCCTGACTGTGGGAGGCGTTTTCATCAGAAAGGAAGCTTTGAAAGACACCAGCTAACTCACAGTACAGATAAACCGTTTAATTGTGCTGATTGTGGGAAAGGTTTTAAACGTAAAACTTCACTTCAAGCACACCAGCAAATTCACAAGGGAGAGAAACCGTTTCAATGTGCTGATTGTGGGAAAGGTTTTTATCAGAAATGTGTCCTTCGAAAACACCAGCTAACTCACAGTACAGATAAACCGTTTCACTGTGCTGATTGTGGGAAAGGTTTTAATCAGAAATGTGACCTTCAACAACACCAGCGAATTCACACAGGAGAGAAACCGTTTCAGTGTCCTGACTGTGGGAGGCGTTTTAATCACAAAGGTAACCTTCAAACACACCAGCGAATTCACACAGGAGAGAAACCGTTTCACTGTGCTGATTGTGGGAAAGGTTTTAATCAGAAATGTGACCTTCAACAACACCAGCTAACTCACACAAGATAGAAACCGACAGCTTTGAAAATCTATTTACAAACATTAATACTGAAGCTAAATGGAAAAGACATTTCAGTGAAAAACGAGGTGTAGTGGAGTCTGTTGAGGTCCCTCTAGGAGTAAGATTTGACAGCAGAAGAAACCGGGATACAGGCACATATGATCACGATCCTGTAACTGACAAGTGTATTTATATTCCATTGTTAGAAACTTTAAAGTTTATATTTAGGAGTCCAGACATTTGTAATCCTATTGTACAACCCTGTGAACAAAACGTGGTTTATAAAGATTTCTGGTGACGGCAGCTGCTATAGAAATCATCCACTTTTCTCTCGGCATAGAAATGCATTTCAAATACAACTTTACTAGGATGACTTTGAAACTGCAAACCCATTAGGATCCAAGCAAGGGATACATCAAATTGGAAGCTTATATTTTATTCTTAGAAATCTTTCACCAAAGGTAAATTCAGCACTAATGAATATTCACCTTGTTTCACTGTTCCACACAGAAGATATTAAAAAGTATGGCTTTAATGCTATACCACAACCTCACGTTGATGATTAAAACATTCTTGAAAGTACTGGAATTAAAGTTCCTTTTTCTGAAGAACCAATTGATGGTACAGTTGCTCAGGTCACAGGAGATACCTTAGGGGTGCACACACTTCTGGGGTTCAGGGAATCTTTCAGTTCAGTTTTTTTCTGTCGACTCTGCTTGATTGATAAGAATGCGTCTCAGTCAGTATTCAGCGACGATGATTCTAACATCATATTACGTGACAGAGTTTTGCATGAACAGCATTGCAATGATCTGCTAGCAGACCCTACATGACCCTCCTCCTTTGGAATGAAGCGATATTGTTTGCTGAATGACTTACAGTTTCTTTCTCATTTCTGATCATTTTGCTTTTGATATTATGCGCGATGTCCTCGAAGGCGTCCCCCAGTATGAAATGAAGTTGCTTTTCTGACAGTGTCATCTCCAAGCATGACATCATTAATAGAATTCACTCTTAGAATTATGGTTTGTTGGAGAGAATGAATCATCCAAGGTTCAATCTAGAGCAGTCTGGCAATGGGATAGAGCTCAATGCGATGCGGGCAGCAGTGTGGAGTAGCGGTTAGGGCTCTGGACTCTTGACCGGAGGGTCGTGGGTTCAATCCCAGGTGGGGGGACACTGCTGCTGTACCCTTGAGCAAGGTACTTTAGCTAGATTGCTCAAGTAAAAACCAGACTGTATAAATGGGGAATTGTATGTAAAAAATAATGTGTTATCTTGTAACAATTGTAAGTCGCCTTGGTTAAGGGTGTCTGCTAAGAAATAAGTAATAATATTCAAACATTCTGCTTAATTAAAAATATTTCCCTAGTATTTGGAGACATTGTAAATCAGGGAAACAAAAATCGGAGCTTGCTTCTGATGTTGTTAAATATTTTCAATATTGTTTTTTCACCAGTGATTGCTGAGGGTATGACAGTGTATCTCAAGCACCTAATTGCAGAACATCATAAGCTTTTCAGAGAGCTATACCCACAATGCAATTCGATTCCAAAGCACCATTTCATGATCCATTATCCCAGATGCATCAGAAAAATAGATCCATTATTGCATTTCTGGGCAATGAGATTTGAGGCAAAGCACTAGTTTATTAAAAACAGTGTCAAGAATTTCAAAACTATTAACAAATCACTGGACCAAAAACACCAAATAGCTACAGCATGCCACTGGGAGTCTTTATCAATAAAGACTATTGAATGTGGACCTCTTAAAACACAAGCTTTAAATGATTTTCCTGACTGTGAAATTATAGCGGAAAAACTGCAAGTTGGTTTAGATTGTGAAATTAATATTACTTCTAGGATTAGATACTCAGGAACTGAATATCGGACCGGCCGTCTGATTTGTATAAAAATAGAAGACGAAATTGCGGTATTTAGTAAAATAACTGGAATTGTTCGAGAAGCTGAACAATATATTTTAGTGGCATCTGAATTTGAAACAGTTTGTTTTGTAGAACATCTTCATTCATTTCATGCGAGAGGAACTTGGAAAAACGTTCCATTTGATCTTCAGACTTCATATGGCTTTGAAGAACCTGATTTGCATGCGGTTCCAGTGAGTTATTTAATGTATATGCCAACCACAACATTGTATTTTGATTTTAAGTTCTATAGTTTTGGAATTGAAATAAGTATCGTGGCACTTTGAGGGCTGGTTATGCAATGGGAATTTCTATAAATAGGGAGATATAAAGGAAGATGTAAATATCGCTCCTTCCACAGAAGGTGCAGGTTTGTCACTGCTTCCATTGAATTGAGGAGATTTAGAAATCGCAGCCAAAAGTGTGTTCACAAAGAACGTCCAAAATATGAGATCCAAAGGCAACCAAACCACTCACCGTGGACACAAACTTTTGGCTGTGATGTCAAAATCTCCCGAGTTAAAGTGAAGCAGTAACTCAATGTCATGTTCTGGAGTTAAATGCATTTGTGTGAATTACAAGTTGGGCTACAGAAATAGTACAAAATAACCCAGGATGGCAGTGAGGACATTTTGATTTAGAAAATGATATTCAAGTGTACTTTTTTTTCCTTTACCAGCAGTTATTCTTGTGGATGAACACTGTTGTCTAAAAGTAACTGACATCCAAAAATTATAAACTGTACTTAGTGTCCAAAAGGTGTATTTTGTGAAATAAATGCTTTGTTTTAATAGAGTCATGTGTCTGGATCCCTTTTTAGAATTTGTATGAAGTGTGTTTAATTACTGCTTTGTCTTACAAGTATTCCTATAGCATAGTATTTAATCTATGAAGCTGAATATTTATGAGTGAGTTAAAATTACTAAATAGCAGTGTGACATTTACACTTACAGCACAATATAGTTAAACTTACCCTGAATGAGATGACATTTAAAGTACCTTCCTCACAGCCTATGTTACTTACCGTGACCCAGTGATTGCCAGACACATTGAGATTCTGTACAAATCCTTGAGCCGATGAGCTGAAGGAGGTCAGCTGTGTCAGGCTGGTGACAGCATACAAACCTCCAACCTGTGGGAACTGTCTACGTAGCAGAGCCTGGCTGTGTCCATCACCTCATCACCCCTCCACAGGTGCTGTCCAACACAATAAAACAAATGACTCCTAATTCTGCCCCCCCTCCCCCTTCATTGAGAATGGCAGTCTTCTCCTCTTCATCGGTCACAACCCTACAGAGACACTCTCCAGTCTTCTCAGGTACTTACCTGACAGATAAAACAAAAGGAAAGATAATACTACAGTAAACACTTCAATGAGTGGAGGTTTTTAAATGAATGTTTTTAAAAAGAATGAGCTAAAACCTATTCAAAAGAATCAGAACCACTGACAATACTGACATGTGGAAAACTGTCTCTGCCCTTTATAATGGTCATTTCTTAGACTCTTAAGTTACATCATTTATATATATATATATATATGTATATATATTCTTCTTTAATACAAATTCTGTTTTCTGGTTCTCACATTTCTGCTATTAGTTATATATAGTTATATATTTAATCTTTTAACCCTTTTCTTTCATATATATATATATATATATATATATATATATATATATATATATATATATATATATATATAATTACACACACACACGTTTATCATTTATTTAGATGTACATCTTCAAAAATACAGGGCGGCTTCAATAACTTATAATGTATTAATATTAATTTTCAATATTTCTCTATTTTTTTTTACCTTTCAAAACGAATGTACTGGCTTTCTTTCTGATACCCCTCTTCTCCTCTTTGGTGGCTTGTTCAGGATACTCACCTGTGCTGAGGTAGCGATATACCGCTCTCAAGTGATCCATATCGATTGATAAATGTAGTTTTCTGAGGGGGAAAAAAACACAGTATTACAAATTTGTCCTGTAAAAAGAGAAATTATTTGATTACAATTGTACGACGGCGCCAACGAACTCCAACTGTCAGCGTCAAGATCTGTGGAGCAAAAGCAGTGACGCGCTTAGCAACAGAACGCTGACATGTCACATGACTCAGGGGGGGACAAATTTGGCACGAGACCGTCAGCTTCCATCCGGGTGCTTCCAGCAGGAGGCGCCAATCCGCTAACGTGACGTCACGACGCGCTCGTCTCCATGGGAGCAGGGAGGAAGCGGAAGTGTGTGCGGGTTTGTTTACATTGTGTGTGTGGGACTGCGTGGGGTTGTTGAGCTGCAGCAGCAGAGAAACTTGCTAAATAAGTCAAGTGCTGACTGAATAACAAAGAGAGGCTCCCAATATTATTCATAATAAAAGCGTGAATACAGAAAGGATATCAGTCTCAAGCTAACAGTCAGTGAAGATGGACGTCAGCGTCTCCGTGTCGTTCTTTCAAGACGAGCTCGCCTCTACCATCGAGCACGCAGTGAAAGCGGCTGTAGACACCGTCTTGTGCCAAATCACAAAAGTTGTCGGCGGCAAATTCACTGAATTCCGAATGGAAATGGCTGGAAAGGAGAAAGAGAATGAAAGTCTGAAGCTGAGATTGGAAATATCAGAGAGCGAGTTGAAAGCAGTGCGGGAATGCATGAACGCTGCAGATGCAGACATTAAACAACCTCTCAGAAACATGAACCCCGACTGCAATGAACAAGACTTTCAGAGGAACGAGAACCAGGGATTATTCATCAGAGTTCAAGGTGAGATTAATAATGTTATGGTTCTTGTAACCCTTCCAGTCATTAAAAAAAAATACAATTAAATACAGCACTACTGTAATGATTGTGTTTCCTTGAAGAAGGCCCCGTTCACAATGTTGCATATATAATATCCATGATGTGTTATTTCATACAGTTATAAACTCCACAGAATTACATGATTGTATTTATTTGTACAAATAAATGAATAATTTGGTTTCACGCAGATTCTGGAGAGAGATGTGCTTTCAGTGAAGCAGAGGAGGGGCCAGTGATAGAAGCTGTTTACACAAAAGAGGAAATCTGTGATCTGGAGTGGTGTGGAAGAATAATGGAGATTACAGACCTAACAATTGTAGAAAGTAAAGAGATCCCTGAACTTGAACCTGTCCACATTAAAGAGGAGGCCGTAGAGCTGGAGTATGATCAGATCACAGAGGAAGTTAGTGAAGAAAATAAAGTCAATACACTGGAGGAGAATATAGTTAATATGGAATCTAGCCGCTGTGAGGATTGTCCTCCTGAACAGATCTGCATGAAACCCAATCAGCCTGTCTCTGAAGACACTGGTTCTAGTGTTGGAGAAGAGGGCACTGTGCTGGGGTCCATTCAGGGGAAACATCACCCCCCTCAGGAAAGAGCTGCAGATGGAAAGGAGGAAGGAGCGATGCCGTCCACGAGCAGCACAGCCTGTGAGTAGAATGTCAAAAATACAGTTTATATAAGAATTGCAATTGTTTTGTGAAGGATTAAGAGTTTATCATCTTTCTTACTTTTCAATGTTCTAATTGTTAACAGTGATGGCTGTGAGGTGAAGCCTTGCAGGAAAGTGGCTGTGATTCAATGCTGTGCAGTAACCTTGGCTTCTGTCTCCTGCACTTCTAAAGCAGATCTAGGAAGACGCACCTCCACTCCAGCACCCCAGAGCAAAATCTCTACTGATGGGAAACTGCAGCGTAAGCAGAAACACAGAGAGTCGACACCCCAAAATGAATATGTGAAGAAACTGAGAACTCGCTCGGTTCAGAATCTTTCTGCACAAGATAGCCGACCACTTCCTGTGGGATATACAGTGACTCCACATCCCGACAGTTCTGCAACCCAGGGCAACTTCATTTCCCTACAAACTCCCCAGCAGATTCCTTCAGAGCAGATCTTGTATAACTGTACTGAATGTGGCACCAATTTCAGTGACCGGGGAAAGCTGAAAATACACCAGCGTAGTCACACAGGAGAGAAACCATATGAGTGTCCTGACTGTGGGAGGAGTTTTAATCAGAAATGTAAGCTGAGAACACACAAGCTAACTCACACAGGAGAGAAACCGTTTCACTGTGCAGATTGTGGGAAGGGTTTTAATCAGAAAGTACACCTTCAAATACACCAGCGAATTCACACGGGAGAGAAACCGTTTCACTGTGCAGATTGTGGGAAGACATTCAGATTTGCAACTGGATTAAAAGTACACCAACGTATTCACACAGGAGTGAAAACATACGAGTGTCCTGACTGTGGGAAGAGTTTTATTCAGAAAAGTAACGTTCAAGCACACCAGCGAATTCACAAGGGAGAGAAACCGTTTCACTGTGCTGATTGTGGGAAGAGTTTTAATCAGAAAGGTGCTCTTCAAAATCACCAGCGAATTCACACAGGAGAGAAACCGTATGAGTGTCCTGACTGTGGGAGGCGTTTCAGTTACAAATGTAACCTTCAAACACACCAGCGAATTCACAAGGGAGAGAAACCGTTTCACTGTGCTGATTGTGGGAAGAGTTTTAATAAGAAAGGTGCTCTTCAAAATCACCAGCGAACTCACACAGGAGAGAAACCGTACGAGTGTCCTGACTGTGGGAGGCGTTTTCATCAGAAAAGTAACCTTCAAACACACCAGCGAATTCACACAGGAGAGAAACCGTATGTGAGTCCAGTATGTGGGAGGAGTTTCAGTCGAAGACGCAGCCTCAGAACACACCACATAACCCACACTGGAGTGAAACCTTTTGAGTGTAGTGAGTGTGGGAAGAGATTTGTAGAGTCAAAAAAACTAAAGAAACACAGTCTAGTTCACAGAGATTCAGTCAGTCAGGACACTTAAAAACAAAAAAAACAATTCAGTTTACTCAATAAAAGCATCTCAATCACACCAAAATACCAAAGCAGACCCTGCGTCTCTGTCGTCGGTTTCAAATGCAGGCAACTGTGAAAATAAACAAATTCAACTCAAAAAAATCCCAAGCCTGCTGTGCATGCAAATGATTGTAGCCCTGTTTCCTACAGCAGTGCTTCTGAAACTGGGGAGGCACAGAATGTACTCTGGGGTTAAATGCATTTGTGTGAATTACAAGTTGGGCTACAGAAATAGTACAGAATAACCCAGGATGGCAGTGAGGATATTTTGATTTGTAAAATGATATTCAAGTGTACTTTTTTTTCCTTTGCCAGCAGTTATTCTTGTGGATGAACACTGTTGTCTAAAAGTAACTGACATCCAAAAATTATAAACTGTACTTGGTGTCCAAAAGGTGTATTTTGTGAAATAAATGCTTTAATTTAATAGAGTCATGAGTCTGGATCCCTTTTTAGAATTTGTATGAAGTGTATTTAATTACTGTTTTGTCTTACAAGTATTCCTGTAGCATAGTATTTAATCTATGAAGCTGAATATTTATGAGTGAGTTAAAATTACTAAATAGCAGTGTGACATTTACACTTACACCACAATATAGTTAAACTTACACTGAACGAGATGACATTTAAACTCCTACCGTGTTGAAAACTTTACTCTCTAGCAGGGTTAATTTCTTAACACTTTCCAAAGTGTTCATTTAACACGGAAATCGAGGGAGCCATATGTTCACTACAAAAGTGTCAGAGTTAATTATGGGTTAATCCGGACTTGATTGAAGGTATATTTTAGGAACAGCTTGTGGCACTGGCAAGATACAATTAAATAAATAAATACATAGCCATGGTCCAGGACGTTAAACAGAATATCAATTATTAAACACATAATCAGAAAACAAGTGATTCACACGATTGATTGTATAATAAAATCACTCTGCTGTGAACTTGCTCAGCACATCGCTACAGTTGTGTACTTATAAGCAATGTGAGTACAAAATAACAAAACCGGGAAGATAATGTTACTGTTTCTGACCGGGACAAAAACATGAAGTCTGAAAACTGGCAAGCCCGGCTTTACCGGGGCGTCTGGTCACCCTGGTCAAGGAATCCATTGCCGTCAGCTTCCATCCGGGTGTTTCCAGCAGGAGGCGCCAATCCGCTAACGTGACGTCACGACGCGCTCGTCTCCATGGGAGCAGGGAGGAAGCGGAAGTGTGTGCGGGTTTGTTTACATTGTGTGTGTGGGACTGCGTGGGGTTGTTGAGCTGCAGCAGCAGAGAAACTTGCTAAATAAGTCAAGTGCTGACTGAATAACAAAGAGAGGCTCCCAATATTATTCATAATAAAAGCGTGAATACAGAAAGGATATCAGTCTCAAGCTAACAGTCAGTGAAGATGGACGTCAGCGTCTCCGTGTCGTTCTTTCAAGACGAGCTCGCCTCTACCATCGAGCACGCAGTGAAAGCGGCTGTAGACACCGTCTTGTGCCAAATCACAAAAGTTGTCGGCGGCAAATTCACTGAATTCCGAATGGAAATGGCTGGAAAGGAGAAAGAGAATGAAAGTCTGAAGCTGAGATTGGAAATATCAGAGAGCGAGTTGAAAGCGGTGCGTCTGTGTGTCAGCGCTGCGGATGCAAACATCAGACAAGGCCTCGGAAACATGAACACGGACTGTAAGAAACAAAACCATCCGAGGATTGAGAGCCAGAGGTTATTCACCAGAGTTAAAGGTGATTTTTAATAATGTTGTGGTTCTTGTATGTCTTCCAGTCATTTCAAAATGAAATACTATTAAATACAGCACTACTGTAATGATTGTGTTTCCTTGAAGAAGGCCCCGTTCACAATGTTGCAAATATAATATCCATGATGTGTTATTTCATACAGTTATAAACTCCTCAGAATTACATGATTGTATTTATTTGTACAGTGAGGGTTAAAAGCATGTATAATTTTGTTTCACGCAGATTCTGGAGACAGACCTGCTTTCAGTGAAGCAGAGGAGGGGCCAGCGATAGAAGCTGTTTACACAAAAGAGGAAATCTGTGATCAGGAGTGGTGTGGAAGAATAATGGAGATTACAGACCTGACAATTGTAGCAAGTAAAGAGATCCCTGAACTTGAACCTGTCCACATTAAAGAGGAGGCCGTAGAGCTGGAGTGTGATCACATCACAGAGGAGGTTAGTAAAGAAAATAAAGTCAATACGCTGGAGGAGAATATAGTTAAGATGGAATCTAGCCATTGTGAAGATTATCCTGCTGAAGAGATCTGCATGAAACCCAATCAGCCTGTCTCTGAAGACACTGGTTCTAGTGTTGGAGAAGAGGGCACTGTGCTGGGGTCCATTCAGAGGAAACATCACCCCCCTCAGGAAAGAGCTGCAGATGGAAAGGAGGAAGGAGCGATGCCGTCCACGAGCAGCACAGCATGTGAGTAGAATGTCAAAAATACAGTTTATATAAGAATTGCAATTGTTTTGTGAAGGATTAAGAGTTTTATAATTTGTCTTGCTTTTCAATGTTCTAATTGTTAACAGTGATGGCTGTGAGGTGAAGCCTTGCAGGAAAGTGGCTGTGATTCAATGCTGTGCAGTAACCTTGGCTTCTGTTTCCTGCGCTTCTAAAGCAGATCTAGGAAGACGCACCTCCACTCCAGCACCCCAGAGCAAAATCTCTACTGATGAGAAACTGCAGCGTAAGCAGAAACACAGACAGTCGACACCCCGAGATGAATATGTGAAGAAACTGAGAACTCACTCGGTTCAGAATCTTTCTACACAAGATAGCCGACCACTTCCTGTGGGATATACAGCGACTCCACATCCCGACAGTTCTGCAACCCAGGGCAACTTCATTTCCCTACAAACTCCCCAGCAGATTCCTTCAGAGCAGATCTTGTATCACTGTACTGAATGTGGCACCAATTTCAGTGACCGGGGAAAGCTGAAAAGACACCAACGTATTCACACAGGAGAGAAACCATTTGTGTGTCCTGACTGTGGGAGGAGTTTTACTCAGAAAGGAAACCTTCAAACACACCAGCGAATTCACAAGGGAGAGAAACCGTATGAGTGTCCTGACTGTGGGAGGCGTTTTAATCAGAAAGGAAGCTTTGAAAGACACCAGCTAACTCACAGTACAGATAAACCATTTCAATGTGCCGATTGTGGGAAAGGCTTTAATCATAAAACTTCACTTCAAGCACACCTGCAAATTCACACAGGAGAGAAACCGTATGAGTGTCCTGACTGTGGGAGGCGTTTTCATCAGAAAGGAAGCTTTGAAAGACACCAGCTAACTCACAGTACAGATAAACCGTTTAATTGTGCTGATTGTGGGAAAGGTTTTAATCGTAAAACTTCACTTCAAACACACCAGCAAATTCACAAGGGAGAGAAACCGTTTCAATGTGCTGATTGTGGGAAAGGTTTTTATCAGAAATGTGTCCTTCAAAAACACCAGCGAATTCACACAGGAGAGAAACCGTATCAGTGTCCTGACTGTGGGAGGCGTTTTAATCACAAAGGTAACCTTCAAAAACACCAGCAAATTCACAAGGGAGAGAAACCGTTTCACTGTGCAGATTGTGGGAGGAGTTTTAATCAGAAAGGTGATCTTCAAAGACACCAGCTAACTCACAGTACAGATAAACCATTTCACTGTGTGACCTTCAACAACACCAGCGAATTCACACAAGATAGAAACCGACAGCTTTGAAAATCTATTTACAAACATTAATACTGAAGCTAAATGGAAAAGACATTTCAGTGAAAAACGAGGTGTAGTGGAGTCTGTTGAGGTCCCTCTAGGAGTAAGATTTGACAGCAGAAGAAACCGGGATACAGGCACATATGATCACGATCCTGTAACTGACAAGTGTATTTATATTCCATTGTTAGAAACTTTAAAGTTTATATTTTGGAGTCCAGACATTTGTAATCCTATTGTACAACCCTGTGAACAAAACACGGTTTATAAAGATTTTTGGTGACGGCAGCTGCTATAGAAATCATCCACTTTTCTCTCGGCATAGAAATGCATTTCAAATACAACTTTACTAGGATGACTTTGAAACTGCAAACCCATTAGGATCCAAACAAGGGATACATCAAATTGGAAGCTTATATTTTATTCTTAGAAATCTTTCACCAAAGGTAAATTCAGCACTAATGAATATTCACCTTGTTTCACTGTTCCACACACAAGATATTAAAAAGTATAGATTTAATGCTATACTACAACCTCACGTTGATGATTAAAAACATTCTTGAAAGTACTGGAATTAAAGTTCCTTTTTCTGAAGAACCAATTGATGGTACAGTTGCTCAGGTCACAGGAGATACCTTGGGGGTGCACACACTTCTGGGGTTCAGGGAATCTTTCAGTTCAGTTTTTTTCTGTTGACTCTGCTTGATTGATAAGAATGCGTCTCAGTCAGTATTCAGCGATGATGATTCTAACATCATATTACATGACAGAGTTTTGCATGAACAGCATTGCAATGATCTGTTAGCAGACCCTACATGACCCTCCTCCTTTGGAATGAAGCGATATTGTTTGCTGAATGACTTACAGTTTCTTTCTCATTTCTGATCATTTTGCTTTTGATATTATGCGCGATGTCCTCGAAGGCGTCCCCCAGTATGAAATGAAGTTGCTTTTTGGCTCTCTCTCTCTGACAGTGTCATCTCCAAGCATGACATCATTAATAGAATTCACTCTTAGAATTATGGTTTGTTGGAGAGAATGAATCATCCAAGGTTCAATCTAGAGCAGTCTGGCAATGGGATAGAGCTCAATGCGATGCGGGCAGCAGTGTGGAGTAGCGGTTAGGGCTCTGGACTCTTGACCGGAGGGTCGTGGGTTCAATCCCAGGTGGGGGGACACTGCTGCTGTACCCTTGAGCAAGGTACTTTAGCTAGATTGCTCAAGTAAAAACCAGACTGTATAAATGGGGAATTGTATGTAAAAAATAATGTGTTATCTTGTAACAATTGTAAGTCGCCTTGGTTAAGGGTGTCTGCTAAGAAATAAGTAATAATATTCAAACATTCTGCTTAATTAAAAATATTTCCCTAGTATTTGGAGACATTGTAAATGAGGGAAACAAAAATCGGAGCTTGCTTCTGATGTTGTTAAATATTTTCAATATTGTTTTTTCACCAGTGATTGCTGAGGGTATGACAGTGTATCTCAAGCACCTAATTGCAGAACATCATAAGCTTTTCAGAGAGCTATACCCACAATGCAATTCGATTCCAAAGCACCATTTCATGATCCATTATCCCAGATGCATCAGAAAAATAGATCCATTATTGCATTTCTGGGCAATGAGATTTGAGGCAAAGCACTAGTTTATTAAAAACAGTGTCAAGAATTTCAAAACTATTAACAAATCACTGGACCAAAAACACCAAATAGCTACAGCATGCCACTGGGAGTCTTTATCAATAAAGACTATTGAATGTGGACCTCTTAAAACACAAGCTTTAAATGATTTTCCTGACTGTGAAATTATAGCGGAAAAACTGCAAGTTGGTTTAGATTGTGAAATTAATATTACTTCTAGGATTAGATACTCAGGAACTGAATATCGGACCGGCCGTCTGATTTGTATAAAAATAGAAGACGAAATTGCGGTATTTAGTAAAATAACTGGAATTGTTCGAGAAGCTGAACAATATCTTTTAGTGGCATCTGAATTTGAAACAGTTTGTTTTGTAGAACATCTTCATTCATTTCATGCGAGAGGAACTTGGAAAAACGTTCCATTTGATCTTCAGACTTCATATGGCTTTGAAGAACCTGATTTGCATGCGGTTCCAGTGAGTTATTTAATGTATATGCCAACCACAACATTGTATTTTGATTTTAAGTTCTATAGTTTTGGAATTGAAATAAGTATCGTGGCACTTTGAGGGCTGGTTATGCAATGGGAATTTCTATAAATAGGGAGATATAAAGGAAGATGTAAATATCGCTCCTTCCACAGAAGGTGCAGGTTTGTCACTGCTTCCATTGAATTGAGGAGATTTAGAAATCGCAGCCAAAAGTGTGTTCACAAAGAACGTCCAAAATATGAGATCCAAAGGCAACCAAACCACTCACCGTGGACACAAACTTTTGGCTGTGATGTCAAAATCTCCCGAGTTAAAGTGAAGCAGTAACTCAATGTCATGTTCTGGAGTTAAATGCATTTGTGTGAATTACAAGTTGGGCTACAGAAATAGTACAAAATAACCCAGGATGGCAGTGAGGACATTTTGATTTGTAAAATGATATTCAAGTGTACTTTTTTTTCCTTTACCAGCAGTTATTCTTGTGGATGAACACTGTTGTCTAAAAGTAACTGACATCCAAAAATTATAAACTGTACTTAGTGTCCAAAAGGTGTATTTTGTGAAATAAATGCTTTGTTTTAATAGAGTCATGTGTCTGGATCCCTTTTTAGAATTTGTATGAAGTGTGTTTAATTACTGCTTTGTCTTACAAGTATTCCTATAGCATAGTATTTAATCTATGAAGCTGAATATTTATGAGTGAGTTAAAATTACTAAATAGCAGTGTGACATTTACACTTACAGCACAATATAGTTAAACTTACCCTGAATGAGATGACATTTAATGTACTTCCTCACAGCCTATGTTACTTACCGTGACCCAGTGATTGCCAGACACATTGAGATTCTGTACAAATCCTTGAGCCGATGAGCTGAAGGAGGTCAGCTGTGTCAGGCTGGTGACAGCATACAAACCTCCAACCTGTGGGAACTGTCTACGTAGCAGAGCCTGGCTGTGGTCCATCACCTCATCACCCCTCCACAGGTGCTGTCCAACACAATAAAACAAATGACTCCTAATTCTGCCCCCCCCCCTCCCCCTTCATTGAGAATGGCAGTCTTCTCCTCTTCATCGGTCACAACCCTACAGAGACACTCTCCAGTCTTCTCAGGTACTTACCTGACAGATAAAACAAAAGGAAAGATAATACTACAGTAAACACTTCAATGAGTGGAGGTTTTTAAATGAATGTTTTTAAAAAGAATGACCTAAAACCTATTCAAAAGAATCAGAACCACTGACAATACTGACATGTGGAAAACTGTCTCTGCCCTTTATAATGGTCATTTCTTAGACTCTTAAGTTACATCATTTATATATATATGTATATGTATATATTCTTCTTTAATACAAATTCTGTTTTCTGGTTCTCACATTTCTGCTATTAGTTATATATAGTTATATATTTAATCTTTTAACCCTTTTCTTTCATATTATATATATATATATATATATATATATATATATATATATATATATATATATATATATATATATATATTACACACACACGTTTATCATTTATTTAGATGTACATCTTCAAAAATACAGGGCGGCTTCAATAACTTATAATGTATTAATATTAATTTTCAATATTTCTCTATTTTTTTTTACCTTTCAAAACGAATGTACTGGCTTTCTTTCTGATACCCCTCTTCTCCTCTTTGGTGGCTTGTTCAGGATACTCACCTGTGCTGAGGTAGCGATATACCGCTCTCAAGTGATCCATATCGATTGATAAATGTAGTTTTCTGAGGGGGAAAAAAACACAGTATTACAAATTTGTCCTGTAAAAAGAGAAATTATTTGATTACAATTGTACGACGGCGCCAACGAACTCCAACTGTCAGCGTCAAGATCTGTGGAGCAAAAGCAGTGACGCGCATAGCAACAGAACGCTGACATGTCACATGACTCAGGGGGGGACAAATTTGGCACGAGACCGTCAGCTTCCATCCGGGTGCTTCCAGCAGGAGGCGCCAATCCGCTAACGTGACGTCACGACGCGCTCGTCTCCATGGGAGCAGGGAGGAAGCGGAAGTGTGTGCGGGTTTGTTTACATTGTGTGTGTGGGACTGCGTGGGGTTGTTGAGCTGCAGCAGCAGAGAAACTTGCTAAATAAGTCAAGTGCTGACTGAATAACAAAGAGAGGCTCCCAATATTATTCATAATAAAAGCGTGAACACAGAAAGGATATCAGTCTCAAGCTAACAGTCAGTGAAGATGGACGTCAGCGTCTCCGTGTCGTTCTTTCAAGACGAGCTCGCCTCTACCATCGAGCACGCAGTGAAAGCGGCTGTAGACACCGTCTTGTGCGAAATCACAAAAGTTGTCGGCGGCAAATTCACTGAATTCCGAATGGAAATGGCTGGAAAGGAGAAAGAGAATGAAAGTCTGAAGCTGAGATTGGAAATATCAGAGAGCGAGTTGAAAGCAGTGCGGGAATGCATGAACGCTGCAGATGCAGACATTAAACAACCTCTCAGAAACATGAACCCCGACTGCAATGAACAAGACTTTCAGAGGAACGAGAACCAGGGGTTATTCATCAGAGTTCAAGGTGAGTTTAATAATGTTATGGTTCTTGTATGCCTTTCGGTCATTATAAAAAAAAAAAATACCGTACTGTACGTAATAGGAGCTTCAAAACATTAATACTAAGAAGGCACTGTTCATCCCATAATATTTACAGCGTGAGAACGCTTCTACGTCAGCACGCATGGTAGCAGCGTGGTTAAAACGCTACGTGCTTCATTTAACATACCGTAGCTGTTTAGAATCCCACAAACAAGTAATCGTGTTTCAATTATTTTGGGGGGTGGGTGGAATGGATATATAATTAAAAAGAAACCATATTTAACACATTTTCAACTTTCAACAAGTAGGCTGTGTGGTCCAGTGGTTAAAGAAAAGGGCTTGTAACCAGGAGGTCCCCGGTTCATTGTAAGTGACTCTGCAGCTGATGCATAGTTCACACACCCTAGTCTCTGTAAGTCGCTTTGGATAAAGGCGTCTGCTAAATAAATAACCAAATGATAACTCGCAGGCCAAATTCTGATGTGCAGTATCCAGGTAACTGTCTCTCTATGGGATGAATATCCATGATGTGTTATTTTATACAGTTATAACCTCCACAGAATTACATGATTGTATTTATTTGTACAGTGAGAGTTAAAAGCATGTATAATTTTGTTTCACGCAGATTCTGGAGAGAGACGTGCTTTCAGTGAAGCAGAGGAGGGGCCAGTGATAGAAGCTGTTTACACAAAAGAGGAAATCTGTGATCAGGAGTGGTGTGGAAGAATAATGGATATTACAGAGCTGACAATTGTAGAAAGTAAAGAGATCCCTGAACTTGAACCTGTCCACATTAAAGAGGAGGCTGTAGAGCTGGAGTGTGATCACATCACAGAGGAAGTTAGTAAAGAAAATAAAGTCAATACGCTGGAGGAGAATATAGTTAAGATGGAATCTAGCCATTGTGAAGATTATCCTCCTGAACAGATCTGCATGAAACCCAATCAGCCTGTCTCTGAAGACACTGGTTCTAGTGTTGGAGAAGAGGGCACTGTGCTGGGGTCCATTCAGAGGAAACTGCAGCGTAAGCAGAAACACAGAGAGTCGACACCCCAAGATGAATATGTGAAGAAACTGAGAACTGACTCTGTTCAGAATCTTTCTGCACAAGATAGCCGACCACTTCCTGTGGGATATACAGCGACTCCACATCCCGACAGTTCTGCAACCCAGGGCAACTTCATTTCCCTACAAACTCCCCAGGAGATTCCTTCAGAGCAGATCTTGTATCACTGTACTGAATGTGGCACCAATTTCAGTGAACTGGGAAAGCTGAAAATACACCAGCGTAGTCACACGGGGGAGAAATTGTTTCACTGTACAGAGTGTGGGAAGTCATTCAGAGGTGCAACTGGATTAAAACTACACCAACGAATTCACACAGGAGAGAAACCATTTGTGTGTCCTGACTGTGGGAGGAGTTTTACTCAGAAAGGTAACCTTCAAACCCACCAGCTAACTCACGCTGCAGATAAACCGTTTCACTGTGCTGATTGTGGGAAGGGTTTTACTGAGAAACGCAGACTTCATACACACCAGCAAATTCACACGGGAGAGAAACCGTATCTGTGTCCCATATGCGGGAAGAGATTCAGTCGGAGAGACAGCCTGCGATCACACCACATAATCCACACGGGAGAGAAACCTTTTGAGTGTGGTGAGTGTGGGAAGAGATTTAACAAAAAAGGCGAACTTCAATCACACCGGCTAACTCACACTGCAGATAAACCGTTTCACTGCGCTGATTGTGGGAAGAGTTTTAGTCAGAAATGCAGACTGGAAACCCACCAGCGGATTCACACGGGGGAGAAACCGTTTCACTGTCACGTATGTGGGAAGGGTTTCAGTCGAAGGGACAACCTTGGGATACACCACAAAATAATTCACAGCAGAGAAACCTCTTGAGTGGAGGCCACGTTCGGGAAGAGACTTGTAGAGACACAGTCTCGTTCACAGAGATTTAATCAGTCCAGGAGACTTACAAAAAACAACCTCAATCGCACCAGAACAAAACATCTCGTCGGTTTCAAATGCAGGCAACTGTTAAAATAAATGAATCGAAAAGAATTTAAACTCAAAAGCCTGCGATTTATGCAAATGACTGCAGCTCTGTGAACCACAGCAGCGTTTCTCAAATCAGGAAAAAAATATATGTCCGTTAGTACTGTAGCTTCACCCAGTCCGGACAGATATCACTGACTGAAGCAATGCTAGAATTATTTCATTTGCCAGCAACAGCTCCTGTCATTCAAAGCGCCTACTTAGAAATTAAGCAGGTCAAGGTGTAGGTAAGATTTTGCCTTAGGTGTACGGTTACTAGTTTGATTTGAAAATGGGGGCTCAAGAGAAACTCACTTGATGAATATTGTGTCCAGTGACTGAGTGCGGCTGTGCTGAAGCTGGAGAGGGGTAGAGATCAGACTGAATAATACCTGCAAGTTAGCTCTGTTCAGCTATCTAATGTTTTGTTCTGTTCATATCATTTTCACTCGTAAATGTGTGCTATGAAGTAATACGCTTGTATATGTACAGAGTTTTTTTTTAAGACTGTTTTTAAATGTGTAGTTTTGCTGTGACCAAACGTTATTTCAGTTAGACTGTTGGTAACCGCGGTTTTGTTGCGTGTTGAACATGATAAAGGGGTTTCCCTAAATGAGACGTTTTTCAATGGCATGAAAAGGTTTTTTTTTAAAAGCAAAAAGGTCGATTTTTTTCACCCATTCTCTGCTTGAATTGAAAAATAAACATTAAAAAAAACCCTGGTAAGTTCTTTCTTAAATAAACGTTTTACTCGACAGTAACAGCTGACAATTCTGTAAAAGACGAGACCTTGTGACAAGGCTTCCCAGAAGATCTCAATATTAAAACGAAAGACAGGGCAGCAGTGTGGAGTAGTGGTTAGGGCTCTTGACCGGAGGGTCGTGGGTTCAATCCCAGGTGGGGGACACTGCTGCTGTACCCTTGAGCAAGGTACTTTACCTAGATTGCTCCAGTAAAAACCCAACTGTATAAATGGGTAATTGTATGTAAAAATAATATGATATCTGGTAACAATTGTAAATCGCCCTGGATAAGGGCGTCTGCTAAGAAATTAATTAATAATATCGGATACAACTCAAAAGTTTTATTCAATCATATCAAACATCTGCACAGCCGAACCGCAGTATTTAAATAAACAATTAAACATAAGTGTTTATAATTTTAACTTCCCACATATAAAGCACTACTTCCAAAAATGAAAAACGAGTATAAAAGTAAGCATTTCTAAAGAAGCTAGTGTGTGAAGGGGTTTATGTACCTACAAAACTGTAGAAACGAAAGTAGTTTTTAATTTAAAACGAAATTGACGTGTGTTTTCTCTTGCGTGTGTCCCTCAGTGTAGCACAGAGTCGAGGCTGTTTTCTGATCGAAATGTTTCTGCCACAGAGGCTAGCTTCAAGATGAAATCTCTCCTACTGATATTTTCCCTGGCTCATTTCTTCTACAAAGCGAAAGAATTGCTGGCTGCCAGGTCCAGGTGAAAGAACAACAGGCTTCTATATAAAAATCAAATACTGAATATTGTAGGTTATATTCAAAATAAAAACATGTATTGTAAAAGACAGAATGACTGCTCTGGCGGGTAGAGGGGATTATAACTTGTGTTTTTATATATTATTTTTGCCATCCTGCCTTTCAAACGCCGTCACGGTATTTAACACGTGTATTTAGGAAAATTCAAGAACGGATCTCTCACACATGCGCAGAGTATTTTAAATTTTTTAAAAGTTAAACCCGTTGTGTAAACTGCGTAAGACTTTTTGTGATATTTTGTACAGGCAGCACGCAAACTCTCAACGGGAGGGACGCTTTGTACGCTGGTTGCGTGGTGACGTCATCCCCGCCGGGGGCGTGGTTTTCGTGAACTGTGGACCGATGAGATGCGATGAGATGCGATCTCAATAGTTATAAAATATGTAAATAAGTGCTGTATCGCAATCTTAGATAACAGAGAGTTAGTTATTCCCAAGGTTAATAAAACAAAAAACGCCAGGAAGCTCTGAAATTCTGTAATGAGTTGCCCATGTGAATTGCATTGTGCAAACAGGACAGATTCAAACCACTGTGTGACAAGTGAAGACTGCTCTGTTTCTCTATATAAAGTACTCTGCCTTTTCTGTATTTCTGTAGCAATGCTGTTAATAAAGCTTGTTTTTCTCTTTCCTGTCTGATTTTGGTTTTGTTTATGAAGGACACAAAAATCTGTGTTTGACATGCTGGTGCTGAAATGTGATGCGTGCGGCATAGCAATGCAGGGACCCCCTCGAGGCGCAGGGGTGTCAAAATTAAAATGGGAGGCTACTGTGTCATGTGCAGGACATACCAACAAGGTTTTAACTGCTTCGTTGTTTTTATTTGTTTGTTCAAATGCAGCTCCCTTACTGTATTCACAATTATACTGTATGTATTTGTGAGTCACAGGTCACATGGTAGAACGGCCAGGGATAATTCTGAATTCACATTTTTGGAGTTTTGCAAAGAATCTGTTTAACATCAAAGAATGCTTCGTTGTTTTTATTTGTTTGTTCAAATGCAGCTCCCTTACTGTATTCACAATTATACTGTATGTATTTGTGAGTCACAGGTCACATGGTAGAACGGCCAGGGATAATTCTGAATTCACATTTTTGGAGTTTTGCAAAGAATCTGTTTAACATCAAAGAATGATATCGAAAAAAGTCTACCGGAAGCCATAATTAAAATGTGTCTGTGAGTATCCTGCTTTCTGTCCACTCTGAATGTGTTCGGTGTCTGGCCAGCAGGGGCCGCTGTTGCGCAGTGAGGAGGAGGTGGAGTCCATGCTGTTTCCTCATCCTCCACCCCTGGGTATGCGTTAATGTGACGCCCCTTCAGAGTCCCCAGCAAAGTCTGGCCTCTTTGCACAGCCCGGAGGTGAACCAGCGTCGTCGAAGCTGTGCGACTCATCCTACCCTCCCAGCTACAGAACTTACCTGCTGGCCTGCGTCTCAGCGTTAAGGAGATAGACCAGCTCTCCCAGGGACAGGCAATCAAGGACGTCGTCATCCGCGGTCCTGGCACGCTCCAGATCTTAAATCTGCCATCTCCATTTTCTATTCTTATTTTGGTGATGATGTCTAATTTAAAAAACAAACTTGCTTGGTCTCAGTGCCTCTTTGAAAAGCTAAACGTTAATTATCATAAATCAGGGGGCGTCAAACTCCCGTCCTCGAGGGACGAGGGGTCTAATGGTTTTCATTCAAGCTGACGCTCTCAGTTAAACATCACTGATCCGATCATTTGTTCAATTGGACGTGTTTCGTAGTTTTGAAAGTCTTTTACAGTTGATGATTTTAAACATGCACTTGATTCAAGCTACCCTGCCTGTGAAACATTTTAAATGTTAAAGTCGTCCGATTAATCCAATAATTAGACCAATTAAGTAATTGAGAGCTTGGGTGGAACGAAGCCAGGAGACACTGCGACCCCACAGGAGCTGAGTCTGTCATAAATGAAATGGCTTACCTTATTGTGCAGGGCTGGGAATCAGACTCCTATCGCACAGCAGTGCGATCCAGTCCAGGTTTCACTACCAGCTTGATCAGCCCCCAGTGTGTCTAGCTAACAAGCTCAGGTGTGTCTGATTATTAAAATCCTAGTGAAACCAGGACTGGATCACACTGCTGTCTTTCTGGTGAGACGTAGTTGTAAGTGACTGCAGCTGATGTATAGTTCACACACCCTAGTCTCTGTAAGTCGCCTTGGATAAAGGCGTCTGCTAAATAAACACATAATAATATTCAGACACTGTTGCCTTGTGTCTCTGTGTTGCCATGGTCACAGAAGGTCACATGCCTCACCTGGATGAGACGGAGGCTGACCCTTCACAGAAACAGACTGATCACAGGGCGCCACCCCCCTATTCAGGTCTGCATCCCCGTTCAGAGGATCCCTTCTCGCGTTCACGTGGGTGACTGAAAAGCAGGACTAACATTTTACTGTGTTACTGTTTATAGAACGATAGCCTGCACTCAGAACGGTAAAGCTACTGGGATATGTAGAAGATGTTTGTTAATCTCAATGCAGTACAGAAGCAATTTATGGTATATATTTTTAAAAAACAACAACATATTGATTATTTTGACTTCCTGTTATGGTGTGTGAGGAGGTGATGGTCCGAGCTTACCCGCACCCACAATCGCATTATTCTCTCAAGAACACAGGAAACAAAACAGCAACTTGCTAGCGCTGACAGGTGTGAATAGTTATTGTGGTAATGGATACTTCACTCGGATTGCAAAGGCAAACTCACAACTGAGCCAAATTATTATTATTATTATTTATTTCTTAGCAGACGCCCTTATCCAAGACAACTTACAATTGTTACAAGATATCACATTATTTTTACATACAATTCCCCATTTATACAGTTGGGTTTTTACTGGAGCAATCTAGGTAAAGTACCTTGCTCAAGGGTACAACAGCAGTGTCCCCCACCTGGGATTGAACCCACGACCCTCCGGTCAAGAGTCCAGAGCCCTAACCACTACTCCACACTGCTGCTATAATCTCTTGTAAGATTACTAAACATACAGCTATAGAATAACATTAACAATAACAATAAGAGGCATTGAAATATAACAAATATTACAGGGAAAATACCATTTTTTTACACTTTTAGATTTTAAGCAAGTTACAAGCTTACCAGTGCCATTGATCAATAAAACAATTTTTTTTTTAACTTCAAATATTACAAATAGTTCCGGGTTGTAAAATAAAAAATTCACGTTAGTTCAAGTCTTCGTCATCCGTGCCAGACTGTCCGAGACGCGCTGGCGTTGAGCACGGAACTGAATCCCAGGTTTGCTGCTGTTTTCCGTTTCGTTTCATTCAGTTTATGTTTAGCGCTTCCTGTTATACATCATAAGAACATAAGAAAGTTTCCAAACGAGAGGAGGCCCCATTCGGCCCATCTTGCTCGTTTGGTTGTTAGTAGCTTATTGATCCCAGAATCTCATCAAGCAGCTTCTTGAAGGATCCCAGGGTGTCAGCTTCAACAACATCACAGTTATTGTTAATGAAATACAGAACAGGACATTATCATGGACTCGTTGATCCGATCTTTAGGGGCGACTGTTATTATTTTCTGTGTTTTTGAACAGCTGTGGATACTGATTGAAGTAAACTGAAGCCTCACTCAACACTGAGCTTGAATAGCGGAAGCAGTTTTATCAGAGAGGTACATACGGAAATTTAAAGCAAATTTGACTGTGTTGATCTTTATATATGGTCACAATTCCTAGCAGATTTGGAGCTGGACTATCAATGGGACTAGTCGTTCATCTTTCGGTAAACCCCGCCTCGCTCCCAAGTCTCCTAACTGACCCTCGCTCTGTGAACCTGTTGGTGTTTCTTCAGTTTTTTCGCCTCCCTGAAACTCTTCCTGCATTCCGAACACCCAAACGGTTTCTCTCCTGTATGAATCATCTGGTGCAGCTTCAGGTTGTCCAGCCGGCTGAATCTCTTCCCGCACTCGGTACAGTGATAGGGTTTCTCTCCCGTGTGAATCCGCTGGTGTTTTTTCAGCACTCCGGAATGGCGGAACCTCTTCCCGCAGTCCGGGCACTGGTAGGGTTTCTCCCCAGTGTGGATCCGCTGGTGGACAGTAAGATGCCTGAACTGACTGAAGCTCTTTCCACACTTGTCACAGATATAGCGGGTCTGTCCTGCGTGGGCACGCTCGTGGATTTTCAAGGAATTTGAATGCGTGAAGCTCTTCCCACATTTAGTGCAGTGATAGGGTTTCTCTCCCGTGTGAATCCGCTGGTGTACCCCGAGATACCTCATGTGACTGAATCTCTTCCCACACTCGCCGCACTGAAACATCTTCACCCCCGTATGAGCCTGTCTGTGTACAGTCAGGTGACCCAGCTGACTGAAGCTCTTCCCGCAGTCACTACAGTGATACGGTCTCTCCCCTGTGTGAATCCGCTGGTGTTTTGTAAGACTTCCCGACTGATTGAATCTCTTCCCGCATTCGCTGCACGGGTAAGGCTTCGCTCCTGTGTGAGTGCGCTGGTGGATTTTGAGCGAATGCAAGTGCTTGAAAATTTTTGCGCAGTCCGCGCAGGGGAACTCCATGCCTCCCGTGTGAATCCGGGAGTGAGTTTTAAGAGAGCTCAGCTGAGTGAACGTCTTCCCGCATTCGCTGCAGGGAAACGGAGCCCCTCTCGCGAGGGGTCGCTTGGGGGCTCGACGGGAACCCGAAGGAGGGGAACTGCTCCCTCGTTTAACAGAACGAGGCGAGCTCCGAGGCGAGCACAGGGGTGCAGAATCGTCGACGCGCGCGTACCGGACGGTTTCGCTCTCTGCTCTCAGTTCTTCTCCACTCGTCGTCTTTCTGCGTTTCCTGCTCTGCAGTTGCCCACCAGAAGAGGTTTTGCAGTGGGGTGCTGGAGTGGAGTTGTCTATTTTAGAAGCAGGGGGAAGGAAGAGAGAGATACAAAGGTTACACTTGTTGTTGCATGGCTTTGCTTTGCTCAGGAGAAAGCATACAGGATCACTCGTTGCTGTCGACACAACGCACCTGTACAGCGAGGCTGAATCACTTTGCTGGAGATGACTAACTTACAGCTCTAGCCAGAAGTTTTGCATCAGCTAGAATTTTAGGATTGAGGCAAATAAAACAAATACATGACATATTAACATTATCTTTTGTTAAACACCATGTAAATCAAAGAATCTACAAACTGACGTCTCAAAAAAAGGTCTATATCGCAAGCCATAATAGTAGTCCAGTAGTATTTCATGTTTCGAAATGTCACACATTTTCAATATGTCAGTTTTCCGTTAAGTATATGGAAAACTACAAAGCAATATGTTAAGGTAATTTTTCATTCGAGTTTATTATTATTATTATTTTTTATTTCTTAGCAGACGCCCTTATCCAGGGCGACTTACAATTGTTACAAGATATCACATTATTTTTACATACAATTACCCATTTATACAGTTGGGTTTTTACTGGAGCAATCTAGGTAAAGTACCTTGCTCAAGGGCACAGCAGCAGTGTCCCCCACCTGGGATTGAACCCACGACCCTCCGGTCAAGAGTCCAGAGCCCTAACCACTACTCCACACTGCTGAGTTTATGAAGCAAAATTAGTTCATTCTACAGGGTGGTGATGAAAAACATTTCGCAGTATCTGTAGATTCCACAGGCTCTCTTCCCCTCTTTCAATAAAGCCCCCCTCTATAGATCTGCATTCCAGTGTCACTCACCTCTCTCAGTGATGCTAGACGGTGGCGTTTCCTCCTGCAGGATCCGCTCATTGGCCTGGTCACACCCCAGCTCAGTCACTTCCTCCTTGATCTCAACAGTCCTGTCTGCAGAAACAACCCATCGAATAGGAAGCTCTGGGCTGATGTGAGCTGCTTCCATCTCAGAAACTTCCTTTGAGTGAGGCTGATCCGTTCTCACTGAAGAGAAGGAGACAGGACTGTTAGAAGCATCGCAGGAATATGATACATTTGTTACATAAGAACATAAGAAAGTTCGGCCCATCACAGCTCTCTCAGCAGCTGATGGATCTCAGAACTTTCTCAAGTCGGGTCTTCAAGGATCCCAGTGATTCTGCCTCAACAACACGTCCTTTTCATCCCCTCCTCTGTCTTTCTGTCTCCTAACCCTAACCCTTCCCTCTGTCCTGAGTCTCCACTTCATCTGTGGTGCATCCTGTGGTCTTGCTCAAGGTCACACAATGAGTCAGTGGCTGAGGTGGGATTTGAACCGGGGACCTCCTGGTTACAAGCCCTTTTCTTTAACCACTGGACCACACAGCCTCCTATTATCTGCACTCATTGTAAACTACACTGTATTTAATTATGAAGCTTGCATTGTAACCCTGTGCTGTGATACCTGTGTGAGTCGCCTTGGATAAAGACGTCTGGCAAATAAATAATAATAATAATAATAATAATAATAATAATAATAATAATAATAATAATAATAATAATAATAATATTAATAATAATAATAATAATAATAATCCTGTATGTATCACTTTCCACTGTATTTAAAGTATTATGGATTTTCTTGTTGTTACTGCATCTTGTAAAGCGCTTTGTGATGACGGTCCACTGTGAAAGGCGCTATATAATATAAAGATTCACTGATTGATCTCACCAGAACCACACCAAGGGTTACCAGAGTGGAAGAACTGGACCAGTTTTGTAGCATCTCTAAAGCAGTTAAAATAAATACATAATTAAGGAGCGGGCTCCCTCGCTTCCACAGCCCGCTCCTTCTCCACTCTCACCCCTCAGCGGTCCCTGACCAGCTTTCCAGCGCCTCCTCATGACGCACCTGCTCAGACAGCACCTGCAAACCTCACAGCTCACCTATCCCGGACTATACGGGACCCGATTGTACCAGCACTTGCATCAGTAATTATTTACTGTATTTTCTCTTTATTTGATTTCGTAACAGCTGTAAGTCACCCTGGATAAGGGTGTCTGCTAATTAAATAAATAATCATAGCGCACCCAAATACAACATCAACACAGAAAACAGCGCACGAATTTCAAAGCACACAAGACACGTTTAATCGCAAAACATGATTATATATATATATATATATATATATATATATATATATATATATATATATATATATATATATATATATACTCACCAGCGTTACTGCCAGCAAGATTTAAAAACACGACCCAATGCCAACAGATCGCACAGTCCTAATGTTTCCTGAAAATGAAATGAGAAAAGCGTCACTACTAGTGGGCGTGGCCGGTCGGAGTCTCTGCGGGTTTATTGGCTCTGAACCCAGCTGGCGCCGCTGATTGGCTGATTTTTGTCCGTCGCTGGGATGAAACTGCATTCAGTCTCCGCCCTGTTGGCTCAAAATCCTCCGTTTTTAGCTGCAGGTCCCACTCTCTGGTAGAGCCAACATGGCGCCAGTTTCATAACTCGTCGACTGTATCGGTATATTGAGGTGTGGTGTTCACGGCTTTCTGTCACGACACGATTGTCAGTGCGGTCTTGGTTGTATTGTGTTTTAACAAACATAGAAACAGCAACCAACCAATGTGGAGAGAGGGAGAGAGGGAGAGAGGAGAGAGGAGAGAGAGGAGAGGAGAGGAGAGGAGAGAGGAGAGAGAGGAGAGGAGAGAGAGAGGAGAGAGGAGAGAGAGAGGAGAGGAGAGAGAGGAGAGGAGAGGGGAGAGGAGAGGAGAGGAGAGAGGAGAGAGGAGAGAGGGGAGAGGAGAGAGAGGAGAGGAGAGGAGAGTGGAGAGAGGAGAGAGGAGAGAGAGAGGAGAGAGGGGAGAGAGGAGAGAGAGGAGAGAGGAGAGAGGAGAGAGAGGAGAGAGGAGAGAGGAGAGAGAGGAGAGAGAAGAGAGGAGAGAGGAGAGAGGGGAGGAGAGGAGAGAGAGGAGAGGAGAGAGAGGAGGAGAGAAGAGGGTGGAGGAGAGAAGAGAGTGGAGGAGAGAGGAGAGAGGAGGAGAGAGGAGAGAGGAGGAAAGGAGAGGAGAGAGGAGGAGAGGAGAGGAGAGAGTGGAGGAGAGAGGAGAGAGAGAGGAGAGAGAGGAGAGTGGAGAAAGAGGAGAGAGAGGAGAGAGTAAGAGAGAGGAGAGAAGAGAGGGGAGAGAGAGAGGAGAAAGAGGAGAGAGAGAGAGAGAGAGAGAGAGAGAGATCTTACATAGAATTTGATAATTGCATCACTCTGTACAATAATGAACTAGCGTTGCTTCGTGTTGCATCACCTAGAATTTTAGGAATGCGACATAATTATTATTATTATTTATTTCTTAGCAGATGCCCTTATCCAGGGCGACTTACAATTGTTACAAGATATCACATTATTTTTACATACAATTCCCCATTTATACAGTTGGGTTTTTACTGGAGCAATCTAGGTAAAGTACCTTGCTCAAGGGTACAGCAGCAGTGTCCCCCACCTGGGATTGAACCCACGACCCTCCGGTCAAGAGTCCAGAGCCCCTAACCACTACTCCACACTGCTGCCCGCATAGCATTGAGCTCTATCCCATTGCCAGACTGCTCTAGATTGATCCTTGGACGATTCTTTCTCTCCAAGAAACCATAATTCTAAGAGTGAATTCTATTAATGATGTCATGCTTGGAGATGACACTGTCAGAGAGAGAGCCAAAAAGCAACTTCATTTCATACTGGGGGATGCCTTCGAGGACATCGCGCATAATATCAAAAGCAAAATGATCAGAAATGTCCAGTGCCCTAAACACTACTCCACACTGCTGCCCATATAATACTAATAATAATAAACGACATGAACATAATTTAGATCTTTTATTTAACCACGTAATCAAAGAAACTACAAAATGATATTGAAAAAAAAAACGTCTACCGGAAACCATACCGATCGTACAAGTAGTATTTCAGGCTCGATTTCAAAACGTCACAGTTTAGCAGTTTTGTCAGTTTTTTGTTTTGTTTTTAAGTATGTGGAGAAACAGCAAAGCGGTATTTAATTCAATATGTTATGGTAACATTATCCAGCAGGTTTCATTCGACTTCACGTTTTGTCCATCGCTGTGTTTGTGATTCCGTATCTATCCCTAGCACAACGCTGCCATCTGCTGGTGAATCACAAATTACATTTTTAAAAAGTTGCAAGTTCAGTTGTGACGTAGATGAATTTAACCCAATCCACCCTCCAGCCCAGACCCTGAACTCGTTCGTTATCTCACTGTCCCTGATAAACAAACCCGGAGCTCCACGCTCCACGAATCCACGCTCTTATCCTGACGGCTCTTGTTCAGAACCCGGCTTCAGTTATCTTATTCTCAGTACCCAGATATTCACGACAGCAGTGGAATAAATACGCTTGGGAACGTGTGTGTAAATGTCTTTATTAAAACAGAAACGATATACAATTAAACACTTTAGCACCAGCATAGTTATTTTCTCTCTCGCTATTTTCGATAATACAGACATCGCTATGACGGACACTTGGCTGTGTCGGAAACAGCACATACCCGCCCGTTAAAAAGCAATGCAGTGTGACGCTAGGTCTCTGTGAAAAAAAACCAAACATGTTATATTGACCAAAGACAGGAGGAGAATAGACAGAACCGAACCTAGGAGCTAACTCCTAGAATGAACTCATTCTGCTTCAGAAAGTCCAGTGGAACCCGCTGACTCATGTCCCGTTAACATGTGACACTTCAAAATCTAAAATGAAATACTATTACCCGGTTTCCTTTGATGACATGATGTTGAAAATAAAGATCTAAATTATGTTCATGTATATATATTCTAATTACGTTTCAATCCTAAAATTCTAGGCGATGCTAAACTTTTGGTCAGCCAGCGCTGTAGACCTGTGAAAATGAAACGCAGGAGATGTCAACTCCACTCCTCGTCGATCGACTGAAGAGGGAAGCTTCCACAAACTGCATATTGAAGACGGATTCATTTCTGTGAAGTGTGTGCAGCATATGGAAGGTGCCACGCAGTATCATGGGATGTTAATGAGGCACCATGATCTATTCGATAGCTCTACTGTCCTGTATAGATTTCTATCTGTGTATAATGTAAGGCGTACAGAGAACACAACGCGATTTCAGGGCAATGCTTTCTACATTTTAAAACACAGGAACTAGGAGCAGAGACACACAGTGAGGACATGAAGTGGAGACTCAGGACAGAGGGCAGGAGACACGTCTTCACACAGAGACCACCTCTTTCCCCAGATGCTCGGTCCCAGCGGCTCGATTTCATCAGCACGACAAATCAAGTCTACGGCAGCAACGTGGTTGCACACTGCTGTATGTGTAATGATATAGAGGAGGCTGTGTGGGCCAGTGGGTAAAGAAAAGGGGCTTGTAACCAGGAGGTCCCCGGTTCAAATCCCACCTCAATTCATTGTGTGACCCTGAGCAAGTCACTGAACCTCCTTGTGCTCCGTCTTTCGGGTGAGACGTAGTTGTAAGTGACTCTGCAGCTGATGCATAGTTCACACACCCTAGTCTCTGTAAGTCGCCTTGGATAAAGGCGTCTGCTAAATAAACAAATAAATAATAATATATATAGAAGGAGGTAGTGTACACAAATTAAAACATTTCAGGATGTTTTGAGTGGAAAAAAAGCCCCATCTTGAACTGGGTAGAAAGTAGAACAGTCCAGTAAAATTCTGTGGAGGTTGTCGGACAAGAGAGTTCATTCCAAGAGGTTCCAAATCTCAAGCGAACTAAAAAAACTAGCCCCTTTTTCATCTGGTGTGGAGCAAACGCTTGCTCGCTTGCTCTCACGCGCTGGTCAGGCTGCACTGGTGGCTCTTCAGCCTGTGCAAGTCCGCGAAGCCCTGCCAGCACCGCGGGCAGCGATGGGGCTTCTCTCCCGTGTGGGTCCTCCTGTGCTTCTTCAGGTGCTCGGACTGCACGAACCTGCGTCCGCACACGGTGCAGTGGTAGGGTTTGACCCCCGCGTGGATCCGCTGGTGCTTGCGCAGGTTCCCCAGCTCGTTGAAGCTCTTCCCACACTCCGTGCATTGATAGGGCTTCTCTCCCGTGTGGATCCGCTGGTGCTTCCTCACTGCTCCCATCTGTAAGAAAACAGAAAAAACTATTTTTTATCAAAACGAGAGCATAACGAAACAGCTGTCATACCCGATCAAAACCCTTTGAGGTCCATTTATTCAGCACGTCAGGTCCAGTTTATTTTCACACGGGCAGTTTATTTTAGACGCGCTGTTTAAAAGTATTTTTTTTCACAGTAAAACAGGTTTAAAAGGCTCTGCATATCAACAGGACACTCAGTACTGCATCTCCAGCCCCGTTCCTTGTTCGCTGTATTTATCACATACCTCTTCATAGTCGTGCATACCGATAAATCATCTCCTGATCACTCGTTTTATCACCAAACTCCTCAATAATGCGATCCAAGTCATTATTTTATTACTATAACATCTCAAAAAAGCTCTGCAGATGTCTGTGATGTTCTTTGAGCGCTGGATGCGGAAGCAGCTATCTTGTTTGTGTATGTCTGTGTTATCTATGTGGTGTCGGGTCTATCAGTATTCATGAGATACGCCCCTATTGGTCTCACTCGGCCATTGAACGGTTTTCTCGGCTTTTTCCGGAGAAAAAATGACTAGAGACCTGTTTTTTTGTGTCTTTTTGATGATGTTGGACCAGGTCCGCAAAGGGTTAAGAGAACACAGTTTGGGGCTAGGGGTTAAAAACAGTCAATCAATTTCGATCACACACATACACGATCACTGACACTGTTCCGTTACTGAATCGGATTTTGTCATATACTTGTACTTGCTATAAATATATATATATACACAATAAATAATTTATTTCTTAGCAGACGCCCTTATCCAGGGCGACTTACAATTGTTACAAGATATCACATTATTTTTTACATACAATTACCCATTCATACAGTTGGGTTTTTACTGGAGCAATCTAGGTAAAGTACCTTGCTCAAGGGTACAGCAGCAGTGTCCCCCCACCTGGGATTGAACCCACGACCCTCCGGTCAAGAGTCCAGAGCCCTGACCACTACTCCACACTGCTGCCCCTAGAACCAAAGTCATTATATTTATCTTGCTCTTAATTGTATTAATACTTGTGCTGTGATTCTTGAAATGTATTTGTTTACGACTGTAAAGTCGCCCTGGATAAGGGCGTCTGCTAAGAAATAAATAATAATAATAATAATAATAATATTTACGACAGCGAGGTTTGGTTTGGGGGTACAAAAGAAGGGAGTACACCAGTGAGCGATTCGAGGAATTCAACAAAGAAAATCTCCCTGCCTTGAGAGAACTTTCCAGGTGTGCAGGTAGATCAATCTAAAGCAGGTATCCCAGGTCTAATATATTTGATCTAAAGAAATATTTGCCGGCAACAACTGGTCTGTGGTCTACAATCACGCCATTTGAGTCCATTTACCTGCAGACGTTATTATTTAGTAGTGTTATATATTTATGATAAAGGCAGCGACAAAGCCCTCCTCAATCCTACACACCTGTCTGAAACTCTTCCCACACTGCCCGCACTGATACGGCTTCTCTCCCGAGTGGATGAGCCGGTGGGTTTTCAGGTTGCGCAGGTTGGTGAAGCTCTTGGCGCATTCTGGGCAGTGGTAAGAGGGTGAGCTCCCTGCCGGCTGATTTCTCCCGTTGCCCGAGGGGCTAGGATCCCCCCACCCCCAGGGTCCGTCGCGGGGTGCGTGCTGGGGATCGAAGCGTTGGAAACTCTGCTCAAATTCACCGAAAGCGAAAGGAGGCTCCGCCTGACGATTTCGCTGGCTGGCTTGAACAGGATCCGGCTGACGGACCCCCGGACCGGACACGGCGCTCTGCGTTTCGGGGCGGTTCAACCGAGGGTCCTCGCTGTCTGTAATCCAGGAGGGCAGATAAACGGGACGCCTCTGTACGGAGGAGCGGTGGAGCTGTCTGCCACAGGAAGAGGTTACGGAGTCGATTTCTGGGACATCTGCTTTAGAAAAAGACAATAAGGTTACTACACAGGACCTAATGTTACAGACAGGGCTGCGAGACCCACTGCCTTCACAGATCCTGTCCCATCAGCGAGACTATTATTATTATTATTATTATTATTATTTATTTCTTAGCAGACGCCCTTATCCAGGGCGACTTACAATCGTAAACAAAAACACATTTCAAGAATCACAGTACAAGTAATAATACAATTAAGAGCAAGATAAATACAATGACTTTGGTTCTAGCAAGTACTAGGTTAAAAAGCTCAAAATTAACCTCCCCCAAAGTCAAGCCAGCTCTGGCCAAAAGTTTTGCATCACCTAGAATTTTAGTATTGAGAATTTCAAAAAAGAAAATGCTTATCATTATATAAAAGATATAAATTTAGATATTGTACTTATGTAAATCAAAATAAAACTACAAAATAATACAGGAAGCCGTGACAGTAGCACAGTAGGATTTCGAAAATGCCAAGATCTTCAGTTTTTCTTGAAGTATATTGAAAAACTACGAAGCGGTGTGGAATTCAATATGTTAACAAGGGAACATTATTCAGCAGCTTTCATTGGACTCTATGAAGCTGAGGGAGTTCATTCTATATAGAGGGTGTGGAATTCAATATGTTAACAAGGGAACGTTATTCAGCAGCTTTCATTGGACTCTGTGAAGCTGAGGGAGTTCATTCTATATAGAGGGGGTGGAATTCAATATGTTAACAAGGGAACATTATTCAGCAGCTTTCATTGGACTCTATGAAGCTGAGGGAGTTCATTCTATATAGAGGGGGTGGAATTCAATATGTTAACAAGGGAACGTTATTCAGCAGCTTTCATTGGACTCTATGAAGCTGAGGGAGTTCATTCTATATAGAGGGTGTGGAATTCAATATGTTAACAAGGGAACATTATTCAGCAGCTTTCATGAGCAGAAGCACTGGGTTCTACTCACATGCTGTGCTGCTCGTGGACGGCATCGCTCCTTCCTCCTTTCCATCTGCAGCTCTTTCCTGAGGGGGGTGATGTTTCCTCTGAATGGACCCCAGCACAGTGCCCTCTTCTCCAACACTAGAACCAGTGTCTTCAGAGACAGGCTGATTGGGTTTCATGCAGATCAGTTCAGGATCCTCACAGAGGCTGCTCTCCTGTAATTCGTGGAAGTCCCTCTCTGTAGAAACCTCTCCCGTGATGGAGATGTATTCCACTTCTGGGGTCTCCTCTTTGATGACGATAAAGTCCAGTTCCGGGTTCTCCTCTTTGACCGCTTCACTCTCGACAGACGTCAGATCCGCGGCACGCATTTGAGAAACACCCCAATCCTGATGCAAGCCCTCCTGTGGGGTGTAAACACACCCTTCCTCGAGTCCCGACTCGGATTCAAGCAAAGAGCGTCTCTCTCTGGAATCTGTGGGGACACACAAACACACACACAGGGCTGGGAATCAGACTCCTATTGCACAGCAGTGTGATCCAGTCCAGGTTTTACTACCAACTTGATCAGCCCCCAGTGTGTCTAGCTAACAAGCTCAGGTGTGTCTGATTATTAAACTCCTAGAGAAACCAGGACTGGATCACACTGCTGTGCAGCGGGAGTCTGATTCCCAGCCCTGCTACATACAAAACTATGTCTATTGAAACTCAGGGGGGCTGTCTGAATCGTGTTTGGTGTTGCTGTATAATATATAAAACTATGGCTATTGAAACTCAGGGGGGCTGTCTGAATCGTGTTTGGTGTTGCTGTATAATATATAAAACTATGGCTATTGAAACTCAGGGGGGCTGTCTGAATCGTGTTTGGTGTTGCTGTATAATATATAAAACTATGGCTATTGAAACTCAGGGGGACTGTCTGAATCGTGTTTGGTGTTGCTGTATAATATATAAAACTATGGCTATTGAAACTCAGGGGGACTGTCTGAATCGTGTTTGGTGTTGCTGTATAATATATAAAACTATGGCTATTGAAACTCAGGGGGACTGTCTGAATCGTGTTTGGTGTTGCTGTATAATATATAAAACTATGGCTATTGAAACTCAGTATCTGAACTACAGCTCCCAGCATCCCTCACTGTTACTGCTAGTGTAGTGGCATGCTGGGAGTTGTAGTTTTTTTATGATTCTGTATAATATTTAAAACTATGGCTATTGAAACTTAATATCTGCAGTGCGTTAGGGTTACACATGTGAACTCACCTTTAACTCTGTTGAATAACCTCTGGCTCTCAATCCTCGGATGGTCTTGTTCATTGCAGTCCGTGTTCATGTTTCCCAGGGCTTGTTTGATGTTTGCATCCGCAGCGCTGACGCACAGACGCATCGCTTTCAACTCGCTCTCTGATATTTCCAATCTCAGCTTCAGACTTTCATTCTCTTTCTCCTTTCCAGCCATTTCCATTTGGAATTCAGTGAATTTGCCGCCGACAACTTTTGTGATTTGGCACAAGACGGTGTCTACAGCCGCTTTCACTGCGTGCTCGATGGTAGAGGCGAGCTCGTCTTGAAAGAACGACACGGAGACGCTGACGTCCATTATCTTAGGAGACTGGTCAGGCGAGATAATTAATTTAATATCTGTTGATACGCTCTCTCGCCCAGTAAACTTAATACGAAAAAAAACCGGCGTCTTTTCTGAAGCTGTAAGTATCGACGCACAACAAAAACATCTCTTCTCTGCTCGATGGCAACGGTGGTGGGCGTGACTGGCTGAAACCGTCGCTCGTCATTGGCTGCGGTAACACATTCCGAAACCGGATTGCGAAGCTGATTGGCTGGCCAGCTCGTCGCTGTCGGGGGAGGGCTGGTTATGAAACTGGATCTCACAGTCCGGCGTTTGGGCTCCAGGTTGCTGTTATTCTGCAATGAAATCTCTCCACGGTAGAGCCGTAATGGCGACAGTTGCACCAAAGGGCTCTTTGCACATAGTGACGTCGGTGCCTATTCTGTTTTGCTTAGCTGTTATTTATTAAGCTGGTAGCTTAATTTCACCCCCCCCCCCCCCCCCCCCACGACGGGTATTCCCAAAGAGACACGCCCCAATAAACCCCCAAAACTAGTGACAAATAAACCCCCATTACATTTATAAACACCCACTCCTCCTCCCCCCCCCCCCCCCCAGCTCTAATTACATTACAGAACCGAGTCGATTGCAATTCAGAATTCAAGGAGGCTGTGTGGTCCAGTGGTTAAAGAAAAGGGCTTGTAACCAGGAGGTCCCCGGTTCAAATCCCACCTCAGCCACTGACTCATTGTGTGACCCTGAGCAAGTCACTTAACCTCCTTGTGCTCCGTCTTTCGGGTGAGACGTAGTTGTAAGTGACTCTGCAGCTGATGCATAGTTCACACACCCTAGCCTCTGTAAGTCGCCTTGGATAAAGGCGTCTGCTAAATAAACAAATGATAATCGCTGTGGTATCGACCCCTCAGTTTCTGTTTGAACGCCAGAACGGATTCAAGGCTGGTTTCACAGACTCCGGTCAGCATTAATCTGAGCCTGAGGCAGGAGATCAGTGCAGATATCAGCTTCTGGTTTGTTCCGTGGCTGTAATCACATGAAACAACCTGAACAGCCCTCTGTAAGAAAATAAAACAGTACAGTACTTGATTAACCCTAATTAGCCTCCTTATGCCACATCACAGCACACTGGAAAAAGGCTTGTACTGTATGCCACGCAGGCCTTTCTCCCTGCAGCGTACAGTGTAGGATTCGACCCATTCAGAACCGCTGTGGTTCCTACCCCCTTCCATAGCGACCCGTTTGGTAATGTGCTCCAGGATCATTGAAGTTTATACCTGTATCTGCACGAATATATCCCACATCACTCAACCTGGCAAACAATGTTCAACTTTCATTTTTAATAACAAGTTAAAAGATTTTATTTTTGGCTTGGAGTTTGACAATACATATGTTTTCTTAAGCAATAAAACATTATTTTAGCTTAAGGAAACGGGGGAGAGGAGGGGTGGGATGGGGGAGGAAAGGTCTACCATGTTGTTTTTTTAAAATGATTTCTAAATCCAGAACGACAGAAGAATCTGACACAACACAACACAGTTCACTGATCACTTTAATTCAATATCCACACAGCATGCAGTGCCAATGAAACGATCAAACAGTAAGGATTTCAGATCAAGACAGTTTTAGAGATCTCCCTATTGCATTGTGCAGCAGTGTGGAGTAGTGGTTAGGGCTCTGGACTCTTGACCGGAGGGTCGTGGGTTCAATCCCAGGTGGGGGACACTGCAGCTGTACCCTTGAGCAAGGTACTTTACCTAGATTGCTCCAGTAAAAACCCAACTGTATAAATGGGGAATTGTATGTAAAAATAATGTGATATCTAGTAACAATTGTAAGTCACCCTGGATAAGGGTGTCTAAGATATTAATAATATTGCAGCGATATTTATCAACACATTACAACCTGTTTCAATTATTTCCTGTTCTCATTAGAGAGAGCGATCTGGATACACTGCGACCCTTAGAAAAACAATCTCTCTCCCGGCAAACTCCAGAGCAAACGCGGAGGATTGTATTGTAGAGTTGACAAATATACATAAGAAAATTTACAAACGAGAGGAGGCTCCATTCAGCCCATCTTGCTCGTTTGGTTGTTAGTAGCTTATTGATCCCAGAATCTCATCAAGCAGCTTCTTGAAGGATCCCAGGGTGTCAGCTTCAACAGCATTACTGGGGACTTGGTTCCAGACCCTCACAATTCTCTGTGTAAAAAAATGCCTCCTATTTTCTGTTCTGAATGCCCCTTTATCTAATCTCCATTTGAGACCCCTGGTCCTTGTTTTTCAGGTCGAAAAAGTCCCCTGGGTCGACATTTAGCTTCATAAACTCAAACGAAACCCTCTGAAAAACGTTAACGTATTCAATTACAAATAACGCTTTACAGTTTTAAATGTGCTTGTTCCACAGGGTGAGGATGTAAAACGCTGTACGCTGTGCTGAACGAGGGGGAGAGCTTCAACGGCATTGAAAAGACTCCGGCAAATTCACACAGGAGAGAAACCGCTGTGTTGGTACAGCTTCCCCCCTGGGTGGATTGGACGGGGAGTTTCCAGCAGCTCAAGAAGCGACTGGAGCTTCTCCAGTCCGTCGAAGCCGAGGAAACTTATTTCCCCACTCGGAACATCCAGCGGTCTCACGTCTGGGAAATGAGGATTTTCGGACAGGGGTGTTCCCAGTTCCCCCCCCCCACGGGAGGAGATTTTTCACTGCAGCCTCCAACTGTGGAAACAGAAAGAGAGAGAGCGAAAGAAACATTATCGTCACAGATATTCAGGTTTTGCAGCAGCAACCCTACAGAACGGTTTCGCTTCCTAATGAAGTCGAACGGTTACCGGACGTTGAATCTAAATTCAGGGTCTTGCGACGGCAGCCTGATAACAGAGGGAGGGTCTGTGCTGGAGGAAGTTAAAATCAAGAGCTTAGAGCTGGTATGAAAACCACGAGGCCGTGCGGTCGCCCCTCGAGGACGGGAGTCTGACGCCCCCGTTCTAGACGGACAGGCACCCCCTCCTATTCGGAGATCTTGGGGAGATGTTTCTAAACGCCTGGGGTGAGGTCCTGTCGCCACGGTTACCTCCAGTGGTCATCGAGGAGCAACAAAAGACTTGAGCATTGCTTCACAATGCACACGACTCGCGAGGATCGTGGGATTGGAAGAGAAACGGCAGTTTTAACTTTTGGTTTTTTTTCTTCTCATTATTTCGTTCTCATTTGACAGTGTTTTCTAGTTGATTATTATCAACGAATAGGATTTCTTTTCGTTAAGGACATTATAGTGAAGTAAAAAACACACTGCTGAGCATTTCAAATCTAAAGAGGAGGTCCCTGCAGAGAGAGAGAGAGAGAGAAAGAAAGAAAGAGAGAGAGAGAGAGAGAGAGAGAGAGAGAGAGAGAGAGAGAGACTGCACAGAACAGACAGGAGCATGAATAGAGAGAGAGGGGAGAGGGGAGAGAGACACTGCACAGAACAGACAGGAAAGAAAGAGAAAAATAGAGAAAGGAGAGAGAAAGAGAGCGAGAAAGAAAGAAAGAAAGAAAGAAAGAAAGATCGAGGACACAGATACAGAGAACATCGTACGACACGAACGACCACAAGCGTACGTTTAAAACACACAGCAGTAAAATGTGGGGACAGCGTCTTTAAATTAAACCAGTTCATTCAGGGATCATCTGACCGGTCGGACCGCTGTGGGTTCAAAAAGTTGTAAAAAAAAAAGTTTAAACTCAGTTAGGAAACCTTAAAAACAGAAACACCAGCAAAATTCAGAAAAGGAGATTTAAGACATCGCTGTGCTGAACGAGGGGGAGAGCTTCGATGGCATTGAAAAGACTCCGGCAAATTCACACAGGAGAGAAACCACTGTGTTGGTACAGCTTCCCCCCTGGGTGGATTGGACGGGGAGTTTTCGAGTTCAGGGCCCCCCCCATCCCCATCCCCATCCCCATCCCCATCCCCATCCCCATCCCCATCCCCATCCTTCCCAAGATCCGGACTTAACATCAATTACAACTGCGAGATCCACAACCAAGTCAAATCAAATCAGTACCCGCACCTGCGATTATCACTGCAGGGTCATTTAAAAACAAACACAGCGAATAACGCGTTTGTTCGTCACTTTTTCCCTGGAAATCTTAATTATAAACTGCAGCGTAAAAATCGTAACTGAACAAAACCCGCACTGCGATCGCAAATGCAATTTCAGCACACAAATTCTGGCAGGGGGGGGCTGTGAATCAGAATTGAACCCAGAGTCTGTTTCACGCGACCGTTTGAGCTCCCCCCCCTCCCAAACTAAAGGATCATGGGAAGATTTTAGGATTGTAATATTCATGTTATTAATTACTAATTATTAGACTTCAACAATGGGGCCTTATTCATGTGAATCAGTGACACGCTGCGCACCAGAGACCGACAGAGTGGAGATTAGGACATAATGAATCAAAGTACAAGTGAGATTTGCCAGCGATGATCACAGAAGCAAAACAAAAGGTTTAGCATCGAGGATTGAGACAATTTATATGAAACAAAACTATGAATATAATTTAGATCTTTTTTTTTTATCATGTAATCAAAGAAACTACAACATGATCTCGCAAAAGTCTACCGGTAGCCATAATTATTAAAATCAAGGGAAGTCATGTTGAAACTTTACAATGCATTAGTAAGACCTCACCTAGAATATTGTGTTCAGTTCTGGTCGTCTCGTTACAAAAAGGATATTGCTGCTCTAGAAAGAGTGCAAAGAAGAGCAACCAGAATTATCCCGGGTTTAAAAGGCATGTCGTATGCAGACAGGCTAAAAGAATTGAATCTATTCAGTCTTGAACAAAGAAGACTACATGGCGATCTGATTCAAACATTCAAAATCCTGAAAGGTATAGACAATGTCGACCCAGGGGACTTTATTCGACCTGAAAAAACAAACAAGGACCAGGGGTCACAAATGGAGATTAGATAAAGGGGCATTCAGAACAGAAAATAGGAGGCACTTTTTTCCACAGAGAATTGTGAGGGTCTGGAACCAACTCCCCAGTAATGTTGTTGAAGCTGACACCCTGGGATCCTTCAAGAAGCTGCTTGATGAGATTCTGGGATCAATAAGCTACTAACAACCAAACGAGCAAGATGGGCTGAATGGGGCCTCCTCTCGTTTGTAAACTTTATGTTCTTAATAGTAGTATTTGTTAGATTTCAAAATGCCATATTTTTCAATTTCTACGTTTTTCGTAAAAGTATACCAGGGGGACAAAACCGCTCGCATCCACTTCAAGACTCTTGTACTAGCCTACAGATGCCTTGACCAGACTGCACCCAGCTACCTCCAGACCCTCATCTCTCCCTACACCCCCACTCGACCTCTCCGCTCCGCCTGCACTAGAAGACTAGCTCTACCTCCTCTACGCTCCCCTGCCTCCAGAGCCCGCTCCTTCTCCACCCTTGCTCCGCAGTGGTGGAATGACCTTCCTACAGATGTCAGGACTGCCCAGTCCCTGACCACATTCCGGCGCCTCCTTAAGACTCACCTCTTCAAACAGCACCTGTAGAACTCCTCTGTTGTATCCTGGGACACTATCACCCTTCATTTAAATGTGCTTTATTTTGCTCTTATCTGCCCCCTATTTTACTGCATTTAATCCTGTACTTCAGAATACTGTAATCTGCCAAGTGTTTAACCTGTAGTATTTTGTATTTAATCACATCCTGATGTAACTATCACTATTTAATCATATCCTGATGTAACTATCACTATTATCTGCTGTATTATTGAATTGTGGTTTGTCACACTTGTACAAAAGTTATTGTATTTCTTGCTCTTATTGTATTACTTGTATTGTAACACTTGAAATGTATTTGCTTGCGATTGTAAGTCGCCCTGGATAAAGGCATCTGCTAAGAAATAAATAATAATAATAATAATAATAATAATAATAATAATAATAATAATAATAATAATAATAAAGTAATTAGACGTGACGATTCAGCGTTTAAAAAGCACAGGCCATTTTGCATACAATAAATAGAAAAATTAATTATATATACATAAATAAAACAAACGCTTGAAAAGGGACGTTACAAAATAGAAATATGACTTTACTAAAGGGGAACAATTTTCTACACAGCTTCACGGCTTTTTTCAAATACTGAAACACACACACACACAGTGCACACAGATTTTAAAATGAGGTTCTCATGAATTAATTGCAATTAATTCGTCTCCATATCAAATTGCTCCAAAACAAATGCTATAGGATTTCTGTTAGGGAATTCTACAGAGAATGTCTTGCAGTTTGGAGAGTTGGAGCGAGTCTATCCCGGGAAAAACAGACTTACCTAACCGGGTAATATAATCCCTCGTCCTGATTTCTGCGAGGAGATTACCAAACCTCAGTTTCCGAGTTTCATTCTCTGTATCCTCTCCGGCCATTTCTGTGAATTTTACCGACGACAAACTTTTATAATTTCACACTCGACGCTTTCACTGCACCCAGAAACGGAGATACTGGCGTCCAATTTCTCTGACTTCATTTTTTCCATTTTTTTAAGTGGTTTTGGAAAAACAATTCAGTTTCGAAACCCACGCAAGCTCAGAAAAAACCAGCACGTTTTAACAATATTACAAGAATACAACAAATGGCATTAAAAATGAAGCAGGTTTTAGGCGACTTTATGCGGCCACACGCTGTATTCCCAAACACACGCTTTGGGGGGTTCAAATCCTTAAAATTAAAATATATCTATATATACACACACAAGAAATAAACCTAGCGATTAATAGAGCATGCAGCGACTCGATCAAAACAACATAACCGACCCACATCAGCCCTAACCGTGTTAGGCAGCAAATGTTTAATAAAATATATAATAAACGCTGCGTGTTGAATTGTTTATATATAAATAAATTAAAATAAAAACACTGGCTGCTTACCAAATGTACATTTTCAAAATCTACGGTTCAGCGTCATTATTTATTAAACCGGCAGGCGAGAAACTGCGATACAGCTAAACCGCATTTCAATGACTATAAATCGGCGGGTTCAGTTCGATTATAATTCGAATCGAATCCCAGCGCTGTCGTTACAGCAGCGCGGTTTTAACTACGCGCGAATTACCGCGGCATTCTCCAACAACGCAGCTTTGAGAATTATCCAACTACTGTGGGAAGGGAGGGAAAGTCTGAACAAAAACCCCAAAACTTATAAACCACATTTTCGTGGCGAACTAGTCAGAGTGTTTCTCTCCGAACCGGGCTGGGTCCGGTCCCCGTTCCTCGCTGGAGTGACTCGGCGGGGTTTATGAAACCGGAGACCGCCGGACGCCATTCCGGCTCCGCGCTGATACTCGAACCCGCGGCGCGGCTCCACGGCGGAGCCGGAATGGCGGCGGTTGCGTTACCATCGACACGGCCGGAGAAGGGCAGACTCCTTTCCGGAAGTGAAGTTGTTTTTTTTTTCCTTCTATGGCCGCTGCTGTGTCACCGTGAGGCTTATTTGAATTTTTTTTTTTCCACTGAAATGCTCGACATCGCAGCAGCGATGATACAGCGAGACAAAGACACCCAAGAAAAAAAATAAAGACACGAGAGGCATGTTAAATAAATCAATTGCGAATTACTTCAAATCGCCAGCACGCTATGTCGTAATACTCACAGTCCGCAGTAATTCAGAGCGGTTCTAGGTTAGGTTTAGACTAGTGCGCATTTATTTTGGGTTTTTGCTCGATACGTCTCCCATTTTAAATTATATTTCAAGACTGATTTATCTATCTGTCCGCGTCATCTTACAATCCTCCCTCAAAGTAGTACCTGTTTAGGCAAACCGGACAAACCCGTGTCTTGAAGCGCAGCCTCGTTGAACCCGTTCCTCCTTGCTTTATTTTTTAATTTTATTTTTTTCCCCCCCTGGGTCTGCTTCTTGATCTCCACACGGGACACGTCCGGGTCCGGTCTGAGAATCTCCCAGAATTACACGCGGTGTCGTGCAGGCTGGTGGGCGGGCCTGGGGGGGGGCGGAGTTCCGCAGACACGTCACGGTGACATCAGCCAAGAGAATTCCATTAAATTCCATAGAAAATTATTTTTATTGTAACTTGTGGTATTGACTTGTAAATCGCTTTGCAATGCTGCAGTATGAGAGATACTATAAACACAAATACACTTTAACTTGCTTTAGTGTGAGGAATGTGAGAATTGTTCATGTCAGACATGGGAATCAGACTCCTATTCCACAGCAGTGTGATCCAGTCCTGCTTTCACTGGGAGTTTAATAATCAGACACACCCTGAGCTTGTTAGCTAGACACACTGGGGGCTGATCACAGTAAAACCTGGACTGGATCACGCTGCTGTGGAATAGGAGTCTGATTCCCCTCCCTGTAAAATGTAATACATGAAATACACATTCTATACCCCTAACGTTTCTGTTTTGCAAATTACACATTGAGAATACCTTCATACAGAACATAATTTAGCTCTTTTATTTAACATCTTGCAATCAAAGAAACTACAGAACAATATCGCAAAAAATAGTCATGATAGTCGCACAGCAGTATTTCAAGTCAGATTTCGAAATGTCACGTTTTTTGTTAAGTAGGTGGAAAATTACAATATCTTAAACAGCAAGATGGGGGGGTTCCGAAAATTACAGCGTCACACGTCCCCACGTGCGGCTACAACTGTTTATTAATTTTTTTTAAAAAAACTTTACTGAAACCACAAAACTCTCTGGCTGGCTGGTGGTGACGTCAGTCCAGGAAGTACAATGATAAATGGATGCGAGATGGGGTTCGGTTTATTACAAACCAAAAGGTTTTGTACAAAACAAAACTCTCCACCCAAAAGAAAACGGCACACTGGCCAAAACAGACAGACACGGAACCCAGCACCGATAGCAGCTGGAAAGCTGTTTAGTTTCTCTTTCAGTCGTGTCTCGTTTCCTCCTCTGAACACACTAACCCTGTTCTGCCAAGCTGTGGGTTTTTATATCGTGGCAGAGAGATTAACTGGCTATTAATTACCTGGTTAAGGAGGCTGTGTGGTCCAGTAGTTAAAGAAAAGGGCTTGTAACCAGGAGGTCCCTGGTTCAAATCCCACCTCAGCCACTGACTCATTGTGTGACCCTGAGCAAGTCACTTCACCTCCTTGTGCTCCGTCTTTCGGGTGAGACGTAGTTGTAAGTGACTCTGCAGCTGATGCATAGTTCACACACCCGAGTCTCTGTAAGTCGCCTTGGATAAAGGCGTCAGCTAAATTAATTAATAATAATTTATCCCTCTGCCACATTCGGCATGGGGTTTCTCATATGCGTGGTCAACAGCCAGTTTGTCAATAATCACTCACTGTTGACCACGCATTCTCTCAATGTTATCTGGATGTGCTTCCCTATGCTTTACCAGACCTCTCTGTGCTTTACAATGCTTCCCTATGCTTTACCAGACCTCTCTGTGCTTTACAATGCTTCCCTGTGCTTTACCAGACCTCTCTGTGCTTTACAATGCTTCCCTATGCTTTACAACACCTCTCTGTGCTTTACAATGCTTCCCTATGCTTTACCAGACCTCTCTGTGCTTTACAATGCTTCCCTATGCTTTACCAGACCTCTCTGTGCTTTACAATGCTTCCCTATGCTTTACCAGACCTCTCTGTGCTTTACAATGCTTCCCTATGCTTTACCAGACCTCTCTGTGTTTTACAATGCTTCCCTGTGCTTTACCAGACCTCTCTGTGCTTTACAATGCTTCCCTGTGCTTTACCAGACCTCTCTGTGCTTTACAATGCTTCCCTATGCTTTACCAGACCTCTCTGTGCTTTACAATGCTTCCCTATGCTTTACCAGACCTCTCTGTGCTTTACAATGCTTCCCTATGCTTTACCAGACCTCTCTGTGCTTTACAATGCTTCCCTATGCTTTACCACACCTCTCTGTGCTTTACAATGCTTTATGCTTTATTGCACTGTGCTGTGCTTTTATTATGGGATATTGTATAAGTGTTTTTTTATATATAATTAATGTCATATTAACAGTAATAATTGTAACAGACAGGGTCGAGTCACATGTTACAAAATACCGGAACCGATTGTGTTACCAGACGTCCCGGGGTAACCGGGATGGTGAGAGTTTTCAAAATTCTTTTTTTTTTTTTTTTTTTTTCGGAAAACATTTCAATTTTTTAAAACCGTCCCGGTTTTGCTGTTTGTTTGTTTTACACGTTTACTTTTAAACGCACACAAAACTGTAGGCGGGTGCTCAAGGTGACGTATATTATATTATATTATAACGTGATATATATATATATATTAACAGATTGAGTACGTTAATATCTGGGTTTATTATTATTATTATTATTATTATTATTATTATTTATTTATTTATTTATTTATTTATTTATTTATTTATTTATTACCATTAGTGTTTTGGTTATTTTTAAATAAGAAAAATTGTTTTGATCCGATTTCTGGCACAGGGAAACTGACCAATGAGAAGCGAATATTCGTGAAGCAGCGTTTAAATATTCTGAATATCAGACTATCAAGTACAGATAATTTAAAACGAGATAAATCCTGTCCGTGCTTTATAGAAGCAACCACTACATCTATAATTTAATAATCCGACGCTTCTATTAACAGATTGAGTACGTTAATATCTGGGTTTATTATTATTATTATTATTATTATTATTATTATTATTATTATTATTATTATTATTATTATTATTAATTTCTTAGCAGACGCCCTTATCCAGGCCGACTTACAGTCGTAAACAAAAATACATTTCAAGAATCACAGTACAAGTATTAATACAATTAAGAGCAAGATAAATACAACAACTTTAACTTCTATAGTTTATAATAAATGTTAGCGTTCACGGTCGTGTGTGTTTTGTGACGGATACACACAACGCTGTATTCTGATTTTACAGCGGTATAGACACCAAACACACGAACATCTAGCTGCAGCATCGGTTCAGGGCAAATTATCAACACATTTTCGCGGACAGGGGGAGATGAGACTATCAGAGAAGATAAACTCATTTTTTTTAAAAAGGGAACTGACCAAAACATGAAAAAAAGCCAGCGTTCAAGCTAATAAAACCAAGGATTTCATTCTAATAGTGTGTAATAGATAATATTTAGTCATGATCTATTATAGCCCGCTTGTTTGGTTGTTAGTAGCTTATTGATCCCAGAATCTCATCAAGCAGCTTCTTGAAGGATCCCAGGGTGTCAGCTTCAACAACATTACTGGGGAGTTGGTTCCAGACCCTCACGATTCTCTGTGTAAAAAAGCGCCTCCTATTTTCTGTTCTGAATGCAAAAAATGTAGGAGAGGCAGCTACAGTTTTATATAGAAGAACGCAGAATCACCCACACGCACACCCTTCCTGTATACACACACCGGGCTGGGACTCCTATCGCACAGCAGTGTGATCCAGTCCAGGTTTTACTACCAGCTTGATCAGCCCCCAGTGTAGCTAACAAGCTCAGGTGTGTCTGATTATTAAACTCCTAGTGAAACCAGGACTGGATCACACTGCTGTGCAGCGGGAGTCTGATTCCCAGCCCTGCTACATACAAAACTATGGCTATTGAAACTCAGGGGGGCTGTCTGAATCGTGTTTGGTGTTGCTGTATAATATATAAAACTATGGCTATTGAAACTCAGGGGGGCTGTCTGAATCGTGTTTGGTGTTGCTGTATAATATATAAAACTATGGCTATTGAATCTCAGGGGGACTGTCTGAATCGTGTTTGGTGTTGCTGTATAATATATAAAACTATGGCTATTGAAACTCAGGGGGACTGTCTGAATCGTGTTTGGTGTTGCTGTATAATATATAAAACTATGGCTATTGAAACTCAGGGGGACTGTCTGAATCGTGTTTGGTGTTGCTGTATAATATATAAAACTATGGCTATTGAAACTCAGGGGGGCTGTCTGAATCGTGTTTGGTGTTGCTGTATAATATATAAAACTATGGCTATTGAAACTCAGGGGGACTGTCTGAATCGTGTTTGGTGTTGCTGTATAATATATAAAACTATGGCTATTGAAACTCAGGGGGACTGTCTGAATCGTGTTTGGTGTTGCTGTATAATATATAAAACTATGGCTATTGAAACTCAGGGGGGCTGTCTGAATCGTGTTTGGTGTTGCTGTATAATATATAAAACTATGGCTATTGAAACTCAGGGGGACTGTCTGAATCGTGTTTGGTGTTGCTGTATAATATATAAAACTATGGCTATTGAAACTCAGGGGGACTGTCTGAATCGTGTTTGGTGTTGCTGTATAATATATAAAACTATGGCTATTGAAACTCAGGGGGGCTGTCTGAATCGTGTTTGGTGTTGCTGTATAATATATAAAACTATGCAGATTGAAACTCAGGGGGGCTGTCTGAATCGTGTTTGGTGTTGCTGTATAATATATAAAACTATGGCTATTGAAACTCAGGGGGACTGTCTGAATCGTGTTTGGTGTTGCTGTATAATATATAAAACTATGGCTATTGAAACTCAGGGGGACTCCATCCATTTAACGCGTTCATTTTAAATACGTTTATTTCGAAACGCTTGCTAGCTTATTATTAAACCATCTTATTTTTTAATATTAATAATGAACAGTTATTGTCAAAAAAATTAATCGCGGAAACTCCCCGGCGGCTGCTTTCTCTCTCTCTCTCTACACCATAAATAAAGCAAACTACAGTTGTCTGTTTTCTGAAAACGTCACTAGCAGTGGGCGTGGTTGGTCGGTACCGTCGCCTGTTATTGGCTGCAGAAACACTCTTGATCCAGTTTGCGAGGCTGATTGGCTGGCCTCCCTGTCAAACGCCGGGGAGGAGGTGTTTATGAAACTAGGTTGCTGCGGTCGCCATGTTGGCTCTATCCGCGCTGTGTTTTAATGCGCAGTGCTGACGGCGCGGAGCCAGAATGGCGCCAGTTTCTGCCTTTAACTGCGCAGTGCAGCGAGGGCTCGGTGTTTTGTTATTGTACGGGCCAGCTGCTGTAGATGTAAGATACTATGGGTAAAGAAAAGAACAGGAGACAGGAGAGAGGAGAGAGAAAGAAAGAGAGAGAGAGAAAGACAGAGGGAGAGAGAGACAGAGAGAGAGAGAAAGGAGAGGAGAGAGAGAAAGAGAGAGACAGAGAGGGATAGAGAGAGAGAAAGACAGAGAGGGAAAGAGAGGAGAGAGAGAAAGAGAGAAAGAGAGAGAGAGAAAGACAGAGAGGAGAGAAAGACAGAGGGGAGAGAGAAAGGAGAGAGAGGAGAGAGAAAGAGAGAGATAGAGAGAGAGAGAAAGACAGAGAGGAGAGAAAGACAGAGAGGAGAGAGAGAAAGGAGAGGAGAGGAGAGAGAGAAAGAGAGAGACAGAGAGGGAAAGAGAGAGGAGAGAAAGACAGGGAAAGAGAGAGGAGAGAAAAAGAGAGAGAAAGACAGAGAGGAGAGAAAGGAGAGAGAGGAGAGGAGAGAGAGAAAGAGAGAGAAAGACAGAGAGGAGAGAAAGGAGAGAGAGGAGAGGAGAAAGAGAAAGAGAGAGAAAGACAGAGGAGAGAAAGGAGAGAGAGGAGAGGAGAGAGAGAAAGAGAAAGACAGAGAGAGAAAGACAGAGAGGGGAGAGAGAAAGAGCGAGAAAAGGGAGAGAGAAGGGGAGAGAAAGAAAGAGGCGAGGGAGAGAGAAAGGCAAGAGAGAGGAGAGAGAGGAGAGAATGAGAAAGAGGAGAGAATGAGAAAGAGGAGAGAATGAGAAAGAGGCGAGAGAGAGATTGTTAGAGCGCATTCATTTCTGTTTTGTTTCTTCACAGGAAGCTGTTCACAGTCCAGTTTGTTTACATTCCCCAACACTAATTTGACCGCCCCTTCTTATTGATTGATTGACAGTGTTATCATTGTATTTCTATGTCTTGCTGTTTTGAAATGTTTACTCTTGCTTGTGATGCTGAAGTCTTATTTGTTTTGACTGACTGGCTATATTATAAATAAACACAATGGCATTGAAAACTGACAGTCCAGTTTGTTTACCATCCCCCCCACACTAATCTCAGCGCCCCCTTCTTCGAAGGCTGCTTGTTACAACACAGTAAAGGGACAGAGGCGTGTTCTGGCGTGTTCAGCACACCTTTGAAAACAAAACTGTGGAGGGAGCTTATCGGCTTGATGCCATGGCAACCGCACTCACTCATTTCTATTCAAATCTATTGGTGTGTTTGTGATGTCACTTCCTGCATAGTTAATGCTGTAACGAGCTGCAGGTTCGTTTACTTTTGTATTTCTTGTGTTTGAGATTCTGCGTTGTTCTAAATAAAACTGTAGCTGCCTCTCCTACAGATTTGATCCTGGTGCATTTTTAGCAAAATCTACCCTAAACAACGTTACTAGTTTTGGTATCCCTTATGAAACGGCATTTCTAACTCCAAAATATTCTGTTTACATGTGCATTTCCAGACACACGCTCTCTTACATAAAGATGATGTCAAATTACAAAGTACATTCAAATTCATTTAGACATACTGCAGACTGAAAAGAGAAATGAGACTCAAATTAAGAGGACAGGTTACGATGTTTATTAATAAGAACATTAGAAAGTTTCCAAACGAGAGGAGCCCCCATTCAGCCCATCTTGCTCGTTTGGTTGTTAGTAGCTTATTGATCCCAGAATCTCATCAAGCAGCTTCTTGAAGGATCCCAGGGTGTCAGCTTCAACAACATTACTGGGGAGTTGGTTCCAGACCCTCACAATTATCTGTGTGAAAAAGTGCCTCCTATTTTCTGTTCTGAATGCCCCTTTATCTATTCTCCATTTGAGACCCCTGGTCCTTGTTTTTCAGGTTGATAAAGTCCCCTGGGTCAACATTGTCTATACCTTTCAGGATTTTGAATGCTTGAATCAGATCACCGCGTAGTCCTCTTTGTTCAAGACTGAATAGATTCAATTCTTTTAGCCTGTCTGCATACGACATGCCTTTTAAACCCGGGATAATTCTGGTTGCTCTTCTTTGCAATCTTTCTAGAGCAGCAATATCCTTTTTGTAACGAGGTGACCAGAACTGAACACAATATTCTAGGTGAGGTCTTACTAATGCATTGTAAAGTTTCAACATTACTTCCCTTGATTTAAATTCAACACTTCTCACAATATATCCGAGCATCTTGTTGGCCTTTTTTATAGCTTCCCCACATTGTCTAGATGAAGACATTTCTGAGTCAACATAAACTCCTAGGTCCTTTTCATAGATTCCTTCTTCAATTTCAGTATCTCCCATATGATATTTATAATGCAGATTTATATTGCCTGCATGGATCTCAAATAATAACACAAACATTATGAGCCACAAAAACTTAAACACATCTATCGAAATAACATTTTCAAATCATTGGTGCGATTTTTTTCAAAGGCAGCTATTAAAGCGAGGATAACCTCCCTCTGCTGAAGCACAGCTACTGGTAGAATTTAGATTAGACTGCCCATTTCTACAGCAAAAGTTTTCACATCACCTATAACACAAACATAATTTGTGAATATATCCATTATGTTTTTAAAAGCTTTTGTTTCTCAGGTGTTGATATGAAAGTCAAGGCGTAGGACAAGGATCAAAAACTGTCTCCACTAAACAGCCCTGAACTGTCCTATTGTCTCCTCAGTACATACCTCGTCTGAACTTTGTTTTCTGTGGCATATTTTAGCCTCGAGTTGGTTAGTAGACCTCTCCTTCCTCCACGATACACCTGGAGCCCTTCTCAGGTCTATATAAGAACATAAGAAAGTTTACAAACGAGAGGAGGCCCCGTTCGCCCCATCTTGCTCGTTTGGTTGTTAGTAGCTTATCCCAGAATCTCATCAAGCAGCTTCTTGAAGGATCCCAGGGTGTCAGCTTAAACAACATTACTGGGGAGTTGGTTCCAGACCCTCACAATTCTCTGTGTAAAAAAGTGCCTCCTATTTTCTCCTATTTTGCTATTGCCTGTGTGCAGTACCTTACACTTTTCTCTATTGAATGTCATTTGCCATGTGTCTGCCCGGTTCTGAATGCTGTCTAGATCATTTTGAATGACCTTTGCTGCTGCAACAGTGTTTGCCACTCCTCCTATTTTTGTGTCGTCTGCAAATTTAACAAGCTTGCTTACTATACCAGAATCTAAATCATTAATGTCGATTAGGAATAGCAGAGGACCTAATACTGATCCCTGTGGCACTCCACTGACGCTTCACCTTGACCGCGGGGCGTGTGAGTCTGGCTGTGCTGTTTGAGTCCAGCGGAATGTCTAAAGCTCCTCCCACACTGCCCGCAGCGGTACGGCTTCTCTCCAGTGTGAATCCGCTGGTGGATCCGCAGCCCGTCCACGCGGGTAAAGCTCCTCCCACACTCCCCGCAGTGGAACGGTCTCTCCCCAGTATGGATTCTCAGGTGGTCCTGCAGCGCCCCCTTCTGGCTGAACCTCTTCCCGCACTCCGCGCATGGATAAGGGGTCTTCCGCGCGTGAGTCCGTCTGTGTCTCTTCAGCGGTCCGAGCTCGACGAAACGCTTCCCGCAGTCCGGACACGGATGTGGGATTCGAATTCCGCTCCCAGAATGCTTTGCTTCTCTGTCGCGGGCAGGGGAATGCCTCACCCCTGGGCTGGCTTGAGCCACAGCGGAGCAGGTCAGTTCAAAGGCTTCCTCCAGGAGGTGGAGAGGTCCCGGTTCAGCGGGTTGGAGTTGGGGAGTCTCCTCTTCGATACAGACGGACTCCCCAGTCTCTTCTTTGACGCGCACGGCTCTCATCTCTACTGAAGCTGGTCCTGCGTCAAATTCAGCCCAGTCCGCCTCACTCCCTGCGTCAGAAAACAAAAGCAGAATAAATTTGAGGACGGTCTACAGCTCTGAGCACAGCGTTCGGATCGCCTGGAATTTTAGGACTGAGACAGGATTTAAAAATGAAAAAAACCACACCAACATAACTGAGATGTTTTACTTAACATCGAAGTATACAACAGGAGGATTTGGTGTTAGATTTTGAAGTTTTTCAAGTGACAAAGCAGTGTGGAATTGTTAACAAGGGAACATTATTCAGCAGCTTTCATTGGACTCTATGAAGCTGAGGGAGTTCATTCTATATAGAGGGGGTGGAATTCAATATGTTAACAAGGGAACATTATTCAGCAGCTTTCATTGGACTCTATGAAGCTGAGGGAGTTCATTCTATATAGAGGGGGTGCAATTCAATATGTTAACAAGGGAACATTATTCAGCAGCTTTCATTGGACTCTATGAAGCTGAGGGAGTTCATTCTATATAGAGGGGGTGGAATTCAATATGTTAACAAGGGAACATTATTCAGCAGCTTTCACTGGACTCTATGAAGCTGAGGGAGTTCATTCTATATAGAGGGGGTGGAATTCAATATGTTAACAAGGGAACATTATTCAGCAGCTTTCACTGGACTCTATGAAGCTGAGGGAGTTCATTCTATATAGAGGGGGTGGAATTCAATATGTTAACAAGGGAACATTATTCAGCAGCTTTCACTGGACTCTATGAAGCTGAGGGAGTTCATTCTATATAGAGGGGGTGGAATTCAATATGTTAACAAGGGAACATTATTCAGCAGCTTTCCTTGGACTCTATGAAGCTGAGGGAGTTCATTCTATATAGAGGGGGTGGAATTCAATATGTTAACAAGGGAACATTATTCAGCAGCTTTCATTGGACTCTGTGAAGCTGAGGGAGTTCATTCTATATAGAGGGGGTGGAATTCAATATGTTAACAAGGGAACATTATTCAGCAGCTTTCATTGGACTCTATGAAGCTGAGGGAGTTCATTGTATATAGAGGGGGTGGAATTCAATATGTTAACAAGGGAACATTATTCAGCAGCTTTCATTGGACTCTATGAAAACCGTCACACTGATCAACAGACATAGAATCATGTTCTTACCTGATCCGTGATCAGGTTTTAATTTTTTTTCAGTTGTTTAAATCTGTAACGGTTCAACAGCACAATCCAGAGATCAGCAGAATGACTTTACAAAAAAGCGAACGGGTCCACAGCATCACCGTCCCTGCCTTGTGTTTTGTCTCCATCCCCGATAGCACCCCTGTGGTTTGCCGCGTTCGTTTCTAATCTGTGATCCTCACAAGCGATCGCCACGTTTTTTAAAAGCCAACGCTAAAAGGGGACACTGGCTTCTGTGGGGGGGGGGGGGTGGGGGGTGGGGGGGGGTCTGTTGCGGATCAAAGCCATCAACCAAACCTGAGCTCCAGTCCCACTGTGACTCCCATGTGATGCAAAACGTCCTGCCACAGCTACACATATACATCAATCCAAATCTGTACAGAAGGGTTTAGCGATCTCTCACTCTGGAGCGAGCTGTGTTGGAGTTTGCCGACCACTAGATGGTGCTGTTGCTGCTTTATAGACCCCCTATCCCCCCTTTGTGTCATGTGACCAGGGCTGGCAAGCGGGGTACAGGAGACCGACTCCCCTGAGTGGTATGAGAAATCGTTCTCTAGTACGTTTGAGTATTTGTACCTGCGATTCCTGCCGAGGAGAATAAACACAGTCGACATGTTCAGGAGCTGTCCGTGCGACTTTTTAAAACCCACTGCTACTGAAATACAGCGCCTGGCTGTTCCCTTCTAGTTTTATGTTGATGTTTTTGTCTCCTTCATAAAAAAAACTGGAGTCGAGGCTTTTGGAAATCCAGCAAGAAGTCTCGCTGCGATGTTTTTGTTTTGGACCGTTTCTAAAAAAAAAAGGAGTTTACTGACAAAAAACGCTTGCTGTATCAAATTCCTGAAAGCCACGAATGACTTCACACACTTGCACTGACCACATTTCCTTAGAACACAAATCCCAAACTCTCATTGGCCGTTGTTTCCCGCTGTTTATAACCCGTAGTGAAGCGGCGTCTTCCAGTCTGTGAGGTCCGAGTGTGAATTCTCCCTGCTGTTTGCCGGCCCCTGGCAGCGATGCGTTTTGAGCTGCTGGGAGTACGTGAACCTGGCGCCGCACGCGTCGCAGCGGTAGGGCTTCTCTCCCGTGTGGATGCGCAGGTGAGTTTTAAAAGCAGACAGCTGATTGAAGCGTTTCCCGCAGGCGGCGCAGTGGTACGGCTTCTCTCCCGTGTGGATGCGCTGGTGGATCTTCCGGTGCTCCAGACGGCTGAACCGTTTCCCGCAGTCCTCGCAGTGGAACGGCTTCTCTCCCGTGTGGATTCTCCGGTGGTCTCGGAGGTGAGCCAGGCGACGGAACCTCTTCCCACAGTCGGGGCAGCGGTGCGGTTTCTCACCCGGAGCGATTCCCAAGACGGGAGGGCGGCTCGACGGTTCCGAATGCTCGTCGTGGACACGGGTGTTGTTATGGTCCGAGTCGGGGACTTCAGTGCAAGAGTATTCGAGTTCAGGGAGCTCCTCTTTAATGCGCACGGTTTCTATTTCAGCTCCATATTCATGGCGGTGGACAGTTTCTATTTCAGCTCCACGTCCACGGTTGTGGACAGCCTCTATTTCAGCTCCATATTGACGGCTGTGGACAGTTTCTATTTCAGCTCCACGTCCACGGTTGTGGACAGCCTCTATTTCAGCTCCATATTGACGGCTGTGGACAGTTTCTATTTCAGCTCCACATCCACGGTTGTGGACAGCCTCTATTTCAGCTCCATATTGACGGCTGTGGACAGTTTCTATTTCAGCTCCACATCCACGGTTGTGGACAGCCTCTATTTCAGCTCCATATTGACGGCTGTGGACAGTTTCTATTTCAGCTCCACGTCCACGGTTGTGGACAGCCTCTATTTCAGCTCCATATTCACGGCTGTGGACAGTTTCTATTTCAGCTCCACGTCCACGGCTGTGGACAGTCTCTATTGCATTCCCGTGCTCTTGGCTGTGGACAGACTCATTGGGTTCCTCTTTAACAGGCGCCAGCTCTGTCTCTGTCTCTGGTCTTGTCGTCTGATAGGCCAGTTTCCCCGCAGCACCTGTGTCTTGGGAAACAGAAGACAAGAAGGCGATTATCCACACTGCTGTTTCAGTCAGTACATATTCCAAAACCTCCCAATAGAAACGCTGTTCAGCGATGAAGGACGCTTGCAGTTCAGTCTTTTGGGACTTTGGCAATCGTTCCTAATTTGCACCACAGCCGTTTCAAACGCTGAAATGAAGCAGGAGGCCGGGGGGCGGGGCTCATATCTGAATATTCGGCACGGTTTGGCGTGCGGGAAGCCGTATCCATGCCAACCAGAAACGACAGGACCAAGAGCAATACGAATTCACAATATGGGTGCGCGAGAAAGTTCAGAGGGGAAGAAACGTCCCCACAACATCTTCACATAAAAAGGTGAGTTCTTCACTGTACAGTGCCCCCTTTTCCAGATTTTTTGGAAGCATTTATTTCAATGAAATGTGACAGTTCACTGTGTGTGTGTCTCTGTGCTTTACAATGCTTCCCTATGCTTTACCAGACCTCTCTGTGCTTTACAATGCTTCCCTATGCTTTACCAGACCTCTCTGTGCTTTACAATGCTTCCCTATGCTTTCCCACACCTCTCTGTGCTTTACAATGCTTCCCTATGCTTTACCAGACCTCTCTGTGCTTTACAATGCTTCCCTATGCTTTCCCACACCTCTCTGTGCTTTACAATGCTTCCCTATGCTTTACCAGACCTCTCTGTGCTTTACAATGCTTCCCTATGCTTTACCAGACCTCTCTGTGCTTTACAATGCTTCCCTATGCTTTACCAGACCTCTCTGTGCTTTACAATGCTTCCCTATGCTTTACCACACCTCTCTGTGCTTTACAATGCTTCCCTATGCTTTACCAGACCTCTCTGTGCTTTACAATGCTTCCCTATGCTTTACCAGACCTCTCTGTGCTTTACAATGCTTCCCTATGCTTTACCACAATAAATACTAGATCACATTTTGGGTTACTTGCAAGTTATTTTTAGTAACACGGATGAAAATGATTCCTATTGCACAGCAGTTTCACCCAGTCCAGGTTTTCCTCCGAGCTTGATTAGGACCAGCTGTGTCGGACTCATCGTAAAACCAGGAGCGGATCAAACTGCTACGCAAGCCGCTATTTTCTAACCTCATTAATGAAAAATACAAACAAATCACCTGTTATCGCTCTTTCTCCAATCTCGTCACAGTTAAGGTTTTCTTTGGTTTCGACTTCCTCGATTAAAACGGGTCTCTGCTCGGCTGCAAACGCACGGTCCTCGGCGACTCGCGGGTCGTTCAGCTGCTCCCTGAACCGGACGCACGTTCCGGTCCCGTCCTCGGTATAGTTCTGTACGGCACGACTGAAGCTGACGGCTGATGGCGGACTTCGGGCGGCGCTCATCATCAGGCACTCTCGCATCGCTCTCAGCTCCCGCTCCGACATTTCCAGCCTCAGCTTCAGCTTTTCGTTCTCTTTCTCTTTTTCGGCAAACCTGCCCCCCACGGTTTTTGTAATTTCCCACAAGACGGTGTCCACGGCAGCTTTGAGTGCGCGCTCGACAGTAGAGGCGAGCTCGTCGTGAAAGCACGACACGGACACGCTGACGTCCATCTTGTGTGTCGTGTCTCTTAAATAAATATGGATTTGTCAACAGCCCGGTGTGCTGTAATATTTTCTGAAGACGCTCGATCCGATTTCAACTGGCGTAGCAATTCTGTATTCGGATTTGTGCGTGTTAAATTACTAAAGCAGTCTTATGAACGATTGAGTTTCGTATCTCCACCGATTCATCATGTGAACGCAGAGACCCGACCTCCAAAAACTCCCACATAAATAACTATCTCTTATTAGGACGCTGCAAGTCGCATTCAACTCTGAGCAGATGACCGAGGTTGTGTTCACATTAACACGAACGTTTTCTCTCATTGATGCACACGAACACGTTCAAATTCTCAGCGTCTCCGGCTGTAATGCAACGCATCACAAAAAACACACATGAAACCCCCACCGGTGTCGTACGCGTGTCTGTGGGCTCTGTCCTCAGTGCGCATGTGCAGAACGCGTCCTCTCACGGGAACGAGCGTTTTTCTCTTTGCGCGTCCACGTCAAGCTCATTCTGCGTCGTGAACGCGCGGTTGGTGTCTGACTGTCTCGGTTTTTGTTTTTTTAAAATTTCTCTTGCAGAATTAAAAGAACACTTTTTGTATTTATGACGAATCTGACGACGTGTTCAGTTTTGTCTTACAATTAAGAACAAAGTATTTTTACACGGTACATTTTTTTTCACATCTTTGCAGTACAATAGATTAAACCCGTATTATTATTATTATTATTATTATTATTATTATTATTATTATTATTATTATTATTATTATAGCAGTGTGGAGTAGTGGTTAGGGCTCTGGACTCTTGACCGGAGGGTTGTGGGTTCAATCCCAGGTGGGGGACACTGCTGCTGTACCCTTGAGCAAGGTACTTTACCTAGATTGCTCCAGTAAAAACCCAACTGTATAAATGGGGAATTGTATGTAAAAATAATGTGATATCTTGTAACAATTGTAAGTCGCCCTGGATAAGGGCGTCTGCTAAGAAATAAATAATAATAAATAAATTGTGTGTTTCTGTTAGCACAGTGAGAATTGGGAAGGGGATTCTACGTCCTATAGTATATTTTGTGAATGCTCACTGTTACCTTTTTCCAATAGATTATTATTTATTTCTTAGCAGACGTCCTTTATCCAGGGCGACTTACAATTGTTACAAGATATCACATTATTTTTTTTAAATGTGTATTTCAAGCAGTGGGATTCTCCCCTCTTCATTGGCTGAACCAGCCCGGGCGAGGGTTCTGATTGGCTGGCCCCATCACCTGGCTGTGACGAATCCGGTTCAATTGATATTGGAAACGGAAGCTGCGTCCGGTTTTGTTTTGATTCGGCCCGAGTCGTTTTATTTTATTTAATTTTATTTTTTTCTTAGTCTTCTTTTGTGTTTTCTTCAACGAATATAAAATTTTTGAGCCGCAGGACAGCGCATAAGGTGAGACACTGACGCGCAGAACGAAACGACACAAAAACGCCTTTGAATTTGTGTCAACGTTTGTTAACATTATTAATTAAAAGATTAGGAATTGATTCACTCTAGACATTACGTTATAACATGAGAACAGTAACGCTTTTAATTGTAGCATACCGTTTTTTGGTCAGATTTAACATTCTGTAGTGTAGCTTTATTTTCGTGAAGACACGAGTGTTTATGCCTCGTAGAGACACACACACACACACCTGCCTAAAACGTACACCTTTTGACCTCTAATATTATTCAGGTATGGAAATAAAGACTCCTATTCCACAGCAGTGTGATCCAGTCCTGGTTTCACTGGGAGTTTAATAATCAGACACACCCTGAGCTTGTTAGCTAGACACACTGGGGGCTGATCAAGCTGGGAGCAGTAAAACCTGGACTGGATCACACTGCTGTGCGATAGGAGTACGTGCAGAATCAGTCCCCTCGAATTGTTTTTATAGTGCCCGTTTAGACTCCCACGCCACAGCAATATCTTCCAACAGCTCGGGAGGACTGAAGGTTCAGTGGGCGTCCTCCGATCCCCGTGCCAGTCGCTTCTCTTTACACCCAGGGGCTTGAGAGCAGGTCAGCGCGCTACTGACCCCTAGAGGTCAAAGGCCAGTCCCGCAGGTGTCCGATCTGAGCTCACCGGGGCGCCTGGCCAGCAGGGTGCGCTGTAGCTGCCTTGCGCTCCCCTCAGAAAGCAGTGAAAGGGCTGGAGCAGCAGTGTGGAGTAGTGGTTAGGGCTGTGGACTCTTGACCGGAGGGTCGTGGGTTCAATCCCAGGTGGGGGGACACTGCTGCTGTACCCTTGAGCAAGGTACTTTACCTAGATTGCTCCAGTAAAAAACCCAACTGTATAAATGGGTAATTGTATGTAAAAATAATGTGATATCTTGTAACAATTGTAAGTCGGCCTGGATAAGGGTGTCTGCTAAGAAATAAATAATAATATTTGTTTATTTAGCAGACGCCTTTATCCAAGGCGACTTACAGAGACTATGGTGTGTGAACTATGCATCAGCTGCAGAGTCACTTACAACTACATCTCACCCGAAAGACGGAGCACAAGGAGGTTAAGTGACTTGTTCAGGGTCACACAGTGAGTCAGTGGCTGAGGTGGGATTTGAACCGGGGACCTCCTGGTTACAAGCCCTTTTCTTTAACCACTGGACCGCACAGCCTCCTATGTCAGAAATAATCATTTACAAAATCAACGGCATAAAATAATTCAAGCAGAACAAACATTTCAAACAATTGTAATAGAAAATAAAACCACTTCTCACCAGCTGAGCTGCTCAAGGTGGGGGGGGGGGCCATGTTAAACACGTTTTCAGTTCAGTCGCTATGGAAACGCGTGTCGTGGTTGTGTTCCCTGCACAGGTGCTGGCGATGAGAAGGGTCCGGTCTGGCAGGACTGAGGGCAGCAAGGCTCCAATCAGGTGGGTTGTGCGTGAGGACATGACCATTCAGATCAAAGAGGAGGAGACTGAGCTGCAGTGTGACCAAGAGAGTCCCCAGGGCTCACAGCCGCCCCAGTTCCACACCCAAGATGGCGACTCACAGCCGCTCCAGCTCCACACCCAAGATGGCCGCTCACAGCCGCCCCAGCTCCACACCCAAGATGGCCGCTCACAGCCGCCTCAGCTCCACACCCAAGATGGTCACCCACAGCCAGCACCATTCCACACCCAAGATGGCCGTCCGCAGCCGGCACCATTCCACACCCAAGATGGCCGCTCACACCCAAGAGCATTCCACACCCAAGATGGCAGGCTTGACACGGCAGCCGGTCTCAAAGTAAATGAGATCACTGCAGGAGAATCCACTGACGAGGAAGAAAGAACACCATCCAGTATCACTGTGACCTGTAAGCAACACCTTATTATTATTATTATTATTATTATTATTATTATTATTATTATTATTATTATTATCAAACCATTTTAAAATCACTCCTTTGTTATAATGTTACAGAAACCCCTGCAAAGTTTATATGTTTATTCATATTTTTAAGAATACTGCATAACCACACACTTCAGAAACCAGCTGGGCAATGCGTTTATCATTTTTTTTTTACTGTGGAGCGTTTGCTAAGGAGAAAGCCCATTCCTGCCTTATTTCCCAGCGCATTGAAACAGGTTATATCATCACACACATTACACAGCAGGGCGCTTTTCCATTGGCTGCTCGCATCCCAGATGCGCTGGTTACACACAAGCACGTGTTGGGACAGCGTGTTTAACAGAGGCTGCACAAATCATAGACTTCATTGAAACTCACACTAGCCCTGCTGCTGCTGCTGCACCCAGTCCTGGGGTTCAGAGCTCTCCTCAATGAAGTCTAGTATTATTATTAATATTGAAATGATCAGGAGCCAGGAGTTTGAGCAGGGTTACAAACTCACACTAGCTCTGCTGCTGCTGCTGCTGCTGCACCCAGTCCTGGGGTTCAGAGCTCTCCTCAATGAAGTCTAGTATTATTATTATTAATATTGAAATGATCAGGAGCCAGGAGTTTGAGCAGGGTTACAAACTCACACTATCCCTGCTGCTGCTGCTGCTGCTGCACCCAGTCCTGGGGTTCAGAGCTCCCCTCAATGAAGTCTAGTATTATTATTATTAATATTGAAATGATCAGGAGCCAGGAGTTTGAGCAGGGTTACAAACTCACACTAGCCCTGCTGCTGCTGCTGCTGCACCCAGTCCTGGGGTTCAGAGCTCCCCTCAATGAAGTCTAGTATTATTAATATTGAAATGATCAGGAGCCAGGAGTTTGAGCAGGGTTAGAAACTCACACTAGCCCTGCTGCTGCTGCTGCACCCAGTCCTGGGGTTCCGAGCTCCCCTCAATGAAGTCTAGTATTATTAATATTATTATTGTTGTTGTTATTTCACAGTCTTGGTTTTATTCCTGCAGTGGATGAATCGGAGGCAGAGGAGCTGTGTTTCCCCTGCCCTCACTGCAAGATCTCCTTCACTGGGGCTCAGTACCTGAACAAGCACATCAAGAACAGCCACCGAGAGCACTTCACCCTGATCCTGCGCGCGCGCTCCCACAACGTGGAGACACGCCCCTCCTGCTCCAGCCCCGCCCCCTCCTCCTCCTCCCCTCCCCTCCACCGCTGCGGGGAGTGTGGCAAAACCTTCCACCACTCGGGGGATTTCAAACGCCACGTCCGGAGCCACACAGGAGAGGCTCCTTACCCCTGCCCCGACTGCGGCAAACGCTTCACCAACTCCGGCAACCTCAAGACCCACCGGCTGGTCCACACGGGAGAGACGCCCTTTCAGTGCCCGCAGTGCGGGAGGAGCTTTGGCCTCCTGGGGAACCTGAAGATCCACCAGCGCATCCACACGGGAGAGACGCCCTTCCAGTGCCCCCAGTGCGGGAGGAGCTTCAGGGAGTCCGGGAAGCTGGGCATCCACCTCCGGAGCCACTCCGGAGAGGCCCCCTACCGCTGCTCGGACTGCGGGAAGACCTTCTCTCTCCTGGGGAACCTGAAGATCCACCAGCGGCTCCACACCGGAGAGATGCCTTACCTGTGCGCAGCCTGTGGGAAGAGATTCACCTACTCCTACCAGCTGAGAACACACGCCTGCACGCTGTGAGATTCACTTCCTTACCAGCTTTCATTGGACTCTATGAAGCTGAGTGAGTTCATTCTATATAGAGGGGGTGGAATTCAATATGTTAACAAGGGAACATTATTCAGCAGCTTTCACTGGACTCTATGAAGCTGATGGAGTTCATTCTATATAGAGGGGGTGGAATTCAATATGTTAACAAGGGAACATTATTCAGCAGCTTTCATTGGACTCAATCAACCCCCTTATAAAAGTCCACCATGGTATTTCTGCAGTTTTCTCATTCTTTTTCCCATGGGTTTACTATACATTTACCACAGTCAACCTGGTTTATTAATAGTCTTCACCATACCTCTCTGTGCTTCACAACGCCTGTGCTTTATGATGCTTTATCGTGTTTAAGCTTTATTACACTGTGCTGTGCTTTTACTGTGGGACACGTTTATAAGGGACTCTGCACAAGAGTTGAATTCCATACATCTGGACCCTCGAAATTAAAACAGGGCCTCTCTCAACACAAGTGAAAAAAAAACTTCTAAAATAATTGAATCTGTTCAGTCTTGAACAAAGAAGACTACGCGGCGATCTGAGTCAAACATTCAAAATCCTAAAAGGTATTGACAATGTCAACCCAGGGGACTTTTTTGACCTGAAAAACAAGGACTAGGGGTCACAAATGGAGATTAGATAAAGGGGCATTCAGAACAGAAAATAGGAGGCACCTTTTTTACACAGAGAATTGTGAGGGTCTGAAACCAACTCCCCAGTAATGTTGTTGAAGCCGACACCCTGGGATCCTTCAAGAAGCTACTTGATGAGATTCTGGGATCAATAAGCTACTAACAACCAAACGAGCAAGATGGGCTGAAGATGTGGTCTGTAGAGAAATTCAGTAGCTGTTGAAATTTACAGCGAGGAGTTGAAGATGTTTTTATTTGTTAATCTCTTAATAAAATGATACACGCGTTGCCTCGTTTTTCCATTAGATTTGATTTAATGTTAAGTTGGGGGGGGCTGCCTAGTCATGTTGCTGATGCAGAATCACTGGGGTCCTTTTAAAGGGTAAATGGGGGGGGTTAGTAAAATAGAGCACAGTACGTCCCCCAAGTGCTGCTAAAATTTATTTTTCTTTGTTAACTTTCTGAAAAGTTTTTACACTAATAACTGTAAAGTGTGTTTCAAAGCTCTTTTCAAAATGGCCACTGGGTTTTGAGATCCGTCCTCTAATAATAATAATAATATCTGTTTTTATATAGCGCCTTTCGTAGAGGACCATCAGCACAAAGCGCTTTACAGAACTATATGCAGAGTCGCTTACAATAGGACGTTGGTTGAGCACAGCGAGGTGAAGCGACTTGCTCAGGGTCACACACAGTGAGTCAGTCAGTGGCAGAGGTGGGATTTGAACCCGTGACCTTCTGGTTACAAGCCCTGGACTTTAACCACAGGACCATACCGCCTCCTATAAATCAGGGGTGTCCAAACCCTGGTCCTGCAGGGTCCCCGTCCCTCCTGGTTTGTGCACCAACTGTTCCCTAAATTACTTAATTGGACCAATTTAGCTTCACGGCTCCGACTCTCTGGTTCTCTCTCCCAGCTTTGGTGCGTGACGCTCCCACCGTCGCTCACTTCAAATCAGCTCTCAAGACCCTCCTGTTCTCTCTTGCTTTCCATGCTCTTTAAGCCTGATATCTCCTGTTAGGACAGCACCAGGATTGGAGACCCCCTGTCCTAAGTCAGTGGTTCCATTCCAACTGAGCCCTCAAATTACTTGACTAGAGTGTGATTGAGAGACACGAATGACTTAACAGGGATCGACTGAAGTCGTAGAGGAGAATAGTCAGAAGCTCTAATTATGGTCTGTTAATATCACACTGGTTAGAAACACGCTCTCGGGAGGCATACCCGTGATCTATGGGACCACCACTAGGGGCGCAGTGTATTGCTTCTCAAACGGGGGTGGGTGACGCACAGGGTATCCCTATAAGAACACATTCTGCTTAGTCCAATGAAGCACGGCACCGAACACTGATATCATAGGTCATTTTATCTAAATAAAGATTACAAGCTGAAATTGATATCTCTTTCTGTAGATACCGTTGTGGTTTCCACGTTTCGAACGCTACGTGTGCTGTGGGTTTGTAAAAATGCACACATCTCATTAAACCATTTTAAACCTGTAACTAACACTGTGTGTGTGTGTGTGCATTGCAATCTTATTTTTTTGTGGGTTTGTACGTTAATGTTGCTTTTCGTTTTTTTACTCCAAAGCGGTTCAATGTGTGAACTTCAGCGGGCTGTATATTCGACTTTATGAACCGAAATGAGTTCAATCTACAGGCCGGGAGAAACGCGTTAATTGTCCGCAGTTGCAGAGAGGTGTCGGCGGAATAGGGGTGTGGTGTTTTTTGTCCGTTAATCTAAACTGGCTTCTGTATTTGGTCATGGCGCAGTATAGAATTATCAGTTACAGTTTGCCGTGCAGTGTGTGACTAATCCTCAGCCTATGGTAATGATCTGAGCATTCCTGAAGTTATAGTCACTGTGCTGAAGAGGGCTCGTCTTACACCCGCGTGTTTGCTCTGAAGAGAAGAGGAGCATCTTATACACAGTATACTGTACAGATCTGTACAAACGCGTAGCGTCCACTACAAGTTTTGGGTTGAGACATGATCCAAAAAAAAAATATGTGACATCATTATTTATTTAACATGACGTAATCAAAGAAAACTACAAAATGATCTCGCCAAAAAAGGTCTACCGGAAGTTATAATAAGAACATTAGAAAGTTTCCAAACGAGAGGAGGCCCCATTCAGCCCATCTTGCTCGTTTGGTTGTTAGTAGCTTATTGATCCCAGAATCTCATCAAGCAGCTTCTTGAAGGATCCCAGGGTGTCAGCTTCAACAACATTACTGGGGAGTTGGTTCCAGACCCTCACAATTCTCTGTGTAAAAAAGGTGCCTCCTATTTTCTGTTCTGAATGCCCCTTTATCTAATCTCCATTTGTGACCCCTAGTCCATGTTTTTAGGTCAAAAAAGTCCCCTGGGTTGACATTGTCTATACCTTTTAAGATTTTGAATGTTTGACTCAGATCCCCGCGTAGTCTTCTTTGTTCAAGACTGAATAGATTCAATTCTTTTAGAAGTTTTTTTTCACTTGTGTTGAGAGAGGCCCTGTTTTAATTTCGAGGGTCCAGATGTATGGAATTCAACTCTTGTGCAGAGTCCCTTATAAACGTGTCCCACAGTAAAAGCACAGCACAGTGTAATAAAGCTTAAACACGATAAAGCATCATAAAGCACAGGTGTTGTGAAGCACAGAGAGGTATGGTAAAGACTATTAATAAACCAGGTTGACTGTGGTAAATGTATAGTAAACCCATGGGAAAAAGCATGGGAAAACTGCAGAAATACCATGGTGGACTTTTATAAGGGGGGTTGATTGAGTCCAGTGAAAGCTGCTGAATAATGTTCCCTTGTTAACATATTGAATTCCACCCCCTCTATATAGAATGAACTCCCTCAGCTTCATAGAGTCCAATGAAAGCTGCTGAATAATGTTCCCTTGTTAACATATTGAATTCCACCCCCTCTATATAGAATGAACTCCCTCAGCTTCATAGAGTCCAATGAAAGCTGCTGAATAATGTTCCCTTGTTAACATATTGAATTCCACCCCCTCTATATAGAATGAACTCCCTCAGCTTCATAGAGTCCAATGAAAGCTGCTGAATAATGTTCCCTTGTTAACATATTGAATTCCACCCCCTCTATATAGAATGAACTCCCTCAGCTTCATAGAGTCCAATGAAAGCTGCTGAATAATGTTCCCTTGTTAACATATTGAATTCCACCCCCTCTATATAGAATGAACTCCCTCAGCTTCATAGAGTCCAATGAAAGCTGCTGAATAATGTTCCCTTGTTAACATATTGAATCCCACACCCTCTATATAGAATGAACTCCCTCAGCTTCATAGAGTCCAATGAAAGCTGCTGAATAATGTTCCCTTGTTAACATATTGAATTCCACACCCTCTATATAGAATGAACTCCCTCAGCTTCATAGAGTCCAATGAAAGCTGCTGAATAATGTTCCCTTGTTAACATATTGAATTCCACCCCCTCTATATAGAATGAACTCCCTCAGCTTCATAGAGTCCAATGAAAGCTGCTGAATAATGTTCCCTTGTCAACATATTGAATTCCACACAGCTTTGTAGTTTTCCAGATACAGAAAAAAAAACGACAAAAATTGAAAAATGTGACAGTTCAAATTCTAACATGAAATATCACTGTACTACTGTTATGGCTTCCGGTAGAATTTTTTTTTGCGATATCATTTTGTCGTTTCTTTGATTACATGATGCTAAATAAAATATCTAAAATTATGCTAATACAGTTGTATTTTTTATTGTGTCTCAATCCTAAAATTCAAAGTGATACAAAAATTTTGTCCAGAGCTATAGTTAGTTCCTTGACTTCTGTCTGAAACGAAACTCGCCTCTCAGAAATGCTTCTCCAAAATTAACCTCCCTGTTCGGATTCAGCTGTCGTGACACAGGGCGCGACACCGACTGTTCCTTCGACACAGGTCGAGAAACTCTCAAAGGAATTTCAGTTTTGGTTAGACGTCTTAAATTACCCATTTCGTTTTTATTTTTAGAAAGGCTTTCGGTCCGGCTCTATTTTCAAAAGCGCCTTTTAAGAGTCGTCAGTGTTTCATCTTTGAAATTCCTTGCCTTCGAACATAAGAAAACGGGCCCCTTCACAAGACCTAAATAAACGTGTTTTTGAAATCTGACCAGGGCTGCAAATCCTGTCAATGTTGACTATAACCACGATCACGCGCAGCACATTGAGATTTCTTTTTATTATTTAATGGTTTTATTTTGTATCCATGTTTTTTGCGGTTGTTTTAATTATCCAGTTTGAATGATTTGTCCTTTTTTGCCATTGTTATTTCAGCCTTTATAATGAACTAATTTTGCTTCTCTAACGGTGGGGGGGGGGGGGAGTTATTTTATAGGAAAACAGCAATGCAAAAAGAGAGTAGAGAACGCGCAAAAATTAGATTTCAATGTCTTTATTTATGTGTTTATGTGTTTACTAGGCTGTGTGGTCCAGTGGTTAAAGAAAAGGGCTTGTAACCAGGAGGTCCCCGGTTCAAATCCCACCTCAACTCATTGTGTGACCCTGAGCAAGTCACTTCACCTCCTTGTGCTGCGTCTTTCGGGTGAGACGTAGTTGTAAGTGACTCTGCAGCTGATGTATAGTTCACACACCCTAGTCTCTGTAAATCGCCTTGGATAAAGGAGTCGGGGGCGGTGGGGGGTGTTGTAACAGCAGCTGCTGTAGCTTCAGGGGTCATTCTGCTAGGATACAGACGCAATTGGAGAAGGCATCTCAGCTATGATTAGAAGTTTCGCACCACTCTATAGCATCAACTCATTCAGCTTCATAATGTTATAAAGAATAATGTTAGGCTAACATATTGAATTACATACTTCCTCTTTGTAGTTTTCCATATACTTAACGAAAGAAAGAACGGACACAAATAGAAATATTTAATATTTCAGAGATCTAACGTGAAATACTACTGTACTGCTATTATTGTAGGTTCCGGTAGACCTCTGCGATATCAGTGTGTCGTTTCTTTGATTGCATGACGTTAAATTAAATGTTCAGTTAATGCATTTATATTATTATTTGTTTGTTTAGCAGACGCCTTTATCCAAGGCGACTTACAGAGACTAGGGTGTGTGAACTATTATGGCTTCCGGTAGACTTTTACAATCTAATTTCTTTGATGTTGAATACAATCCCTCCCTGGCCAAACAAAAAAAAAACCATTACAAACAAATGCCTTCTTCAGTAACATTAATAAGTTAATCGCTATAGGACCTTCATCCGCTTGTCCGCCCACGCAAGTGTTACAGACAGCTGTGTTCAAGGACACCGAATAACTGGGGTTAATTGAATTTAGACTAGCTGCTGTTTATACATGTGAAAACATCGGGTCATATTCGGCCGGAGACTCAAGCCGGTAAAGAGAGTGCGGCTATCACCCCAGGATTGTGAGTCACTCAATAACAGGAGCTCAGACAGGGGCTCCTTGGATCAAGCCCCTCTCCCGTGACACTAGGACCCCGCTTCTTGAGGTTCAGTGAGAGAGGATGTTCGTAGGTACTGGTGGAAGTCATACTGCTGTCATTGTGTTCAGTGTAATTTCCCCGACGTTTGAGAAAACGCTCCATAATTACTGCACTGCAAATAAGACACAAACGCGCCTGTAAATATAACGTTATTTTATTTATGTAGGGAGAAAAATATATATCAAGAATTATTATTATTATTATTATTATTATTATTATTATTATTATTATTATTATTATTATTATTATTATTATTATTAATTTCTTAGCAGACGCCCTTATCCAGGGCGACTTACAATTCTTACAAGATATCACATTATTTCACATTATACAGATATCACATTATTTCACATTATACAGATATCACATTATTTTTTACATACAATTGCCCATTTATACAGAAAACAAACCATATATAATTTCTCGGGCGTTTGAGAAAGCGCTCCATATTATTTTGTATTATTATTTATTTATTTATTAGTAGACTCCCTTATCCAGGGTGACTTACAAAATATCACAGTACAAAATATCACATTGTAAAATATCACACTACAGATAATAGCAGCAACATCAGTAGAAAATAAAAATCAAATTTAAATAAGAGAATATAATTACTGTAACCCGCCTGGAAATATAAGATTATATTATTTATAAAATGGGAAGCAAATAAAGAACTTCTACAGAAAAAAAACATACAGCTATGCCCAAATGTTTTACATCACCCTATAGAATTAACTAATTTTGCTTCACAAAGTCGATTGAAACCTGCTGAATAATGTCACGTTAGCATACTGAATTACACACCGCTTTGTAGTTTTCCATAAACTTAACGAAAAACTGACAGCAATGTAACTAACGTTTCAAAATCCAACATGAAATACTGTACTGCTATTATGGCTTCTGCTAGACTTTTCCCATATCATTTTGGAGTTTCTTTTACACGATATTAAATAAAATATCTAACCTATGTAAAAATAATGTATAACAAATAATGTAATTGTATGTAAAAATAATGGGATATCTTGTAACAATTGTAAGTCGCCCTGGATAAGGGCGCCTGCTAATAAATAAATAAATAATGTTCATATATTATTATTATTATTATTATTATTATTTATTTCTTAGCAGACGCCCTTATCCAGGGCGACTTACAATCGTAAGCAAATACATTTCAAGTGTTACAATACAAGTAATACAATAAGAGCAAGAAATACAATAACTTTTGTTCAAGCAAAGTACAAGTGTGACAAACCACAATTCAATAATACAGCAGATAATAGTGATAGTTACATCAGGATATGATTAAATAGTGATAGTTACATCAGGATATGATTAAATAGTGATAGTTACATCATCATAGTTCTTTTGATGTCTCAAGCCTACAAATCTAGGTGATGCAAAACATTTGGCCATAGCTGTATTTGCAGTTTGATCCGATCTGACCAGTCTATAAAATCACATTCAAAGTGTATACATTGAGTTGCTCAGACTGATATAACACAACAGCAGGCACTGTGCCTGAACTTACAGCATCAGCAGATATATGTGTCAGTAAATAGATTGTGGAATGCCATATGCTCCCCTTTGATCACACTCCTGACAAATGTAACTGATATCCACAATGCGTTAATGGAGCAAAGCTACATGACCAAATACAGCTGGCAGTTTTGCTGGAGTGGCAGAAAAGCTCCTGATAAAAGCAGAGCCCGAGCGAGCCTCCAGCACTGGTCCTAGAACATCCATACTCTGGTAAGTGTCTGGAGGGTAACTGTCTGTATCTGTTGAGCAGTGTTGAGGCTGTGCTGTTTCACTTTGGTTTAGTGCACAGATCGTTTGGGGTGTTTGTGGGGGTGGAAGCCTCTTGCCTATGGCTTCTCTAGCTGTGTTGGTTTAACACGTGTTGTCAATAGCAATGATGAAACATATCCGCAGCACAGTAAAGAGTGAGTCAGATTAAGCAGTTTGTCTGTTGTACTTGTACACTTTTTAAGTAGTAATGGAGGCGGCTGCATTGCAGTCCACTTTCAAGGCAATCAGACAGCGTTTGTAAATTATTGCTTATAATCAGAGTTTAAAATTTAATATGACTTCTGATTGTCTACCCTGGTGAAGGCACTGTGGCAGGGTGTGCAGGGGGAGTCACACAGTCAGGGGAGCACAGGGGTCCCCGAGGGTCTCTCCTGGTAAAGGCATGGCTGTGTGGTGTGCAGGGTGAGTCACACAGTCAGGGAAGCGCAGGGGTCCCCGAGGGTCTCCCCTGGTAAAGGCACTATGACGTGGTGTGCAGGGGGAGAGTGCTGGTTTCTGCCTGTGTCTTCAGATCTTCATTGGGGTTCCACAAGGAGCGTCACATTGGTTCTGCTGCTCGAGCGAGTTAGGAGCCGGTAGCTCACTGGCATCCACTCTCAAACTCCTGGCTGTAGAGGCGATTGGCTTGGGGATCAGAGGCTATTTACTGACCTTCAGTCCTCTTGAGCTTTTGTGAGGAATTGCTGCAGTGAGGGGACATAATTGGAGAGTTTAAATTAGGGAGTGAAATGTGATAAAATAATTGCGCACTCTAAATTCTAAACCATTTCCAACCCATTCAGAAACATCTCTCTAACAATCAGGAGTCAGTATCAGCTATTAAATGCTTCCATTGCGCAGCATATGAGTCCAGCATGCCCTGCACAGAAATCACACGTATCTCCTTCATTTTGTTTGCAGTGTCGCCAATTCAAAAACCTTCCAAATTCCAGGATTTCTTGCTGAGGAAGGTAAGAATTATTCATGATTCTTTTTATCTTTCTATTTGTATTTAATGGCAGGACCAAGTCTTCAACTGAAGGTATTTTAGGAAGCTACGGAATAGACTGGGAATCTTTTATTTCAGTATGTTATAACTTGTAGTGTGGAGATTAATGTAGAAGCTCTTCCCCTTAGTGAGTAAGCACACACTTCCCATGTCGCTAAAAGAAAAACAACTTTCTAAAACACTTTCTGCTTTCTCAACTGTGCTGCAAATCCCTGTAAAACTGATCCATGTTAAAATCTACAAGCAGCACAAAATCAGTTTCTAGCCTTTACGAGGTCTGCTTGAAGCATAAACACACTGAGTTGATCAGTTGTAAGTGATAGATGTATGTCAGGAAAGGTGCACAGTGTAACTGCACCACACTGTGTGCTGTGCTTGTAGCTCCTGTCCACTTCACGCTATGATTTAATAAAACACACTGCGCTTTGCACCTGATAATGGACCTGCTTGGGTTACAAACTGTGTATTCTGCATCTTTTCCGCTGTGAGCCTCTGTCCTGTATATTGATAATCTACATGTTTCGTTCACTGTGTGCATCACTTGTTCCAGCTGCAGTAATCTGCCATCATGAGTACGGACGCAGAGATGGAGATTTACGGGGCGGCGGCCATATACCTCCGGAAGCCCGAGAAGGAAAGAATTGAGGCGCAAAGCAGACCTTTCGACGCTAAAACCGCCTGCTACGTACCACATGCCAAGGAGTTCTACGTCAAAGGCGTCATCCAGAGCAAAGAAGGGGGCAAAGCCACCGTCAAAACTGAAGCTGGGGAAGTAAGTCACAGCTTAGAAGTTGCGTTGCTGTTGAACGCTGTTTCGCTGTTCACAAGAACCACTTCCACGCTGCTTTGCCGCTGCTAACTAACTTTCCATTTCAGACCGTCACTGTTAAAGAGGATGATGTCTTGCCCATGAACCCCCCCAAGTACGATAAGATTGAGGACATGGCCATGATGACCCACCTCAATGAAGCCACTGTGCTGTATAACCTCAAAGAGCGTTTTGCAGCATGGATGATCTACGTGAGTGTGTTTGCACCGAGTAAATCAACACATTGAAAAGGATCTTTTTATTATGACTCAACTGCATTTCATATGTTCACAATTTCAGACTTACTCTGGGCTGTTTTGCGCTACTGTGAATCCATACAAGTGGCTTCCAGTGTACGACCAGTCCGTAGTTAATGCATACAGAGGCAAGAAGCGTATGGAGGCTCCCCCACACATCTTCTCTGTCTCTGACAATGCCTATCAGTTCATGCTTACTGGTAGGTATTTCAAAATCAAGCCTATTTTTTTCTTCTGGGGTAAATCCATTCAGCTCCTTTGTTTTTATATCTCATGCTTTTTGGTGTGGTAATGGATCTCATATTTCACAAACACAATGAGTTATGAAGAGCATTTAATGCCAATATTGTGAAAGAAATGAAAATCTGATTTAGTGTGACCCCACATTGGATCTGTTGCTCATTAGTATCAGTTAAACTAAATAATAACTAAGAAACAATCTTTAATCAAATTCTTAATTCTGTTTACAGATCGTGAAAACCAGTCAATCCTGATCACGTAAGTATGGATACAACTACAAACATTATTAAAATATAAACCTCTCCAGAAATATCATCTCAACATGTTTTTCTCTTTTACTCAGTGGAGAATCTGGTGCAGGAAAGACTGTGAACACCAAACGTGTCATCCAGTACTTTGCGACAATCGCAGTGTCTGGTGGTGACAAGAAGAAAGAGGCGGCTCCTGGAAAAATCCAGGTTGGAAACTATTGTCATTGACATGAAATAGTATGGAGCATTCAACTGGTTCCAGTTCCATTAACTAACTCTAGGATTGTGTCTTATACAGGGAACCCTGGAGGATCAGATTATTTCAGCTAACCCTCTCCTGGAAGCTTTTGGTAATGCCAAAACTGTGAGAAATGACAACTCGTCTCGCTTTGTAAGTGACAACGCTTTTGTTTCCATTATATTGGAGCATGTTTGGACTTTCTTAAACCATTAACAGTGTATTAGCATACTGACATGATTTCATTTTATTTTCATTCAGGGTAAATTTATCAGAATTCACTTCGGAGCCACAGGAAAACTGGCCTCCGCAGACATTGAGACCTGTAAGTTTCTTTTTTCTGCTGTAGTATCTCTTTTCCATCTGTGTCTTGTTTAAAGACATTTACAATTCTGACTGTAATACTTATTCATCACAGACTTGCTGGAAAAATCCAGAGTCACGTTTCAGCTGAAAGAAGAAAGGAGCTACCATATCTTCTATCAGATCATGACCAACCACAAGCCAGAACTTATTGGTAGGTGAAACTAAATCACTCTGTTAACAGGTTGATTGAAGTCTCTGTGCTGAAATATTCTACAATGTGTTTGCTGTTGTTCTTCCTTCCAGACATGCTTCTCATTACCACCAACCCCTATGATTTCCCTATGATCAGTCAAGGGCAGATCACCGTCGCCAGCATTGACGACAAAGAGGAGTTAATGGCCACAGACGTAAGTTCCATTGATTAGCTTTGTTTAATGATTTTGTTACCCTTTTTTTTAGTGTTGATGCTCCTCATGTTGTTTTTGTTATCCAGTCTGCCATTGACATTCTTGGGTTCAACAATGAAGAGAAATTGGGCATCTACAAAATCACTGGTGCGGTGATGCACTATGGTAACATGAAGTTCAAGCAGAAGCAGCGTGAGGAGCAGGCTGAACCAGACGGCACTGAAGGTAACTGATTTACAAGCACCTCTCGTATAAGCAGCTAACAAGACATGAAAGGCAGCCTTGCGAGACGCTATTGTGAGAGCCTGCAGAAATCATGCAGAGATAGCGCCATTGCTTTTGCATTACTGTTAAGAATCAGACATTAGATGAACATGCATTGTTTCTCAAGACATGCAAATCTACTAAGCTATTCTATCGATTACAACCAGTTTACACATCCAAGATTACCAGGAGTCGTAAACAAGATGTTGTGTTTGGTTTCAGTGGCTGACAAAGTCAGTTATCTGTTGGGACTGAACTCCGCCGACTTGCTGAAAGCCTTGTGCTACCCGAGAGTGAAAGTGGGGAATGAGTATGTGACCAAGGGGCAGACTGTCCCCCAGGTAATGTGTTTGCTCTAGACCTCCACGAACATTGCACACAATTCAACTGAATAATAGTTTCATTTAACACAACCTCTATTATCTCATTAGGTCAATAACGCTGTTGGCGCTCTGTCCAAATCTGTCTATGAGAAATTGTTCTTGTGGATGGTTGTCCGTATCAACGAGATGCTGGATACAAAGCAGGCAAGACAATTCTACATTGGAGTCCTGGATATTGCAGGATTCGAGATCTTTGATGTAAGTTGGAGGATTTCTGTATCGTCATTTCCGTACTACACACAGCGTTATTTATTGTTGGGATTTCATATATTTTTTTATGTATATATTTAGTTCAACAGCTTGGAGCAGCTGTGCATCAACTTCACCAATGAAAAACTGCAACAGTTCTTCAATCATACCATGTTTGTACTGGAACAAGAAGAGTACAAGAAAGAAGGGATCATTTGGGATTTCATTGACTTCGGTATGGACTTGGCTGCTTGCATTGAGCTTATTGAAAAGGTACGTCAGTGACGCTGTTAATAAATTCAACGCTCTTGTCACTGTCTCTGTTGTTTTTCTCTTTCTAAAATTCACATCTTTGTTTCCAATAGCCAATGGGCATCTTCTCCATCCTTGAAGAGGAGTGCATGTTCCCCAAGGCCTCAGACACTTCCTTCAAGAACAAGCTGTATGACCAACACCTTAGCAAGACCAACGCCTTCCAGAAACCTAAACCCGCCAAAGGCAAAGTTGAGGCCAGCTTCTCCCTGGTGCACTATGCTGGCACTGTTGACTACAACGTCGGCGGCTGGCTGGACAAGAACAAGGACCCACTGAACGACACTGTAGTGGGGCTGTACCAGAAATCACCCATGAAACTCCTGGCCCACCTTTATGCCAGTTTCGCAACACCCGCTGGAGGTAAGGTTGCAAGGGTGTGGGAGCAGACTATAATCATTGTATTTACCTTAGATAAGTCATGTTATTAATTATACTTGACAACAGCGAGTAAATTCAATCAGGGCAGCAGTGTGGAGTAGTGGTTAGGGCTTTGGACTCTTGACCGGAGGGTTGTGGGTTCAATCCCAGGTGGGGGACACTGCTGCTGTACCCTTGAGCAAGGTACTTTACCTAGATTGCTCCAGTAAAAACCCAACTGTATAAATGGGTAATTGTATGTAAAAATGTGATATATTCTAACAATTGTAAGTTGCCCTGGATAAGGGCGTCTCCTAAGAAAATAATAATAATGTATTTATTAAGCTTACATTATTCAAGGATTAGCATTCAATGATTATCAGTAATACAGAAATAAAGTTATTTAGATTATATATCTAGACATGGCATAATAGCCATCTAGTTTAATATACAGTTACAAGATAGGTGTGTGATATTTACCTGAACTGGAGGTATTCTTTCAGGACAGGAGTGTGGCTGTCATTGTGAGTCTCCCGAATAGCCTCATTACTTCTGAAAGTATTTATATTCTACAGCTCCAACTCACCCTTATGTGTTCCACCTTTGTTCGTTCCACTCAGCCATGTATACAATCTTGATAAGAGCAGTTTTAGCCAGACCTGTGACTTGTTTTTGTGAACCTTCATAACCCTTTAAACATACAGTTTAACCCTTCAAGGTGTTGCAGATTACCTGTGTCAGATTCTGGACGTTTCTAATGGTTTTCATTTTATACACACATTGCTATTGAGGGCTAAGGGAGGGGTTCAACCTGCTTCATACTGATTGTACTTCACCTGTCTGAGGTTTTGCTCTTTTGCATTTGAAGATGCTGGAGGCGCGAAGAAGGCTGGCAAGAAGAAGGGTGGCTCCTTCCAGACTGTGTCTGGACTCTTCAGGGTATGTGTTCCTGCTTCACCTTTTTGTACTCCGCTTGCATCAAATGCATTTGCTAGTTTTGCAACATATTTGGTCAGTTTATGGCGATGGTACGGTGATACAGCAGTAAATATGTCAGCGTCCCGGATCTTTGAAAACACTCCATGTGAAAGTTCACTGGCATTGATTGGTACTCAATTGTAGAGTTGAGATAAGGGCAGCTTGTCCTGCTTTGAAGTCAACACATTAATAAATAGATGTGCTTTGATTTATTTAATACCTGACGATGAATACTGGGAGAATCCGAGTATCGCCCTGAATCTGTACTACGTGTCGTTTATGAATTGAAAAATGTGAAATCAATCTTCCAATGTTCATCATGCTACAGGAGAATCTGAACAAACTGATGTCCAACTTGAGGAGCACTCACCCTCACTTTGTGCGCTGCTTGATTCCCAACGAGTCAAAGACTCCAGGTACTTATGATGTTATAGCGTGTGAGACTCTTCATTTTGATGCTCATTCCTGACACATGTCTAACTGCAATCACAGGTATTTCAGGCTGTGTTCAAAGGTTTGAAGGTTTGTTCGCTAGTCAGCAATTCAAAAGGTAGTTCTAAACCTTTGAAAGTTCGTCATGCGGTATATGGAACAATAACAAGACACAAGACAAGTATTTTATTTATTCAGCCGATAATCATGATTATCGTGTTAATTGACAGCCGATAATCGAGAACAGAAAATTGCTTTATCGTCTAACACTTCTATATATGCATGAGTATCGCAAGCAACATCAATTACGTGTACATAAATGACGTGGCTTTTTATTTGTATTTAAATTATAAAAACATGATTACTGTTCTATATAACATGTACCCTTCTTTACAGCCCTTATGGAAAATCATTTGGTTATCCACCAGCTGAGATGTAACGGTGTGCTGGAAGGTATCAGAATTTGCAGAAAGGGATTCCCAAGCAGAATCTTGTATGGTGACTTCAAGCAAAGGTATCAACACCTCTGAGTTTCCCTCTCATGAAAGCTTTTTCATTCTTTTACATTTCTCTGTGCAGCTATTCAAAGTGTATAATGACATGTATTCACTATTTCTGACATAGATACAAAGTATTAAATGCAAGTGTCATCCCTGATGGTCAGTTCATGGACAACAAGAAAGCATCAGAGAAGCTTTTGGGATCCATTGATATAAATCACGACGAGTATAAATTTGGGCACACCAAGGTTAGTCTACATAAATATGTCTTTAAAATTAGCATCACCTTGAAAATGTTATTGAACAGTAAAGATGGATTTAAATGCTAATGTAAACCACATTATACTTATGAAAGTCAATCATTTTCAAGATAGAGACTCTTTGTTTATTGTTACATGATTAAGTGAACTCTGTACCCCTAGTCTAATGGTGTGCCATGCTAAGACAAAAGCCTATTTTACCGTGAATCTCTTGAATTCAGGTGTTCTTTAAAGCTGGTCTGCTGGGTGTACTTGAGGAGATGCGAGATGAAAAGCTAGCCAAACTCGTGACCTGCACTCAGGCTCAGGCCCGTGGCTTCCTGATGAGAAAGGAATTCAAAAAGATGATGGAAAGAAGGTGATGAAGAAATAACAAACCATTTCTGCAATAGGAACATTTCATAAACTTTGTTTTATGTTGCTACGGATAAAATGCAAAAAGACTTTGAGATTTGATTCCCCAGCACATTGTGATTTCTTTTTAGAAATATATATTATAGTTATGGAAACGTTTCAAGAATCAGATATAACAGTGTTCTGCTTTTGTGAGTTAAACAAAAGAGTTTTACAAAAAGGCTCATATATAATTTGTGTTCTTTTGTTCATGTATTATAGGGAAGCTCTTTTCACCATCCAGTACAACATTCGTTCATTCATGAATGTGAAACACTGGCCGTGGATGAAGCTCTACTTCAAGATCAAGCCACTCCTGAAGAGCGCCGAATCTGAAAAGGAAATGGCCAACATGAAGGAAGAATTCGAAAAGTGCAAAGAAAATCTGGCCAAGTCAGAAGCAAAACGCAAGTCACTGGAGGAGAAAATGGTTTCTGTGGTGCAGGAAAAGAATGACCTGCTGCTTCAAGTCCAGTCGGTACGTATCCATTCTTTATTACTATGGCTTATCATCCTTTCAATTGCTTTATCTCATGTGGTGGACACTGCCTAGACGTGAGAGATTCATGATTCATGATTCTTTTTGCCACCTCCTTCTGGACCAAACCAGCATATAAAATGAATAAACCAGAGCAAGGACCCATTTCCACTGGGATTACGTGATCATTTCAGAAACACCACCAACACAAATCTAATGCAAAACCCTGAAAGCATATTGTTATTGAACTACAGCATCTCAAAGACATTCCTAGGGACTCATTAATAATAAGTGAGCTTTCAGATATTCTGGTCATTTCCCCCCTCATGCAGAAAGTATCGACTTTATTGGGTAAACATTTCAATTCCTGTTCCTTTACTAAAACATTTATGATGTGTTTGCAGGAAAGTGAAAATCTCTGTGATGCTGAAGAAAGATGTGAGGGTCTTATCAAAAGCAAAATTCAGCTTGAGGCAAAACTTAAAGAGGCAATGGAGAGACTGGAAGATGAGGAGGAAATGAACTCTGAGCTGACTGCCAAGAAGAGGAAACTGGAAGACGAGTGCTCTGAGCTCAAGAAGGACATCGACGACCTCGAGCTCACACTGGCCAAAGTGGAGAAGGAGAAGCACGCCACAGAAAATAAGGTGAGGATTTTAACAAGCGACATGCAATTATTTATTAAAAAATGGAACACAAACAAATCCATTGGTTTTGTTTCTAACCCTTTTATATAGGTTAAAAACCTTACTGAAGAAATGGCTACTCAGGATGAAAGTCTTGCAAAATTAACCAAGGAAAAGAAAGCCCTCCAAGAGGCACACCAACAGACCCTTGATGACCTGCAAGCAGAGGAGGACAAAGTCAACACTCTGACCAAAGCAAAGTCTAAGCTGGAACAACAAGTGGACGATGTGAGTGAAGCAGACCAAGCAGACTTTCAAGGGGTTTAACTTCATCAAATACAATCATATCATATCATTGGCTTTTCCTTTTGTGTAGCTTGAAGGTTCACTGGAGCAAGAAAAGAAACTCCGTATGGACCTTGAGAGAGCCAAGAGAAAGCTTGAGGGAGATCTGAAGCTAGCCCAGGAATCCATAATGGATCTGGAAAATGACAAGCAGCAATCAGATGAGAAGATAAAGAAGTAAGACTACTATATAGAAAGAAATGTAGATTGAAATGTGTAGATTTAACAAGCAAACAAAATAACTAAATGAACATAAGGATCTACGTTGGAGACAATACTGGGACTAATTTGGCCCCCCTTTGATTCATAAAACCATATATTAATAATGCAGGTCATGTTATATAAGAACATAAGACAATTTAGGAAAAAGAGAAAACTATTCAGTCCACCAAAGATTGTATGGTTCCTAGCAGCAGGTTGATCTCCAAAACGTTGATCAAGTCGGGTCTTAAAGGGTGGTTCAGCATTAGCTACTGTATGTGTTCATGTTAGAAAAAAAGTATTCTTGCCAGAGGTGGGATTTGAACTCCTCAATAGGAGACTGCAACCTGAATACAGCGCCTACGACCGCTAGACTGTACTTTTACTACTGAGGCTCAATTCATTCCATATCAATTCTTTGAACTTTCCAGGAAGGACTTTGAAACAAGCCAGCTGCTTAGCAAAATTGAGGATGAACAAGCTGTGGGTGCTCAACTTCAAAAGAAGATTAAGGAGCTCCAGGTATTGTGGGGAAATCAAACTCTTTGAATTCACAGAAAATAACTGATCACAGATGTTTGATTCCACCTGAGAAATGTTTCCATTTTGTTCCATTTTCTAGGCGCGCATCGAAGAGCTTGAAGAAGAAATCGAGGCTGAACGAGCTGCTCGGGCAAAGACTGAAAAGCAAAGAACTGATCTTTCCAGGGAACTTGAAGAGATCAGTGAAAGGCTTGAGGAAGCTGGCGGTGCAACTTCAGCTCAGATTGAAATGAACAAGAAACGTGAAGCTGAGTTTCAGAAGCTCAGACGTGACCTGGAGGAGTCCACTCTGCAGCATGAAGCTACTGCCGCTGCTCTTCGCAAAAAGCAAGCCGACAGCGTGGCGGAACTGGGAGAACAGATCGACAACCTCCAGCGTGTGAAACAGAAGCTCGAGAAGGAAAAGAGTGAATTGAAAATGGAACTCGACGACCTCTCCAGCAACATGGAATCTGTAGCCAAAACCAAGGTACAGTGAACAGCGGATGTATGTATGCATGTATGTGTGTGTGTGTGTGTGCTCTCAGGACGAGCCAATAGGATTGTGTTCATGTACACTAATCCTTTTCATCTTTTAACTAAAGGCTAACCTGGAAAAGATGTGCCGTTCTCTGGAGGACCAGCACAGTGAGATTAAGACCAAGAACGACGAGAACGTGCGTCAGATCAATGACATCAGTGGGCAAAAAGCACGTCTTCTGACAGAGAACGGTAAGCCGGTACCTGCTGCCTGATGCAATTGAATTGACAGCACAGTAGAAGAAAGAGCATCCTTGAAAAATCTCAATGCTTCTGTTTCAGGTGAATTCTCTCGCCAGCTGGAAGAGAAGGAAGCTTTAGTTTCTCAGCTGACGAGGGGCAAACAGGCTTTCACTCAGCAAATTGAGGAGCTCAAGAGGCAGCTGGAGGAAGAATCAAAAGTAATACTGCCATTATTCTATTACACAGTGCATTCACACCTTAGGCATGCTTTTAAAATGTCATTTTATTGAACCCGTAGATTGATACCATGCCAATTGGCTAATGCAGGGTCACGTGACCAGTAGTCTGTGCTGTTCCCCAAATGATCTGTAATCAATAGCAGTCAAATAAGCCCCCTGAGGACACCCCCACAATAAACAGAACAGCGGACCAGCTACACATTCACAGACTTGTTAGGATGAATCATTTTTAATAAATACAAGTGTAATAAAACAGCTAGTGACTTTAGACTTCACCTTATAATGGAACAAACGACCTCCAGAGAGCAATAAAGCCCACTGTCTCACTTTCTCAGCCTCTGGGCAACGGGTTTCCAGTATAAGACTCAACTCCAGTCAATATTTGTACATTGTAATCTCTTCGTATATGGTGTTGTAGTCTTTGGCATTGCATGTTTTTTATTGTAATATTCCTGTCATTCTTTAAAGGCCAAGAGTGCCCTGGCTCATAGTGTGCAATCTGCCCGCCATGACTGTGACCTGCTTCGTGAGCAATTTGAGGAGGAGCAGGAAGCCAAGGCTGAGCTGCAGCGTGCAATGTCCAAGGCTAACAGTGAGGTGGCTCAGTGGAGAACCAAATACGAAACTGATGCTATCCAGCGCACGGAGGAGCTTGAAGAAGCAAAGTAAATAACCACGCTTTACTTCACATACATTTCAGTGCATTCATTCTCTGCTCCCTTTTCTAAACACAAACACTCATTCCCAGGAAAAAGCTGGTACAGCGCCTTCAAGATGCTGAAGAACACATTGAGGCTGTGAACTCAAAGTGTGCCTCTCTGGAGAAAACCAAACTGAGGCTCCAGAGTGAAGTGGAAGATCTCATGGTTGACATAGAAAGAGCAAATGCACAAGCCTCTGCTCTCGACAAGAAGCAGAGAAACTTCGACAAGGTACGCAAAAGATGGCTGTTCAAAAACCTAATACAGGGCATCTGGTAGAAATATTGCTGTCTGGCTCAAAGTTAGTAACAAAGAGACATCTTGGTGTATATTTATGAGCTGTATTGTTTCAGGTTCTTGCTGAGTGGAAGCAGAAGTTTGAAGAAGGCCAGGCAGAGCTGGAAGCTGCACAGAAAGAGGCTCGCTCTCTCGGCACTGAGCTCTTCAAATTGAAGAACTCCTATGAAGAATCTTTGGACCACCTGGAAACCCTTAAGCGGGAGAACAAGAACTTACAGCGTGAGTCCCAACTTCAACACCCTGTTCACATTCACATACGGGTTCATTCACTCATCTCGTGCTCACATTTGTTTTTTTAAAGTCAACCATTTTGTCCGATCACTGTAAATGTTTCTAACACCAAGGATCACAGACAGAATTGGGCAGAAATGTGGCAAATGTAATGTAAACAAATGTAAAATTTTATATGCCAGTATTAAAAATGTATAGCACTAATTATAATACAATCTCTGTGTGATACACTGCAGTGAGAGCCAACGACAAGGTAAAAGGGGAAGAAACCAAGTGAAGTAGACAAACGTTTCGGCTAGTGTCTTCTTCAGTGCACTAATGCAATTCTGACTGTGCATTCTGAATCATGGAGGAGCAACATTTGAATCTGTTGTCTCTAAGCCTGCAATGGGATGCTGTGAATGAAAAGCACCCGGTTATTGTTGCATTCCAATTCTAACCATGTTTCTCATCTTCTTCTTCGTCTTGTAGAGGAGATCTCTGATCTGACTGAACAGATTGGTGAGGGTGGGAAGGCTATTCATGAGCTGGAGAAGTCAAAGAAGCAGATTGAAACTGAAAAGTCAGAAATCCAAACCGCCTTGGAAGAGGCAGAGGTGATTCTTTAGAAACACACACCTTCTCATCTCCATGGCCATTATCTCTATACTATGTTAAGTTTTCTCTCTATCTTTCTCTTTGAATCTTTAATAAAACAGGCTACACTGGAGCACGAGGAGTCCAAGATTCTCCGTGTCCAGCTGGAGCTGAACCAGGTGAAATCGGAGGTTGACAGAAAGATCGCTGAGAAAGACGAGGAGCTGGAACAGCTGAAGAGAAACAGTCAGCGAGTGATAGACGTTATGCAGAGCACTCTCGACTCTGAAGTTAGAAGCCGCAACGATGCCCTGAGAGTGAAGAAGAAGATGGAGGGAGACCTGAATGAAATGGAAATTCAGCTGAGTCACGCCAACCGCCAAGCAGCTGAATCTCAGAAACAACTGAGGAACGTCCAAGGACAACTCAAGGTAGGGAGACTTTCTTTTGAGGGCTAGTGTCACACATTTCACTTGTGAACAGATCTTCCTAATTGTCTTACTGGTTTTTATTTTCTATCCAGGATGCCCAACTGCACCTTGACGATGCTGTCCGAGGACAGGAAGACATGAAAGAACAGCTCGCCATGGTGGAACGCAGGAACACCCTGATGCAGGCTGAAATTGAAGAGATGAGGGCTGCCCTGGAACAGATAGAGAGAGGCCGCAAAGTGGCTGAACAGGAGCTCATTGACGCCAGCGAGCGTGTGCAGCTGCTGCACACCCAGGTCCGAAGGAATTCCTGCGGTGGTGTTGTTTTTTATTCTTGTTTTAAATGATGTTCATGAGCTTTTGGGAGCTGACAGTCTTTACCTTGTTACAGAACACCAGTCTCATCAACACCAAGAAGAAGCTCGAGTCTGATGTTAGCCAGCTGCAGAGCGAAGTAGATGACACCATCCAGGAAGCAAGAAACGCAGAAGAAAAAGCCAAGAAAGCCATTACTGACGTGAGTCTTTTTTATGGGTAATGATAGATGCTATTGGATTGGGGGCTGTGTGTTTAAACACCTGTTACTTAACATTCACCTTGCAAGCTGTGGAGGTTTCGCTTGCTCCAGTTCAAAACCTACATTCAAACCAATGTGGTGTGCAGGGATGAGGCTCTCCACCACTGAGCAATTGATGTTCAATCAGTTCAGCATTAACGGCCAACCGCAAGAGACAGTTAGGTGTCCCAAACTAAATACGAGGCCACTTAAACAATGACAAGGACATTTTCTACAGTTAATGACAGCTGCACAGGACATTAATGCTATTATATGAATGAAAAGACTTTTAAATCTTTTTAGTTTCCGTACTTGATCATTTAGGCTGCTTGACATTTATGAGTTTCACGATTCTAAAGTCCTCTTAGCTTTTAGATGCCATCTACCTGTGGGACAATTACCGCTCTACTCAGAACCTGTCTGGCTGAGACATGCCATGAGACTCACAGTTACAATTTCCCCACTTCTATTGCTGCTGCAGCTCTAAATGTCTTCCCTTCAACTACCAGGCTGCCATGATGGCAGAGGAGCTCAAGAAGGAGCAGGACACCAGCTCTCACCTGGAAAGAATGAAGAAGAACCTGGAACAGACAGCGAAGGACCTGACCCACCGTCTGGATGAGGCTGAGCAGCTGGCCATGAAGGGTGGAAAGAAACAGCTCCAGAAACTGGAGACCAGGGTGAGCTGAACATCTGGAGAAGTACTTTGCAGGTCCAAACTTGGGTGACTATTTGGAATAACTTGGAATGCTTTGACTTTCCAGGTGCGCGAGCTGGAGAACGAGCTTGAAGCTGAGCAGAGACGTGGCATCGATGCGGTTAAAGGAGTCCGCAAATACGAGAGAAGAGTCAAGGAGCTCAGCTACCAGGTACAGTGAAGGCTTCAGCATTGCAGCATTGGGCTTAGACATTGAAAACATATTGGGGGTTACTGAAGGTACAGAGAAGGGCAACTAGGCTGATCCCAGGACTTAATGGAATGGGTGATGAGGACAAGTGTAAAGAATGAAATCTCTTCAGGTGAAGGAGTAAGAGCTAAAACTCTGGGATCATAAGGAAGGGACGAGCCTTGTTGGGTCGAATGGACTCTTCTCGCTCCCAAACTGTCCTTATGTTTTTACAATGTTACATTTTCATAAACCCCTTTTCCTTGTTAGGTTCTTGAAAATTACAATAAAAAGAAACAGTAGGAATTTATTTTTCTGTCCAGCAGAATATGAAAGTGGGGCTGTGACCTACTCCAACTAAGCAATAACTGACAAGCCTAAGAATGCTGGGAAAACTGTAAAAGTCTTGTAGAATGGAGATAATAAAGTTTAACTGCCAAAGGATAAATATTATGATAATCACTTAATATATAATGACAAAGGACATATATTTCATGAGGGGAGGGTGACAGCAATCCAGGGTTACCTAAAACTGGCTATTTTCTTTGCATTGAGCTCCATTAAAGAATTGGTTTAATAAAGTCTAAATCTACAGTGCTGCCTGTACAATTTATGAATATATTGAGTCTGATCGCTCTGAATGTGCTCTATTGCAGCGTTAAGTTTAGTAATTGGTCACGTGAGTTATTATTGTGATTTATTTCATCGCAGGGTGAAGAAGACAAGAAGAATGTGGCCAGACTCCAGGATCTGGTTGATAAGCTGCAGCTGAAAGTGAAGGCTTACAAGAGGCAGGCTGAGGAAGCTGTACGTGACCCTTGAGATCTGAAACACCATGTTTTCTGAAGCACCGCTTTTCTTTCACTCTTGTATTGGAACCCATTTGTGTAACCCTGTGTCTCGCGCTTCCCTTTCAGGAGGAACAAGCCAACACCCACCTGGCTAAGTTCAGGAAGGTGCAGCACGAGCTTGAGGAGTCTGAGGAGCGCGCTGATATCGCTGAGTCCCAGGTCAACAAGCTGAGGACCAAGAGCCGCGAGCTGGGAGCCAAGGTGACTTAAAAGATGAAATCCAGCACAGTTCCCTTTACTGCAAGGCATTTGAACTGGTCTCAGTTAAGCATTTGCCAGGAGAGCATTGGTGTTCCTCCTGAGCAACACTATGATCTTTGTGAAAGCATTTTACTGATTTTAAGGAACTTCAGTGCAGTGATAGAGATTTTGGACAGGATTTCAGAAGCAGCGTTATATATTTCTAATTACAAATGTTGGACAATATAGTAACACATCTCTCACATTCTATACTAGAGGTATATCTTATTAATGCTTCAGTATGTGTATTAATTCAATGTAGTGTTTTGTTTTAAATGTTGGTGAGATAAAGCAGGGTGGTCTGTTTTATTTTCAAGCATGATTTTTTTTTTTAAACAGTTAAAGAGTAAAGCTGTGTTTGTCTCACAGTGTGCACAGTGACTAATCGTGAATTCATTTCTTTGTTTCTAAAGGGAAAGGAAGCAGAATAGAGGAATCGACGACTTGAACCAGAGATTCATATAATATGAAATCTGTTGAATAGTCACTGTAGAATTACTGTAAAATAAATGGACTTCATTTGCATCCTCTCCCTCTGTCTTGGTGTTTTTCTTCTTTCCTGACAATGCTAGTCTTAACACTGATGTAAAACATCCAGAGGTACCATAACTTGACCATAATGGTGGCATGAAGCCCCTGCAGGGAATGAAGCGATAAGACTTGGTGTTGACATTATCTAGGTCTTCCCAAACCACGACCAACCAATTCAATTCAGTTCACTTCACACATCACTTCAATGATAAAGAGGCTGCGGCTCACACATCACTTCAATGTCACCTATCTGAAGATCTATTCACTATGAAGTCTGAAAAGAATGTGTCAAATTGCAAAGTTAGATTTTCATAATAAAACAGCACAAGTGTTTTTCAATGTCCTGGTTTGCCATTCCAGGAAATGTGTTAGATTTGTACTTCCTCGTCGTTTCACTTCAGCAGTTTCAAGCATCTTTACTGGCTGCAAACCATGCCCATCATCAAAGGCAGCAGCTGATTGGTTGTTAACATGACAGAGGGTTCTGCAGGGGGTGGGGTCACTTTCACTCTCCAGACTATCAGAAGCAAGGCCTTCAAACAGAGATTTATTTCACTAATGTAGCAGCAGAACTGTAATAAACTGTATTGTACTGTATTGTATGGTAATGTATAGGGCAGCAGTGTGAAGTAGTGGTTAGGGCTCTGGACTCTTGACCGGAGGATCGTGGGTTCAATCCCAGGTGGGGGACACCCTTGAGCAAGGTCCTTTACCTAGATTGCTCCAGTAAAAAACCCAATTGTATAAATGGGGAATTGTATGTAAAAATAATGTGATATCTTGTAACAATTGTAAGTCGCCCTGGATAAGGGCGTCTGCTAAGAAATAAATAATAATAATGAGCTGTATACAGTGTCACTGATAATGAGGGACAATTCGGAGCCCCACACAATATCAATGATAATGAGAAGGGAACCGCGTTTTTCATTACATTTTTTTTTTAACTGCAATTCAGCCCTGAACCTCCAGATGTCCGTGTAGCCACGGTGTGTCTTCAACCTAGACAATTCCGGCTAATTAGAAAACACAGAGACAGTGACTGCCATTCTATAAAGTGATGCATGTGGAGAAAAAGCTTACCTCGGGACTTGCTGTTTTAGAACAAATAGATGCACCAACAAACTCAATAAGCATTTCTTTGAGAGCTCGCCCGCAGCTCTATCCACCTGGTGTGGTGCACACTGGGCAGAACTTATTCTGAAAGACGTAACGTTAGGATTCATCAAACTGGCACGAGAGCACTGGCACGAGAGCACTGGCACGAGAGCACTGGCACGAGAGTGGCACAGCACTGAGAAAAAACAAACAGTGTGATGTTAAAACGAGACGCGTTACTACAACCCTGATCCATGCACAACAAAACCACTTTCTATTTAACCAGCTCACACGTTTCTGAAGGCAGTGAGGATTTTAGACCCACAGCATGTTTGTAGTTTGGTTACCTCTCCCACTAGATTTCATTATTATTTGTTTATTTAGCAGACGCCTTTATCCAAGGCAACTTACAGAGACTAGGGTGTGTGAACTATGCATCAGCTGCAGAGTCACTTACAACTACGTCTCACTCGAAAGACGGAGCACAAGGAGGTGAAGTGACTTGCTCAGGGTCACACAGAGTCAGTGGCTGAGGTGGGATTTGAACCGGGGACCTCCTCGTTACAAGCCCTTTTCTTTAACCACTGGACCACACAGCCTCCTATCATTGCAGAGTTTGATGCTGACTGTAAAAAAAACAGTATCTTCTCTTCTGTTGACAAAATATATATTTGTGCCCAAGAAAATGTAATTATTATTAATTTTTTTTACGAAATGATTTGTGTAAAAGTGTACTGGTAAATTAAAACCTAACGTATTTACACTCATGAGTTCTCTGAAATAATACTGAATTAAAAAAAAATATCCTTTTAAAATCCTGTTATACGTATTCACAGGGATGTGAGGCATTAACAGGCATTCTGTTTAGCATTAATCTGTTAAGTAATTTGTAGTAAAGGAATGAGCAATTCAAATGGTTAAAGTAACGTAATGATGTCATTGTTTAAAGATTGCTCATTATGTGGCTTACTGTGGAGGCTACATCGACATCTAGGGGCTGTAGGACTAAATTACAGGTTAAAAAAAAAGTCATGAAAAACACAGGGCCCTAATAATGAGGGGCAGTTGGGAGCCACACACAGTGTCACTGATAATGAGGGGCAGTTGGGAGTCACACACACACAGTGTCACTGATAATGAGGGGCAGTTGGGAGCCTCACACACAGTGTCACTGATAATGAGGGACAGTTGGGAGCCTCACACACACACAGTGTCACTGATAATGAGGGACAGTTGGGAGGCACACAGTGTCACTGATAATGAGGGACAGTTGGGAGCCACACACACAGTGTCACTGATAATGCGGGACAGTTGGGAGCCACACACACAGTGTCACTGATAATGAGGGACAGTTGGGAGGCACACACAGTGTCACTGATAATGAGGGACAGTTGGGAGCCACACACACAGTGTCACTGATAATGAGGGACAGTTGGGAGCCACACACACAGTGTCACTGATAATGAGGTACAGTTGGAAGCCACACACACAGTGTCACTGATAATGAGGGACAGTTGGGAGCCTCACACACAGTGTCACTGATAATGAGGGACAGTTGGGAGCCCCCCCACACAGTGTCACTGATAATGAGGGACAGTTGGGAGCTTCACACACAATGTCACTGATAATGAGGTACAGTTGGGAGTCATACACACAGTGTCACTGATAATGAGGGACAGTTGGGAGCCACACACACAGTGTCACTGATAATGAGGTACAGTTGGGAGCCTCACACACAGTGTCACTGATAATGAGGGACAGTTGGGAGGCACACACACAGTGTCACTGATAATGAGGGACAGTTGGGAGGCACACACACAGTGTCACTGATAATGAGGGACAGTTGGGAGCCACACACACAATGTCACTGATAATGAGGTACAGTTGGGAGCCTCACACACAGTGTCACTGATAATGAGGGACAGTTGGGAGCCTCACACACAGTGTCACTGATAATGAGGGACAGTTGGGAGCCTCACACACAGTGTCACTGATAATGAGGGACAGTTGGGAGTCATACACACAGTGTCACTGATAATGAGGGACAGTTGGGAGTCATACACACAGTGTCACTGATAATGAGGGACAGTTGGGAGTCATACACACAGTGTCACTGATAATGAGGGACAGTTGGGAGACACACACACACACAGTGTCACTGATAATGAGGGACAGTTGGGAGCCACACACACAGTGTCACTGATAATGAGGGACAGTTGGGAGCCATATATACACAAATGAGGAGCAGTAAGATTTTAGTAAGAATGTGTATATTAGGAAAATGTGATGCTGAAATGTAAAAATGTATCCCTATCAATTTCAGCTCACACACGATAGGATTTTTTAATAGGTAGGAAATGTAAAATGATTACTATGTAACATGTATCCGTTTTAATCTTGTTTTTAACTCGCTTCTAAACCACAACTAAAATCGTTTTAAATCCACAAGAAGTAAAGGGAGTGTGAATCGCGGGGGCGATTCTATCGGGGGAGCTGCATCATATTAAAATTGTACGACTTTATATTTGATATGGTAAACATTAGCTATCAAAATAGTGCAATTCCATCTTTAAAGAGAATCACTCACCAGCGCGCTTTCTCGTTTAAACCTTGCGGTTAATTTTATTTATTTATTTCTTCCTGCTTCACACAGTCCCGCCCCCAAGCAGACAAACACAGCCAATCAGCGAGCTGTACAGCTCTGATTGACGGAAACGACCTCTCACGGTAAGTAATGCCCGCCCCGGATCAGGTTGGTAATTAGTTACCAAAACCGTTCAATTTCCTTCCAGTTCCACGCAAATCACACTCGCTTTACATGTTTAATAAAGTCAATTATAATTTGCGGTTGGAGACGAGACTTGAAAAACCGGCCCTGTCTTAAAATGTCCAGGAATTACGGGGGGGTCGAGTTGGGACGTGAACACAGAAAAAGTGTCGTTTTCAGAAAAATAAATAAATAAATCTAATTCAGTTTTTCGAATACATTTGTTTAGTTTTTATTTTTTTTCTGAAAACTCGCTCTCGTGTAAACATTACTGACTAACCCAGCTCACCTCGTCTGTCCTCCGTGTCCTCTCCCGTTTTGATACCGTCTCAACGGCGTCCACATCTTCACAGAACATTTCAAGCTGTTCTTGAGAGACGGCGGGGCGAGGCGCTAGATTTCAGAGGTGAAAAAAAAAATGAAAGTAATTTTATTTATATTTAAAAAATGTTATGATGTGTGTTTGAAAATTGAATCACCCTCGCGAGCTACGCGAGCGCTTGCCCTGCCTAGCAACCCAGCCGCTCGCGGTGTCTCGTGACCGACGTGAGGCGCCTCTGTGATTGGCTCACGGTCTAAACGCTATGACGAGCGCCGCCGATAGGAGCATTCGGGCTAGTAGACGAGAACAAAAATATGATATACTAGAACATTGGTTTTATAAAATGAGTTTTGATGTACGTGTATTTAAAATAACAACTGTTTACAGGCATACATTATACCTAGTGTTAGTTTTTTTTTTACGGTTTAGTTCAAGCCGGTGAAATTAAGCGTTATTTGACTGTAAAGTGACTCATTTTATAATAGCGAAATAAAAACGGATTATATCCGTTAACCGTTTTTTTTTGTTGGTTTCAAGAAATGTAAAAACGCCAGAAGTAAGCAGAGGATTTTAAAGAATATTTCTCTTTGAAGTGATTTTTGATTTTTTTGCCGTTCCTGTTACGTGCTGTATGCAGAACCCGCCAATACAATAACGCCATACACCTAATACACGAATACATTAATTTTAATTTGATTTGAGTTTCACTTGGTTGTGTGAAACACAAAGGGTTGTTTCAAAGACATTGGAAATTGACTGTGGAAATAATGAAACTCCATAAATAATTACGTCAAAAATATTTGGCGAATTCATTAAAAAAAAAGCCGGTTTGAAACGCCAGTTTCGTTCATATAAACACGGGAGTGTATTACTGGAACCCTGAAGCACAGAAATGCAGAATTAACCCTTCATTTTTGATTTCCTATATTTTCAGCTCTCGTTTTTAACTTTTCGCTATGTTTATCAAATCGAATACAACGAACAGATCGGTGCAGTATTTGTAAATCTCCCATTTTCACCGCGCTTGTTTGAGTAAATGTGCAATTAAGAATCTAACGTGTGCCTGGGTCAAATATATATATATATATATATATATATATATATATATATATGGTTTAATTAATATAGATATAGTAATACTATATTGGATGTATTATTTATATATTAATATATTTGATTAATATATTTATTTACTGTAAAGGCTGTGTATTTAATCACAGGCGGATCTATGTAATGTTAAGCACCAGGAGACGATAAATAACAAAAGCAATACAAGTATAAACGTTGTAATTCAATTCTTATTTAAAAAAAAATCAAACATATTTTTTAAATGCAATTTTTTTTCTGTCCACTCGGAATCACGAGAATTAAATCGTCACGTGACTCGTTTACGACTAGAGGGATGCGAAATTTGGAGGGTTTTTTATTTTTTCCAGAGACAATTGCGATTGGATTGGATATCCAGTCTGTGGCTAATTTTGTTTTAAAATATACATTTATTTTTTGAGTTTTATACGCGATACATATGTATTGTCCACGGTTGGATTCATGTTCCCCCCCAAACTAAAATTCATTACAAAAAATTATGATTTATATCTTTTTTTCCAGTTTAATATATTGAGGTATAAGAATTACTGAAATACATTATTTTGTAATCATATATGATTACAAAATAATGTATTTCAGTAATATATTATTATTATTATTATTATTATTATTATTATTATTTATTTCTTAGTTAGCAGACGCCCTTTATATATATATATATATATATATATATTATATATATATATATATATATATATATACACACACACACGACCGTTTCTAGCCTTTTGGGGGCCCTAAGCAGGATTTGATTTGGGGGCCCCCCTCACTGTAGCCCACTCCCCTTGGCACGACATCAAACCAACATAGGCTTAAGCCTACTGTCTCGTAAACGTCTGTATGAGCACACATATGTACGAGCAAACACACAATGTACAAATAAACATGTAGTGACTAAAGAGGGACCTGTTAGCAGCGACATCATCTTTTATTAACAAAAGGCAGTGAAAGCAAAGTCTGGAACACAGGTGGAACGACCACAGTGGCGTTCTGATATTCGACCACTAGATGGCACTGAAGGTCAGGAACTGTAAAGCTGGGTCCACACCTGAGCGATCAGTTGCGCAACTTAGTTGCTTGTAACCGAGTCGCTTATATGTGGATGTCCCTGCAACCAGTTGCTTGAAGTGGAGCCGGGCTCTACTTTCCAAGCAACCAGCTGAGCGACTTTTGTAGACACCGGCGATCACGTGGCAATTCGCCAACTCTGATTGGTTCTTATAACGCTGACTGCACGGCTTGCATATTAAGAAGCTCTAATTTTAAAAATGTCGGCAGTAAAAAAAAACAAAAACGTTTTTCTCCAGCTTTTACGCGGCTTTGTTTGTTTTTTCTTTAGGGAATATGGCATGTATGTATCGAATGTCTATTTACTGGAGCAGGAAACTCAAAAAATACACTCAACGTACAAATAAAACGATGAGCGATGAGACGACGCACACACACGCATGGCATAGCGATTGAGTGTTTATTAATCTGTAACTAAACCTCGGAGAATGGTTAACCGCATATTAATCCAATTCTTATTTATTCAACCCTGCAAAACACACACAGCTAGCTGGAACTACACGGCGGTTCACTTCTCTGTCATTTTTTTTTTAAAAGTATATAAAAACATTTGTTCTAAAGTGTACATAGTACTGTTATAATTAGAGTTTGTGATTGTCGGTGTTTTAATCCGACTTTTCTCCTCTCCTTTAAGAATTCACTTGCTACCTCTTCACCTATTCGTGTATCTCAGTTGCCTAGTTCCCCTTCAGTAACCCCCAATATGTTTTCAATGTCTAAGCCCAATGCTGCAATGCTGAAGCCTTCACTGTACCTGGTAGCTGAGCTCCTTGACTCTTCTCTCGTATTTGCGGACTCCTTTAACCGCATCGACGCCACGTCTCTGCTCAGCTTCCAGCTCGTTCTCCAGCTCGCGCACCTGGAAAGTCAAAGCGTTCCAAGTTATTCCAAATAGTCACCCATGTTTGTACCTGCAAAGTACTTCTCCAGGTGTTCAGCTCACCCCGGTCTCCAGTTTCTGCTCTGCGGCGGTTTGGGCGTAAGGTCTGATTTGGGACTCGCTTCTTTCTCGGGTTTCCGGAGGCGCTTTTAGCGGCCGGTCCGTATCTCGCCATCTCTGCGTCCATAGCGATGTGGAACCCCAGCAAAGATCTGAAGACCCAGGCAGGATCCTGTGTGACTCCCTGCACAGCACGCCACGGAGCCTTTAACACGTTAAATCATTGCTATTGACACCAACACAGCTAGCTCGCATTAAACACACACAGAATGAAGCAACATTTTCATCGCTGTCGTTACAGAACATCACTAAAAACGCACAATGCTTACAGTAGAAAGGCACGGAGTTAGAATGCGGAAGCCTCAACACCAAAAAAGCTGCCTGAACGACAATACATCACGCGGAGGACGTCTCTTATTTTTCATAAGAGAGAAGTCATCTCGTGCAAGAGGCTTCCGGCCCCACAAACGCCCCAAACGATCTGTGCACTAAACCAAAGTGAAACAGCACAGCCTCAACACTGCTCAACAGATACAGACAGTTACCCTCCAGACACTTACCAGAGTATGGATGTTCTAGGACCAGTGCTGGAGGCTCGCTCGGGCTCTGCTTTTATCAGGAGCTTTTCTGCCACTCCAGCAAAACTGCCAGCTGTATTTGGTCATGTAGCTTTGCTCCTATATTGCATTATAGATATCAGTTCCACTTTGTCAGGAGGCTAGCATATGGCATTCCATAATCTATTAGTGACATGTGCTGATGTTGTATAACTAGTCACTGTGCCTAATGTTATCCTGGGTTAGGGTTACTGACTCAAATATATATGCTGATGTTGTATAACTAATCATGGTGCCTAATGATATCTTACTGTCAGCAAACTCAATCTATACACTGTGAACGCCATACATTAAAGTTACATTATCTTGAAAAAAATCAATTTGTATTCATGACACTCATCCATTTTAAGTTAGTTGAACATTCAAATGAACTTTAGTTGTTCAAACGTAAATTAGTAGACTCAGGGGACTCGATTCCCATCAGCCCTTGCGGTTCAATGTATTTTTTGGCATCGTTTTTTTTTTTTTTTTAACTATGTAGGTGTGTTGTGTTTGCTTGTCTCTTGTACCCCCGCCTGCTCCCTTACACGTGTTCTCCTTGTGTTGTGTGTTCCTCCCCCCCCCCACCAGTTCGGTGGTCAGTCTACGGATGTGACGTCACTCCCTTCTCCCTCTATCTCCATCTCTGCACCTGTCTGGTTCCAGCTCTTCTAAATGCTGCCATAAACTGCAATGTTCAAACTAACTTGATTATTAAAAAGTAAATGAAACTCAAATGGATTAAGTTACGTTACAACATTTAGTTGTATTTAATCGTATCCTGATGTAACTATCACTGACACTGTTATCTGCTCCGTTATTGAATCGTATTTTGTCATATTCCTGCACTTACTAGAACTGAAGTCATTGTATTTATCTTGCTCTTAATTGTATTGATACTTGTACTGTGATTCTTGAAATGTATTTTTGTTTACGACTGTAAGTCGCCCTGGATAAGGGCGTCTGCTAAGAAATAAATAAATAAATAAATAATAATAATAATAATAATAATAATAATAATAATAATAATAATAATAATAATAATAATAACAATAATAATAATAATGAATACACATGTTATGAGTTTAGTCAGCCCCAGAGAAAGTTGTCGTAACAAAAAACGAAATGAGTTGCTAAACTTTATTCTTGAAGTGTTTGAACTTGGAAAGGGTTGCGCGCTCCACGCGTGTCATTCACACACACGTGGAAGCCGGAGAATCTCAGCCCGCCGTGGCACGGCGTCTGAATGTTTCCCAGAGCACTATAGGACGACTTTGTCACCGATACAGCAACGTGGAACAACACCTGACCGCCCAAGAGCCGGTAGACCACGTGTAACGACAACAGCCCAGGACTTTTATGTTTTTACTACAAAAGGTCGATTGGCATTACCTCATGTTAAATAAAAGATTTCAGTTGTGTTCACAGTCTTGTTTTTGTAACGATGTCTCAATCCGAAAAAAATCTAGATGACGCAACACTTTTGGCCAGCGCTGTGTGTGTGATTCATTCACCGCTGGGTTCTTAATTCAAGCTGCAAATTATGTCATTTTAAATGAATCAGTGTTGTGGTTTTCTTTCTATTTTATGGATTCAAAATGTAGTTTTAATTATTTAGGTCAGATTAATCAGGGGGGTGCAGTTAATGAAACTTGGGACCTCTGCACGCCCCCACACACACCCACACACCCACATACTGAGACACATGCATGCACACACACACTGAGACACACACACACACTGAGATACACAGACCCACACGCACACCCACACACACACCCACACACCCACATACTGAGACACATGCATGCACACACACACTGAGACACACACACACACTGAGATACACAGACCCACACGCACACCCACACACACACCCACACACCCACATACTGAGACACATGCACGCACACACACACTGAGACACACACACACTGAGATACACAGACCCACACGCACACACACACAGACACACAGACACTATGCTGTTGATTCAGAGCCAGCTGTTCAGACTCTCTCACACACACACACACACACTATGCTGTTGATTCAGAGCCAGCTGTTCAGACTCTCTCACACACACACACACACACTATGCTGTTGATTCAGAGCCAGCTGTTCAGACTCTCATGCTTGTCATGCCTGTAGAAATGAAGAGGCTTATCTCTGTATTATGAACTGCTATGTGGAATGTGACAGGTTGGTAGTTTGGACCGCTATCTACAGAGCAGTATATCATTCAGGAAGTGCTGACAAAGAGCGCAAGTCCTCTTCTGACCAGCAGGGGGAGCTCTATATACAGAACAGTATATCTTTCAAGAAGTGGTGACAGAGAACGCGAGTCCTCTTCTGACCAGCAGGGGGCGCTCTATATGTTATCTTGCTGTCAGCAAACTTAATGTATAGACTTTGCATGTGATTTGATAGACTGGACAGATTGGATCAAACTGCAACTAAAGTCTGCAGGACTGTGGCTGCCATACAACTCCTGCAGACCTTCACTGTAACCATGGGCTCTTAATTGTGTTTCCCATTATGATTTTGTACACTGATTGGTTTCTTTCTTTTTACACATTTATATCTTGATTTTAATACAACATTACCAAGGTATTTGAGCAGTTTCCCCTCCATGCTTTTCCCACAGTTATACGTTTATTGCAGTTGTTTATTTTAATACATTTTACCATACCTCGCTATTCTTTACAGTGCTTACCTGTACTTTACCCTGCTTTCACTGCTTGATTACACTTTGCTGTGCTTTCATGACACACTTTTAGAAGGGTTAGTTTACTATCTCTTACAGAGTCAACTTCCCACAGTTTCAGTGTGTTCAGCATGCCTTTGTCAAGGGAAAGTGTGTTTGAAAATAAAACAGTGGAGGTACTTAGAGGCTTTTGTTGCCATGGCAAATCCATTAATGTGTTTGTGTATCCTTTTTGTATCGAGGTGACCGGAACTGAACACAGTATTCTAGGTGAGGTCTTACTAATGCATTGTAAAGTTTTAACATTACTTCCCTTGATTTAAATTCAACACTTTTCACAATATATCCGAGCATCTTGTTGGCCTTTTTTTGTAGCTTCCCAACATTGTCTAGATGAAGACATTTCTGAGTCAACATAAACTCCTAGGTCTTTTTCATAGATTCCTTCATTAAATTTCAGTATTTCCAATATTATATTTATAATGCACATTTATATTGCCTGTGTGCAGTACCTTACACTTTTCTCTATTAAATGTAATTTGCCATGTGTCTGCCCAGTTCTGAATGCTGTCTAGATCATTTTGAATGACCTTTGCTGTTGCAACAGTGTTTGCCACTCCTCCTATTTTAGCTTACTATACCAGAATCTAAATCATTAATGATACCTCCCCAGTGGGCAGGGACATCCCATCGTCATGTTGGTGGTTTTCCTCTCTCTCTCAGGGAACCATGGTTAAGGTAGGTAACCTAACGTTTTCTGTGTTTTCATCGTGTTTAAATACTTTCCTTTTAAAATGACTCTGAGCACTGTTTAACTAGTTTTGGTTTCTGAATTCAAACTGAGAAATGTGTTCATTGTGAAAATCAATTCGTAAAGGAGAGAGCGAAAAGTCGAAATGAAAACCCTGAAAACCAGAAGCCCTGATGTAATGTGGCTTTCTCCAAATGTAACGACAATCAGCGTGATCTAACAGCTTGATTTGTGCTTCATAACTCCACAAAACATTTGACCAGAACTCATACCCAGCATTCAAATGCCTTTTTTAAGCGATTGTCATTGTTACGTTTTCCTAAGACTGGCTTTTTCCTTGGCCTGCGACCATTGAGACCTCGACCTGTGTTTGAAATGGAATCCCCAGTCCCACTTGCAGCCAATTCACTTTGAATATCTTTGGCAGTCAATCTCGGATTGTTATTAATCTTCCTCACAATTCTTCTACTTGTTCTTGGTGAAATCTGACGGGTCAATTTACACAGTGAGGGTTTTGGCTCCCATACACAGAGCTGCATATCATTTCAAACTCTGTAAAGAAATGCTGAACACACCAATCCCGATGAAAGCTATCTGCTGTTAAAAATACTGCAGCTTCATGTTTCATTCTCCTCTACTGCTGGACGTCTGTCATCGTTCCTTAAGAGCTTCTTGTTGCAATTAATGAATCCTGTGTTTTTAATGTAAGTGTGTGTTAGGGGGCTTTGGTCTGAGTTCAGGAGCAGCTCTTCAGTTCTAGCTGTCTGTCGTTGGTATATGTGTTGGGGTTGATAGATGCATTTAAAGGGATTCATATCTACAGCTATGCCCAAATGTTTTGCATCCTCCTATAGAATTAACTTGCTTCATAAAGTGGAACGAAACCTGCTGAATAATGTAATGTTAACATGTGGAATTACATACGCTTCACGGAAAAACTGACATTTTGAAATCTAACATGAAATACTACTGTACTACTATTATGACTTTTGTGATATCATATTGTAGTTTCTTTGATTACATTATGTTAAATAAAATATCTAAATTATGTTCATATCAGTTTACTTTTTTACCTCAAACCTAATATTCTAGGTGATTCAAAACTTTTGGCCATAGCTACACACACACACACACACACACATTGAGACACACACAGAGACATGCACAGACACTGAGACACACACACACACACACACACACACACATGCACAGACACTGAGACACACACACACAGAGACATGCACAGACACTGAGACACACACACACACACACTATGCTGTTGATTCAGAGCCAGCTGTTCAGACTCTCATGCTTGTCATGCCTGTAGGAATGAAGAGGCTAATCTCTGCATCATGAACTGCTATGTGGAATGTGACAGGTTTTACGCGTTGGTAGATTTGGCCGCTATAAACGGAACAGTATATCATTCAAGAAGAGCTGACAGAGAACGCGAGTCCTCTTCTGACCAGCAGGGGGTGCTCTATATACAGAACAGTATATGATTCAAGAAGTGCTGACAGAGAACGCGAGTCCTCTTCTGACCAGTAGGGGGAGCTCTGTATTATTAACTCATCAGCCTCTGGGAGATCCATTGCAGGGCAGTTAGTTATGAACCAGGCTGTATTTATTACACTGTAAAAAATATCTTATTTCACGGCATTTCAAGGTCTAAAAATAGCACAATATTCCACGATTAAAGATAATATTTATTAAAGCAATAAATACAATAAAATAGTGTTGTCACGTTCAACATTGATAATTTTGTAGAATTACTATACAACAATTGTTCCTAAATATTTAACACTAGAATGACCAGTTTAAATGTAAATTGTGGTGCGTGTGTTTAAGATACAGAGCTGTGCTTTCCTGACCTTTCCTAAATATATGTACTAATTACCCTGACCCAGGCTGTCTGTCTGCACTCTGGTTTCTAAGAAATTCATTTTCATCCTAATACACAGTGGAAATGGATCGCGGAAGACGCGGGGCAGCAAAGCAGTGTTTGGAATTACAGCTAATTTTTACCAAACAGCGATTCTGATGCAGCAGAGACAGACAGTGACCAGTCTGGATCCGAAGCAGACTGGGTTTGCGAAGATGAATCTTCCAGCAGCAGTGACGCCGAGGGTGCAGGAGAAATCTCGTGGGAGAAGAAGCAATCCTGTGGCAGCCCCTGCAAGGATGCCAGCCACTTCACCTGCATCCGCCCCGGCACCTGACCCAGCCGCTACTTCACCTGAGGCAGCCGCTTCAGCAGCAGTAGAGCCAGCACCACCTGGCACTCAAGAGGCTGGTAATGAGGGCACTGTTTGGAACACTATAAATCCTGGTGTTGAAGCTGCAGGTAGTATATGCCTGTGGAGCTTTTGGTGCCAGAAGCCTGAGTTACTGCTGATAGCTGTGTCAAATGCATAAAGACTGCGTATGTTGAAAAGCATATGATTTGTGCCAGCACTCAGACTTTGTAAATGATTGTAAATGAAGCCCATTCTGTTCAAATGTTTATTTATTCATGTCATTTCGATTATAGTATGTCTGTGTATAAACACGTGGCTTTGGTTCCGTATATGCACTTTGTTATGTAGGCAATATAAACCCATTTATTTGAACCCATGTTGTACAGTTTTGTATGTACGTGATATACCTGTATATACACACATTTGTTTTCAAATATTTGTTTTATTTCATTTTTACCATTTTTTTGAGGATGCACGTTATGTAATATGTCTGGATATAAACACATTTCTGTTTATTTACAATGTTTCGGTTGTGCAGATGCTTTATATGACGTTCCTGAATAAAACTACGTTTCTCCTTTCATTATAATATTTATGTTGTTTTTAACAGGCTGGTCAGATTGACTGATCATGGTTGTTCTTGGTGTGCCTGTAAACGCACTCGTTCTCGTGTTAAATGCTTACCTGAATAACACTAAATGCTAAACTGTGGAATATTTCGTTTTTTTAGGTCCACCTTTTAAAGATTATATTTTCACCATCAGTTAATTATCGAAGAAAATAAAACCATAAATAAATTTAAAAATAACAACAGACATGTGAAATGTCTCCTCCTCGTACTGAACAGAGCGCTCTTTCTGGATGCTTTACATCAGTGTTAAGACTAGAGTGTCAGGAAAGAAGAAAAACACCAAGACACAGGGAGAGGATGCAAATGAAGTCTATTTATTTTTCAATAATCCTACAGTGACTATTCAGCAGATTTCATATTATATGAATCTCTGGTTCAAGTCGTCGAGTCCTCTATTCTTCGGCTTCCTTTCCCTTTAGAAACAAAGAAATGAATTCACGATTAGTCACTGTGCACACTGTGAGACAAACACAGCTTTACTCTTTAACTGTTTAAAAAAAAAAAAATCATGCTTGAAAATAAAACAGACCACCCTGCTTTATCTCACCAACATTTAAAACAAAACACTACATTTAATTAATACACATACTGAAGCATTAATAAGATATACCTCTAGTATAGAATATGAGAGATATGTTACTATATTGTCCAACATTTGTAATTAGAAATATATAACGCTGCTTCTGAAATCCTGTCCAAAATCTCTATCACTGCACTGAAGTTCCTTAAAATCAGTAAAATGCTTTCACAAAGATCAGAGCGCTGCTCAGGAGGAACACCAATGCTCTCCTGGCAAATGCTTAACTGAGACCAGTTCAAATGCCTTGCAGTAAAGGGAACTGTGCTGGATTTCATCTTTTAAGTCACCTTGGCTCCCAGCTCGCGGCTCTTGGTCCTCAGCTTGTTGACCTGGGACTCAGCGATATCAGCGCGCTCCTCAGACTCCTCAAGCTCGTGCTGCACCTTCCTGAACTTAGCCAGGTGGGTGTTGGCTTGTTCCTCCTGAAAGGGAAGCGCGAGACACAGGGTTACACAAATGGGTTCAAATACAAGAGTGAAAGAAAAGCGGTGCTTCAGAAAACATGGTGTTTCAGATCTCAAGGGTCACGTACAGCTTCCTCAGCCTGCCTCTTGTAAGCCTTCACTTTCAGCTGCAGCTTATCAACCAGATCCTGGAGTCTGGCCACATTCTTCTTGTCTTCTTCACCCTGCGATGAAATCAATCACAATAATAACTCACGTGACCAATTACTAAACTTAACGCTGCAATAGAGCACATTCAGAGTGATCAGACTCAATACATTCATAAATTATACAGGCAGCAATATATTCATATTCTGCTGGACAGAAAAATAAATTCCATACTTTTTCTTTTTATTGTGATTTTCAAGAACCTAACAAGGAAAAGGGGGTTATGAAAATATAACATTATAAAAACATAAGGACAGTTTGGGAGTGAGAAGAGTCCATTCGACCCAACAAGGCTCGTCCCTTCCTTATGATCCCAGAGTTTTAGCTCTTACTTCTTCACCTGAAGAGATTTCATTCTTTACACTTGTCCTCATCACCCATTCCATTAAGTCCTGGGATCAGCCTAGTTGCCCTTCTCTGTACCTTCAATAACCCCCAATATGTTTTCAATGTCTAAGCCCAATGCTGCAATGCTGAAGGCTTCACTGTACCTGGTAGCTGAGCTCCTTGACTCTTCTCTCGTATTTGCGGACTCCTTTAACCGCATCGATGCCACGTCTCTGCTCAGCTTCAAGCTCGTTCTCCAGCTCGCGCACCTGGAAAGTCAAAGCATTCCAAGTTATTCCAAATAGTCACCCAAGTTTGGACCTGCAAAGTACTTCTCCAGATGTTCAGCTCACCCTGGTCTCCAGTTTCTGGAGCTGTTTCTTTCCACCCTTCATGGCCAGCTGCTCAGCCTCATCCAGACGGTGGGTCAGGTCCTTCACTGTCTGTTCCAGGTTCTTCTTCATCCTCTCCAGGTGAGAGCTGGTGTCCTGCTCCTTCTTGAGCTCCTCTGCCATCATGGCAGCCTGGTAGTTGAAGGGAAGACATTTAGAGCTGGAGCAGAAGTAGAAATGGGGAAATTGTAACTGTGAGCCTCACGGCATGTCTCAGCCAAACAGGTTCTGAGTAGAGCGGTAATTATCCCACAGGTAGATGGCATCTAAAAGCTAAGAGGACTTTAGAATCGTGAAGCTCATAAATGCCAAGCAGCCTAAATTATCAAGTACGGAAACTAAAAAGATTTAAAAATCTTTTCATTCATATAATAGCATTAATGTCCTGTGCAGCTGTCATTAACTGTAGAAAATGTTCTTGTCATTGTTTAAGTGGCCTCGTATTTAAGTTGGGACACCTAACTGTCTCTTGCGGTTGGCCGTTAATGCTGAACTGATTGAACATCAATTGCTCAGTGGTGGAGAGCCTCATCCCTGCACACCACATTGGTTTGAATGTAGGTTTTGAACTGGAGCAAGCGAAACCTCCACAGCTTGCAAGGTGAATGTTAAGTAACAGGTGTTTAAACACACAGCCCCCAATCCAATAGCATCTATCATTACCCATAAAAAAGACTCACGTCAGTAATGGCTTTCTTGGCTTTTTCTTCTGCGTTTCTTGCTTCCTGGATGGTGTCATCTACTTCGCTCTGCAGCTGGCTAACATCAGACTCGAGCTTCTTCTTGGTGTTGATGAGACTGGTGTTCTGTAACAAGGTAAAGACTGTCAGCTCCCAAAAGCTCATAAACATCATTTAAAACAAGAATAAAAAACAACACCACCGCAGGAATTCCTTCGGACCTGGGTGTGCAGCAGCTGCACACGCTCGCTGGCGTCAATGAGCTCCTGTTCAGCCACTTTGCGGCCTCTCTCTATCTGTTCCAGGGCAGCCCTCATCTCTTCAATTTCAGCCTGCATCAGGGTGTTCCTGCGTTCCACCATGGCGAGCTGTTCCTTCGTGTCTTCCTGTCCTCGGACAGCATCGTCAAGGTGCAGTTGAGCATCCTGGATAGAAAATAAAAACCAGTAAGACAATTAGGAAGATCTGTTCACAAGTGAAATGTGTGACACTAGCCCTCAAAAGAAAGTCTCCCTACCTTGAGTTGTCCTTGGACGTTCCTCAGTTGTTTCTGAGATTCAGCTGCTTGGCGGTTGGCGTGACTCAGCTGAATTTCCATTTCATTCAGGTCTCCCTCCATCTTCTTCTTCACTCTCAGGGCATCGTTGCGGCTCCTAACTTCAGAGTCGAGAGTGCTCTGCATGGAGTCCACCACTCTCTGACTGTTTCTCTTCAGCTGTTCCAGCTCCTCGTCTTTCTCGGCGATCTTTCGGTCAACCTCCGATTTCACCTGGTTCAGCTCCAGCTGGACACGGAGAATCTTGGACTCCTCGTGCTCCAGTGTAGCCTGTTTTATTAAAGATTCAAAGAGAAAGATAGAGAGGAAACTTAACATAGTATAGAGATAATGGACATGGAGATGAGAAGGTGTGTGTTTCTAAAGAATTACCTCTGCCTCTTCCAAGGCGGTTTGGATTTCTGACTTTTCAGTTTCAGTCTGCTTCTTTGACTTCTCCAGCTCATGAATAGCCTTCCCACCCTCACCAATCTGTTCAGTCAGATCAGAGATCTCCTCTACAAGACGAAGAAGAAGATGAGAAACATGGTTAGAATTGGAATGCAACAATAACCGGGCGCTTTTCATTCACAGCATCCCACTGCAGGCTTAGAGACAACAGATTCAAATGTTGCTCCTCCATGATTCAGAATGCACAGTCAGAATTGCATTAGTGCACTGAAGAAGACACTAGCCAAAACGTTTGTCTGCTTCACTTGGTTTCTTCCACTTTTACCTTGTCGTTGGCTCTCACTGCAGTGTATCACACAGAGATTGTATTATAATTAGTGCTATACATTTTTAATACTGGCATATACAATTTTACATTTGTTTACATTACATTTGCCACATTTCTGCCCAATTCTGTCTGTGATCCTTGGTGTCAGAAACATTTACAGTGACTGGACAAAATGGTTGACTTTACAAAACCAATGTGAGCACGAGATGAGTGAATGAACCCGTATCTGAGTGTGAACAGGGTGTTGAAGTCGGGACTCACGCTGTAAGTTCTTGTTCTCCCGCTTAAGGGTTTCCAGGTGGTCCAAAGATTCTTCATAGGAGTTCTTCAATTTGAAGAGCTCAGTGCCGAGAGAGCGAGCCTCTTTCTGTGCAGCTTCCAGCTCTGCCTGGCCTTCTTCAAACTTCTGCTTCCACTCAGCAAGAACCTGAAACAATACAGCTCATAAATATACACCAAGATGTCTCTTTGTTACTAACTTTGAGCCAGACAGCAATATTTCTACCAGATGCCCTGTATTAGGTTTTTGAACAGCCATCTTTTGCGTACCTTGTCGAAGTTTCTCTGCTTCTTGTCGAGAGCAGCGGCTTGTGCATTTGCTCTTTCTACGTCAACCATGAGATCTTCCACTTCACCCTGGAGCCTCTGTTTGGTTTTCTCCAGAGAGGCACACTTTGAGTTCACAGCCTCAATGTGTTCTTCAGCATCTTGAAGGCGCTGTACCAGCTTTTTCCTGGGAATGAGTGTTTGTGTTTAGAAAAGGGAGCAGAGAATGAATGCACTGAAATGTATGTGAAGTAAAGCGTGGTTATTTACTTTGCTTCTTCAAGCTCCTCCGTGCGCTGGATAGCATCAGTTTCGTATTTGGTTCTCCACTGAGCCACCTCACTGTTAGCCTTGGACATTGCACGCTGCAGCTCAGCCTTGGCTTCCTGCTCCTCCTCAAATTGCTCACGAAGCAGGTCACAGTCATGGCGGGCAGATTGCACACTATGAGCCAGGGCACTCTTGGCCTTTAAAGAATGACAGGAATATTATAATAAAAAACATGCAATGCCAAAGACTACAACACCATATACGAAGAGATTACAATGTACAAATATTGACTGGAGTTGAGTCTTATACTGGAAACCCGTTGCCCAGAGGCTGAGGAAGTGAGACAGTGGGCTTTATTGCTCTCTGGAGGTCGTTTGTTCCATTATAAGGTGAAGTCTAAAGTCACTAGCTGTTTTATTACACTTGTATTTATTAAAAATGATTCATCCTAAGAAGTCTGTGACCGTGTAGCTGGTCCGCTGTTCTGTTTATTGTGGGGGTGTCCTCAGGGGGCTCTATTGACTGCTATTGATTACAGATCATTTGGGGAACAGCACAGACTATTGGTCACGTGACCCTGCATTAGCCAGTTGGCATGGTATCAATCTACGGGTTCAATAAAATGACATTTTAAAAGCATGCCTAAGGTCTGAAAGCACTGTGTAATAGAATAATGGCAGTATTACTTTTGATTCTTCCTCCAGCTGCCTCTTGAGCTCCTCAATTTGCTGAGTGAAAGCCTGTTTGCCCCTCGTCAGCTGAGAAACTAAAGCTTCCTTCTCTTCCAGCTGGCGAGAGAATTCACCTGAAACAGAAGCATTGAGAGTTTTCAAGGACGCTCTTTCTTCTACTGTGCTGTCAATTCAATTGCATCAGGCAGCAGGTACCGGCTTACCGTTCTCTGTCAGAAGACGTGCTTTTTGCCCACTGATGTCATTGATCTGACGCACGTTCTCGTCGTTCTTGGTCTTAATCTCACTGTGCTGGTCCTCCAGAGAACGGCACATCTTTTCCAGGTTAGCCTTTAGTTAAAAGATGAAAAGGATTAGTGTACATGAACACAATCCTATAGGCTTGTCCTGAGAGCACACACACACACACATACATGCATACATACATCCGCTGTTCACTGTACCTTGGTTTTGGCTACAGATTCCATGTTGCTGGAGAGGTCATCGAGTTCCATTTTCAATTCACTCTTTTCCTTCTCGAGCTTCTGTTTCACACGCTGGAGGTTGTCGATTTGTTCTCCCAGTTCCGCCACGCTGTCGGCTTGCTTTTTGCGAAGAGCAGCTGCAGTGGCTTCATGCTGCAGAGTGGACTCCTCCAGGTCACGTCTGAGCTTCTGAAACTCAGCTTCACGTTTCTTGTTCATTTCAATCTGAGCTGAAGTTGCACCGCCAGCTTCCTCAAGCCTTTCACTGATCTCTTCAAGTTCCCTGGAAAGATCAGCTCTTTGCTTTTCAATCTTTGCCCGAGCAGCTCGTTCTGCTTCGATTTCTTCTTCAAGCTCTTCGATGCGCGCCTAGAAAATGGAACAAAATGGAAACATTTCTCAGCTGGAGTCAAACATCTGTGATCAGTTATTTTCTGTGAATTCAAAGAGTTTGATTTCCCCACAATACCTGGAGCTCCTTAATCTTCTTTTGAAGTTGAGCACCCACAGCTTGTTCATCCTCAATTTTGCTTAGCAGCTGGCTTGTTTCAAAGTCCTTCCTGGAAAGTTCAAAGAATTGATATGGAATGAATTGAGCCACAGTAGTAAAAGTACAGTCTAGCGGTTGTAGGCGCTGTATTCAGGTTGCAGTCGCCTACTGAGGAGTTCAAATCCCACCTCTGGCAAGAATACTTTTTTTCTAACATGAACACATACAGTAGCTAATGCTGAACCACCCTTTAAGACCCGACTTGATCAACGTTTTGGAGATCAACCTGCTGCTAGGAACCATACAATCTTTGGTGGACTGAATAGTTTTCTCTTTTTCCTAAATTGTCTTATGTTCTTATATAACATGACCTGCATTATTAATATCTGGATTTATGAATCAATCGGGGGCCAAATTAGTCCCAGTATTGTCTCCAGCGTAGATCCTTATGTTCATTTAGTTATTTTGTTTGCTTGTTAAATCTACACATTTAAATCTACATTTCTTTCTATATAGTAGTCTTACTTCTTTATCTTCTCATCTGATTGCTGCTTGTCATTTTCCAGATCCATTATGGATTCCTGGGCTAGCTTCAGATCTCCCTCAAGCTTTCTCTTGGCTCTCTCAAGGTCCATACGGAGTTTCTTTTCTTGCTCCAGTGAACCTTCAAGCTACACAAAAGGAAAAGCCAATGATATGATATGATTGTATTTGATGAAGTTAAACCCCTTGAGAGTCTGCTTGGTCTGCTTCACTCACATCGTCCACTTGTTGTTCCAGCTTAGTCTTTGCTTTGGTCAGAGTGTTGACTTTGTCCTCCTCTGCTTGCAGGTCATCAAGGGTCTGTTGGTGTGCCTCTTGGAGGGCTTTCTTTTCCTTGGTTAATTTTGCAAGACTTTCATCCTGAGTAGCCATTTCTTCAGTAAGGTTTTTAACCTATATAAAAGGGTTAGAAACAAAACCAATGGATTTGTTTGTGTTCAGTTTTTTAATAAATAATTGCATGTCGCTTGTTAAAATCCTCACCTTATTTTCTGTGGCGTGCTTCTCCTTCTCCACTTTGGCCAGTGTGAGCTCGAGGTCGTCGATGTCCTTCTTGAGCTCAGAGCACTCGTCTTCCAGTTTCCTCTTCTTGGCAGTCAGCTCAGAGTTCATTTCCTCCTCATCTTCCAGTCTCTCCGTTGTCTCTTTAAGTTTTGCCTCGAGCTGGATTTTGCTTTTGATAAGCGCCTCGCATCTTTCTTCAGCATCAGAGAGACTTTCACTTTCCTGCAAACGCATTGTAAAAGTATAATTTTAATAAATGTACAGGGATTGAAATGTTTATCCAATAAAGTCGACACTTTCTGCATGAGGGGGGAAATGACCAGAATATTTGAAAGCTCACTTATTATTAATGAGTCCCTAGGAATGTCTTTGAGATGCTGTAGTTCAATAACAATATGCTTTCAGGGTTTTGCATTAGATTTGTGTTGGTGGTGTTTCTGAAATGATCACGTAACCCCAGTGGAAATGGGTCCTTGCTCTGGTTTATTCATTTTATATGCTGGTTTGGTCCAGAAGGAGGCGGTACAGAAATATGGCAAAAAGAATCATGAATCATGAATCTCTCACATCTAGGCAGTGTCCACCACATGAGATAAAGCAATTGAAAGGACGATAAGCCATAGTAATAAAGAATGGATACGTACCGACTGGACTTGAAGCAGCAGGTCATTCTTTTCCTGCATCACAGAAACCATTTTCTCCTCCAGTGACTTGCATTTTGCTTCTGACTTGGCCAGATTTTCTTTGCACTTTTCGAATTCTTCCTTCATGTTGGCCATTTCCTTTTCAGATTCGGCGCTCTTCAGGAGTGGCTTGATCTTGAAGTAGAGCTTCATCCACGGCCAGTGTTTCACATTCATGAATGAACGAATGTTGTACTGGATGGTGAAAAGAGCTTCCCTATAATACATGAACAAAAGAACACAAATTATATATGAGCCTTTTTGTAAAACTCTTTTGTTTAACTCACAAAAGCAGAACACTGTTATATCTGATTCTTGAAACGTTTCCATAACTATAATATATATTTCTAAAAAGAAATCACAATGTGCTGGGGAATCAAATCTCAAAGTCTTTTTGCATTTTATCCATAGCAACATAAAACAAAGTTTATGAAATGTTTATGAAATATGAATATTGAGTAAAAGTATATAGCAGAAACATGACATTAAAACCACATGAAGTGAATTGTATAACATATATAGCAGTATAACTTGTGTGTTAGATTTATAAAAATGACATCTTTTAGCTATTGCAGTATATTAAAGTCGCTTCAGATGGTTTGGTATTTCTTTATCACCTTCTTTCCATCATCTTTACGAATTCCTTTCTCATCAGGAAGCCACGAGCCAGAGCCTGCGTGATGGTCACGAGTTTGGCTAGCTTTTCATCTCGCATCTCCTCAAGTACACCCAGCAGACCAGCTTTAAAGAACACCTGAATTCAAGAGATTCATGGTAAAATAGGCTTTTGTCTTCGCATGGCGCACCATTAGACTAGGGGAACAGAGTTCACTTAATCATGTAACAATAAACAAAGAGTCTCTATCTTGAAAATGATTGACTTTCATAAGTATAATGTGGTTTACATTAGCATTTAAATTCATTTTTACTGTTCAATAACATTTTCAAGGTGATGCTAATTTTAAAGACATATTTATGTATACTAACCTTGGTGTGCCCAAATTTATACTCCTCGTGATTTATATCAATGGATCCCAAAAGCTTCTCTGATGCTTTCTTGTTGTCCATGAACTGACCATCAGGGATGACACTTGCATTTAATACTTTGTATCTATGTCAGAAATAGTGAATACATGTCATTATACACTTTGAATAGCTGCACAGAGAAATGTAAAAGAATGAAAAAGTATTCATGAGAGGGAAACTCAGTTGTGTTGATACCTTTGCTTGAAGTCACCATACAGGATTCTGCTTGGGAATCCCTTTCTGCAAATTCTGATACCTTCCAGCACACCGTTACATCTCAGCTGGTGGATAACCAAATGATTTTCCATAAGGGCTGTAAAGAAGGGTACATGTTATATAGAACAGTAATCATGTTTTTATAATTTAAATACAAATAAAAAGCCACATCATTTATGTACACGTAATTGATGTTGCTTGCGATACTCATGCATATATAGAAGTGTTAGATGATAAAGCAATTTTCTGTTCTCGATTATCGGCTGTCAATTAACACGATAATCATGATTATCAGCTGAATAAATAAAATACTTGTCTTGTGTCTTGTTATTGTTCCATATACCGCATGACGAACTTTCAAAGGTTTAGAACTACCTTTTGAATTGCTGGCTAGCGAACAAACCTTCAAACCTTTGAACACAGCCTGAAATACCTGTGATTGCAGTTAGACATGTGTCAGGAATGAGCATCAAAATGAAGAGTCTCACGCGCTATAACATCATAAGTACCTGGAGTCTTTGACTCGTTGGGAATCAAGCAGCGCACAAAGTGAGGGTGAGTGCTCCTCAAGTTGGACATCAGTTTGTTCAGATTCTCCTGTAGCATGATGAACATTGGAAGATTGATTTCACATTTTTCAATTCATAAATGACACGTAGTACAGATTCAGGGCGATACTCAGATTCTCCCAGTATTCATCGTCAGTTAATAAATAAATCAAAGCACATCTATTTATTAATGTGTTGACTTCATAGCAGGACAAGCTGCCCTTCTCTCACCTCTACAACTGAGTACCAATCAATGCCAGTGAACTTTCACATGGAGTGTTTTCAAAGATCCAGGACGCTGACATATTTACTGCCGTATCACCGTACCATCGCCATAAACTGACCAAATATGTTGCTAAACTAGCAAATGCATTTGATGCAAGCGGAGTACAAAAAGGTGAAGCAGGAACACATACCCTGAAGAGTCCAGACACAGTCTGGAAGGAGCCACCCTTCTTCTTGCCACCCTTCTTCGCGCCTCCAGCATCTTTAAATGCAAAAGAGCAAAACCTCAGACAGGTGAAGTACAATCAGTATGAAGCAGGTTGAACCCCTCCCTTAGCCCTCAATAGCAATGTGTGTATAAAATGAAAACCATTGGAAACGTCCAGAATCTGACACAGATAATCTGCAACACCTTGAAGTATTATGTCCTGTTCATTTTTATACCGTTGCGGAACAGTACCGAAACATCTGTCCAGACTGGAGTTATTATCGGTGTCGTACCGATGCAGTTATATTGGTACGACACTGATAACAATTCCAGAGTCCGTCCCTACCTGTCCCTCACGGATGCAGAGATACTTTGTCATGCATTTGTCTCCTCTCGACTCAACTACTGCAACTCTCTATATGGTGGTCTCCCGGCACGCACCATAAACCGACTGCAGCTGGTTCAGAATGCCACTGCCAGGATCCTTACCAGATGTAAAAAACGTGATCACATCACCCCCCGTTTTGCCCAGCTGTGCGCTGGCTACCTGTGAAGTTCAGGATTATTTTCAAAACTCTCCTGCTCACCTACAAGGCCCTTCATCACACAGGTCCCAAGTACCTCCTCATCCTGTGCTGACCCGCTATGTCCCTGCCTGCAAGCTGAGGTCCTCTGACTCTGGCCTGCTTGTTATCCCCAAGCAAAAGTGCAGCACACTCTGAGAACGCTTGTTTAGAGTCATGGCTCTGACTCTTTGGAACTCTCTCCCAGCTTTGGTGCGTGACGCTCCCACCATCGCTCACTTCAAATCAGCTCTCAAGACCCTCCTGTTCTCTCTTGCTTTCCATGCTCTTTAAGCCTGATATCTGCTATTAGCTGTTGCTGCTATTTCATGTATGATTCATTTCTCTCTATTTAAAGTATTATGGATTTTCTTGTTGTTACTGTATCTTGTAAAGCGCTTTGTGATGGTGGTCCACTATGAAAGGCGCTATATAATATAAAGATTCATTGATTGATTGATTACCTGCAGCTGTTGCTGCGCTACTGGCATAAAGGAAGGCCAGGAGCTTCACGGATGATTTCACGTACAGCCCCAATACAGTTTCATTCAGTGGGTCCTTGTTCTTGTCCAGCCAGCCGCCGACGTTGTAGTCCACAGTGCCAGCATAGTGCACCAGGGAGAAGTGGGCCTCAACTTTGCCTTTGCCCGGTTTCGGTTTCTGGAAGGCGTTGTTCTTGCCAAGGTGCTGGTCGTACAGCTTGTTCTTGAAGGAAGTGTCTGAGGCCTTGGGGAACATGCACTCCTCTTCAAGGATGGAGAAGATGCCCATTGGCTAGTGGAAACAAAGATGTGAATTTTAGAAAGAGAAAAACAACAGAGACAGTGACGAGAGCGTTGAATTTATTAACAGCGTCACTGACGTACCTTTTCAATAAGCTCAATGCAAGCAGCCAAGTCCATACCGAAGTCAATGAAATCCCAAACAATCCCTTCTTTCTTGTACTCTTCTTGTTCCAGTACAAACATGGTATGATTGAAGAACTGTTGCAGTTTTTCATTGGTGAAGTTGATGCACAGCTGCTCCAAGCTGTTGAACTAAATATATACAAAAAAATATATATGAAATCCCAACAATAAATAACGCTGTGTGTAGTACGGAAATGACGATACAGAAATCCTCCAACTTACATCAAAGATCTCGAATCCTGCAATATCCAGGACTCCAATGTAGAATTGTCTTGGCTGCTTTGTAGCCAACATCTCGTTGATACGGATAACCATCCACAAGAACAGTTTCTCATAGACAGATTTGGACAGAGCGCCAACAGCGTTATTGACCTAATGAGATAATAGAGGTTGTGTTAAATGAAACTATTATTCAGTTGAATTGTGTGCAATGTTCGTGGAGGTCTAGAGCAAACACATTACCTGGGGGACAGTCTGCCCCTTGGTCACATACTCATTCCCCACTTTCACTCTCGGGTAGCACAAGGCTTTCAGCAAGTCGGCGGAGTTCAGTCCCAACAGATAACTGACTTTGTCAGCCACTGAAACCAAACACAACATCTTGTTTACGACTCCTGGTAATCTTGGATGTGTAAACTGGTTGTAATCGATAGAATAGCTTAGTAGGAGATTTGCATGTCTTGAGAAACAATGCATGTTCATCTAATGTCTGATTCTCAACAGTAATGCAAAAGCAATGGCGCTATCTCTGCATGATTTCTGCAGGCTCTCACAATAGCGTCTCGCAAGGCTGCCTTTCATGTCTTGTTAGCTGCTTATACGAGAGGTGCTTGTAAATCAGTTACCTTCAGTGCCGTCTGGTTCAGCCTGCTCCTCACGCTGCTTCTGCTTGAACTTCATGTTACCGTAGTGCATCACTGCACCAGTGATTTTGTAGATGCCCAATTTCTCTTCATTGGTGAACCCAAGAATGTCAATGGCAGACTGGATATCAAAAACAACATGAGGCGCATCAACACCAAAAAGGGTAACAAAATCATTAAACGAAGCTAATCAATGGAACTTACGTCTGTGGCCATTAACTCCTCTTTGTCGTCAATGCTGGCGACGGTGATCTGCCCTTGACTGATCATAGGGAAATCATAGGGGTTGGTGGTAATGAGAAGCATGTCTGGAAGGAAGAATAGCAACAAACGTATAGTAGAATATTTCAGCACAGAGACATCAATCAACCTGTTAACAGAGTGATTTAGTTTCACCTACCAATAAGCTCTGGCTTGTGGTTGGTCATGATCTGATAGAAGATATGGTAGCTCCTTTCTTCTTTCAGCTGAAACGTGACTCTGGATTTTTCCAGCAAGTCTGTGATGAATAAATATTACAGTCAGAATTGTAAATGTCTTTAAACAAGACACAGATGGAAAAGAGATACTACAGCAGAAAAAAGAAACTTACAGGTCTCAATGTCAGCGGAGGCCAGTTTTCCTGTGGCTCCGAAGTGAATTCTGATAAATTTACCCTGAATGAAAATAAAATGAAATCACGTCAGTATGCTAATACACTGTTAATGGTTTAAGAAAGTCCAAACATGCTCCAATATAATGGAAACAAAAGCATTGTCACTTACAAAGCGAGACGAGTTGTCATTTCTCACAGTTTTGGCATTACCAAAAGCTTCCAGCAGAGGGTTAGCTGAAATAATCTGATCCTCCAGGGTTCCCTGTATAAGACACAAGCCTAGGGTTAGATAATGGAACTGGAACCAGTTGAATGCTCCATACTATTTCATGTCAATGACAATAGTTTCCAACCTGGATTTTTCCAGGAGCCGCCTCTTTCTTCTTGTCACCAGACACTGCGATTGTCGCAAAGTACTGGATGACACGTTTGGTGTTCACAGTCTTTCCTGCACCAGATTCTCCACTGAGTAAAAGAGAAAAACACGTTGAGCTGGTATTTCTGGAGAGGTTCATTTTGTAATAATCTTTGTAATTGTATCCATACTTACGTGATCAGGACGGACTGGTTTTCACGATCTGTAAACAGAATTAAGAATTTCATTAAAGATTGTTTCTTAGTTATTATTTAGTTTAACTGATACTAATGAGCAACAGATCCAATGTGGGGTCACACTAAATCAGATTTTCATTTCTTTCACAATATTGGCATTTAATGCTCTTCATAACTCATTGCGTTTGTGAAATATGAGATCCATTACCGCACCAAAAAGCATGAGATATAAAAAAAAATAATAGGCTTGATTTTGAAATACCTACCAGTAAGCATGAACTGATAGGCATTGTCAGAGACAGAGAAGATGTGTGGGGGAGCCTCCATACGCTTCTTGCCTCTGTATGCATTAACACAAGACTGGTCGTACACTGGAAGCCACTTGTATGGATTCACAGTAGCGCAAAACAGCCCGGAGTAAGTCTGAAATTGTGAACATATGAAATGCAGTTGAGTCATAATAAAAAGAACCTTTTCAATGTGTTCATTTACTCGGTGCAAACACACTCACGTAGATCATCCATGCTGCAAAACGCTCTTTGAGGTTATACAGCACAGTGGCTTCATTGAGGTGGGTCATCATGGCCATGTCCTCAATCTTATCGTACTTAGGGGGGTTCATGGGCAAGACATCGTCCTCTTTAACAGTGACGGTCTGAAAAGGAAAGTTAGTTAGCAGCGGCAAAGCAGCGTGGAAGTGGTTCTTGTGAACAGCGAAACAGCGTTCAACAGCAACGCAACTTCTAAGCTGTGACTTACTTCCCCAGCTTCAGTTTTGACGGTGGCTTTGCCCCCTTCTTTGCTCTGGATGACGCCCTTGACGTAGAGCTCTGTGGCGTGTGGCACGAAACAGGCGGTTTTAGCGTCGAAAGGTCTGCTTTGCGACTCAATTCTTTCCTTCTCGGGCTTCCGGAGGTATATGGCCGCCGCCCCGTATATTTGCATCTCTGCGTCCGTACTCATGATGGCAGATTACTGCAGCTGGAACAAGTGATGTAGACAGTGAACGAAACATGTAGATTATCAATATACAGGACAGAGGCTCACAGCGGAAAAGATGCAGAATACACAGTTTGTAACCCAAGCAGGTCCATTATCAGGTGCAAAGCGCAGTGTGTTTTATTAAATCATAGCGTGAAGTGGACAGGAGCTACAAGCACAGCACACAGTGTGGTGCAGTTACACTGTGCACCTTTCCTGACATACATCTATCACTTACAACTGATCAACTCAGTGCGTTTATGCTTCAAGCAGACCTCGTAAAGGCTAGAAACTGATTTTGTGCTGCTTGTAGATTTTAACATGGATCAGTTTTACAGGGATTTGCAGCACAGTTGAGAAAGCGGAAAGTGTTTTAGAAAGTTGTTTTTCTTTTAGCGACATGGGAAGTGTGTGCTTACTCACTAAGGGGAAGAGCTTCTACATTAATCTCCACACTACCAGTTATAACATACTGAAATAAAAGATTCCCAGTCTATTCCGTAGCTTCTAAAATACCTTCAGTTGAAGACTTGGTCCTGCCATTAAATACAAATAGAAAGATAAAAACAATCACAAATAATTCTTACCTTCCTCAGCAAGAAACCCTGGAATTTGGAAGGTTTTTGAATTGGCGACACTGCAAACAAAATGAAGAAGATACGTGTGATTTCTGTGCAGGGCATGCTGGACTCATATGCTGCGCAATGGAAGCATTTAATAGCTGATACTGACTCCTGATTACTGAGCATATGTTTCTGAATGGGTTGGAAATGGCTTATAATTTAGAGTGTGCATTTATTTTATCACATTTCTCTCCCCAATTTAAAATGTCCAATTATGTTCCCTCATCACAGCAATTCCTCACAAACTTACAAAAGCTCAGAAGGATTGAAAGTCAGTAGACATCCTCTGATCCCCAAGCCAATCACCTCTCATTACACCTAGAAGCTACCAGACTCTGGGGTGAATAGAAACAGGCACTGTCGGGTTTGCCCCCTAACTCGCTGGAGTGCCAGAACCAATGTGACACTCCTTGTGAAACCCCAATGAAGATCTGAAGACACAGGCAGAAACCAGCACTCTCCCCCTGCGCGCCACGCCATAGTGCCTTCACCAGGGGAGACCCTCAGGGACCCCTGCGCTGCCCTGACTGTATGACTCCCCCTGCACACCACACAGCCACGCCTTTACCAGGAGAGTCCCTCGGGGACCCCTGCGCTCCCCTGACTGTGTGACTCCCCCTGCACACCACACAGCCATGCCTTTACCAGGGGAGACCCTCGGGGGCCCCTGCGCTGCCCTGACTGTGTGACTCCCCCCCACACACCCACAACCATGCCTTTACCAGGAGAGACCCTCAAGGATGACTCACCCTGCACACCACACAGCCATGCCATTACCAGGAGAGACCCTCAGGGACCCCTGCACTCCCCTGACTGTGTGACTCCCCCTGCACACCACGTGGCTGTGCCTTTACCAGGGGAGACCCTCGGGGGCCCCTGCGCTGCCCTGACTGTGTGACTCCCCCTGCACACCACACCACAGTGCCTTCACCAGGGGAGACAATCGGAAGTGATATTAAATTGGTTGTGTCTGTTAGAAATCTTTTAAACTCTTAGTATGAGTAATATTTACAAACGCTGTCTGATTGCCTTGAAAGTGGACTGCAATGCAGCCGCCTCCATTACTGCTTAAAACGACATCAGTGTACAAGTACAACAGACAAGCTGATTAATCTGACTCACTCTTTACTGTGCTGCGGATATGTTTCATCATTGCTATTGACACCAGCACAGCTAGCTCGGATGAAACACACACAGAATGAAGCAACATTTCTATCGCTCTCGTTACAGAACATCACTAAAAACGCACAATGCTTACAGTAGAAAGGCACGGAGTTAGAATGCGGAAGCCTCAGCACCAAAAAAGCTGCCTGAACGGCAATACATCACGCGGAGGACGTCTCTTATTTTTCATAAGAGAGAAGTCATCTCATGCAAGAGGCTTCCGGCCGCACAAACGCCCCAAACAATCTGTGCACTGAACCAAAGTGAAACAGCACAGCCTCAACACTGCTCAACAGATACAGACAGTTACCCTCCAGACACTTACCAGAGTATGGATGTTCTAGCACCGGTGCTGGAGGCTCGCTCGGGCTCTGCTTTTATCAGGAGCTTTTCTGCCACTCCAGCAAAACTGCCAGCTGTATTTGGTCATGTAGCTTTGCTCCTATATTGCATTATAGATATCAGTTCCACTTTGTCAGGAGGCTAGCATATGGCATTCCATAATCTATTAGTGACATGTGCTGACGTTGTATAACTAGTCATGGAGACACAGGATTGATTTTAAAATTCTGCTGATGACCCATAAAGCCCTAAATGGATTGACTCCATGCTATGTAAAAGATATAGTACACAGCTATATTCCTTCACAGAATGTGCGGTCAATGGACTGTGGTCTTTTATATTCCAAAAACATTCAATGGGTGACAGGGCATTCTGCAGTTATGCACCAAGATCGTGGACTTTGGGTATTTTTAAATCACATCTTAAAATGTACTTTTATACACTAGCATTTCCAAATGTTTATATGTCTGAATTGTAATAGCTCGTGTCTGTTTTACTAACTGTACAGTGCTTTGTGATGTTTGTACATGGAAGGTGTTATAAAATGAAGTAGTGTTATTATTATATTATTACTAGTCACAGTACCTACTGTCAGCAAACTCAATGTATAGACTTTGAATGTGATTTGATAGACTGGTCAGATTGGATCAAACTGCAACTAAAGTCTGCAGGACTGTGGCTGCCATACAACTCCTGCAGACCTTCACTGTAACCGGGGAGTCTGAATTGTGTTTCCCATTATGATTTTGCACACTGATTGGTTTCTTTCTTTTTACACATTTATATCTTGATTTTAATAGAACGTATCCTTTATAAAAGTTTCCCAAGGTAGATGAGCAGTTTCCCCCATCCTTTTTCCCACATACATCAATGTTTTCTGTTAATGGAAAATGTGGATAAAGAAATAAATATTTTCTTCGACATAAACGATTATTTTGTTAATTGACAATCTATTGGTATCTTTATAATTATGGACATTTACTACCTCGCTTGGTAAATGTTTACTGGTAAAATTTAAGATTGACCAGATCAGGTTATATATATATATATATATATATATATATATTACTTATTTCTTAGCAGACACCCTTATCCAGGGCGACTTACAATCGTAAGCAAATACATTTCAAGTGTTACAATACAAGTAATACAATAAGAGCAAGAAATACAATAACTTTTGTTCAAGCAAAGTACAAGTGTGACAAACCACAATTCAATAATACAGCAGATAATAGTGATAGTGACATCAGGATATGATTAAATAGTGATAGTTACATCAGGATGTGATTAAATACAACGTACTACAGGTTAAACACTTGGCAGATTACAGTATTCTGAAGTACAGGATTAAATGCAGTAAAAAGGGGGCAGATACAAGCAAAATAAAGCACATTTACATGAAGGGTGATAGTGTCCCAGGATACAAACAGAGGAGTTCCACAGGTGCTGTTTGAAGAGGTGAGTCTTATATATATATGGAAAATGATTGACCCAAGGGAAGACTATTGTTACCGCTATAATGCTATACTATACTATAATGCCTGAAGCGGCAGTACATATGTAATATATTGTGAGTCCAGGCTGGATAGCAGATATGACTTTATATACCGTAAAGCCCTAAATATTTGTGAGTCTTTTATTATGTGTTAACATTTTTGGCACACATATCTTAGTGCTGTACATATAATGAAGTAATACACTACTACCAGTGCAGCAGGATGCCAACATTTCTGAAGCAAAATTGGTTTCATGGGTGTGACTCGCCAAATATTCTGGTCGTAAATATTTATGGCTTTACAGTATTATGTTTAAATATAGCTGATACAGCATAAGTAAATAACTAAATAGTCAATAAATAACAGAAAATGTTTTTGAAGTTCATACAGCAAGTTATTTTCTTTCTTTGTGTGTTTCGTAATTCATTTTCTGTCGTTTAGCAGTTTTTTTTATTTGATCTTTTTTCTCAATTCTTTTTTTATAATTATTTATTTCTTAGCAGACGCCCTTATCCAGGGCGACTTACAATGGTTACAAGATATCACATTATTTTGACATACAATTCCCCATTTATACAGTTGAGTTTTTACTGGAGCAATCTAGGTAAAGTACCTTGCTCAAGGGTACAGCAGCAGTGTCCCCCACCTGGTCAAGAGTCCAGAGCCCTGACCACTACTCCACACTGCTGCCCTCTTGGTGTTTTGGAGTGGAGGTGGACACTGTGTTTTATTTTGGTTGTTTTTTTCCTGTCAGGGCAGACGCTGTTTGAGCAGAAAAGACGTGAAGAATAAAAAAAAATTCAACAACGTCTCGGATTTCAGTAATATGTTCACGGTGTCAGAGAGGGGTGGATAATGCGCACAAATGTCTTTCTTTAGCGTTTCCAAACCGCCAAAAATACATTATCTGAAGTGACAAAGTCGGGGTGAGGGAGTTTTTTTTCTGTTTTGCTATCTTCCCGTTCAGTTAATTGTTCTTCATCCAATTCGGCATGTCTGATTACAGCTTTGGGATTTTTGCGGGTGATTGGTCACTCGGTTTCATACTTACAGCATCTGTAACGGTAAGCACGATGGATACCGATACTTTAAATTCTGTGAGGCAGCGCAGCGGTTTAGAGTACATGACAAGGCTCCAACTGTCCTTATCCATCCAATATGGACAGCTGGAACCTTGCTCCACCAATCACGTTGCTTGTTTTACATTCCATTGCCAGCCCTGGATTATAAATATATACACATGTGCTCTTCCGGGTCCTAATGTCCTTCTTGTCTATGGTATATAGCAGAGGTGGCCAAACTGGGCGATGCACGCTTTGAGAGAAGAGAGAAAAAGTAAAAATAAATCAAATAAACAGAGCCGATATCTTATTTGTGTTTTCAGTATTCATTTGTGTTAATTATTCTTTCTTCTCTCCCGTTGTCTCTGTTCTGTTTCTTTGATCCTGCATGTTCACCTGGTGAGTTTAATCCCTGTAAAAATTCAAAAGTACACACAGCTTTTATACAAAAAAAAACAAAACATTGGAGATCTTCAAGGGAAGAGCTTGTCATAAAGGTGTCTTTTTATGTGGTGTTTTTGGTGAAACCTGGTCAGTTATTGTATTTTGCTTCATAATAGCTGAATATATTTTATTTGAAGTGCGTATAGATACAGTATAAACAGAAATATTTGGAGAGCACCGTGGTATTGCATTTAAAGTTTAACACAGTGTAGATCTACCGTACAATAACAACTACACAGAAACGGTGCAGCCTCTGCAATATTCCGTCCTTTGTTGTTTATTGTGCTGCCATCAAGAGATCACACTGCACAGAGGAAGTGCAGGATTCTGTTATAATGTTCGAGGTTTTTGTTTTTCTAAACAATGCTAGTATTTAAAATGTCTTGCTCATATATGCATTTTGAACATGATTCGGGGTCTGCTGTTCAGAATGCAGAGCACTAATCCCTGCATCGTGGGCCCCTGTGTGGAATCTGACGGGTCAATTTACACAGTGTGGGTTTTGGCTCCCATATAAAGCTGCATATCATTTCAAACTATGTAAAGAAATGCTGAACACACCAATCCCGATGAAAGCTATCCGCTGTTAAAAAATACTGCGGCTTCATGTTTCATTTTCCTCTACTGCTTGACGTCTGCTGAAGTGGTTCTTGTTCCAATTAATTAATACTGAGATGTTAATCTAAGTGTGTGTTAGGGAGCCTGCTGCAGTTATATCCAAGTTTGTTGTTCGTTGTTTGTTTTTGTTGAAAAAACGAACCCGTTTGTTTTTCGTTGTTCAGTTTTTGAATAAAGGAAATCAGCGGGGGGTTCGACTCTCAAATAATGGAAAAACAAACGTGTTACAAATTAAATGATAAATTCCATTGGGACGGGTAAGGTATTGTGACTGAAGGACCGGGAGAGAGACCGAGACGGAGCCGGGAGGGAGAGCCAGCGGCAGCGGCGCATAGTGCTCTTCAGCGGGCGGGCGAGCGAGCGGAGACCCGAAGGCTCCTATCAGAGCTGCACCTGGACTCGAGTTTTTAACACTAAACACTTGGAAAGACTGCAACTTAACTGCGGTGATTCTCGTTTCCGCTCCCACATTATAATCTCTTAACATGCTTCGGAAACTCCCGGCGCAGCGTCGCCAGATCTCACTGGAGTGCGAACATATCCGAACATAAAACACAGCAGCCTCGGTTTTGGGGCTGGTGACATCCGTCATTATTATTATTATTATTATTATTATTATTATTATTATTATTATTATTATTATTAAATAACTCATGTGTAACAGGGTTAGGCTTTCTTTACACTTTATTTTGT